>NC_139151.1:65164646-65764646 GCF_964270905.1 Leucopleurus acutus
ACCCAGAGGTACGAACCCACCCCTCAGGCCCAGGAGTCTGTCTGAGCTTGGGAGGGAGGGACTTTGGTGCTGAGCCTGGTTGAGAAGCCTCAGGCTTGGGCTAAGTCCAAGGCTGGGTTGGTCTGGGGCTGGGGCTAGAGCTGGACCAGGACAGCCTGGGTTTTAACTTCGGTCCCCAGGTTACTGGCTTTCCCATTGTGGAAATCAACTTTATGGGCTCCGTCAGGAAAATGTGCTGCCACTACCACTGTTTTTATAGGAGGCTCTCCGAGGTCCCCATCCCTCGAGCTCAGTGAGGAGGTTGGTTTTCAGCTATCCCACTCTGGGGCCCTGGGGCTTCCCAGCAGGGAGCAGACTTTGGGACCTGCGAACAGGTGTTCCAGGTCTCTGTCGTGGCACATGCCATTACTCATAGGCAACAGGGATCTCAAGGCTCATCTCTCATTTCTTTTGTTTGAGTTACATATTCTGGTCCAGGGGAGCTGGACCTGCAGGTCAGGGGCAATATCCTTTGAGATGTCCTCATCTTTATTTGCTGTGGCTGCTGGTCCCTGGGATACTTGAGTCCTTGTGAGGCTTGGGGCCCTGGCCTGGCCTTCCACCAGGGAAGGGGGCAGATGAGGGGTGGGAGGCTGCCAGAGAACCTGTGGGAGCCAGGCTGGTCCAGTGAAGGAGACAGGGCAGAGCAGTCCCTTTTGTTCTATTTTATCCCATTCTACAAATGAGCCTTTGCCAAATATTGGCAACACAGAGCATCACCACCACCACCATCACCACTACCACCATCCTCATCGAAACTATAGCCCCGGCACCGTTCCAACAACTATCTCAATAATCTTTACAACACCCTATGCGGTAGGCACTATTACTGCACCATTTACAGAAAAGGAAATGAAGGCCCACAGACAGAGGTTAAGTAACCTGTACGAAGCCACACAGCTAGTAAATGCAGAGTCACATAACCTACACTCCGAGCCACTGTGTAGATGAAGAAGACTCTTCTGGCCCTTGAAGATCTTAACACTTCAGTGGAATGCAAGCCACTGACGTGGACCAGAGTCACAAAAGAAGATTCAGGGGCTGAGCGTGGAAGGCTGGGTAGGGTTTGGCAAAGCAGGTAGGAGGCCATTAGAGGAAACTCTTATTCCCCATTGGGTTTTTTTTGAAATTTCTATGCTCATTTCAGTTTTTATTCCCCATTGTTTGTTTGTTTTTTTAAATTTCTATGCTCATTTCAGTTTTTATTGCCCTTTTTTGATGTTCCCTTCCATGTGGAGGACAAGTTAGTACAACCCTCCTGGCTTCTTCCCTGACAGGTGTGTTTGGGACAAGGGCATGGGCACGTGCAGCTCGGCCCCTTTCTTCCTCGGGGTGAGCTGACGAGGAAGCGTAACCAGGGCAGGCGTCAGTGTGAGGGGCTGTGGTTGGTCAGTGCTACTGTCCATTCACTTCTGGGCTTCAGTATGAGAAAGTCCTTTGCCGTGTACCTCAGTCATATCCTTCCGTATCAGCCTTTCCAGTAATAAAGTTCCAACTTTTGTCTCGCTACTCAATACATTGAGATCTCAGTCTGGGAAAACAGAATTGCCTTTTATGGGCCCCCCTCAAGCTGTTTTAGGTACAAGGTAAATTAACAAGAGCAAAGAAGCAGTGCCTGTAAAGCCATCTAAGCCGTGTCCTGGAACCATCACAGTGAGCAGTGCTAAGCCTCACGAAAAGGCCATCAGGAATTTTAATTTCTTCCCTTCGTGTTCAAAGTCCAATTGGTCAGCAATGCCAGAAGCATGACAGCTCTTCACTTTTTTTCACTGACATCTCGATGGGCTTTTCCCAGGGGAAGAAGGGCCCTTCCCGGAGACGGCTCACCTTCTGGCAGAGAGCATGGTGAGGCAGGGAGCAAGGAGGGGGCCGCACACCCAGGAGCTGCCCCGCTGGCACAGACTGGAAGGCATCCCTGTCAATGACTCAGAGCCTCCTGGCCTCTCCCTCACCCTTGCTGGGTCACTCAGAGGGGCTGGGAGTGTGGGCTGTAGCCCAGGAAGGACAGCTCTCTTGGGTCCTGCCTACAAAAGAGTTTCAGGTGTTTATGCAAACTATCAAGACCAAACAGCCACTCTGAATCAAAGTCCCTGTCCCTTCTGGGGCTCCTGGGGGAACATGGGTGCCTCCCCCATTTGTGCTGTGCTGGACCTCAAACTGCAGATAATCTCTGCCAGAGGAACGTTTGGAGGCACAAAGCCTTCATGTCCTTGACTGTCTCAAAAGCAGCTTAGTTTACTATTGATAGTTGGGGCTAGGGTCAGGTTGCTAATTAGGAATAAAAGCAACAACAAGAACACCACCACCAGCTATTGGGAATTCACTGTGTGCCAGGCACCGTTCTGAGCTCTTTACGTGCTCATTGCATCCCCGTAAGAATCCTATAAGTGCTGGCGTTATACCCATTTTACAGAAGAGGAAACTGAAGCTTAGAGAACTTAAATAACTTGCCTCAGCTCATGCAGCTGGTAAATGGCAGAGCTGGGGTATAAACCCAGGCACTCTGGCTCTGTAGCCATGCTTATAACCCATAATACTATATAATGTCACAGTCTGAAATGCCTTTGGGGAGCCTGTGTGTTAATCCTCTTACTGTGGCAGATGAGGAAACTGGGGCCCAGAGAGTGGAAACAATTTGCCCAAGGTTACCTAGTCAATTAGTGCTACAGCTTGAACCCAGACTGAGGTCTTCTGGCTCCCAGCTCAGAGCTCTGTCACAGCACCATGTGTAGCCGTGCTATATACCAAACCAAGTCTCAAGTCATTTTAGCCAAAACTCAAGCTTTGTGTTGATTGATTGGAAAGGAATAGAATTTTTACTATGGTTACCTGGCCTTAAAGAGTTAAATATTTCATAACTCAGCCCAGGCGCTGTCAGCTGGCCAGAGGGTATAGGTACCATGAAACAGCACCTCAAACTATGGAGAACCTCTCACCTGGGCAGGATCCAGGCCTGGGTCAGCTTATGTCCCCAATACTTTCATGTCCATTTCCAGGCCAGGAGAACATACCCTGGGCAAGTGAGAAAACATGGCATTATTCCCTGTGTGGGAAAATATATATGCAGTTTCTTCCTTCAGGCAAACAGGCTTCTCTCACACCACAAATGGTGACAGGTTTTCCACGGGAGGCACAGGCTCTGACGGGAACAGAGAGCTCTGGTGTAAAGAACCCTCAGAGAAGGAGTAAATCATCTCTTGAAATGGTCTCGGCACACTCACTAACAGAAGCACCCTGCTCGGCATGACGATGGCCAACTCAGAAACTACTCCAGAGGCCTGGCGGTTTGCAAGGTGTGGCTCTGCTCTTGAGGAAGCCTGGGAGGTGGACAGAGGGCAGGGTGTCCCAGGCCCCCCTTAGGGGTGATGTAGTTGGGGAGGGGTGCCCCGAGGGGCTCTGAGCCGCGCTAGGCTGGGAAACAGTTGCGTGGAGATCAATAGTGCCTTGTTAACTGGGCTCCCAGGCAACCGGCCCTTGTGCCTTGTTCAGTGGGTGTGCGTTGAAAGGAATTGAAATCAATAGTGAGAAAATTCTGAATTGAGGTTCAAAACAACACACTGCTCAAGTGTAGGAAGAGGAGAGCTGGCTTAGCAGAGGCCGGGGTCCAAATCTCTGGGGAGCTTTAGCCGAGTGAGCACCCATTACGGGCCGGCTCTGTGCCACGGCTGTCGGCAGAGCTAATGAATCCATCCTAAGCTGTGCTCCCGTCAGCTTTGATTCCTTATCAAAGCGAGAGGTAAATCCCTGCCGGCTTTGCTTTGGTCAACCCCTCAGTCCAGATCTGAAAATTGGTGTCCACCTCCGGGCCTCACATGTTTAAGGGGATTTGGGCAAATTGGAACATATTCAGGGAAGAAAGATGCAGAGATTTGAAACCATGTCACGCTGACTGATGAAGGGACTGGGGCTGGTGGGCGGCAGAGCGTGGGTCTGGGAGCAGGGAAAAGGCGGGGAGTCCAGCGATGTTTTAGGAACTGTGAAGGGCGCTCATGGGAAGAAAGAAGTAGGCATTGGACCCAAGGCAGCAGAGAGTTGGATAAAGAGAGCAAGATTTAGAATCAGACAGACTTGGGTTCACATCCTGGTTCCTTCCCATTTCGTTGGGTGGCAACAGGCAAGCCACGTGACCTCCTCAAGCTTTGGGACTTAATCAGTAAAATGGGGACAGAAATGCTTTTTTTCAGCATTGTCAGGATTATACACCATTCAAAAGACAGAAGCTGTGCAGAGGAATATAATTGCAGGAGGAGGGGTGTGAACCCAGGGCAAGAACAAACTTTCTAACAACCCCAGCTGGCTTTGAAAGCTGACTTGATTTTTCTGTTGCTTTGTTTATATTCATGTTTTTCTCCCAGAAGAACGCCTTCACTTTTATTTCCTTTCATTCTGGCCTGCCTTATCATATTTCCTAATATAAATTATTCAGCTACTTTTCATCTTTTACTCTTTAAAAGTGAGAAACAGAAAGCATGAGTACAAGGCATCTGGCCCTCACAGTTGCTTATTTTAGCCAGGGGCTGGCTGTCTCTTTGGTTAGCCCTGAAGAGGCCCTTTAAGTCTTAAAGTGCACTTCCCCTTCTGGGGCTGGATGACCCATCTGATCTTAATACCCCTGAGTTGAGTTGCTATCCCAGCCCCAGAGCCTCTGTCCCAAGTCCTGCAAAGGGTTCGAGGCCCATATCGCTGCTCCGACCCCCACCAAGACAGCTAACCGGATTGGGAAATAACTCAGGGGAACTGTTAGAACTCTGTCCAGGCCTCTGTAAATGTGAGTGGGAACCCACTGTCCCTCCCATTCCTGACTTCTGGTGGGCCAGGCCTCATGGCCTACCCTAACAGGGGGAGTGTGGAGATTTTATCTGTTAGACTTCTTGGAAGGAGGCTCCCTTGGAGACCCATGACTAACACCTATCAGCAAAAGCAGACAGCTCTCACTCAGATATTCTGCAAGACCCTGAAAGATGGCTGGATGGAAAGTGGGTGGGTGCAGTCAGGGGAGCATGTGCACTACTGTCTGGGTGGCGCTGATGGGCCTAATGAGCTGATGAGTGAAATATGGAGTTTGGAGATTCGGAGTCGGTGGGCAGTGGAGTGCTATTTACTTAAGGCAGCATGGCTGGAGGGAGACCCTGGATGAGGGGTGCGGTGGCGAGCCCAGGACTCAGTGGGCGGGTAGTGTAGAGCATCACCTCTGGATGGATGGATGCAGTCAAAAACAGGACAATGGACAATGAAGTTGGTAAGCAGGGGAGTGAAGAACAGCAGGGAATAAAGGCCAATGAGCAGACACAGAATTCAGCACTGATGTCATGAGCAGTGGGAGGGGCTGGAGGGTGTGGTGGGGAGAGGGATGGTGGATTAAAGGGCCAGGATGCTCAAATACTGGCCATGGACCTCTTTCCAGGATCTCCCCCCAGTAGGCTCCATTGATCCCCTAGGATGGGGAAGTGTGATCTCAATTGGACCAGGGAACATGGTCAAAGCAGAGATCTGTCTCTGATGTGCACACCAAGCCTAACTGGGATCCAAATGAGGTCCACAATTGCTCTTGCTTGTATGTCTCTTAAGTATCTTTTCATCTATAGGGTCCTTACTTTTTCTTCTTTAAAGTTTATTTGTTGAAGAAGCTGAGCCTTTTGTCTTCTAGAGTTTCCCGCAGTCTGAATTTTGCTGCTTGTCTCCCTGTGGTGTCTATAACTTGGTAGATAAATCTAGAGGTTTGGTTAGATTCAGGTTTGATTTTTCCAAGGCCATTCATAAGTGGTCCATCAGGAGGTACATGGTATCTAATTGTCTATTCCTTTGTGATGCTACAACTGTTGATAATCATTGATTGGATTCATTAATTTACCAGGGGTTGCAAAATGGTGATACTGTACTTCGATCATTTCTTGTTTATTAAATTAGAATATTTCTATGGAGAGAAATTTCCTCTCATGAACTGTCTATTAAACTGCACAGTCCCATAGAAAAGGCAGCAAAATACCACATATTTTCGCTTTATTTGCCAATTTGCAGTTTGTAAACATATTTGCTGCATTTCAAGCTATTGCAGTGCTAAGCATCTCCTTATTGGTGTTCATACCATCTCTTCATTGGCTGACTAGGAGAAACTTATTCAAGTGGCCTCTCAAGACCCTTTGACACAGCCTAATGGTCTTTAAAAAAAATTATTTATTTATTTTTGGCTGCATTGGGTCTTTGTTGCTGCTCACAGGCTTTTCTCTAGTTGTGGCGAGTGGGGGTTACTCTTCGTTGTGGTGCGCAGGCTTCTCATTTTGGTGGCTTCTCTTGTTGCGGAGCTTCTGTAGTTGTGGGTGTGTGGGCTTCTGTAGTTGTAGCTCGTGGGCTGTAGAGCGCAGGCTCAGTAGCTGTGGCGCATGGGCTTAGTTGCTCCGCGACATATGGGATCTTCCCGGACCAGGGCTCGAACCCATGTCCCTTGCATTGGCAGGTGGATTCTTAACGACTGTGCCACCAGGGAAGCCCAGCCTAATGGTCTTTGATAGCTTCTTTCCTTTCTGGTATGACAAAATGTTCCAGGCTCATCTTGTATATTTCTTGCCCTAACCTGGAATCAGACATTTCTCCAAGGAGACATTTTTTTTCAAGTGGGAGATGGTTTTAATTGGCCATAATTTGGGTGCTATGATTTTCACTAATACTGTTTCTGGTCATTGTTTCTAATCATTTTAATCATTGTTTCTAGTTCTTATAAAAGAATGGAGCTAGAAAATATGTATTTTTAAACATTAAATATACTATGAGGGTGTTTATTGTCTTCTTTATGAAACATTATGGATTAAAAACAATCTCATCAATCTTATATCTGTATCTCCTTTCATTTGTGTTGCAAATACAGGCTCTCAACGACATCAATATAATTCTCATTGATTTCTTCTATATTACACATACCACAGCCTCAGAATAGCAACAGTAACCCTACCACTAAAAATATGACTACTGAAAACAGCTTAAAATTATTTTCCCATTCTTTTTGTTTTTAGGGTTGATTGCACTAGGAATACGGAGTTAAATTGTGTTTTAAAGTCACTTAGAGTAGTTCTCTGTGTGATTATGCCTCCAACATTACACACATTAGGCTTTTGTTTCATTTTACTTTCGATTTTATGGATGACTTTTTGAAGTTGAACTTGTTCTATAATTATGTAAAATACTTAAATGTATCAAAAGTCAAATCTAAAATGTAAGGTATATTCATAAAATCTAGTTTCTATTCCTATTCTCTCCACCTTATTCTCTCCCGTTCCTATAAGTAATTATTAACATTTTAAAAATAGTTTATTATTTGCCTTAGTTTGTGTTTTTCCACACAGCAGACTATGAGACATGACTATGTGCAGGTAATTAATTTTTGGAGGTGACCCCAGGAGACGATAATGAGAGATAAAGGAAGAGAGAAACAAGTAAGAAGATCAGTCTAAGAATGTGTTATTGAGCTGATAACTACAACAGGCAGCTGGGGCTTAAGCCACCAAAAACCTTCTGAGGAACTGTGTAGAAGGTGCCTCGGAATTGTCTGCTCAAGATGTGGAGGATGAGAGTACTGATCCACGGCTCCTGTGCTCTTGTCCCCTGTTGGTCAAGGATTGCCCTGGGGGTGTTAACTCCCCTGGAACTTCCAAGTGTGCTGATGAACCACAGTGGTTGTCAGCAGTGGCCAACACATTTCATAGGAAAATGCAGCTTATGACAGACAGGCTACAGCTGTGCACAGCTGGTTGCTGCAGCAGTGGCTGCATGGAGCTAACACATGGACTGTGCAAATGTAAGATAGGGCATAAAAAGTCCAACATATCCTGTATTGTGTGTTATTAAGAAAACAATAGGCATATTGTTCTCTCTTTTAGATAAATGGTAAAATACCGCTACATACTTTACTCCCACTTGCTTTCTTCACTTAACCTGGTATCTTAGAGATCACAATAGAAGATAGAGACCTTCTTCATTCCTTTTCATAGATGCCTAGTACTCCTCTGTATAGTGTACCATAGTTTATTCAACCAGTCCTCTCTTGATGTTTGAGTGGTTTCTAATCTTTTACTTTTATAGATAATGCTGCAATGAATAGTCTCATTCATTATTTTTTTTCCTTTCATATTTTGCCAGCATCCCTTTAGAATAGACTCCTAGATGTGGGATTATGGCTTAAAAGGTGACTAAATATGTAATTTGGCTGAATATTGCCAAATGTAACCTTTTGCATTTCCACCAGCATGTATAAGAATGCTATTTCCCCCACAGATTCACCAATAGAATTCGTCATCAAATTTTTGGATTTTTGCCAATTGGATAACGAGAAATGATATCTTGATATAATTTTAATTTTCCTTTCTCTTATAATAACTGAGTCTGTACATTTTTTGTCATCTAGTTAAGGGTATCAGCACTTTTTAAAAATGGGAACTATTGTTCACCCCTCTAGCCCAGAGGTTTAAAACTTCAGTGTGCATCAGAATCACCTGGAGGGCTTGTTAAACCACAAATGCTGGAGGGGCTGGGAACTTTAAGATCAATGTGTGTTTCAGTCCATCACTTTATCAGCAGTTACACAACAACAATAACACAACAGCAACAATAACAACAATAGCTGCTACAAACACATGTAGCACTTACATGATACCAGGCACTATTCCATTATATTAACGAATTTTATCCTTTAAAATTTTTTTTTTTTTTTAATAAGGAAACAACTTCATGACTAGCTAGGTCAGAAAGAGAGAGCCTGGATGCATTCCTTCTGAACCTACACAGGGGACCTCTTGACATCACCAAGCACGTCCTCTGTTCTACTCAACGGTGCTGCTGTGAAAATTTAATGTTTATTTATTTATTTAAAAAATTTATTTATTTTCATTTTTGGCCGCGTTGGGTCTTCCTTGCTGTGTGCGGGCTTTTCTCTAGTTGCTTCAAGTGGGGGCTACTCTTTGTTGTAGTGCGCGGGCTTCTCATTGCGGTGGCTTCTGTTGCAGAGCATGGGCTCTAGGTGTGCGGGCTCAGTAGTTGTGGCTCACGGGCTTAGCTGCTCCGCGGCATGTGGATCTTCCCAGATCAGGGCTCGAACCCGTGTCCCCTGCATTGGCAGGCGGATTCTTAACCACTGTGCCACCAGGGAAGTGCTAAAAATCTATTATTCTTACTTCCATTTTTGAGATAACTGGGCACACAGGAAAAGCAACTAGCTCAAGGTGATAAGTAGAGCTAAGGATTTGAACTCGGGCAGTCTGGACTTTTAGCTATGACTGCTTCTTGCCCAAATGGCAAATTCAGACAGACATAAAAAAAATCTTGAGGGGGGTGGGGGAGGGATGGATTGGGAGTTTGGGATTAGCAGATGCAAACTATTATATATAGAATGAATAACCAACAAGGTCCTACTGTATAACATAGGGAACTATATTTAATATCCTGTAATAAACCATAATGGAAAAGAATATATATATGTATAGCTGAATCATTTTGCTATACAGCAGAAATTAACACAACATTGTAAATCAACTATACTTCAATAAAATTAAAAAAAATCTTAACTTTCTATGATTGGCTGCTTTTAGGTTCTATGGATGAGCTGTCTTCAACCTCCACATGAGTAGTAGAGCTGTGGTAGATCAGCCAGGAAGCAATGGGTAGAACAGCAAACAGGGAGTTTCACAGGGAGAATGAGTTCTGGTCTCCCAGCTCTGGGAGTCTGGGGCAGGGGGAGGGTCGTGGAAGGAGAATGGAAGAGCCTGCCCAGATCCTGCAGTATTTTCTGATTGAACTACCAGGTACCCCGCACTAATTTTCCCCAAGAATCAGCTTTGGTCCTGGTAGAACTCAGAGGCAAGGAACCCAATCATCCACACCCCACCCCCACCCCCCCACCCTGTAATCCTTCTACCTGCTTATTTCTCCTGAAATCCTGTGAAGGAGGGGCTCTCTCTTTTCCCTCCACAGAGGGAAAACTTAATGTGTAAAAAATTAATAAATAGAAACCTTAATCAAATAGAGTCAAGAGACCAGAAGGGGGAGCTCTCATGCCCTGTGATGATAGCAGAGCCCAACAGAGAGAAGTAAGACTCCTCTTCTTCCCTGGCAAGGAGTCAGCCAATGAAAAGCACTGGACTCTTTGTTTACTGTAGCCCTCCCAACTTCCTTTTCCCGCTATAAGAGCATTCTCCTTCCCTTGCCACGTGGAGACTTACCTGTGGCTCGCCATGGTTGCAGACTCTGGAGTGTAGTTCTCTGCTGACCCCGTATAAACCCATTTTTGCTGGAGAAATTACTGGCAGTCTTTTTGTTTCAGGTCAACAAATGCATAGTCCTCTGGGAGGGAAACACATTGTTGTGGTTGATTTTAGGTCTCAGTGCATGTGATCTGATCCACTCCTGCCTTTCTCGGGTAGATTGCCTATCTCCACTTCACTTAGTTCTTCTTCTGAAGAACTGCAACCTCAGTCTGTCTAAGTTGCTGTTTGTATTTTTATGTGTGTGGTAGGTTAGTTATGTTTCTCGACCTTGGAGAAGTGGCCCTCTGCAGGAGGCATCCTGTGCATCCCAGCAGTGCACTCCCCTCTCATTCCCCAAGCTATACGCTCTAGGGATGCCCCCTAAGAGGGCCGTGTGGGTCCTTCTGTTGTGGCGGGTTGACTGTGTGGGTCGTCTGGTGGGCTTGGTTGGCCCCTAGTCTGGTTGGCTGCCAGGCCCTCCCTCGTGCAGATGCCGCTGGCTGCTGTTTAGCGGGGACTGGTCACGACGTGGCTGGTCGCGGAACCCTAGGAGGCCCCGGGGCTAGGGCTGGCTCACTGGTGGGCAGAGTCAGGGTCCCGAAGACTCTGGGGCTGCTGTCCACCCACCGGCAGGTGAAGCCGGGGCCTGGGGTTAGTGCGGGACTACAGGCAGGCAGAGCTGGTTCCTGGAGTCTGGCTGCAGGACCCAGGCATCCCAGGGCCCATTTCAGATCATTGGTGGGTGTGGGAGGCTCTTCCTGACACTGTTGGGTATGGGGTCGGGGGTGTCCTGAAGGTTGCATGGGCCTTCTGGTGGGCAGGGCCAGGGCCCAGCTGGTCCCAGGGTAGGGTCTGGGTAGGGTCTGGCCTGCGTTGGGGAATCATAGTTTTCTGCTTCTGGTGTCTGCCCCTGGTGGGTAGAGCTGGGTCCTGGCCCTCTGGTGGGCAGGGCCGTGTCTAGGGCTGCGTCTACAGGCAGCTGTGGGCTCTTTAGTCCTTACACAGCCTGTCGCTGATGAGTGGGTTGTGTCCCCACCCCCTTGGTTGTTTGGCCTGAGGCGTCCCAGCGGCACCTGCAGGCTGTTGGGCGGGGCCACGTCTTGGCGCTAAACGCGAGAGGGAGGAGCCCACACAATGGCGTCCGCCGGCACCGCCTGCCTCACGGTAGAATCAGCTCCTAGGAAGGAACGCTGCCGGTGTCTGTGTCCCCAGGATGAGCTGCAGCATCCCACTCCGCCTTGCCTAGGAGACTCTCCAAGAGCAGCAGGTAGGTCTGGCTCAGGCTCCTATCAAATTACGTCTTTTGTCCTGGGTCCTGGTGCACATGAGGTTTTCCGTGCACCCTGTAAGAGTGGAGTCTCTATTTCACCTGGTCCTGAGGAGCTCCTGCAATTAAGCCCAGCTGGCCTTCAAAGCCAAATGCTCTGGGGGCTCGTCTTCCCGGTGCCACACCCCTGGTCTGGGGAGCCTGACGTGGGGCTCAGAACTCTCGCTCCTGTGGGAGAACCTCTGCACTATAATTATTTTTCAGTTTGTGGGTCACCCACAGGGGAAAGGGGAAAGATGGGGTTTGATTATATTTAGAATCCGTCCCTCCTTCTGTTACCGAATGCAAGTTTGTGTGCCTGACGCACAGTGAAGCCAGACAAACCGAAACATCAGTTTGGAGCAGGGAAGGGTTTATTGCAGGGCCAACCAAGGAGAACAAGTGGCTCGTGCTCAAAACCCCCAAATTCCCCAATGGTTTTCAGGGAGAAGTTTTTTGTTTTTTTTTGTTTTTTTTGTTTTTTTTAGGGAGAAGTTTTTATAGGCAAAATATGGAGTGAGGGCTGCAGGGTGTGTGACTGTCTTCTGATTGGTTGGTGGTGATGTAACAGGGCGGTGCTCCAGGAATCTTGCTCTCAGCCTGAAGTTACCATCCTCCACCTGGATGGGGGCTTTAGTTCCTGCAGAGGAACTCAAAGATACTGTTAGGTATATTCCTTCAGGAGGAACCAGGAGCCTGCTTTAATGGCTGCCCTATAGTTTCTTGACTGCTCCTCTTTCGCTTCTGCATCCCCTCACTTCCCTGATTAGCAATTGACTACCTGTCTCATTGTGGTTCCTTCTTTATGGCTTTAGCTGTCGACAATCTTTTCTAGTAGGTTCCAGTTTTTTTCATCAATGGTTGTTCTGCAGATAGTTGTGATTTTGGTGTGCTCTTGGGAGGAAGTGAGCCCAGGGACTTTCTGCTCCACCCTCTTGGCTGCTCTCCACTGATCCACTTCTGCCTTGAAGTGTGTGTATGGGGTTGGTTATGACACAGGAGGACCTGGGCTTGATTGGGGGGTGGCAGTGTTTGTCCAAAAGGGAAGGAATGCAGGAAATAATGTTTAGGTCACACTTTATGGTTAACAAAGCACTTTTTTTTTAATAGACATTAATTTTTCTTTTACTTTTTTTTTTTTTTTTGGCTGAGTTGGGTCTTAGTTGCAGCATGCGGGATCTTTCGTTGCGGCACGCAGGCCTCTCTAGTTGTGGTGCGTGGACTTCTCTCTAGTTGTGGCGTGTGGGTTTTTCTCTTTCTAGTTGTGGCATGCGGGCTCCAGAGCTCATGGGCTCTGTAGTTTGCAGCACACGGGCTCTCTCATGTAGGTGCACAAGCTCAGTACTTGTGGCGCGCCAACTTAGTTGCCCCACGGCATGTGGGATCTTAGTTCCCCGACCAGGGATCAAACCCGCATCCCCTGCATTGGAAGGCGGATTCTTTACCACTGGACCACCAGGGAAGTCCCAACCAAGCACTTTTATATCCATTTGATCTTCACGGAAACCTGACAAGATGGGTCTCATCCCCATTTTACAAGAAGAATCTGAAGCCAGAGAGATAGGCAGTAGGTGGAGCCAGGACTTGACACCAGGTATCTGACATCAAAGCCTGCGTCATCCTGGTCACACAGCATGAGGAGGGCAGGGAGCAGAAAAGAGGGGATGGGTCCACAATGCCGTGGCGTTTCAATGCCCTTTTTCTTTGTGCACAGACAGAGGGCAAAGGAAGCCAATGTCCCATAGGGAAAGCCACAGCCCGAAACTTCTGAAATGGCACCAAGCAACCCTTCCCAGGCTTTGGCTGGTCGGGAGAGGGGCAATGGATGTGTTTCAGAGCACACCACCCTATGTCTTTATTTCTGCAGTTGAAACAAGCACCCGTTTCTTGGCTTTCACGTCGAGTCTCCATTACATCTGGGCTTTTGCCTTGCGGTGTAAGCTGTGACTTCTTTGGCCAGTGGGGTGATGGGGAGCATTTAGGGACACCCATCAAGCCTGTGCCCTCAACTTCGCTTCTCTGAGGCCTAGAAGCTAGAGGCCAGCTCAGTCTGCCTGGGAACCAGTTAAAAAACAATACTAATGAAAACAGATCTTACCCTTATATAGCCATTTGTAAAAATCTCAGCTGAATTGTGCAGTGTGTGTCTTCTCAATGAAGGGGGTTCTTTTAAGCTGTTTTACAAGTGGGGAAACTGAGGTTCCGAGAGACCAAGTAACTCACCCAAGGTCTCACAGCTGGAGGGTGGCAGAGCTGGGCCTCTCCCGCAGGTCTGTTTGACTCCAAAGCCCTGGCCCTCCGCCTGCCCAGAGAGCATTGGAGTTTGACCGCAGACTTTGCCATTCAGACTGCCAAGTGGAAACTCTGCAAGATGGATAATGAGGAAGTCATTTTTCAGTGGATCAATGTGGGTGAAAGATTAATTGATGGAACCTTGCCAAAAGGAGGATGCTGCAGAGTCTGGATTCTGTTCCAGGAAACTCAGAGCTCCAGGAGGAGGGAGAATACTCTTCTAGAGGAGAAAGCTCATGGGAGAGAAATGGAGGCTGTTCCTCTGGGCACTCAGGGCCCCAGTCGTCAGGCCTCAAGCACTGCTGTTGGGGAGCAGCGCTCACTGGATACCGCTGTTCAGAGTCTGGCCACCTACTGGTCCCTTGTGCCTGAGTGGAGACCTGGTGTCTCTCTGTCTCCTGCTTCCCACGCAGGCAGCTGCTTCTGCGGGAGGCCTGCCTGCACCACGCCTCCCAGGCACACGCTCATCTCAGCCCCACCAGTCCCATCGCCTGGGGCTGGCTCTGCTCCTGTTTCCCCTGCCTTCCTCTTGGATGTGTGTCCTAGGGAGGTTGTGTCATGCTGCGGAAAGGGGGCAGAGCAGCGTGAAATCCAGACCCCATCACTTGCGGTGTCACCTAGGTCACTTACCCTCTCTAAACCTTCCCCTCAACAATTCCTGTAGCTCTTAACTGTGAGTTTAGCTTGATTTAAGGGTTTGGGGAGGACCATTTAACTTAATTACTGCTCGTTTTGAGATGTCCATGTGAGTAGGGTTGGCACAGATGTAACGATGTGGAAGACTAGGTGACGGGGTCACACTTGTCTGTGTTCCTATGGAAACTATTTGAATATTTGTTTTACATGGATTTTTATTCACTTTGCAAACATGCTATCAATACTAAAGTGTGTCCCTCAACTGCTGAGCAAGCGTTTGTAGCGTGTGCATTGACAGAATGGGCCAGAAGCTTAGTGTTGTGACCTGGTTAAAAAAATAAAAAGTCTCTTGGGAATTCCCTGGCAATCCAGTGGTTGAGACTCTGTGCTTCCACTGCAGGCGGCACAAGTTTGATCCCTGGTCGGGGAACTAAGATTCCTCATACTGCATGGTGTGGCCAAAAAAAAAAAAAGTATCTTGAAAAAAAAAAAAAAGATAAGGACAATATACCCACCGGCAAGGGTTTTGCCGAAGATGAGAGTCAGGCTTGAAACCTCCCAGCCCGGTGCGAGGCCTTGGGAAACTGCTCAGGGAGAGGGGGCCATTCAAAGCCTGACTCTCAGCAGGTTGGCTCTGATCTAGGACTCTCATTCCTTCTGACCTAACTGCCCAGTGCTGGGAAGTTAGGTCAGAAGGAATGAGACCTAACTTCCCAGCTGGGTCAGGGGGAGGTGGAGAGGGCAGCTTCCCTCCCTGGTCTTGCTAACCTCCTGTCCACTCTCCTTTTCCCTAATACCTTCCTATGCTGCTCCCAGCTCGTGGGAGGTGGATGCAGCTCACTCCGCGTAATCTGTCCCTGGCAGGACCCTGTTCCAGTGCCAGAGCCCCCAGGCCATCCAGGCCGGTGTTCCTGGGCCCCTGTCAGGGTCCCTGCCCTGCAGACCTAGACTTCTTTCTCCCCGCAGCCTTTGGTAGAGCTGGGGATAGTCAAACCTTTCCACTTGCTTGACCAGGAGAGGCCTCAGGCCCTGGGACCAGGTGGGATGGGCTTCCAGGGGTGCAGTCTCAGAGCGCAAAGGGTATACTTCTCCCAGAGGGGCCAGTGCCAGTAGCTAAAATGCCTTAAGGGGAAGACTCCCTCCATGCCTCCCCTTCTCCTGCATAGGGTCTGGCTGACACGAGTGACAGCTTGGTGGGAGGACTATGAAGGTGTAGCAGGACCAGGCCTGTGGGCAAAAGAGGTGCCAGGGCTGATCAGGTCTGGAGCTTGGTAGGGCTATTGGGTCGGTCCCTGTGGTGGCGGCCAGGTTTCCAAATGAAATGTCCATGGGTGTGTAGAGCACGTAAGCCTGGCATGGGCCGGCATGACAATCTGGAGACCTAGGAGGGGCAGTAGGCATCTCATGAAGTGGTGAGACTCAGAGAGGATCAGTATAGCATCTGGTGTCAGGTGGGTGGAAAGGACAGAGAGTGCAGAAGGAGGGATCCTGGACCCCAGAGGCAATGGTGGCCAGAGCTAGGTCAGGAGCCATACTATAATCATGGAGGCTGGGGCTCAGGGCACAGGCAGTACCAGCAGAGACTGACATGCTGGCAGGGAAATAGAGGCAGAAGCCCAGTCTTACGGCCTGGGTCAACATGATAGGGGCTTGGGGGAGTCAATAAGTTTATGAGAACGTGGAGGTCCAGGTCTCTCTTGGTGCCCCACCGGCAGCCCTGCTAATGGAACTGAAACTTCCAACCTTCTCCCCATTCTGGTACAGGGAAACTTTAAAGACTGACCAGGCCGAATGTACTGGTGTTTGACTTGAGTGTACAGCCGGGAGGAGCTGGTGAAGGCAGGGTCTTCAGCTTTTCCGCTGGCTGTGACTCACGCTTTCTCTCCCCTCCCCTTCACCCCCTCCTTGTGCCTCTCTGGCTGGAATCTGGGCTTGGATTTTCCTTCTTCTTACATTGCCAACCTCTTGGCAACCACAGGCTCCTCTGGCTACCAACCAAACCCAGAGCATCTTCTAATGGTGATGATGTTCTCAGGTTTGAAAACTTCTTATTAATTCTCAGGTGAAATGCCTCAACTCCTGATAATTTCTGCTAGAGAAATGCTCACCTCAGAGGAGGGGCTGAGGTGCAGGGTGTGGGGCACTCATGAAGTCCCGAGAAGAAGGGGGAAGAAGTTTCAATCTTCCAAGGAGAGAACCGAGTGTGAAAACATTAGACAGGCAGAGGGGGTGGGGATGGAAATGAGAGTCAGACTTGGGGAAAAATGATTGCACAAAGCTCCAGGGCAATATGTGAGGAGATGTGGAAATGCGCATGCAGAGCACGGCGACTCCCTGCAAAAGGCCAGGCATGGTGATTCATTCCTCCAGCTGACTGTTCTCTCAGCCATTACGGGGCACCTACTCTGAGCCAGGGCTGGGTGCTAGTGGCACATAAATGAGTGAGACACTACTCTTGCCCTCTGGGAATCCCCAGCCTAATTAGAGAATCAGACCAACAAATGGATAATTTTCAAACAGTTGCGAAATCATGGAGTATTACAGGAGTGGAAAGGAAGGGGCCTCTAGCTCAGCATGGGCTGCAGAGTGATGGAGGGTGGTACAGAGAAGCCTTCCAAAAGATCAGATGGCTGAGCTGCTTTTGAAGGGTTGAAGAAGCGGCTGGTGAAGAGGGGGAGGTAGAGCAGTCCAGGTAGAGGGCACGGCATGAGCAAGGGCAGGGAGGGGAACTTGGGACAACCGCAAGACATTTTGTGTCTTAGAGAATACAGCAAGAGGCAGGGAGTGGCATGGGAGACTGGAGGTACCCAGGCGTGGGTTCTTTGGCCTTGGCCCACCGCAAAGGAACCAAAAGTCCTGGAGGAGGCTGGGAGAATGGGCCAGGCACAGAGGGGAAGGGCTCTTTGATGGATGTAACTCAGAATCAGCGAGAATCCAGCCTGCCAGGCTAAGGTAGTCATGAGTTGACATCGGAGGTGGACAAACTATGGCCTATGGGCCAAATCTGGCCCATCACAAGTTTTCCTACACAAAGTTTTATTGGAACACAGTCACGTTCATTTGCAGGCTGTCTCTGGCTGCTTTCATGCTACAACCTCAGAGTTGAGTATTTGCAACCACAGAGACGATATGGCCCAGGCAATCTAAAATATTTCTCATCAGGCTCTTTATAGAAAAACTTTGCTGACTTCAGATTTAAAGCAAAGACCAGCTGGACAGCAGGTGCAGGAGGCTGGACTAGCAGGTCAGCACATGTGTCTTGCAGGTGTGTTTATAAGGTGGCCTCTGCTCAGGCCAGTGTGGTTCAGACTGGGCTTGGGGTTAGCTGAGCTGTTGATGCTGAGTGGAGCTCCCAGGAGCTTTTCCCTGACGGCACTTGGTTCTTTACTCAGAACACTTTATTGCTTCCCAGGTAGCTGTGTCCTCTGGGAGAACGCCCTGAGCTCTCCACATGTGAGGTTTCCTCCTCTTTCAGGAGTTTTCAACATGATATCTGAGTCCTGAGAAAGCAGGAATCTGATCCCAGGAGTTTGCTGGGGTTGGAAACTCAACGTTTGCATGGTCCCTGGTGAAGACCCCCCACCTGCAGCATGGATCCTGACTCCCTAACAGGCCTGATCTCTAACAGGCCTGGATGCTTGCAATCAGAATTAGTGCTTCAAGGATCCGTAGAGTTATCTATTCTGGTCCAGCCCCTCTTCCGAAAGTCTTTAAATCATCTGAGATTCTAGCCTCACAACGTTCCTTTCAAAGGGCCATCAGCCCTAACATCTCCATAGGCTTCAAGAGCTTGCTGTGGCCCCAGGCAGTCCATTCCACCACTGCGGAAGCTCCAGAAAATAAAATGGGTTTGTTTGTAGTTTCTTTCATGCTATCCCACCTGCTGTCACTCAGGGAGTAACACAGAGCGTAGCTCCCCTTCTCCATGACGGCCCCCAGATTTCTGAAGGCAGCAGCCATGACCCCAGCCACCTCCCCTCCAGGTTGGGTAGCTGCAGTTCTATCAGATTTCTCCAGTTTCCACCCTTTCCAGACACACAGCTGCCTGCCAGTCTTCCACTCAAGCTATTGCACCCCGGACTTCCCACAACAATCCAGGGGTGTTCTGACTCGGGTCCAGGTGTCACCAAAGGTCAGTAGACTTTCTCTGAGGAGCAGCTTCCAGCATCCATGACTTGCAGAGACAGACTCCTTCAGCCTCCAGGTTAAGATCCACATTAGACTTACTTCTGCTAAAATATACCAGCAGGATGCATGGCTGGGAAAAGTGTTAGGTGCTTCAGGGACTCTGGTGATGGGAGAGTTTTGGTTTTTTAAAAATTAATTAATTAATTAATTTTTGGCTGTGTAGGGTCTTCGTTGCTGCACTCAGGCTTTCTCTAGTTGCGGCGAGTGGGGGCTACTCTTCGTTGTGGTGTGCAGGCTTCTCATTGTGGTGGCTTCTCTTGCTGCGGAGCAAGGGCTCTAGGCGTGCGACCTTCAGTAGTTGTGGCTCATGGGTTCAGTAGTTGTGGTTCGCGGTCTCTAGAGCGCAGGTTCAGTATTTGTGGCACCCAGGCATAGCTGCTTCATGGCATGTGGGATCTTCCTGGACCAGGGCTCGAACCCATGTCCCCTGCATTGGCAGGTGGATTCTTAACCACTGCTCCACCAGGGAAGCCTGATGGGAGAGTTTTGGAGAACTGCTAGGGGACTGAAAGAGAATGAGACCATATCTGTGCATAATCAGATCACCTCCACAAATTTACTCCTTGGAGGAGTAGCGTTGCTATGCTTGTAGCCTTAGTTAGATGGCCACAAAACGAATAATCCAGAGGTTCTCTGCCACTCTGCACATCCTAAAAATGACTGACCCAAGGAACTAAGGCCTCACTTTACATTTGGCTCCTGGGACAAGGCCAGGTGACCAGGAGATGCATTGTCTCATATCACCAAGGACCTAGTGACCTTCTGGTGGGCACTGGACAATGATTGGGATGGGCAGTCTGCTGCTCCAAGCTCCCATACTAGGTAGGCTTGCTTGCTTCCTTCCCTGAATCCTGTCTTTTAAGAGTCAGTCTTTCCTGATAGGCCTGATGCCAGCAGGCTGCCCTTGACCTCACTGTCAGCATAGGGGAAATGCTGAGAGGGCAGGCCTGGCTCCGGCTCTCAGCAGTCTGGCTTTGAGCTTGGTGTAAAAGGCCAAGCAATGACTAAATCAAGGGCTACTGGAAATGGGGAGGGTACTTTTCTTTTTTAATTTAAACTTTTATTGTGAGATAATTACAGATTCACATGCAGAGAAATAATACAGAGATCCTTTGTTCCCTTTCTGCATTTCCCCCAATGTCAGCATCTTGCAAAACTATAGTACAATTTCAAAACCGGGATATCAATATTGGTATAATAAAGATGCAGAACGTTTCACCCATTACCACAAGCATCCCTCCTGTTGCCTTTATACAGCCACACTTGCTTCCCTCCTTCCCCCTCCCCTCTTTAACCATGGCAAACATTCACCTGTTTTCCATTTCTATAATTTGTCGTTTTAGGGATGTTATATAAATAGAATCATACAGTATGTAAACTTTGGGGATTGATTTTATTTTTCCCCTGCTCAGCATAATTCTATGGAGATCTGTCTGAGTTGCTGAGTGTATCAATAGTTTATTCCTTTTTATCCCTGAGTAGTATGCCATGGTACAGATTGTTTAATCACTCACACATTGAAGGACGTCCAAGTCATTTCTGCTTTTGGCTGTTGTAAAGACAATTACTATAATGTACAGGTTTTTGTGTGAATATAAGTCTTTATATTTCTGGGATAAGTGCAGAGGAGTGCAACTGCTGGATTGCACAGTAGTTGAATGCTGGCTTTTAAAAGAAACAGTTTTCCAGAGTGGCTGTGCCGTTTTACATTCCTACCAGCAACATATGAGCCATACAGTTCTTGTGCATCCTCATCAGCATTTGGTATTGTCACTATTTATTTTAACCACTTTGATATCTTATTGTGGTTTCAATTTGCATTTCCCTAGTAAGCAATGACGTTGATGGAACATGTTTTCATGTGCTTAGTTGCCATCTGTATATTCTCTTTGGTGACATGACTTTTCCCTTTCCTCTGCCCATTTTCTAATTGGGTTGTTTTTTTATACTGTTGAGTTTTGAGAGTTCTTTATATATTCTGAATATAGTTCTTTGTCGAATAAGTGGTCGGCAAATATTTTCTCCCTGTCTGTAGCTTTTTTTTAAAAAAAATAAATAAATAAATTTATTTATTTATGGCTGCGTTGGGTCTTTGTTGCTGTGCACGGGCTTTCTCTAGTTGCTGCGAGCGGGGGCTACTCTTCGTTGCGGTGTAATCTTTCATTCATTGGATTGCATTTCTACCTTTGTGAAAAATCCATTGGGCATATTTGTGGGGGTCTGTTTCTGGGTTCTCTTTTCTGTTCCATCGATCACTGTGCCTATCCTTTTGCTAATACCACAGAATCTTGATTAGTGTCTTAAGTCTTGAAATTGCATGCATTGATTTCTTTTGCTGTATTCTTTTTCAAAACTCTTTTTAGCTATTCTTGTTCTTTTACCTTTCCCTATAAATTTTGGAATAATCTTGTCTATATCTACAAAAAAATCTCTCTGGGATTTTGGTAAGAATTGCATTAGACCTGTATATCAGTTGGGAGAGAATTGACATTTTTGCTATGTTGAGTCTTCCAGTCCATGAGTGTGAAACATTTCCCTGTTTATTTAATTCCTCTCTGGTTTCTTTGCTCAGTATTGTGTAGTTTTCAGCATATACATCTTGACTACTTTTGTTAGATTTACACCTAAATATTTCATTTTTGGAGGGACTTAGTATTTTAAATTTCCATGTGCATGTGTTCATTGCTAGTACATAGAAACACAATGATTTTTGTGTGTTCGTGTTGTATCCTGTGACCTTGTTAAATTCGTTTATTAGTTCTAGGAATAATTGGGTTGGCCAAAAAGTTCATTTGGGTTTTTCTGTAACATCTTATGGAAAAAACCCGAACAAACTTTTTGGCCAATTTGTAGATGCCTTGGGATTTTCTACATAGACAATCACATCATCTGCAAATAGGGACAGTTTTCTTTCTTTCTTTCTGATCTGCATGCCTTTTCTTTTTTTGCCTTATTGTATTGGCCAGAACTTCCAGCATTGCCTTTCATATTCTTTTTATTTTTAAGCATAATCTTTAATATTCATTTTTCATCTGTTCTTTTTTAAAAGTTTTAAATTTTATTTTATTTTTTATACAGCAGGTTCTTATCAGTTATCCATTTTATACATATTAGTGTATATATGTCAATCCCAATTTCCCAATTCATCATACCACCACTGCCTTTCGTATTCTTATGTTGAATAAGAGTAGTGAGAAGTGAACATTCTTGACTTGTTTCTGACCTTAAGGAGAAAGCATTCAGTTTTTCACCATTAAATATAATGTTAGCTGTAGGTTTTTTATAAATGCTCTTTATCAAGTTGAGGAAGTTCCCCTCTGTTTCTATTTTCCTGAGGGTTTTTTTTTTTTAATTATGAATGGGTGCTGAATTTTGTCTAATGCTTTGTCTGCATTGATTGACATGATCATGTGATTTAAAAATTTTTGCCTGTTAATATAGTAGATTATATTGATTGATTTTTGAATATTGAGTGAGCTTTGCATCCCTAGAATAAACTCCACTTGGTCATGGTATGATTCTTCTTATATATTGCCAAACTCTATTTGCTAATATTTTGTTAAGGATTTTTGTCTGTGAATTCATGAGGGATATTGGTCTGTAGTTTTCTTTTTTGTATGGTTTTCTTCTGGTTTTGATATGAGGGTAATCTTAACTTCATAAAATGAATTGGGAAGCATTCCTTCCTCTTCTATTTCTTGGAAGAGATTGTGTAGAATTGGTGTTATTCTTTAAATGTTTGTGAGAACTCTCCAGTGCTCATAGTTTAAATGAGACATCTGCTGTCATTAAAATTTTTTTTTCCATATAGGTAGAATGTTTTTCTCTTGCTTCTTTCAAAAAAACTTTTTTTGTCTTTAGTTTTTAGAATGTTAACTATGATATGATATGTTGGAATTTCTTTAGGTTTCTCTTATGTGGGATTCCCTTAGTTTCTTGAATCTCTAGGTTTATCTATTTTGCCAAGTTTAAAAAGTTTTCAGCTTTTATTTCTCTGAATTCTTTTTCATACCTGCCCTCTTTTTCTTCTCCCTCTGGGACCCAGTGACATGAATATTAGATGTTTTGTCATGGTCTCACAGGTCCCCAAAGCTTTGTTCCTTTTTTTCAGTCTATTTTCTCTCTGTTGTTCAGACTGAGTAATTTCTATTGTTCTAGCTTCCAGTTCACTGATTTTTTTCCCCTCCATTCCCTTCATTCTTCTGTTGAGCTCATGCACAGAGCTTTGTATTTTCAGTTTTAAAATTTCAGTTTAGTTCTCCTTTAAATTTTCTATATCCTTGCTGAAACTTTTTCTTTGCTGAGGCTTTCCAATTTTTTCATTTGTTTCAAGCATGTTTGTCATTGTTCATGGAAGCATTTTTTCTAAGCTACTTTAAGATCTTTGTCAAATAATTCTAACATTTCTTTCATCTTGGGGTTGGCATTTTTGATTGAATTTTTTATCCAGTTTGAGATTTTTCTGGTTTTTGATATGAGAAGAAATGTTTGTCTGAAACCTGGACATTTTTGTATTACGTTATAAGACCCTGGATCATGTTCAAACCTCCTGTTTTGTTTGGTTTTCTTTGACACAGCTCTGACAAGGGGAGGAGGGTTGCTGCCTCATTACTGCTAGGTGATAGCAGCAGTGCAGATTCCTCACTCAACCTCTGTTGACACTATCGGGGGTGGCCCCGTTACTGCTGGGAGGTGGTGACTCTCCACTAGGGCCTTGGCAACACCACTGCAGTGAGGAGTGGAAGGTTGCCTCACTACTGCCAGATAGGGATGAAGGTCTGGCACTTCATCCAGACTGCAGGAGGGGCGTGGTTGGCCTCATTACTGCTGCAGGGATGTAAGTCTCAGCTTCCTACTTGTCCTTCGTTGACACCTCCTGACTGGGTTGTTAGGGTGCCTCATCATGGCCTCACCAGAATGGAAATCTGGGCTCCTCACTCAGCTTTGCTGGCATAGATGGGGATGAGGCTACAGATTTTTTATGTGGTGTTTGTGGGAGTAGAGTAGTTATTGAGTAAAACTTTTCTGTCTTACCAGGCTGCTCCTTTTCTGGTTCTTTGGCTAGAGAGAGCAGGCTTCTGTTGGAGCTTTTTTGGTCTGCAGCTCCTGGCATTTTCAGGCTGCTGGTTTCTTTAGCACCATGTCTAGGATATAGGAAGCAAAAATAAAACCCAGGCAACTCATCACTATCTCATTCCTTGGTTCCATGGTCTCTAGCTGATCTGCCTATTTATCTCCATTTTTCAGATGCTTTTCAGGTTTTTGAATATAGTATCAAGGGCTTTTTGTTATACTTAGCAGGAGGAATAGGGGAAAATATGTTTAGTCTCTTCCCAGAAGTGGAAATTCCCCTGTCTGGGGAGAGGCTTTTTGATTCAGAAGACATCAGTGGGAGGTCCCAGCCATGAAGCAATCGCTAAAGACTATCCTCTGACTGCCAGTCCTGCGACACTCCAATCACCCCTGGTAGTTCAGACACCAGCCCTGCTATTTTGGGGTTGGCGTCATATACTCTTTTATTCGTGCAAGAAATTCTCAGCTGCAAGCACAGAAGAATTTTCTAATGCTCGTCTCTCCTCTCATGGGAGACCCTACGCTGGAGAATGTGAATTCCCCATCCTTGGAAACATTCCATCAGATGCTGAAAGTCCTGGGTTGGGAAGGAGGAGGCACTAGACAACTCCTGAGGCCTTTCTAATGCTAAGATTGTGAAACTGAGAGTTCGCCTTGTTCTTTTCTGAATGAGCCCAGGGGACAGGGGCCCTGTGTAAGTTTCCATTTGTTTGGTGCAGGTCCTCATGCTGGGCTTTGCACACAGAATGCTGTTTGTGTCACTGACAGAGTGGTGACTGAGTGGCTGAATGACTGAATAGTGCAGGGTCCAGTTGGCATCCACTCAGACCAGCTACACTCAAACACATGGTAGGTGGGCACAGCTGGCTGATACCCAGATTATGGTATGGACTTGGGGGAGAATCTTGATGTCAAACTTCTCCCTTCTGCACTATCTCTGTATATTACCTAATATTATGGCTCAGTCAGTGCCAGCAAAGATGGGCTGACTCAAAACTCACAGCACAGCAGATATCCTTAGAGAATGTGGAAGCATTTACCCTGCTTTGCCGCTTCGTCCTTGGCTCAGGACAGTCGGTCTCTCCTGGATCTAATTACAGCATGAGGGCTAGATACCCAAGGCTCAGATTTAAAGATTTAGAAGTTCATTAGGTAGGGAAGAGAACCAGGTGGTAGAAAGCGCTGGCTCAGCACTTTTCTTCTCCTGAGCCCTGCACAGACATCAACTAATGAAGATGCTCTTTCAAGAGCATGGAAGTCCGCTGGAGGAAAGAAAGCTCTATGACCAGGAGAGGGATTCAGGGATTTCTGGGGGAAAGTGTCTGTAAATGGTTTCTTCAAAAGAAATAGAGAAGCTGCTATGTTCTGGACATTTTCATATGGGTTATCTCAGTTAAGTTTCATGGCACATGTGTGAGTCATCATTATCTCAGTTTTCAGAAGAGGAAACAGGCTTAAAGAGGTTAAGAAATTTCTCTCAGGTCACAAAGCTGGCAAGTGGCAGAACTGTAATTTACACCTGCTCTGTCTGACTCCAAAGCTCATGCTTTCATCAAGCCACAATTCTGCCTTTTCTAGAGGGGGAGACGTTCTTAAGAGATTTGCTTTAGAGGTACCAGGCTTAAGAAGATGAAGAAGGAAATGAATGTGTATTTTTCAGACGGACCCATAGTTACCACCTTCTTAGGTTATCAGTCCTATTGCATCTCAGACCTTCTATCTGTGATCACTGTTCTAATGAGTTAAGCATGCCCTTTAGTGCAGATATTAATCTGGGTCCAATCAGGAGAGAGAAACCACACAGTAATTTGAGCAGGGAAAGTTTAATATAAAGAATTATTAACTATAATGGGGACTAGAGTAATAAGGGATTGGTAATAAGTAGCAAAGAGAATATAGTAATATAGGCTGTTTCCTGTGTCTGTTATTCCTATATTCTTTACTACTACTATATATATTTGTCTCATATATACTGTATTTATGAAAGGTTAAGAACTGGAACCAGGAAGAAAAACTCCCCTGCAATATCTCTCCAGTGCCCTCTATTGACAAAGCTTAATAAGACGCCAGCCGGCAAAAGAAAAGTATTTAAAGAACTCATCTCCACTTTTGTAGAGCAGAAGGGTGAATTTGGAGCTGAGAAACAATAAATTGATAACTGGTGCTGTGAAGGTCTTTTGATGACACCTGTATCAATTTTCATCTGAAAGTTTCACCCCCATTCTTGATAAAAATTTTGCTGGGTGTACAATTTATTTTTTTCTCAGCACTTGAAAATATCATTCCATTGTCTTTTGGCTTTAATTGAGAAGTCACCCGTCAGTTTGATTGTTTTTTGTCTTTTTTTTTTCCTGGTTATTTTAAAGGTTTTTCCTTTGCCTTTGTTGTTCTGCAGAATCATTATGTCTAGAAGTGGATTTTGTTTTAATTATTCTGCTTGGAATATGCTGAATCTTAGGATCAATGTCTTTTTCGTTTTGAAGAAGTCTCAGCCACCAGACCTTCAAATAATGCTTCTCCCCTACCTCTCTCTCCTCTCCTTTTGAAGCTTTGGTTAGATGTAAGTTAGAACTTCGCACTTTAGCCTCCATGTCTCTTAACCTCTCCTTCATATATTCAGGAAGTTTTTTTTACTTCTACGCTGCATTTGGGTAATTTTTTTTTTCAGATTTGCTTCAGCCTTGATGAAATCTCTCATTAAGTGTGTCTAATGATGTTACATCCATTGATTGACTTTTTTTTTTTTTTTTTGGCGGTACGCGGGCCTCTCACTGTTGTGAGAGCGGGCCTCTCCCGCTGCGGAGCACAGGCTCCGGACGCGCAGGCTCAGCGGCCATGGCTCACGGGCCCAGCCGCTCCGTGGCGTGTGGGATCTTCCCGGACCGGGGCACGAACCCGTGTCCCCTGCATCTGCAGGCGGACTCTCAACCACTGCGCCACCAGGGAAGCCCCATTGATTGACTTTTGATTTCAACTATTACATTGTTTTGTTTGTAGATAGTGTATTTGATTCTTTTTCAATCTGTATATGGTCATGTTGATAGCGCTTCCTACTCTTATGTTGAGTCCTCCTTTTATTTCTAAGCATATCAAACATTTAAAATTTTGTGCCTGTTAATTCTAATATCTGAAGTTGTTATGGGTATGATGAGGTTGATGCTGTTTTACTCATGGTGTCATATTTCCTTGTGTGTTAAGCTTTTTTGAGTATAATTACACTTTCCTTGGAACTTTATCTATAGGAATTATTTGAGGCCTTGATTGAAGACGAGTTGTTCCAGAAAGGGTTTGTTTTTTTCTGACAGGCTCCTGGCGACACTATTAAACAGGGACGTCTCTCTCTCTTTTTTTAAAAAATTTTTATTTTATATTGGACTATAGTTGATTTACAGTGTTGTGTTAGTTTCAGGTGTACAGCAAGTGATTCAGTTATACATATACATATATCTATTCTTTTTAAAATTCTTTTCCCATTTAGGTTATTACAGAATATTGAGTATAGTTCCCTGTGCTATACAGTAGGTCCTTGTTGATTATCTGTTTTATATATATAAACAAGCTAAGTGACAGTCTTAGCTTGAGGTTTTGTGGATAGTTCAGGTAATAACAATTGGAGCTTCAAATCCCAATTCTAACCTGGGTTTGTAGTTACAGTTCTCAGAAATTTTTGTCTTCTCCACCTAGAATTCAAGGGCTGAGGTAGTCAGTCAGTTTTCTTTACTGCCCCCTCTGGTGGGGTGTTACTTCTACTTTACCCTTTGAGGACACAGCCTTTTGAATTCCTAGCTTTCTGTAGGGGACAGTGGTTCTCTTGTTAGACTCCCCACTTTGGATGGGCCATAACATTTGTCTCTTGTTCCCTGTAAACTACTGGGTCATGGATACTGAAGCTCAGGGTCATCTGGGTTTACCAAATGCCCTCCAGGGAGAGTTGGTTTCAGTGTTCTCTTAGGTCTCCATCTTTACCCTATTTTTGGCCCCTGAGAATTTTTTACTTTCTTCCTGACTCGTTTATTTCCAGACTATTTAGCCTAGTGGAGGGTTTGTCAGAATATCTAGTTTGCCATAGTAAGAAACAGTAGGTGGAACTAGGCTAGATGTAACGCCACATTTAGTCCTCACAATAATCTTGGGATTATTAACTCAATTTTTTTGGTCCAGAAAGTTGAGACTCAAGGAGTTTACATAGATAGCAAGTAGTGGAGCAGGGCTGGGACTTAAATCTACATCTTCTGGCTCCACTTCATCCTCTGTTCTCCCCACGACACTATTCTGGTTCCTTGGTTTTCTAGAACTCTTTGGGATTTGGGCTATTCCTTAATCCCAGAAGCGCACTGAGAATTCTAGAACAGTCTTATTTAATTCTTTCCTCACTTGACTGAACACAGTCCAGCTTCTCTTGAGGGTGCTCGCTTTCTCATGGTGGAAGACCCAGTAAGGACTGTCCAAACGGATAAACTGGGACATCATGGCTATAGCCCATGCATCCCCAGAGATCTGTGGGGAGTGAGGGAGTGTGGTCTCCTTGCAGGGTATTTTCCTACTCCGTGTGGTTTACAGAAGGTATTCCAGATTCTGGAGTCCCTTTGGGAATAGTGTGCTCTGACCAGGCCCCTCCTTTTCTCCCTCCCTCCTTTCCTCTTTGTCTGCCTTTCACCGGTTCCTCCCTCTCTTACCAGGAAGTTCAGTAAAACTCCAGGGACTGAGACCCTGTGTCAAACAGCCTTCAACATTGGAAACGTCAGAAGTACACGTTCTGTATTTCTTCCGGACTTGGAAAGAACTGGGGCCAATTAAAAGTGAACTTTTAAGAGAAATGAACATCTTGCATGCCAGGTTTCAGCTGAATGTCACTGCAATTGCCTGAATTATAACTATCAGAAAAAATGCATTCTAATTATGGAAATGCCATTAGGAGGAGTTCCTTCTGCCTAGAAGTTTAAAAAATGACTACCACTCCTACCTCTACTCTGTCTCTCAATACAGTTTCTGTAGTTCAGAGGGAAAGAACGTGGCATCCTGTAGTGAAAAGAGAATTTGTACCATCCAGAATCTGGGTTTGGATTCTAACTGCATCAGTTATTGGCTATGTGACCTTGGGCAAAACAGTCGACCTCTCTGATCCTCAGTTTCCACATCTGTAAGATGAAGATAATAATACCTACTCCATGAAGGTGTTGTCAAGATTAAATGAGATGGCATATATGATGTACATAGCATCTAGCCTGGTACATAATGGATTGCAAAATTGAGTAGGTGGAGATAGAGGGACAAGGATAATTATCATAAGACTGAGGAGAGAACATTGATGCAAATAATAACTGACACAGTTACTAATTTAAACAGTTTTTCACTCTAGTGATCTCTACACGTTCATTTAGATGTGGAGAGTCACACACTTATTTAGATATTACTCTTCGGCGCCTGCAGGCATGGATGGCAGACTTCACACAGGAGGAGATGAAGACACTTAGAACTCCATCTTCCCATAGAATCTTGGCTCTGGGAGGATTTCCATTCCCTGATCTTGCTGATATCTGGTTTGATCTCATGCAGGTACGCCTCTGCCATGGCAGAGTATTCCCTCCAACCCCCCACCTCCCACCCAAACTCCGACATAATCTGGATCAATCTTTACCAACAAGTGAAATTTGGACCCTGGTGGCTGGGAAAAAGTAGATTTATTGCAAAGAGTTCCACAGATCCATACAGTCACCAAGCATTGCTTATAGACAGATATATCTTGAAATTGTATATTCACATATGTTGCAAATCTGTAGATGCTCTTGTGAAAAAAACTTAAAGACAGTAGTAGGTTCAGGGAAGCCTTTTGAACTGTGTTTTCTCAGTCAATGAATACTGAAAGTACAACCTTGTGGGTCTGAGAATATTTTGTATTTCATCTGAAAGTGGCGGAAATGACCAGGGATCTGATGAAAGACTCATGTCTTGGTGGGCTGACCTTCCCTGCACTCTTCCATCTCCTTAATCTATGAGGCCGATGTTGAGGAAGGTGACAGATCATCCTCACCTGCCAGGGAGGCATCTCTGAAGGACAGCTATGCCTCTAGCTGTGTTTCCTTGTACCTCCTGGAGGCTCATTAGCTGGGTATTGGGTGCTTGGACCTGGCACCTCAGTCCCAGCCTCCCTCTGTCGCCTTTATGCTTCTCCTGTGCTATGAGGCTGGTCATGGTGGAAGTGGAGGCTCAGCAAAGACCGTATTAATGACAGGCAAGAGGGGCAGGAAAAGGAAATACAAGGGGGCTGGAGCACAAACAAGCAAGATGGGGAAAGGATGGATGTGGCAGGAGCAAAAATACACCATAGAGGGTGACAAAGTGTTCTTACTCAGTAACTCCTGGGCGAAGTACTCGAAAGAGATTGAATTGTGGGGATGATCCAGCCTCTATGTTTTATCCTTTTCTCCTACGGTACCCGCCTTTGCCCTTCTCTCCTACTCTCTCCCATTCCTATAGAGGTGTGCTCTTTCTAAGAGTTACCCCATCACCATGGCTTTGTGTCCCTGCCCCTCTCATATCCACTGTAGCCCCACTCTCTCAGCTACCACTTGTCTCTTCCATATCTTCTCTCCCTCCTGGCTTTCCTCCTAAGCACATGACCATTGGGCTTGAAGCCATACCTTCACCCTAACTCTCTCTTCCTTCACAGCCAAACATCTGGAAAGAGTGCTCTACTGTCTTCTCATGCCCTGTCCACTCATTTCCAGTTTGCTCCTCAACTTAGGGTAGCATGGCTTCTGTCCCCACCAACCCACTCAACCTGCTCTGGGTGACCTACCAATGTCCTCACCATCAAACAAAGTGCATAGTTTTCAATCCTTATCTACTTGGGTCTCTCTGGCGCATTTAACTATTGATCACATCCTCAGTTTCCTTAAGGTCTCCTCTTCATGAGACTCACTGACCTTTAAGTGTTGGTGGTCTTTAGGGGTCTGAGTTTGCCTTCTCTTTCCTCTTAACCCCACTCCATTCCCAGAAATTCTGTGGTTTTAACTATTCTCTGTAAATACTGTCTCCAGCTCTGACCTGAACCTTGAGCTCTGGACTCCTATGTACAATCATCAACAGGATGGCTCCTCTCAGGTGTCCCACCAGCACTGCAGACTTAGCCTAAGATGGAATTTGCCATCACCAATTGACTAGCCATCTGTCCCTTCCCCCACCTGCACTTTGTATCTTTGTGGTAACATCCCATCCTTTCAGCTACTCAAACAACGTAATCAGTCCGGACTCCTTGCTGTAGACTGAACTGTGCCCCCCTACAAATTCAGATGTTGAAATCCTAACCCCCAATATGACTGTATCTGGAGATGGGGTCTTTAGGAGGTTATCAAGGTTAAATGAGGACGTAAGAGTGGGGCCCTAATCAGATCGGACTTTGGCCTTATAAGAAGAGGACCTATGAAGACACAGTGAGAAGGTGGCAAGCCAGGAGGAGAGCCTTCACCAGGAACTGACCCTAGGGGAACTTGATCTTAGACTTCTAGTCTCCAGAGCTACCAAGGTTAAGTTCCTGTTGGTTAAGATGTCCAGTCTATGGTATTTTGCTATGGCATCACAAGCTGACTAATACTCTCCTGTTTCTTTTTCCTTCTTGAAATTAGAAAATTCTATCTATCCTAGTGTCTAAATAGTTCTCTTGTTTAAAGTTTTAATTCTTATTGAAGTTCAATGTGACTGTAGTTTAAAGAGTCAGGTAATTCTACAGGTCCTTTAAAAAATACCGCTGTCCCCACCCCAGTTCACTCCACTGTGTCAAGTCACATCTCCTTTTGTGGTTATTTTGGTATTTACCTCTATCTCTGAATTTTCTATTCATACTGCTACTTCTTGGTAGTTCAGTTTTAGTCTCATCTGTTGCTTCCTCTATGGTGAGAATTTAGTTTTTTTTCACCCTCATGTACACACACCGCACACTTCTGCAACTACCCATCTTCCCTTTATAATCATATGATAATTTCGGTTTGATCAAGATTATGACTATGTAATTTTTATTTGCAGCTCAGTTATTACTTGTCCTTTCTTGCACAACTTTTTGATCTCTGGGGAATTTATAATTATCTTCCATTAAATTTTTTTCCATACTTTTCTTTGTACTCATCACTCACTCAACCCCTAACCCCTCTCCCAGATGTCTAAATCTCCTCTCAGTATGTTCAAACATATAAGGTGTTTCTGTTACTGGTCCCTTTCTAGATTCTTGGAACAGCAACACCATAGAAATGAATATTGCTTCCCCAAGAAGCTTAGGCACACAAAGCTTTTTATTAAAAAGAGATTGCTTGTGCATAAGGGAGAAGGTGGGAAAAAAAAGTGCCCGCTTCCTGAGTAGAAGGGGTAAGCTGCAAAACAAAAGGGAGGGTTTGTCTCATGATCACTGATAATTTCCAGAGGTCATCAAACTTCTTTGATCAGCAGCAGAGGCTCCAGGGTGGCTATCAGGAATTGGGAGTGCTTCTGTGAGGGGAAAGAAATGAATGAGAATTTTCTGCAAGAAAGCTCAGAAACAGATAAGATTAAAATTTATAGTTGAGCTTCTTGTCTTATGGCAACTAGGTATACTGTTAGTGTAACAGAAGTGAAGTTAATCTTTTATTCCTGTGAGCCCGGCTTTTTGTATCTGGGACTCAGGTCCCCAGCACCTTTGTTCTTTAGCTTGCAAGGCCTGTTTTGCCCAAGGCTCTTCCCTGGTCCTTTTCCAAAATGGCTGTACTCTTGTCTTCCTGTCTCAGTTCATCAGTGTCTTCTTGAAGAAGTATGAAGTTTCTGACCAACTCCAAGCTGGCTTGCTGACCTCTCTGCCTGCTGCACAGAGACCATACTCCATCACTCTTCACTGCGTCCTAAGAGTCCCTTGGCCTCTCACTTGTACCAGGTCCCCTGTTGGATCTCATGTCATCTTCTTTCTTCATTTATTTCCTCATTGTGGTAGAGCGTATGCTCCAGTAACTTTCTGAGAAAGGGTTCATGGGAGGCGGTTTTTTTTTTTTTCATGTGGTAAGTCTTTAAGTGTTTTTATTCTACTTTTACACTTATTTGATATTTTGAATAAGTATAGAATTCTGAGTTGAAAATTATTTTCCCTCAGTAATTGGATGGCTTTGCTTAATTTTCTTCTAGATTTCAGAGTTATCAGTGGGAAATTTCATGTCAATCATATTTTGATGCATTATTTGTAAACTTTTTTTTTTACCCCTTTCTGAAAACTTTTAGGATATTTTGTTTGGCTCCGGGGTTCTGAAATTTCCCTTCTATGCCTTAGAGTGACTCTATTTTTATTCATTTTGCTAGGTACTGAATGGGACCTTTTATTATGGAAACTCATGTCCTTTGGCTCCAGGGTATTTTCCTGAAAAAAAAAATTTTAAAATGTTTCCCTCCCCACCATTTTCTCCTCTTTATGTCTAGAATTCTATATTTCAGCTACTGGATCTTCTGAGTTAATCCTCTAATGTTTTAATCTTCTCTTTCTCATTTTTCCTCTCCTTATCTTTACACTGTAATTTGTGGGACATTTTCTCAGTTATATCTTCTGGCCCTTGTATTGAAGCTTTCATTTCTGCTCACAGGTTTCTGCTAATTTCCAAGGGCCCTTGTTGTTGTTTGTTTTCTGAAAATTACTTTTAAATAGCTCCTGTTTTAATTTAGTGGTTTCGAAATCTTCACATGCTTCTCTAGGGTTGTTATCATTAGATATCTGGATGTTTTCGTTTTCCTATACATTCGCTTTCCCTCAAGCTGCTTTCTCCCTGTGGTTCAGTCTGTCTCAGGGTAGAGGCATTCCTCACATGTTTGGGGGTCCTTTTTCGTCTGCATTTGTCTATCTGTTCATGGTTGGGACTCTGGGCCTCAATATAGGACAATTTTGCTAGACTGTTTAGTTGGATCCCTTGATATCGTAGGTTTGGACCTTCCTCTTGGACTGGTCAGATTTCCTGGAGGAGAATCTTCCAGTTTCCTGCCTAGAGAATCTTCCAGTTTCCTGCCTATGAGCCTGGCTCAACAGCAATCACTGGGGTCCATTCGGAGGAGAAGTCTGAAAGTCTTAACATCCAGTATATTGACAAACAGTCCTTTTAATTCCTTTGTTTTTAGTATGGTGGCCCTGGTGTCAACTGGACTTGGTGTCCCTTAGTCCAGAGATGCTAGCCCTGTGCTATCCAATACAGTAGCCTCTAGCCACATGGCACTATTAGCACTTGAAATGTGGTTCATGTAACTGAGGAATTAAATTTTTAATGTAAATTAATTTATTTAAAAATGCATGCTCTGGTATTGGGAAGCTTTTACATATTTTGGAACAACATGGGTATGTGGATCTACTTTTGTAGATTTTATGAAATCTAAACATAGATCAAGTATTCCGATGAAAAGTTACCTTTCAAATTGATGTGTGCTGTAAGTGTAAAATACACATTTTTATGTTGAAAATAAGAATGTAAAAGATCTCATCAGGGCTTCCCTGGTGGCGCAGTGGCTGAGAGTCCGCCTGCCGATGCAGGGGACACGGGTTCGTGGCCTGGTCCGGGAAGATCCCACATGCTGCGGAGCGGCTGGGCCCGTGAGCCATGGCCGCTGAGCCTGTGTGTCTGGAGCCTGTGCTCCACAACGGGAGGGGCCACAACAGTGAGAGGCCCGCGTACCGCAAAAAAAAAAAAAAAAAAAAGATCTCATCAATAATTTTCTTATAGTGATAATATTTTAGATGTATCGGGTTAAATAAGCTACATTATTAAAGTTAATTTGACGTGCTTCTTTTTATTTTTTTTAACGAGGACTCTAGAAAATTTAAAATTACACATGTGGCTTACACTATTTCTATGGTCAATGCTGTCCTAGAGACTGGGACAATGTAATAAGATTTGCAACCTAGAACAGAGCTTTGTATGGGAAGAGGCTAGAAGTAGGGTCAGCTAATAGAAGTCTGGTGGGATCTTCTTCCTAAGAAATGATGACACAAACTAGGATGGATCAAGAGAGGGAATTAAAAGATTTTTGGATTTCCAGTTCAAGATGGTGGATTGGATATATGCATTTTTATCTCTGTTCCTTCCTGAAACCCCACTAAAACACCAGTATATGATTTTTTTTAAAGTATAAACCCCAAAGGTAAAGAGGATAGATAAAGAGTCAATAGCAATAAACTTTTGGAAACCTGCAAGCAGACAACTAGTTGGTAATCAACAAGCAAACCCAAGGAAACTGGATTCTAGCCTAGCAATGAGCAAAACCAAGAACCACCTAATCTGCACCAGAGAAGCCCCATAGGCCCAGGCCCAGGCAGCACTGGGTTCTCTGCAAATGAGGGGGAGCAGGGCTCAAATGGGAAGAAGAAGTGCATGTCTATTTATGGAGCAGTTAGAGACCCAACCCCAAGCCAGATGACTTTAATGCCTCTGCTTCTCCCATGCTATTCCCTCTTCCTCCTACCTTCTCCACTTGACCAATTGCCCGATCCTTGACGACACAGCTCACCAAGCCTTCCCAAAACCTCGCCCTTGGTGGTGGTGGGTGAGGAGATGGAGCCTAGACTGTGTGTGTCTTCTATTACAACAACAACAGTAACGGCCAGCACATTCTGCATGTAGCAGATCCTCTTCTAGGCCCTTTATACACTTCAAATCATTATTACTGTCCTCATTTTCTATATCAGAAAAGGGAGGCACAGAGAGGTTCAGTGACTTTCCCAACTGAGTCAAAGAGCTGGAAAATGAGCTCTGGAGTTGCTGCCTGTGTTAAAGACACCTGTGCTTTCATCATGCTGTAGTTGCTGGCATACCAGGCTGCCAGCCTGCTAGACTAGGAACTGCTTGAGGCCAGAGGCCAGGTCTTCGTTATCTCTGAATTGTAAGTGCTTGGCACAGGGCTTGGCATACAGCAGGTGCTCAAAATATATTTGTCCATCAAACTGGGAGGGAGTCCGGGAAAAACTCTGGACCTGCCTAAAAGGCAAGAGACCATTGTTTCGGGGTGTGCGAGGAGAGGGCATTCAGAGCACTGCCTAAACGAGCTCCAGAGACAGATGCGAGCTGTGGCTGTCAGCTCGGACACCAGAGACGGGCATGAAACTCTAATGCCGCTGCTGCAGCCACCAAGAATCCTGTGTGCAAGCACAGGTCACTATCCACACCTCCCCAGGAGCCTGTGCAGCCTGCCACTGCCAGGGTCCCGTGATCCAGGGACAACTTCCCCAGGACAGCACATGGCGCGCCTCAGGCTGTTGCAACGTCACGCTGGCCTCTGCCACCGTAGGCTCGCCCTGAGTTCCAGTTATAACTACAGTACCCCTCATTCTCCCTGGCATGAGTGAGCCAGAGCCCCCTAATCAGCCACTGCTTTAACCCTATCCTGTCTGGGCGGGAACAGAAGCCTGAGGGCAACCTACATGCAGGGGTGGGGACAAAACCAAAGCTGAACCCCAGGAGCTGTGCGAACAAAGAAGAAAAAGGGAAATTTCACCGTTTAGCCTCAGGAGCAGCGGATTAAATCCCCACAATCAACTTGAGGTACTCTGCATCTGTGGAATACCTGAATAGAAAATGAATCAACCCAAAACTGAAGCGGTGGATTTTGGGAGCAGCTGTAGACTTGGGGTTTGCTTTTTGCGACTGACTTATTTCTGATTTTTATGTTTATCTTAGTATAGTTTTTAGTGCTTGTTATCATTGGTGGATTTGTTTATTGGTTTGGTTGCCCTCTTTTTGTAAATTTTTTAATTTTAATAATTTTTTAACTTTAATAATTTATTAAAATTATTTTATTTATTTATCATTTCTGTTCCTTTTCCTTTATTCTTTTTTTAATTCTTTTTATTTTTTATATATTTTTTGATTCTTTTTTTGAATTTTATTTTATTTATTTTTTTATACAGCAGGTTCTTATTAGTTATCCATTTTTTACATATTAGTGTATATATGTCAATCCCAGTCTCCCAATTCTTCTGAGCCATGTGGCTGACAGGGTCTTGGTGCTTGGGCCTGTTCTCAGACCTGAGCCTCTGAGGTGGGAAAGCCGAGTTCAGGACACGGGACCACCAGAGACCTCTCAGCTCCACGTAATATCAAACGGCAAAAGGTCTCCCAGAGATCTCCATCTCAACGCTAAGACCCAGCTCCACTCAATGACCAGCAAGCTACAGTGCTGGACACCCTATGCTAAACAACTAGCAAGACAGGAACACAACCTTATCCATTAGCAGAGAGGCTGCCTGAAATCATAATAAGGTCACAGACACCCCAAAACACACTATCAGATGCGGTCCTGCCATCAGAAAGACAAGATCCAGCCTCACCCACCAGAACACAGGCATCAGTCCCCTTCACCAAGAAGCCTACACAAGCCACTGAACCAATCTCACCCACTGTGGGCAGACACTAAAAACAACGGGAACTACGAACCTGCAGCATGCGAAAAGGAGACCCCAAACACAGTAAGTTAAGCAAAATGAGAAGATAGAGAAATATGCAGCAGATGAAGGAGCAAGGTAAAAACCCACTAGGCCAAACAAATGAATAGGAAATAGGCAGTCTATCTGAAAAAGAATTGAGAGTAATGATGGTAAAGATGATCCAAAATCTTGGAAATAAAATGGAGAAAATACAAGAAACATTTAACAAGGACCTAGAAGAGCTAAAGAGCAAACACACAATGATGAACAACACAATAAATGAAATTAAAAATTCTCTAGAAGGAATCAATAGCAGAATAACTGAGGCAGAAGAACGGATAAGTGACCTGGAAAATAAAATACTGGAAATAACTATCTCAGAGCAGAATAAAGAAAAAAGAATGAAAAGAATTGAGAACAGTCTCAGAGACCTCTGGGACAACATTAAACACACCAACTTTCAAATTATAGTGGTCCCAGAAGAAGAAGAGAAAAAGAAAGGGACTGGGAAAATATTTGAAGGATTATTGTTGAAAACTTCCCTAATATGGGAAAGGAAATGATCAATCAAGTCCAGGAAGCGCAGAAGGTCCCATACAGGATAAATCCAAGGAGAAACATGCCAAGACACATATTAATCAAACTATCAAAAATTAAATACAAAGAAAAAATATTAAAAGCAGCAAGGGAAAAGCAACAAATAACAGACAAGAGAATCCCCATAACGTTATCAGCTGATCTTTGAGCAGAAACTTTGCAAGCCAGAAGGGAGTGGCAGAACATATTTAAAGTGATGAAAGGGAACAACCTAAAACCAAGGTTACTCTACCCAGCAAGGATCTCATTCAGATTTGACGGAGAAATTAAAATCTTTACAGACAGGCAAAGGTTAAGAGAATTCACCACCACCAAACCAGCTTTACAACAAATGCTAAAGGAAGTTCTCTAGGCAGGAAACACAAGAGAAGGAAAAGACCTATAATAACAAACCCAAAACAATTAAGAAAATGGTAATAGGAACATACATATCGATAGCTACCTTAAATTTAAATAGATTAAATGCTCCAACCAAAAGACATAAACTGGCTGAATGGATACAAAAACAAGACCCATATATATGCTGTCTACAAGAGACCCACTTCAGCCCTAGGGACACATACAGACTGAAAGTGAGGGAATGGGAAAAGATATTCTATGCAAATGGAAATCAAAAGAAAGCTAGAGTAAAAATTCTCATATCAGACAAAATGATGTTAAAATAAAGACTATTATAAGAGACAAAGAAGGACACTACATAATGATCAAGGGATCAATCCAAGAAGAAGATATAACAATGGTAAATATTCTTGCACCCAACATAGGAAACCTCAATACATAAGGCAAATGCTAACAGCTATAAAAGGGGAACTCAACAATAACACAGTAATAGTAGGGAACTTTAACACCCCACTTTCACCATTGGACAGCTCATCCAAAATGAAAATAAGTAAGGAAACACAAGCTTTAAATGACACATTAAACAAGATGGACTTAATTGATATTTATAAGACATTCCATCCAAAAACAACAGAATACACTTTCTTCTCAAGTGCTCATGGAACATTCTCCAAGATAGATCATATCTTTGTCACAAATCAAGCCTTGGTAAATTTAAGAAAATTGCAATCATATCAAGTATCTTTTCCAACCACAGCGCTATGAGACTAGATATCAATTATAGGTACAAACACATGGAGGCTAAACAATACACTACTAAATAACCAAGATATCACTGAAGAAATCAAAGAGGAAATCAAAAAATACCTAGAAACAAATGACAATGAAAACATGACAACCTAAAACCTATGGGATGCAGCACAAGCAGTTCTAAGAGGGAAGTTTATAGCAATACAATTCTACCTCAATACACAAGAAAAATGTCAAAGAAAAAACCTAACCTTACACCTAAAGCAATTAGAGAAAGAAGAACAAAAAAACCCCCACAGTTAGCAGAAGGAAAGAAATCATAAAGATCAGATCAGAAATAAATGAAAAAGAAATGAAAGAAACAATAGCAAAGATCATAAAACTAAAAGGTGGTTCTTTGAGAAGGTAAAGAAAATTCATAAACCACTAGCCAGACTCATCAAGAAAAAAAGGGAGAAGACTCAAATCAACAGAATTAGAAATGAAGAAGGAGAAGTAACAACTGACACTGCAAAAATACAAAGAATCATGAGAGATTACTACAAGCCACTCTATGCCAATAAAATGGACAACCTGGAAGAAATGGACAAATTCTTAGAAAAGCACAAACTTCCAAGACTGAACCAGGAAGAAATAGAAAATATAAACAGACCAATCCCAAGCACTGAAATTGAAACTGTGATTAAAAGTCTTCCAACAAACAAAAGCCCTGGACCAGATGGCTTCACAGGCGAATTCTATCAAACATTTAGAGAAGAGCTAACACCTATCCTTCTCAAGCTCTTCCAAAATGTAGGAGAGGGCAGAACACTCCCAAATTCATTCTACGAGGTCACCGTCACCCTGGTACGAAAACCAGACGAAGATGTCATAAAAAGAGAAAACTATAGACCAACATCACTGATGAACATACATGCAAAAATCCTCAACAAAATACTAGCGAACAGAATCCAACAGTACATTAAAAGGATAATACACCATGATCAAGTGGGGTTTATCCCAGGAATGCAAGGATTCTTCAATATATGTAAATCAATCAACGTGATAAACCATATTTACAAACTGAAGGAGAAAAACCATATGATCATCTCAATGGATACAGAAAAAGCTTTTGACAAAATTCAACACCTATTTATGGCAAAAACTCTCCAGAAAGTAGGCATACAGGGGACTTACCTCAACATAATAAAGGGCATATATGACAAACCCACAGCCAACATCGTTTCAATGGTGAAAAACTGAAACCATTTCCTCTATGATCAGGAACAAGACAAAGATGCCCACTCTCACCACTGTTATTCAACATAGTTTTGGAAGTTTTAGCCACAGGAATCAGAGTGGAAAAAGAAATAAAAGGAATCCAAATCGGAAAAGGAGAAGTAAAGTTGCCACTGTTTGCAGATGACATGATACTATACATAGAGAATCCTAAAGATGCTACCAGAAAACTACTAGAGCTAATCAATGATTTTGGTAAAGTAGCAGGATACAAAATTAATGGACAGAAATCTCTTGCATTCCTCTACACTAATGATGAAAATTCTGAAAGAGAAATTAAGGAAACACTCCCATTTACCACTGCAACAAAAAGAATAAAATACGTAGGAATAAACCTACCTAGGGAGACAAAAGACCTGTATGCAGAAAACAAACTAGAACAAAAAATGTCACAATTTGTATGGAAACACAAAAGACCCCAAATGGCCAAAGCAATCTTGAGAATGAAAAATGGAGCTGGAGGAATCAGGCTATCTGACTTCAGACTATACTACAAAGCTACAGTAATCAAGATAGTATGGTAGTGGCACAAAAACAGATATATAACTCAATGGAACAGGATAGAAAGCCCAGAAATAAACACACGCACATATGGTCACCTTATCTTTGATAAAGGAGGCAAGAATATACAATGGAGAAAAGACAGCCTCTTCAATAAGTGGTGCTGGGAAAACTGGACAGCTACATGTAAAAGAATGAAATTAGAACACTCCCTAACACCATACACAAAAATAAACTGAAAATGGTTTAAAGACCTAAATGTAAGGCCAGACACTATCAAACTCTTAGAGAAAAACATAGGCAGAATATGACATAAATCACAGCAACATCCTTTTATGACCCACCTCCTAGAGAAATGGAAATAAAAACAAAAATAAACAAATGGGACCTAATGAAACTTAAAAGCTTTTGTACAGCAAAGGAAACCATAAGCAAGACAAAAAGGCAACCCTCAGAATGGGAGAAAATATTTGCAAATGAAGCAACTGAGAAAGGATTAATCTCCAAAATTTACAAGCAGCTCATGCAGCTCAATATCAAAAAAGACAAACAACCCAATCCAAAAATGGGCGGAAGACCTAAATAGACATTTCTCCAAAGAAGATATACAGATTGCCAACAAACACATGAAAAGATGCTCAACATCACTAATTATCAGAGAAATGCAAATCAAAACTACAATGAGATATCACCTCATACCGGTCAGAATGGCCATCATCAAAAAATCTACAAACAATAAATGCTGGAGAGGGTGTGGAGAAAGGGAATCCTCTTGCACTGCTGGTGGGAATGTAAATTGATACAGCCACTATGGAGAACAGTATGGAGGTTCCTTATAAAACTAAAAATTGAACTACCATATGGCCCAGCAATTCCCCTACTGGGCATATGCCCTGAGAAAACCATAGTTCAAAAACAGTCATGTACCAAAATGTTCATTGCAGCACTATTTACAATAGCCAGGACTTGGAAGGAACCTAAGTGTCCATCAACAGATGAATGGATAAAGAAGATGTGGCACATATATACAATGGAATATTACTCAGCCATAAAAAGAAACGAAATTGAGTTATTTGTAGTGAGGTGGATGGACCTAGAGTCTGTCATACAGAGTAAAGTAAGTCAGAAAGAGAAAAACAAATACCATATGCTAACGCATATATATGGAATCTAAAAAGAAAAGAAAAAGGTTCTGAAGAACCTAGGGACAGGACAGGAATAAAGACACAGACGTAGAGAATGGACTTGAGGACACGGGGAGGGGGAAGCGTAAGCTGGGACAAAGTGAGAGAGTGGCATGGACATATATACACTACGAAATGTAAAATAGATAGCTAGTTGGAAGCAGCTGCATCACACGGGGAGATCAGCTCGGTGCTTTGTGATCTACAGGGTTTGTATAGGGAGGGTGGGAGGGAAATGCAAAAGCGAGAGGATATGGAAATATATGTATAGGTATAGCTAATTCACTTTGTTGTACAGCAGAAACTAACGAAACATTGTAAAGCAATTATACTCCAATAAAGATGTTTATATATATATATATATATATATATATATATATATATGTTTTTTGAACAGACCTGCCGTCCTCGAATCATCTCATTATGGTCCCTACCCATTTCCCTCATATACACTCTACAGTCCTTGGACAAGGTTTGCTGGCCTATTCCCCTTTCTCTCTAGTTATTCAGAAAACCATGATTATCGGTTCCTACTGGTATTAGAAGAGGAGAAGGACCCATTAAAAGACATCTTCAGCAGCTTCCCAGGCATTAGCTTAGATACTTTTTGTGTGCTTTTAAAATGATAGTCTTATTTTAATTATTTTTTAACAAATCCTCTTCTTTAAAGCACCACAGAGGCTTAAATGGTGTGGAAAATTGTAATGATGCTTCCTTGATGAAAAGATTTTTTTTCTCCATACTTAGCATAATCTTCCTTTGAATTATGCTAAGAAATCTTAAAACCATAGCTTTATTTTTTCTCATCGCAATTCTTCTTTTTTGGGATGCCATGCCAGTGAAGCATGGGAAGGAAGGAGCTTTTTCATACATAATCGGGATGGTCTACAAGAGGCAGCCTGGGTGCAGAAAGCTCCCAGAGGTTGTGGGAGTTGGTGGGGCCTGGAAGAGAGCCTGCTAGCCAGGGCCTGAGGCACAGCCTGGTTAAAGCTGTCCTGGCTGCAGAAGGTTGTCCTACAGAGGATAGATGTGGTACCAGGAGGCCACCTGGGTGGTTGGATTTACCTAAGAGTTGTCCTAGCCCTGAATAATGATGGTGGAATCAGATTGGGGTGGTTCCAGAGTTTTCATGTTGGAAGGCTTAAGGGAGTGACAATTTGGCTGAAACAGGATTGAAGCTGGTCTTGCACAGCAGCATGTGTAGAACTAAGAAGTGTTTAATAGTCCATATTAAAGTATGCGGGTGCTGGAGGAGTTGGGCTCTGATCACCCCATCTAAATAGTACCCTCATCACTCCTATCCCATGAGCTATGTTTGTTTTCTTCTTCGCCCTTCTGAATAAATAATGGAAGAGATAAAGCCTTCCACTACTCTTGCCATCATGGCACTACTTGGCAGTGCCACTAGACAGGTGGCACTGCTGGAGGGGTGGCAAGATAGAGCAGTGCTTATAAGCATGGGTCTAGAGTCAGATAGGTCTGGGTTCAAGTCCTGGCCCTGCCGCCTATCTGCTGTGTGGCCCTGAGGATCATACTCTCAGCTTCTCAATTTCCTCATCCATGAGATGTGGACAACACCCACCTCTTGGGGTTGTTCGCGGGATTAAATGAGAATCTAACACATGTAAAGTGTTTAGCAGGGTGCCTGGCGTATGGTAAATGTTTGATATGTATATGATAGATGCAATTATTATTATTATTGTTCTTGTTCTTATTAAATGTTTTGTTACTATTACCCAGATAAACCTTCCATTCTCAGGAATCTCAGGCAGTACCAGCAGGCCATGGGGAGCCCCAGGGACCAGAATCTCCCCTGTGGTTGAGTGGCTACAGGATCTTGGTGGGTGTCTAGCTTCAGGGATGGGCTCAGGCCTGGAGGGAGGTTGGGATGCCTGGCAGGGAGTATGCAGACTGTGAGGCAAGGGTGGAAAAGAGCCTCTGGGACGGTGGAAGCAGGGGTCTGTGAACTGGGCTTGAAGAGGTCCTTCCTCAGGGCTCATCTGCTACATACACCTCAGTTCTGGGGCAAGTGAACTTACTTCCAGGCTGAGGGTGGTAGAAATGAAATTCCAGAGACCCTCTCTTGTGGGATGGGGCAGGGGACCTTGCAGTTTGGGCTCACCCAGCAGTGTAGCAGCAGTGGGAAATGGGCCAAGATCCTCAGAGCACCACTTTATCTTGCAGAGTCTGGTTGTTGAGTGACCCTCACCTGCTCTTCCAGATGAGGGTGGCCTCCAGGTATGTGCGCGGGAAAGGGCAGTGAGCAGGTAGAGCTGGGCAAGGGCATCTCACAGAGGCAGCCAGACGTGGAGCCTGTAACCTCAGGGAAGAGGTAGACTTTGGGAGGAGGGCTGGTCTACCTCTGGAGCCCTCACAAAGGGGCCAAAGGGGTAAAGGTGCCAGGGCCTTATGTGGGGGGAGGGAGCAGGGCCAGGCCTGTGCCGAATCTGCTCCCCTGGCAGGCCGTCTCTCTTGGGGATGAGGCATCAGACCTTCCTTTCCGCCGGCCCTGACACTCCACACTCATGGAACCACGTGCTGGAACTTGGCTGTGTCTCCAGGGACACGGAGCCTAGTCAGGCCCACTCATGCAGGCCACTTGGCACTCGGAGCTCTCACTGCAAATTAATACACTAACAACCGGTTTAGATACCGGTCCTCTGTGTGTGTTGGTCTGAGTCAAACTTCCTGTGTCCTCGTCCTCTGGGGACTGACAGGATCCTGTTTCCAGGCCTGTGAAGCTGAGGACCAGTCCCTGGGGGTTTGCTGAAGAAGTAAATGCTGTCCTGGGAGGCTGTCCAGAAACAACCAGCATCCTTGTTCCAGTGAGGCCCACCTTCACCGCAGGGCATTCCCTCAGATGGCTGGTGTGTGTGTGTGTGTGTGTGTGTGTGTGTGTGTGTGTGTGTGTGTGCGCGCGTGTGTGCATGTGCATACCCATGTGCATCTTCAGGAGCTGCACGGAGGGTCAATGTAGGCTGGGACACAGAGACTATACCACACCCTTTTCCCACACACCTCTCCCCAGCCCCCAGGGAATCACTGTTGAAAGCCACATATGATGCCTTGGGCTGGGAGTTAAAAACCCAGAAGTGAAAGAAGAGTTGTAATTCCCACCTTTCTTACAGCACCCTGGGAGATAGCCTTGGCAATGAAGTCAAGCAGACCTGGTTCATAAACTAGATCCTCCACTTACTAGCCATATTCATTGGGCTGGCCTCTCAGACACGGGAGCTTCAGTGTCCAGATGGGGATAATTGTGCTGCCCTCACACAGTTGACAAGAGGATTAAATGAGGTGACGTACGTGCAACCATCTAGTACCAGAACCACAACCAGTCATGCAGGAAGAGCAGGGTAAATGGTAACCTATATTGTTTGCTAAATTCTGAATGGGCTCCCTGCATAGGGTATGGAAGAAACATGTATAGCTGGTGCTTGGCTTGGCGGATTTTATTTTTTATTTTCCCAGTGGGAGTTCAGGGTGGTAACCATGGAAGGCTGCATGGAGGAGGACACAGACCTTGATGCTAAGATGCTGCCATGTGCAAGGTGCACAATGCATTTAGAAACAGCTATGTGTGTGTGGGGGGGGACAGGCGTGCATGCGTGCGTGCACACACGCGCAAGCATGCCTGAGTGTGTTGGGAGAGAATTAATACATTCAATGTGAATATCTATTACAAGACATGTTCTGATTTCAGCAACATTAAAATATAGAAAATTGTGCATCTTAAATTAAGAAAGTGCAGTACTATTCTTAATAGCTTATAATGATTGAGTGCTTGCTATGAGCTGGGCACTGTGCTAATTCTTTGTATAAATTATTTCCTTGAATCTTCACAATGTCTCTATGAGAGCGACACTATTAGCCCCTCGCTTGGCCAATGAGGAAATATGAAGCTCAGAAAGGTTAAGGAACTTTTCCAAAACCACACAGCTACTAAGTGCTAGAGCCAATACCTATAACCACTTGCTGATGCCAATGTGTTTGTTCTTGCTCCTTATGTGTTATTGCCTCTCCAATTTAGGATACCAAGTTCAGTGTTGAAAAGGGTACTCATAGTCAATATCCATTTCTAAGCCCATTTCTCCTATCAGGGGCACATACAATTCCATCAGCATCTTCATCACTTTTTATAAATTCTCCTCTGGTTTTAATAGAATATACTTTCTGGAAAGAATATATTAACCATTCTAACTTTAAAGTGAATTCAAGGCCCAGAATCATATTCTCTTACAGTGACAAGGAACTTAAATAGCATCTAGCTCTTCTTCCCGCCAAACGCTCAATTCTCTGAACAGTGGCTCTAACATGGCCACCCAAACTGTCCTTTCACACCTTCCCTGGCAGAGAGCTCACTACCTACCACCTCTCTATACCCACAGAGCTCTAACTGCTAGATTATGTTGAACTAAAATCTGCTTCTTTGCAGTTTTCTACCAGCAATTCTCGCTCTTCTCTCTGGAGTGATTACAAAATAAATCTGCTTCCTCCTTCCCATGACAACCTTTCAGACACGTATGAGCTCTCATATCCCCTCTTTTCCAGGCAGAATACCCCATTTTCTTGATATATTCTCTATAACACTAGTTTTAGTCTCTCTCACCATCCTGGCCACCTGGGTATGTGTACATGCTCCAATGTAAAAAATCTAGCACTGAACATATCTCACCAGTCAGAGTCCTTCTTCTGGGGTGTTTGAAACTCAAGCCTGACCTCTCATCACTAGAGTAGGGGTCTTTGTTCCCTGGGAAGAAATTTCAGACACTAACTTCCAGCTGGAGTGGAAGCAGGTGCCACTTATACTTAGCTAGCCTATGACATATTTAATGACTTTTTAACCTGACGGGGACAATCGGCTTGTCAGTCGGGTCTTCCCAATTAGGCTGTAAGTTTATCCAGGGTGGGCATCACGTCTGATAATTTCTGGGGCCCTCCTAAGAGTCTGCTACAGTGGTCCGCCTCCCTTTGGCTGCCAATAAATGCGGTTGATTGATGGACTCACTGAGGCCTAAGAAGTCATTTTCCGCTCTGTTGCATCTCAGAATCCAGCTGTGTCCAGTTGGAGCCAGCCCTCTCATTTTCACCGTGAACGTGGACTTAGATCTCATGGCTTGTTCACGGAGCACAGTAGGATGAATTTCACTTTAGAACTTCACTCTCTTCTACCCCCAGCTGGGGAGGGGGGCCAGAACCCTGAGTGGACTGACACATCCAAATCTGCGAACAGCCATGGACACACCTCCACCACCTCCTTCTTGTTGTATTTACCTGTCAAAGCTTGGGTAATGAAAATCTCCCAGGTGTAGGCGTATTCCAGGGCTGCAATTTGTAGAGAAGGGGGTGATGTATCAAACAGATGTTTCCAATTGTGTCTTCATTGAACCTCTTGCCTCTGCTGCACCTCCTGGCCCCTCCCTCTTCCTCCCTCCTCCTCCCTGATGTCGCCTATAAATCAAGTGCCTCCTCTTAAAACTGTAATCACCAAAATAAGGCGGTGATTTATAAAGAATTCTGAAATACCAAATAATCAGCCGAACACTTCAATTTGATGGCAGCAATAAGTCAAGTGTCTCCACACTCAGCGCGGGAGGAAGAAGCATGTCTTGCTCTTGGTTGTTTTGAAATGACAAATGCTCTTTTGTGAGTTGTAACAAATCAATTATCCACATGTTGAAAACCGAGCAACTCCTTTTTAAGATATACTTTTATGGATACATTAAAAAAAATGTCCCAGGAAGGGAGGGGACCGGAGCTCTCTAGTTATTTTTCTGGCAAAAGAAATTTGGGGAAGTAATAGCTCCAAGGAGAAAACTGTCTGAAATGCCATCAATCAGAGATGCAGGTGCCCTGTGCCTATGGAAGGTGTGCACGGAACATTAAAGGTCTGTTTTTCATCCAGTCTGAGTAGGTAACAAGGAATCTGCTCCACCTGCAGTGGCATTTTCACCAGAACTTTCTGGTTCCCCAAAGAGCTCTGAGGGGGCATTCAATCCTCCAGCTCTCCTTGGACACATTTGTCTGCCTTGTATTTTTCATTTCAAGGAGTATTTCTTCTTTTTCCATTAAGAAAGCAGTCATGCCTCAGCAGCTGGTCCTGAGATTAGAACCTGTGTTATCTCATTATGTACGCCCATCTGTTAAGGCCACCCAGAAAGGTTCGCGCCCTTTCCCAGGTTCTATTTTCCTCTCCTCCCACAGCGCATTCAGTTGTCACACAATGAAATACAGGAGCATCTGCTATAACCTCTTCTGTCAAAGCAGGCAGGCTCAAAGCCATCCCAGGCTTCCAGCCAGCTGGCGAGTTTGTTGGTTTCAAAGGCTTTGAGAAGGTCACTTCAGCCACCACTGGTGCAGTGGGTGCTGATCCGGGCGACACCCTGCAAAGGAGATCTTGACAAATCGGAACCTGTTGTGGATGTGGGTGACTAGAGGGTGGAGAGGGTGAATGGTTTGGCCATTGTCCCATGAAGAATGGGTAAGGGATTAGGAATGCTTTCAGTAGAGAAGAAAACTTGCACATTGTGAGGGTCGATGCATAACTGATGCTGGGAGTGAGCACCCTGTCCAGTGCCGAAGGTATCCAGGCAGGGGAGGATTATGTGGTAGTTGGCAGGTGACCCTGGTGGGCCACTCAGGCCTTGTATCTCAGGTGTGCGTGACGCTGTCCCTCTGAATAGTGCTGAAGCCTTTGCTGGCAACGGCCGGCAGTGCAGCTGTTGTTTTGCTGTTAGACTCTCTCTGCCACTTCTGCCCACTGTCCTGCCTGGCCTGCTCTCGGCCCCCTTCCCCTCTAACCCAGCCCCTCAGCTTGGCTTCTCTTAGCAGGCTTCCCTTCCACCTTCTTTCCTTCTTCATTAAATCCTCGTTTTTCTCAATAAAATTTTTTTCCTTTGTGTTCCACCGCCACCCTTTTCTCAATTCTCAACCTGCCTGGTTTCGATGCTCTGTGGATGACTGTTTTATGATTCACCCATTGGTTCATTCATTCAACAGTTATTTGAATGCTTTCTATGTGTTGAATAAGTACACATATGTGATGAGTAATTTTATGCGTCAACTAGACTGGGCTAAGTTGTTGCCCAAATAGCTGGTAAAGCATATTTCTGGGTGTGTCTGTGAGGGTGTTTCTAGAAGAGATTAGCATTTGAATCAGCAGACTGAGTACAGAAGATCACCCTCACCAATGATGGTGGGCATCACCCAATCCTCCGAGGGCTTGAATAGAACGAAAAGGCAGAGAAGGGGCAAATTTTCTCTCTCTGCTTGAGCTGGAACCTATCTTTTCTTGCCTTAGGATATCAGTTCTGGTTCTCTGGCCTTCAGTCTTGGATTGGGACTTATACCTTGCCCCGACACCCCCGTCACCCCCCCCAGTTCTCAGGCCTTTGGACTGAGTTACACCACCACCATTTTTGGTTCTCCAGCTTGCAGACAGTAGAGCATAGGACTTCTCAACTCCCATGATCATTTGAGCCAATTCCTGTAGTAAATCTATATCTATATAAATAATAGAGATATAGATAGATAGCGATAGATCTAACTATAAATATAGATAGATAAGTAGGTGAATCTATATATATCTCCTGATGTTTCTGTTTCTCAGGAGAAGTCTGACTAATACAACATACAAACAGTCACACTTTGTAAAGATAAAAGCAGGTGTTATCAGAGAAAGTCACAGGAGGATGTGCCTTAGACTGGATAGTCAGGGAAGACTTCTCGGAAGAAGGGGTATTTGGATTGAGACCTGAGAAAAGAGGAGTCATTCAGGTGAGAACAGGAGCAAGAGTGATCCAGTAAGGGAATAGAATTGATAAAGACAGAAAGGAGCTTGGAGTGTTCCAGAAACTGAAGGGAGAAATATCCAGTACTCGTCGTTTTTTCATTTATTTTCTCACACATGAATGCTGACCTCAGGGAAGGTTCTCTCTACTTGGGAAGCTCTTGCTCAGATGGCCACGTGGTTAGTTCCTTCCCAATGTTCATATCTCTGCTTAGTTGTCACCTCGTCCAGGAGGCCTTCTCTGACCACGTGTTCACACTCACTACCCCTTATCCAACTTTGTATATTTGTGGTATCTATCACTAAATGGAATGATATTATTTATTTGATTACTTCTTGATAGATGATCTTCCCCCATTAGAACGGCAACTCCACAAATACAAATCCTATACTAATAAGCTGTCATATTCCCAGCACCTGACAAACAACAGGCACTTAATAAATGTTTTTTGAATTAATGGATGATGAATGATAGGCTGGAGAAAGAGAACATCTGTAAGGAAATGTAGTTCCATTATAATCAAGCACCCACAGGACAAATGCTGAAAGGGAAGAGGGAGGATGTGTTAGGGATCCATGCCGGGACACTATTACAGAAGGAGGAAGATGTATAATGAGCATATTTATTATGTGAACGTAAAGGCCAGTACTTAAGCTCCCTGCTTTTAAGTAGGCTAACATTTCTGCTGTTGCTTTATGAATTTGCTTAGCAACTCCTGTCACCTTTATGATAAATAAACACATTTCTGTAACAGGCATTCTTAGTAATTAAGCTGCCGCCAAGCCCCCAGTGAGCACATTGCTTGTCACTGGTTACAGCGAATGCTCTGCGGTGAAAGGCTCTGACTTGCAAGTGTGGGCACCCTTTCCAAGGCCCTGCCCTTCCAAGGGATCATGTCTGGTTGTTTAATGTTTGCACAGTGTGAGGGGATGAAAAGGCAAGCCGACCTGCACTTGGATCATTCATAGTTCTTTGTTGAGCCTTTAAGTAGCAGTCGCTCATGAGTTCCCTTCTGCTTTTTCTACCATGCTTTTCCCGTTGCTGTTTATAAAACAAACATAGTTCCATTGTCAAATGCCAGCATAAAACAGAACAGAACAAAAGGATCCAAGGACTTGGAGAACAAAAGACGTTGGGAGGTGGAATGATTTGCTGGGTCGACGCTCAGATATTGTGAGTGATGGAGAGAGAGGAATTGGGACGATACTTGATTTATGGCTTAGGTGACTGGTGGGTGTTTTGTTATCAGTTGAAGTTCAGTTAGAGAAGCAGAACCATTAGGAGATCTCTCTCTCTCTCTCTCTTTAATCTATCTATCTATAAATAGGCATATAGATGTAGATATAGACACAGATATAGATTTATTATAGGGGTTTGACAGTATGCAATGTGAGAGCTGGTCAACAGTTTATGTAGGGCTGTCACATTTGTGTCTGCATGGCAGGCAGTCAGGAGAGGAAGACAGATGGGATATGGGAACGCAAGACTAAAGGGATCTGCAAAGATGAGCTGGAACCTATGACACTGGCCTAGAACCTGAGTTGATCTCTCATTGCCTTTAGGTTTTCAGTGCAGGAGAAGCTGGTTTCCTTCATCACAGAGCTAATATGCACCTGGCCTAGCAGAGCGAGAAACTGATGGGAGAGATGCGGCAGAAGCTGGGGAAGCTTCCTGCTTGGCTGTTGCCTCACGCGGACGAGGGGGACCAGTGGATAAGCGGCATCAGCACCTGCTGCCCGGCAGCGACTTTCGGAGAGTAAAACAAAAACTGTCTCTGCTTCTGCCTTCCAAGTCTCCTGTAAAACATCTCTTGTGGTCACACTAACCCAGAACTATGCAGGGAAGGGGATGGTGGGAAACAGAGGTCCAGTCCAGCTGAATCGACAACTCACACATAACGACAAATGTGCGACATTTGACAAATCCCCAGTCAGCGTAAGTGAAGTCAAGGCTGTGGGTGAGATGACTCAGCGATTGTGTGGAGCCAGAAAATACCGTTATTGAAAGGATGGGCCGAGGGTAGGAACCTACTGTGGAGAAGGAGAAGGAGAAGAAGTCAGCGGGAAATTGTGGGAGGCAGAGCTGAGTTCCTGGGTATGAATGTTTCTGAGGATGGGAGTCCATAAATAATGACGGTGACAACGAAGACGATGAGAGCCAGGCATGATATCGAATTGAATGACTGGTATCTATGGCACTGACCAATCAGGATGGATACTGGACAGTGAAGAGGTCCCCAGGGTCCTGAGGGAAGGTGCCACACCATCATGTGATGCTGGACGCTGGGTGCACAGGGACATTGGGGAAGCAGGTATTTACCATCCCGTATGGGAGTTTCCCACATTTTGACAACTTTTATGCTGCTGGTTGCTAACACCGTGTGCCTACTGTGTGCTCAGCTAAGTACCATGAGTCTGTGTGGTGGTGGTGCCTCTGGAATGCTTTGCCCCACCTGACTGGCTGGGGGTGGGATGTTGGGACAGTGGTGGGCAGGTGAGGATCAGAATCTTGGATCCTGGAAGGGCAAATCGTCAGGCCTATCTTCAGCAAACATCTGTTGCCAGGTATGTACCACTTTCACAGGAGGATGTATTTTGGGGAGGTCTTATAGGCCCTGGTCCACGTGGGGGAGAACATTTAAACCGGCAGCAGCTGTTAATGAGCGCCATGCTGCTAATTAGGACAGCCTGGAGAGGAGCAGCTGTGGTGGTTTGGAATGACAAAGACCGTGACATCTAACTGTTGGAGTCCTGAGGGGTCTATCTCTGTGGGACACATTCTGAACTACCAGGACCCATGAAGACTCTTGGAGCCTTAAACTTGGAAGTTCTTGTCTTGAATGATCTGATGTGATTGGTCACCCAGATCAAACACCAGAAGGTTTCCAAGGTGCCATTTTGATTGGCAGTTTGTGGATACAGCTTTGGGGACAATGCCTGAAAGGTCTGTGTGCTCAGAAGTAACCCGGAGGTCACTTACCTTGCCTTCGTCCCCTTCCCTGCAGCGTGAGGGGTACTGTTCTCCACTCGACCTCTACCTGCGGTAAGTCAAGTTTGGTTCTGCCAACTTTCCATTTCTCAGACAGAAGCTTTGAAGAGTTGCCAAGGTATTATTATCTTAAATGATTTGGGCATTAGTCTTAATAATACTACCAGGTTGACCAAGGGATTACCCATGCCTCGAATTGTTGCCGTTTGGCTTGGCATTCTGTGAGACCAAGGTGAACAGATTCAATTCATATGTGAGCCAGGCAGCCTCACTCTGGCTGCAAACGTGGCTATAACCTGGGTCATCGGCAGCATGTGCCTTTGATCTTCCTGGGGCTGGAGGAGGGCGTGAGAGTAACCCATTGGCCTTCTCACCTCAGCCACTAGGGGGCAGCTCAAAACGCATGCATTATTAAAAGTGGGTCAGTGAGCGCCACTTTGATTTATGGGGCATGTCATTTGACTGAAGGTTCGTTCTCAGCCTGTTTCTTCCTTGGATATTGTTCCCTACATAAAGAAGGAAATCAGCAAATGGTGGCCAATTGGATTTAGAGTAGCAACTTTCATGAAGTTTATTCATCACTTCAAAGACATGAATTTGCAATATGGGTTCCTTACCAGTAAATAGTGTCTTCCTAATCATTTGGTGTGACATACCAGGCTCTGGATCTGGGAGTGAGAAGGGAATACCAGGCAGGGACAATAACACAAGCAGAGGTGTGGAAGTTGGCATAGTCTGGTTTGACGAAGAGTGATGGTGACAGCCATTGATGGGGTTAACCAGGGAGTGAAGTGTAAGCAAAGCTCCCAATTTTATTTTAATTGCTTCAAAAGAAAGACTGACAGCTACTGTTTCAAACTCCCAAAATTGTAAACTGGGTTTTATATTTTGGTCAACATTGAGGTTTAGGCAAAGAAAAGAAGAAAAACATTTAGCTATTTTAGTTTAATTCTATCAGAAGTTACTACTAATAATTACAAATTTCCAACTATTACAACTTCCAGTTATGTTTGTCTCCCCATGATTATCTAAAACATGTTTCACAATTCGTGATGTTCACATACAAACATTAAATGTTTGCATTTCAGATGGGCAAAAACAGGGATGTCAAAACAATTTGACAGAAAACCAGTCCTTATTTCTTTCTCTAGAATGGCAGCTAAGCAATTTGTCACTTAAGTGGAGCATAATCTAGTTTAGTTTTGTTGGGGACCTATCTCAATCTGATTTGTAAGCAAATAGCTGCTTTAACTACCTGGGTTGTAAATAATCTTTATCCTCCAGCTTCTTTTATCAGCCAAGAAAAGCAATTTGCAGCATAATGCCTGGATAAACAAAAGTATTTTTAGGTCCAAGTGATTTTTCTTCAATTTCCCTTTAAGTAAAACTGACTGTCTTCTTAAAAGGTGATTCCTGTCTCATCTTAAATTTTTCTTTCTTGAAGAGGGACTTATAGGATTCTATTTTTACAGAGGTTAGTATGCTTCCCCAATATCCAAAAGTGAAATGGCCTTCCCTAGTCTGTAGGGTAAAACCGGAATCCTATAACAAAGCCTGCTTTGGTTTCGCCTCTTCCTGCCCTCCCAGCCCCATCCTGTGCCTCTTTCAGTCCAGCCCCACTGAATTGACTATTCTTCCCAAGTGCCATGTTCCTCTCCACTGGTGATCTTGGGTACATGAGGTGTCCTCTGCCTGGAACATACTTTTGTGCTACCTTCCTTCACTAAGTACTACTAGTTAATTTCTGTCTCAGATGAAATGTCCCTTCCTTAGGGAATTTGCTCTGACCACCCCCTTCCCTTTTCCCCACACACTTCAGTAGCCCCTGTGTTTCTCTATTGCAATGTTTTACTTGCTTGTAATTTTCTAATTATTGATACTAATTTATTTAGCCTCTATCTTCTCTGCTGGACTGTAAGTTCCTTGGGGACAGGGACCCTATCTGTTTGTTCACTACTGTACCTGCCTCACAGTGTAGCCTTGGTGATTGGATGCACTCAGTTAATATGTGTTAGCTGATTGGCAAAAATCTAGCTCTTTATTAAATGCGTTAAAGTAAAAACATTTTACATTAAAAAAATATTAACACTATATACTTTAAAATTATTTACAAAGTAAGATTCGATTCAATAAATTCTAGATGCATTTCAGTATCCTTTTCATTGATTCTCAATGGCAACTCATCATGAAAATGTTTCTTACATCATGAAAATGATTTATCCTGGAATCATTAAAGTCAGAAGCATCCTCAGGAAAACACTTTCATTGTGACTTCAGCTCAAGGATTTCAAGATAGTTTGACAACAGATGTCCTTCCATCTTGGAGCTTTTGGTGGCATTTTCTGCCTCAGTCGTAAGGAGTTTATTGCCTGCTTATAGATTCAAATCAGACAGAGCGGCCTTAACTGCCTTCCTCACCCCCAGCTAGGAAAACCTCCACTGTGGAATGAATGACACCTGCAAAACTGTCTTCCTCAAATCACAAGGAAGAAATTTTTCCTCGGATTCTCACATTTTGAGAATCAAAGTGAGATGATTTCTCCTGTATTTTGCCTTAGCTGGGTGGTCCTTGTATGCAATAATGCTCCATTAACCTCTGACTTTTAGGATGTGCTATCCAGATCCTGCCTTTAAAGAACTTACCATCTGGTTAGGCACAAATAGGTAAAAAGCAACTCAAGGACACATGAGTATCTCAGGCAGTGAGTCCTGGAGTCAGGGGTGGGGGTGATTTCTGAAGAGCCATGTGATCTCTGAAGAAGAAGACTTTGAAGCTCTTACCCCAATTTTCAGAGGATTAACTCTCATATCATTCATGTCTCAGATCCGACGTCTACTCCCCATCACAGGCTTTCCTGACCACCCTGTCTAGGACAGACACACCCACGGTGCCATTCTTTATCCCTTCACCAGGCTTTAATTTACAGCTTCCCCACTTGAACATAAGCTCCTAGAACAGAGGGACTTTGTCCTGATCATCACTGGATTCCCAGCAGCTAGAAGGTTGTTAGTACATAGTTGGCTCTGTTTAATGGTTATTGAATGAATGCATGGGCAGGGGGTTGGAGGGAGTGAATGCATATATATAGAAAAAAGGAAATCCAGATGGATGAAATGGCCTGGAAAAAGGAATGGAGGCTGGCTTAAAGCAGGCCAACTGATAGAAGGAAGAAGCTCTTGAGTGAGCAATGGGAGGGTGGGCCACTGGTTTTTGAGGTAGGATGGGGCTAGATCATAGGAGGTTTTGAACAGCCAACTGTTGAGTTGCTCTAATTGAGGGGTATGTGGATTGAACCCTGGCCTAGGGGTGTGGCAGTAAGAATGAAAAGGTGGGGAGATGTTATACAGAAACCGTCGGTAGGCGTTGGTAAGTGACTGATGTGGGGGTAGGAGAGTCCAAAGTGGTTGTCCAGCTGTTGAGTCTCCAAGAATGTTGGTGCTTCTGACAATCCAGGCATGGCTTGTCTTACTGTACTTTGCTTTATTGCATTTTTAACAAATTAAAGGTTTTTGGCAACCCTGAGTATGGCAAGACTATGACACCATTTTTCCAACAGCATCTGCTTACTTTGTGTTTCTATATCACATTCTGGTAATTCTTGCAATACCTGAATGTTTTCATTATTATTATTGTGTTTGTTATGGTGATGTGTGATCAGTGATCTTTGATGTTACTATTGCAAAAAGATTATGACTCGTGGAAGGCTCAACTGGTGGTTCGCGTTTCTTAGCAAAGAAGTATTTTTTAATTAGGTATATACATTGTTTTTTATTTTTTATTGGAGTATAATTGCTCTACAATGTTGTGTTAGTTTCTGCTGTACAGTGAAGTGAATCAGCTATATGTATACCTATATCCCCTCCCTCTTGGACCTCTCTCCCACCCCCAATCCCCCCCATCCCACCCATCTAGGTCATCACAGAGCACCGAGATGAGCTCCCTGTGCTATGCAGCAGGTTCCCACTAGCTATCTATTTTATTTTATTTATTTATTAGAAATTTATTTATTTTATTTATTTTAATTTTTGGCTGCATTGGGTCTTCATTGCTGCATGTGGGCTTTCTCTAGTTGCGGCGAGCAGGGGCTACTCTTCGTTGCAGTGCACAGGCTTCTCATTGCATTGGCTTTTCTTGTAGAGGAGCACAGGCTCTAGACGTGCGGGCTTCAGTAGTTGTAGCACGCGGGCTCAGTAGTTGTGGCACACAGGCTTAGTTGCTCCGTGGCATGTGGGATCTTCCCGGACCAGGGCTCGAACCCGTGTCCCCTGCATTGGCAGGGGGATTCTTAACCACTGCGCCACCAGGGAAGCCCTCTATTTTGAACATGGTAGTGTATTTATGTCAAACCTAATCTCCCAATTTGTCCCACCCTCCCCTTCCCCCACTGCGTCCACATGTACATTCTCGACATCTGCATCGCTATTCCTCCCATGCAAATAGGTTCATCTGTACCATTTTTCTAGATTCCACATAACGCATTAATATTGATATTTGTTTTTCTCTTTCTGGCTTACTTCACTCTGTATGACAGACTCTAGGTCCATCCACATCTCTACAAATGACCCAATTTCGTTCTGTTTTATGGCTGAGTAATATTCCATTGTATATATGTACCACATCTTCTTTATCCATTCGTCTGTCATTGGACATTTAGGTTGTTTTCATGTCCTAGCTATTGTAAATAGTGCTGCAATAAACATTGGGAGACATGTGTCTTTTTGAATTATGGTTTTCTCAGGGTACGTGCCCAGGAGTGGGATTGCTGGGTCATATGGTAGTTCAATTTTTAGTTTTTTAAGGAACCTCCATACTGTTCTCCATAGTGGCTGTATCAATTTACATTCCCACCAACAGTGCAAAAGGGTTCCCTTTTCTCCACACCCTCTCCAGCATTTATTGTTTGTAGATTTTTTGATGATGGCCATCCTGACCGGTGTGAGGTGATACCTCATTGTAGTTTTGATTTGCATTTCTCTAATACAGTGGAGAAAAGACAGCCTCTTCAATAAGTGGTGCTGGAAAACCTGGACAGCTACATGCAAAAGAATGAAATTAGAACACTACGTAACACCATACACAAAAATAAAATCAAAATGGATTAAAGACCTAAAAAACTCTTAGAGGAAAACATAGGAAAAAAACTGTTTGACATAAACCACAGCAAGATCCTTTTTGACCCACCTCCTAAAGAAAATAAAAACAAAAATAAACAAATGGGACCTAATTAAACTTAAAATCTTTTGCACAGCAAAGGAAACCATAAACAAGATGAAAAGACAACCTTCAGAATGGGAGAGAATATTTGCAAACAAAGCAACAGACAAAGGATTAATCTCCAAAATATACAAATAGCTCATGGAGCTCAGTATCAAAAAAAACCCCAAACAACCCAATTAAAAAATGGGCAGAAGACCTAAATAGACATTTCACTAAAGAAGACATACAGATGGCCAAGAGGCACATGAAAAGATGCTCTATATTGGTTTTTAGACATAACGCACACTTAATAGACTATAATACAGTGTAATTGTAACTTTCATATGCACTGGGAAACCAAAAAATACATGTGACTCGTTTTAAGGTATTTGCTCTATTGCAGTGCTCGGGAATTGAACCACAATATCTTGGAGGTATGCATGTATTAGTGAAGTCAGAGTACAAACTGGTTTTGGAGACTGGCAGGTGGACTCAGTTTGAGCCAGGTGGAGGGTAAGGGAATGGCAGGGCTTTCAGCAGAGATGAAGTGCAGCCATGCTGCCAGATGGACACTCCTGGGAGAGGTTAATGCCTGTTTCCAGCCCGCTCCCAGAGCTGGCTCATGGAATCACTGGTTCCCACTACACTCTTTCCACAGTCCCCACAGTTACAGTATCCACAGTTCCATCCACTGTTCCCAGATGGGATACTCCTGTCGGAGGCAGGAACTTCCCTACCCAGTCCCCAAAGAAGCTACCTGATTCATCATCTCATAATGCCGGTCCTGGATCTCCACTCTTATTATGCACCTTTTGATCCATAATCTTCCCAGCTTCTAACTACTTTGAACTTTTTCCCTCTCCTTCCATTTCTCCATCTAGATCACAAACGTGCTAACTTGTGTGTGAGGACACACACACACACACACAGACAGGTACTGACCCCATCAATCATGGAGCCCTAAGCCTCCATAATTCAATGAGACTGATGCCTGGCACATAGTAGGTGCCACTTCTTCTCCTCTGACCCCTTTCTATCTTCCAGCTACTCCATCTGGGTGCAAAACTGCCCAGAAAAATGGGAAGGAGTTGGGCTGGCTTCTGGGTTTCCATGCCTGCATAACAATGCAGCTGCTTCTGGAGCAGAGTAGTTTGTGCCCATAAACCATGACCTCCGTTATCCATGAAGGCGGCCAGCAGTAGCAGTCCCTGTAGAAATCTTTCCCATCCCAACTGCAAGGATGGCAGAAGCTACAAAACTACGTCATTTGTCTCGGCAGCGCTAGCAAAGACTTGCTATAGTGCTACTCAAAGTACACTCTTCCCCTATCCTTTCTGTCTGGGCTGGGCTTTTTTTCCCCTGGTTAAAAATTAAACTATCTGCTGAATTTATATTCATTTCTTGGGTCTGCAGCTCACGCTCCATTTCTCATGAGCAGCCTGCATTATTGTGGGGCTCATCTGCTTGTATCACCTCTTGGAAATAGCCACTTAAATCTCTGCTTGGTTAAAAATGGTTCCCTCATGCCAGGGTACCAGAGGGCAGTGACACGTGGAATAGAGTCAACTGAGAATGACAAGAGGCTCTGCAGCCTGATCCCCTTACAAGGAAAGAATTCCCCCCAGTGCCACCCCCATGGGTCATCTCACCTCTCCCTCAGCAGCTTCAGCATTGGGAGTCACAAGGGATGAAGCTTCAGCTCTTAGAAAATTCTTTCTAAGTGGCTACAACTTACATCCCTGTAACTTCCACTCCCTGTTCTTAGTTCTGTCCTTTGGGCTGTATAGGTCAAATCCTCTATAAGGGAGTTCTTTGAATTAGGAAGACAGTCTCCTGCCTTCTATTATGGGTTGAATTGTGTCATCCAAAGATATATGTTGAAGTCCTAATCCCCAGTACCTCAGAATGTGATACCTATTTGGAAATAGGGCTGTTGTAGATATAATGGGTTACAATGAGGTCATACAGGAGTAGGGTGAATCAAATATCACTGGTATCCTTATAAGACACACACAGAAAGGGAGAACACCAAGTGAAGACGGAGGCAGAGATTGGAATGATGTTGCCACAAGCCAAGGAGTGCTTGGGGCTACCAGATGCTGGAAGAGGCAAGGAAGGATCCTTCCTTAGAGACTTCAGAGGGAGCATGGCCCCTGTGAACACCTTGATTTTGGGACTCTGGCCTCCCAAACTGCGAAAGAATAAATTTCTGTTGTTTTAAGTCATCTAGTGTGTGGTATTTTGTTATGGCAGCCCCAGGAAACTAATATACCTGCTGAGACTTCCCTGGGCTGAACATGTGCAGTTCCTTCAATTGTTTCTCATATGATATGATCTCCATCCTTTCCTTGATTTCCTTCCTTTGAGCATATTTCATGTACCAAGCCAATTACTCTAGAGGTGGTCTGAGCATTACACCTTGTACTGGGACCATCACCTCCTTGCTTTCTTGGTAGCTTTTTGGTACCTCAAATTCTGACTGAGTTTATGGTCAACTAAGACCCATGGTTCTTTTCCAAGAGCACCCCTGCTAAATCATGTATCTCAGCTGGTATGGTAGTTCTGTTAAAATCTCTTACCATAATATTGATTATTGCTGTCTTCTTCAGATATTTTGAGTCGATTCAGCAATGCATTCAAAATTCTTCCCAACTCCATTCTTACTTTATCTATTTCCCCCCCAGAAATTCCTTTATGTCTTCATTGAGTTTTTAATCATGGGGTGCTGAGGACAAAGAACTGTGGCATATCATCAGAGACTTCTCTGCTGTGAATCCATACATTTGTTCACTCAATAAATATTTACTGAGCTCCTAGTACATGCCAGATATTATTTTAGGCACTGAGGATTTGGAGATGAATAAGAGAACTCTCAGGGCTTCCCTGGTGGCTCAGTGGTTAGGAATCCGCCTGCCAATGCAGGGGACACGTGTTCGATCCCTGATCCGGGAAGATCCCACATGCCGCGGAGCAACTGGGCCCGTGCACCACAACTACTGAGCCTGCGCTCTAGAGCCCGCAAGCCACAACTACTGAGCCCATGTGCCTCAACTACTGAGGCCTGCGTGCCTAGAGCCCGTGCTCCACAACAGGAGAAGCCACCACAATGAGAAGCCCGCGTACCTCAACAAGGAGTAGCCCCCGCTTGCTGCAACTAGAGAAGGCCCGCACGCAGCAACAAAGATCCGATGCAGCCAGAAATAAATAAATTAATTTTAAAAAAAAGAGAGAACTCTCAGTCCTTATGGAACTTAAATTATCACATTAATCAACCTTGAGGATCTACCTGACAATTAGTGGAGTGTGTGGATATCTGCATTCTGGCAGACCCTTTATCTTTTCACAAATACCAGTTCTAAACCTCTGGAGCCAGGGGCCTGGAGAAATACTGTTTCTGAACGGAGAATTGAATATAGGACTGTTCTTTCCAGCAAGCAAGAATGTTCTTCTTGTTCTTGTCTTCTCTGTGACAAGGGGTAGCTCCCTAGGGGTTTCCGTCTCGTTTTGCCACTTTTCTCTCCTTTTGACCAGCTAACAGAGCAGCTTAGGGTTTGGGTGGGAAGAATAGGAAAGAAGCCGAGCTGCAAACAGGCAAGTGGAATCAGGGGTTGGGAATAAACAAAGTACCCTGGCTTTGGATCTTGGGGGCAGGAAGCTGGGAGTTTGTACAATGGAGGAAATCAGAGTGGAGAGAGAAGATAGAATCATGGTTAATGAGGAAGAGTGAAGGAATGGGGAATAGCTTGAAGAAGGGAAGAGTTGGAGGAGGTGAGACCTGTATTCAAATATTTACACAGATGTATTTTTTTCCCTAACATCTGATCAGTTATAAAGCCAGCTAAGAGAATTTTGTTGGCTGTAAGAAACCTAGATGCACTTAGATGAGTTTATGTCCCAGATGCCAATGACTCTAAGGCTTTAACAACAGCCTGGCTATGGAGTGTCTGGCTCTCTAGTGGAGTCGTGTCTGTTGTTGCCTCTGGCATTGATCTCCTTTCTGTAGCATATGGGCTTTTCTTTTCATGTCATTCTTCTTTCTCTTCCTGTCCCCAACCAATTAATTATCTTTGCATTTTCCTATTCAAATTCTGGAGGGGAAGTGTCTGACCCTCCTAATGAATTACCACCAGTCCTACTAGACGGAGCTTTTCACACCCAGCTTCTTCTTTGGTCACTGGCCAGCCGGCGGATGGGCTGCTTTTGGCCCAGGTGCTCATTCTGGTCCAGTTATTTACCAGTCCTTGTTCAAGGGCCAGCACAGATCCTCTTCTATCAGCAGTGACCTGTGGGTGGGGCAGTTTCCCTTCTAAAAGAAGGTTGGGTGGCGGTCACCGTGAATGTCATGTAGTTTGCCATGTTGGGTGGATTCTGTTTCCTAAACCTTTTCCCCTCCATTCTCTGTTTCCAGGTTTCACCTCTGTTTCACCATTATTTGGACTGGACTGTCAGAGATGTCTTCCAGACTCAGTTTTGTTTCATTCCTCGTATTTCTGTCACCATGATCTTTCTAAAACTACACATGTGATAATATTGATGCTGAAAGCTCAGCTTCTCTGTACACCGGTGCCGAATCAAACCTCAGAGTCAGAGTTTTGGGTGAAGTAGAAAAGGATCGCTTTATTGCTTTGCCAGGCAACGTGGGACACGGCAGGCGCCTGCCTCAAAACACTATGTGTCCCAACCTGGGAGGATTGGATGAGGAGTTTTACAGCAATAGTTCACGGTGGGGTTGCTGACAAGATTAGGGTGTGTGCAGGGTCTCAGGAGGTTGGTCTCCTAATCCTGATGAGCTTCTCTGGTCCCTTTAATCTTGCCTCAGTGGTCTCTTGGCTGCCCTCCCTTGATTAACAGCTGTTCAAATCTGCTCTTTGGAACTCAGGGAAGGTCATGGAGGCTGGAGACTTGCCTACAAGAAATGGGGGCAAAAAGACCTCCGTGCCCAGGAGCCCCACAGGGCCCTCCTCAGTTTAAATATCACTCCCCTGCCTAAAAGCTCTCCATCATCTTTTAAGGAAAAAGTCAAACCTCCTTTGCTCACCAATTCCATCTCCCATTACAACCTCTCCGGGTTCATCTCCCTGCCCCTCACTTGTTCCTTATATTCCATTAAGGCTCACCATGCTATTTTATTTCTCCAAGTCTCTGTAATATTTCCTCCCTCCTCGAGTGCCAGCAGAACTCTTATTTGTGTTCAAAACACTTTGTAGACATCACCGTCTCTGGGAAGTCTGCTTTGGCAGCCACCTCTGCTTCTGCCACAGAGCTAATCACTTTCTCCTCTGTGCACTGTACATGATTCTTTTATTGTACTTATCATGCTGTATTAGAATTTCTTCTTTCTCTCCTACTAATTTGCATGCATCCTCAGAAGGGAGCTATTTGTTATGCATATTTGCAGCTCCAGCATTCACCACCAGTACTTCAATAAACGTTTGTTGAATAACTGAACAGTGAGGAAATGATTGAGAAGATAAACTGACCTACTTTATGCCACTGTACTAAGTGCTTTACATGTACTATCTCATTTAATTCTCACAACAGGAAGATAAGGACAGGGAGGGCCTCAGGGAGATGGAGTGCCTTTCCCAAGGTCGAGCAGTTAATAAGTGGTGGAAATGGGATTTGAGCCCAGGTTCGTCTGACGCCAAAGCCCTTGTTATTTTCACTGCACTATCAGAGGAAGAAAGTTCTGTAGAGACAGATTCTAGCTAAATAAAAGGAAAGGGTTTTTTTTGTTTTGTTTTGTTTTTTGGTTGTTGCTGTTGTTTTAAAGATTGGAGCTATGCGAAGTGGAAATGGGCCACTTCGAGTTCCCATGTCAACAGAATAGGAACAGTTGACTCACAGGAGATAGGTCCCAGGATGCTGATAAAGTATAATTTTCCAAGGGTTAAAAAAGATCATTCTCATAGCAATATAAAATGAACACATGTGGAAGATTGTATTCTACTCGTTAATGAATGAGGGAACCAGTAAGATGTTAAAATTGGCTCAAAGAGCATTTAAGAAGCTAGGTATTCATAGGAAATGTTAAAATGAGATTGCTGGGTTAGATTAAAAACTGATTAATGTCCAATAGAGACATAAATGTAATCTTTGGAGGTTTCTTTTCTTTTTAAAAAATATTTATTTTGGGCTGCATTGGGTCTTTGTTGCTGCGTGTGGGCTTTCTCTAGTTGTGGCGAGCTGGGGCTACTCTTCATTGTGGTGTGCGGGCTTCTCATTGTGGTGGCTTCTCTTGTTGCGGAGCACAGGCTCTAGGCATGCGTGCTACAGTAGTTGTGGCACACGGGCTTAGTTGCTCCCTGGCATGTGGGATCTTCCCGGACCAGGGCACAAACCATGTGCCTGGCATTGGCAGGAGGATTCTTAACCACTGCACCACCAGGGAAGTCCCTGAAGGTTTCTTTTTTTTACTGGATAGAAATTATTTGCATCTCTAGTGGTCAAAAGCAACATATTAATAAAACTTTACTAAACCTGGAACTCTAAATCAGTATTAAATAGTTGAACCAAATACAAGTCCCTGGATATATTCCATGGGTGTCCTTCACCCCTCTATGGCATTGGAAGAGTGTGCCACACACCCTTTTGCCTTATTTCTAAGCTTTGGATAATTCTTCTGACAGCTCTATTGCTCACCTCAGCCTCAGGGTGTCACCCTAGACAGGGTGCTTCAGGGCCTGGCTCGGAGATGGTGTGGGGGAAGGTCACTGTGTGCAGAGAATTCTGGGTCCTTTCTCATCACACGATGGGAATCTCTCCTCCCATCCCCATGGGGAGCCAAAGGGAAGGAGAGTAGACCTTGGCCAGAAGGGCTCCACTTGCTGCAGGCTGGGCTTCCAGCAACCAATTCTAGTTTAGGGCACCTCAGCTGGTGGGAAGCCCACCTTACAACTTCATCAATGTTTTAAAAAGTTTTTATTATGAAAATGTTCAAAGACACACATACACACGCAGAGTTTGATGTAGTCCCCCCCTTTTTTCTTAGGCTAGAGTATATTAAAGCAAATCTCAGCCATCATGTCATCTCCTAAATTAGTTTGTACCTCCCCCATAAAAAACAAAACAGAAAAGAGATATTTTCTTATGCAACAATGCCATTATCACACTGAACAAATTAACAATAATTTCTTAGTGTCTTCTAATTCATAGTTAGTATTTACATTTCTCTGATTATTGAAAAAGTGTGTTGTTATAGCCCTGACCACTAGTGTTCACTGCATATCTAATCTGGGCCAGGCTTTGTGCTTGGCGCTGGTCCCGCAGTGAAGAATGCTATGGACAGGATCCCCACCCTCATGGGATGGCACAGGGGGTGCGAAGGCTGGTCTTTCCCACAGCCTGAGGGACAAGGCCGTCATGGAGTTAGGCCTGGCTCAGGGAACATCCTTAGGTCTAGGTGACTCCCATGGTGTTGAGTACCCCAAAGTTTACTAAAATAATCAGACTTGGTTTGTTGGTTCAGCTTAGATACTACAGGCTTGGGCTCCAGCCTGCAGGAGGTGGAGCAGGTGTTTGCAGAAGCCCTAGGCTGAGGAAGGAGAAGGGCCTAGGGGGTCCTGGGACAGCATCTTCTCCCTTCAGGAAGTCCAGAGGAAGAGGAGGACCCACCAGAAAAGGAGCGGAAACAGAGAGCTCACCGAAGGCACAGTACGGCACGAATGCGACCGACTATGGTCTAATTTTTTTGGCCTATGGTGGGCCCTCACATTTTTCTCGAATAAGTCTCATCTTGACATGTTGGGTTTTGTGGTTCAGCCTGAAAAAATCACTCCGAATTTTGATCCTGCCAGCCCCCCTTCACAGTTTCCTGACATCTGTCTGTGTGATAATTATACCTTCTGTGTCCTCATTTAAGTTTGCGGTGAAAATGGTGAACAGGACACGACAGAGAACAGAGCCTTGTGTTATTGCTTGGAGAAATTCCTCTAGTAAACTGACAGTAAATTTTAATCCAGACGTTACAAGCTGGCATCCATGGGTTGTATTGGGCCTGCAGGCATGCTTTGTTGGTCATTCACACAGTGTTTGGTTTTTAGATGGAATGTCCTTGCCACATACAATGGCAAGTCCAGATTCCTACCTTCTTTGAAAAAGCAGGGGCTCTTGCTCCAACTTGCTTGGGTTCCCTCATGGCCACAGTGGACTGCTGCTGGGTGATGGGCGTGCTGCTCTCTTGGGCAGATTGTACCCCTTTCTGTTGCCAGAGTCCTCACCACTCCCTCCACTTATTCACAGGCATCAGAGTCTCCCTCCCATGACCCTCTTTGCTCCATAAAATGATGCTTTTTGGTTATGGTTGGTCTACCAATCATGAACCTGTTTCACTCACTCAGTCTCCGCCTATTTCTCACCAGCCGCTCTGCAGGGCCCTGTGAGACACCTTGTCAGAACCTTCTGAAAGCTCAGATACATGCTCTCCACTTGATTTTCCTGGTCTGCAGATCTAATAACTCATGAAAAAAAGAAAGGATGTGAGATGATCTTACCTGTTCTTGGTAAATCCGCACTGGCTCCTGGCACTCACTGCTTCATTTTTAAGTGTTCAGGAATTGATCAGGAATTATTCCCAAGTAGGAATAGAGGGTGAGCTGCAGCTTCAGGTTTTGGGGCTGCAGAAAACTACTCTCCTCAAAGAGGAACATGCTATGGAGAAAAAGGAAAGGGATTTAGATTTAAAAATCAAATCAATGTTTGAGTGTGGTTCAGCAATTCTGAAATGAGTGAATTTGAGCAGGTCCTTCCTCTCTCTAGGCAAACTGGAGCTGATTGGTTAAATGAGGCCTCAAGCTATGACATGAAGTGAGTATTTCTCAGCTAAAATGAGATAGGGCTGGAGAGGGGCAGAGACCCTGAAGTCTCTGAGCTAGATCATTTGGTTTGTGGGCATCCCTGATCCTCTGCACTAGATGGTGACAGTACCTCCTCAGAACAAGAAGTTAACTCGTTTCTAAATCCCTCAGTCTACAGATGGTGCCACTGAGGCTCAGGGAGGGGAAGTGACTTCTGGAAAATCAAAGTGTAAACTGGTGGCAGGATGGAGATTTTAACCCAGGCTACCTGGCTTCCAGGTGAAGATTCTATCCACTAAACCAGTGTTTTTCAAAACTTTCTCATCCTGACTCAGACTAAGAAGTACATTTATAATCACTACCTAGAACATAGTCACACATATATATGGTGTGTTTGGATAAAACATATTTGTAACAAAATAGTCACAAAAATATGCATTTCTCCATGCAGGAAGCTCTTCATATTCTATTCATCTATCCCATCCCATCCCATCCCATCCCATTCCAATCCAGTTCATTTTAAAAGTAAAGTTATACTTGACATTTGAATTTGTTTTCACTTGGCTTGCTGTAAAGCAGGGGTTGGCAGTCTACAGCCTGCAGGCCAAATCCTACCTGACACTTTGTTTTGTAAATAAAGTTTTATTGGTATACAGCCACACCTATCATGTACGAGCGTCTCTGGCTGCTTTTGCACTACAGCAGCAGAGTTGAGTAGTTGCAACTGAGTTGGCGTGTCCCACCAAGCCTGAAATACTTACTATCTGGCCATTTACAGAAAAGGTTTGTGAACCTCTCGCCTCACTTTGTGCCAGGCTGAGTCTTTTAAGACCTCTTTTCATGATTAAAGTGGGATGGAAAGGAGAGAAGCTAGGGAGGGAAAGGCCTCTGGGCCCTGAGCCAGCGTCTGCTTTCAGAGCTTTTGGCCAGAGGGGAGGAGGGTGGAGCCCTTCACTTGCTTGTCTGTACCCTGGAGGCTTTGTGTGTGCTACCGGCTTCTGCAGCCCCAGTTTTGGATTCATGGACCCTTGCTTAAGGGCCACAGAATGCAGCTTTTAAATTAGTGATTTTGAATTAGGTGGAAGGAGTGAACCACACATGGTTTCCAGGCTGAGATCTTGCAGCTGGGGCTCAAGGAGACATCTGTTAGTGACTCACTGATTGGCAGGTCGTGGACTCTCCTGCCCCTACAGTTCTTAGTGGAAATGCTACGGTTTTCATCTCCATTCGCCCGTGCTTTGACAGGTGCTGGGTTGTTACCAAGTCTTTGGGCAGCCAGTCCCCCTGCCCTGCTGTCTTGTTGATCCATGCTGAATGGGAGCTGCCATTTTGTGTGCAATGCAGAGACCGGGAGTCTGTTCTTAGCACCATGGCGAAGTGATGATGCCTTTCTCAAGTGAAACATGACAAGTAGCACCTCAGGAATTGGGATTAGGATTAGTTACTGAGAATAAGTGAGGTGGATTTTTGTTGTTGTTAATTAGGAACAAATGTTCATATGCCCCTTGTTCAGCTCATAGAGACAGTGGTACTGAAACTGGTTTTACAAGGTGACAAAGTCGGTTTTCTTTTTGAGGGTTATGGGTCTTTGTGCAGGACCACTTATGGAAATACATTCAGCTCAGTTTCTGTCCTACACATATTACAAAAACAGGTGGTTGAGTTTAATGTATGTTAACATGAGACCCACAGAGCTGTGTCCTGGGACCATGCTCCCCAGGCAAAGGGTACAGGGGTGTTTCTTGGAGAGGAAAGGGCACAGCTAGGGTCTTGCAGGTATGTCCTCTTCCCTGCTGTAATGACACCCCCTGAACTGTCCTAGGTTTAGTGATGACAGAGCCCTGCACCCTGCTGGGAGAGGCACACCCCACAAAGTCCCTGGATCCTGCCAAGGCTTTCTCATGTCACACAAGGCTCGTTCCCACCGCTCAGGAGCCCTACCTCCCTTGGTTCTCTGGCTTCTTGCCTTCTGTCTGGGCATCTTCCTGCTCCTGTGACATCGAAGGCAGGCCTGGGAGGAAGGAAGGCTGGTAGAAGCCTCCCCAGTGCTCGGACCTGTCCCTTTCTCTGAGGTGGGGAGGTGGAGAGGGGTTCTTCCTCAGAGTCCAGCCCTGACCTAGAGGAGGAGTGAGGGAGGCCTTAGAAAAGAGACAGTCAACACATTCTGGGTCAAGGCAGAACAGAGACCAAGGTATGAGAGTTGTAGGAAGATTTGTTTTCGTAAAGGGAAGTACAATCCAATAGTCTGAGCTGTCAGATATGTCTGGCTGCTAGGCGGTAAGGATGAGCAGAAATATGAGGAGATCTGGGAGACCCCCTTGGGCAGTGGCTCCAAAATTCCAGGCCCTATACCTGGGCTGATTCATGATCAATTACTACGGGTCTCTGATAAAACACAGAGAGTGTAGAACTTCTCCATAGAACTCATTTTTCAAATGCTGAGATTGTTGTCCCTACTTTCTTTGGTATTAAGATATAGCTTATTATATGAAATGATAGTGGTAACAGATTATTGCTATCTTCCTATTGTCCCTTATTTGGTGGGCAACATCATAAAGTCTCCCAAAGAATACTTTTGAAATTGTAGTCGTCCATAAGATCCACATACCTGGAACCACTGATCTAATATAACTGTCTTGTACTTCCCAGAATATCTAAACTATCAGAGTGAACTTCACACCACTCAGGCAGCACCATGCCCAAAGAAGCCCCAATAATTCTCACCATTTGTGCCTTGGTCTTAAGCCTTGAACCTCAGTTGTGTGTCTTGTTGACCTGCAGTATAATGGGGACATTATATAAACAACGCCAAGCTCCTATTCACAGTTTGGGAAGTGCCTGGCCACTGAGCATGCCAGGACCAGAGCAATGGAGAACAGTGGGGATTGACCAGTAGGTAGCACTGGGTGGGCTTGGGGACTGGCACATGGGCTGGCTGTGAGTCTGGCACCAGTGGGAGTAGTGGGTATTCTAACGTGCAAAGGCCAAGAGGTTTGCCATACTTGGACATATACAATAGATATCCATGCCAGGGGCCAGTTAGTGGGCGAGGTGAGAGTCACACCCAAGTGGTAGATAATGAGTGAGGTCGTGCGGACAGAGGGGCAGTGGTATTCTCAGCAAATACTCCAGTTGCAGGAGGCTCCCAGGAAGAAGCAGGGCATCTGGTTGTAGAACAGAGCCCCTGGGGAGGGAGTGGCAAGAGAGAGGCAAGGGTCAGGGTCCCACCAAATGGGATGGGGTTGAGGACAGGGTTCAAGTCCAGCATAGAAATCAAATGCTGGGCAGAGAAACTGGACTGGAGCCCAGATATAAGGCCTGAGGCCACCTGTGGTGAGGAAGAGGGTCAGAAGCAAGAGCAAGTTATGCTCAGTGTGCACCTGATCTCAAGGCCCGCTGTCGGTGAGGCTGAGATCATGAATGTCTTCCTGACCCCGTCAGCTTGGCTGCACAACTGGGCTGGGCAGAATCTTCAGGGAGCGACCTCAGCATCTGGAGCTTTGAGGAGAGAGGAAGATCAGGGCTTGTGCTGTAGAAAGCAGTTCCTGCGGTGAATTCCCTGCAGCACCAGTGGGCAAAGGAATTGTGTCAACTATGCACACTCTCTCCTGCTCTCGGAGACCCACAGCATACATGAATGTATTCAAGGCCCTGAGAAGCCCCGTGGGAAACAGGTAACTTTGCTTAATCCAGCATTCCCCAAATGATCAGAGCATAGGACCCTGTATCAACCCCAAGCCTGTTAACCTTCCTCAACACGAAGGTCAACAGAACCCTGTGGGAAATGCTGCTCCAGAAAATGGACATAGAGACCAACCAAACCCCTTGTACTTTGAGGTTTGTGTGCATGTGTGCGTGTATGCATACATGCACACATGCACACCAGAGAGAGGGCGATGAATCTTCAAATGAACCACGGAAATTGTGCATTAATACCACCACCTACTGCCTGAACTGGTCACCATAATGGGCTCTGACCCGAACACTGAGTCTTTGCTTTGGGTCCCTTCATTTCATTCCCAGGGAGGCTCTGGTTGGCTCACTTCCACAGAGGAAATTTGAAAAATTCAACAGGACAGATTTCACATGACAATGCCACAACTCCTCCCATTCCCTCCCAGTGTCAGGGCAGTTATATTTCAATTTGTTTTTTTCATGGTATTTATTACCAGTGTGTGTTCTAGGATGTGTCAAAGGCAGCCTGGGAAGCACTCAGCTCGGCATGGTGACAGCCCCCATCTGTGTGCAGAGGGTGAGATGTGCCTGGGAGGGCTCTACTTGTTAGAACAAAACCCCGAAGTTGATCTCTGCTCTCAAGGAAGGGTGTTTAAGTTGTGAGGGATACCTGAGCAACCAGAGGTGACCTGGCTTCCTTTGTTACCAAACTAAACTTGGGTCCACTCACCTGTGTGCAGTAAACCAATCTACTGACCCTGGGTTGTGGTGAAGGCAAGTATAGTGTTTATTGCAAGGCATCCAACATAAGGCCAAGCAAGGAGAAGGGCAGCTCATGCTCAAAAGACCCGAAATCCCTGATGGCTTTCAGGGAAGGGTTTTTAAAGACAGTGTGAGGAAGTGGGTCTCGGGGTGTATAATCAGCTTGTGCTCAATTCTCTGATTGGTTGATGGTGAGGTAACAAGTTGATGTTTTGGGAATCTCAATCATCAACCTTTTGGTTCCAGCTGTCTGGGGTCAGTGTGTGAACTTCTTCCACTTGGTGGGGGTTTCAATATCTGCAAAACAACTCAGGAATATGGCTCAAGATATTATCTATAGCCCTTGAAGAGGAACTAAAGGTCCTTGATTTTGTTTTATGGCTAAACTATTATTAGTTTGTCTTGCTTGACTGTTTACTTTGGTTCTGTGTTTTCTCACTTCTCTGATTAAATTTGCTCTTTGGAATTTGGGGAAGGACTAGGAGATAAAGTTTTTCTATAAGCAAGAGACAGGGGACATGGGTGGGGGTTGGGGGGGGAAGGACATCTGTCCCTGGGAAGGCCCCACAGGGTCCTGCTCAGTTTCACCTTGAGCCTTACGCTCTTGGAGGAGGCAGCATTGCCTAGTGGCCTAGAGTCTGTATCGGCTGGAGCTTGACTGCCTGGTCTTGAATTTTGGTTCCATCACTAACCAGCTGTTTGACCTTGGTGAGTTATTAACCACTCTCAGCTCTAGTTCTCTAATCTTAATAGCATCTACCTTGTGGGTTGTAGTGAAGATTAAATATATGTAAACCTCTTAAATCACAGAAAAGGGTATGATAAATTCTAGCTATTATCACAGTTATTGGGAGGGTTCCTTGCTCTAATTCTTACTAACACCTTCATTTTAGTTTTGGATTCAGAAGTGGGGTTGGGGGAAGCTTTTTCCCTTTTAATTCTTGGCTCAGAAGTAGATATAAACTCCGTTTTTGGTTTTAAAGAGTCTACTGAGGAAGGACAACAGGGAAATAAATGCTAAGACTACAAGCATCATCATCCCAATCCAAAGCACACAACACAACATTTATCCTCCTCCTTGGATTTAGAGTGAGGATTAAATCAGATAGTGTATGCACAGTACTTAGCACAGTGCATTTGCATAGTAAATTTTCATTAAATTTGCTCTATTAATATGCTCCCAGTGCCACAGTGGTGTTTGAGTCAGGGGAGGAATTTGCAGGATATTCCATGTGTTTTCTAGTTTAATTCCCCTCTAATTAGGCATTCTGATGGAGGATCAGGGGCTCAGGTCAACATCCATCTGTGACTTTGATTTCACTGTTCCACCTTATCCCTGCTTCTTCTTCCTCCAATCAGAAATGCTCTTTGCATCCTTTCAACCTATATATAGTCTATGCATCCTTCACTATTCTCTGTGATGTTTTCCTGGGATCATCCCAGGTACTTCCAATAGCTCCGAAGATCTAAGCCATGCAGTCTCCACTATTGGCAGGATTGATGCCATACAGTCGCTGAAACAGTGGAGGGGTGTAGCTCATTGCTATGGGCTAAATTGTGTCCTCCCCCAATTCATATGTAGAAACCTTAAAATCCCATGTTGATTGTATTGGAGATAGGTCCTTTAAGGAGGTAATTAAGGTTAAAGGAGGTCATAAAGGTGGATCCCTGATCTGATATAATTAGTGCCCTCATAAAAAAGATACCAGAGATCTCTCTCTCTATCATGTAAGGACACAGTGAAAAGGTAGCCATCTGCAAGCCAAGGGGAGAACTCTCACCAAAAGCTGAACCTTGCCAGAACCTTGATCTTGGAGTTTACAGTCTGTGAAAATAAATTTCTGTTATTTAAGCAACCCAGTCTATAGCAATTTGGTATGGCAGCCCAAGCTGACGAATACCCTCGTGTTCATTGCACAGGTCTAATACCCTGTGGTCTGCACTGGGGGAGTACACAAATAAGAAAGGCCTAGTCCTTGACTTCATATATCTTATTGCCTTTACTAGGAGGGGCAGATAGAGACAAACATATGACCAGGGGCTAAGAGACCCTGTGATAAAGGTTTTGGTAAAAGTAGTCACAGTGTGCCCTGGGGCATGGTGGTATATAATGTGATGGTTAGGATTTGGAGTCACATAGACCTTGGTTTGAAACGTGCATTTCCAAAGTGACCTCAGTCAAGTTACTTACCCTTTCGGAACCTCAGTTTCCCCATTGTAAAATAAGGATAATAATAATAATAATAATTCAAACGGTTATTATGAGGAATAAATGAGATTAAGCAGGCAAGGTACTTAGAATAGACACATGGAAAAGTACTCACAGTTAATTACAATATTATTGTTAATAGCACATGGAAAGGGCATCATATGCCTGGAAGGATGGTCAAAAATCTTCCAGAGGAGACAAAACTAGAGGTGAGTTTTATAGGATGAGTAGCAGTTAACCAGAAGAAGAAAGGTATGAAAGACATTTGAGGCAGAAGGAACAAAATTTGTAATTATTGGGGACAGGAAATTATGTGTTACATTTGAGGGATTTCCAATAGAGCAATACGACGTGATAAACTCTCAGTGAGTGCAGGGGCTGTGGTTGGAGGGCACAGGGAGTGGCAGGGGATGAGGAACAAGAAATGTAGTTAGGAGCTATGAAGGCAGAGTTTGAGCTTTATTCTGAAGACTTTGGGGATCCATTGAAGAATGTTGAAGAGTAGGGCTTGGAGTCATCATCAGATTTACATTTTTGAAAGGCCCTCTGGCAATAATGTGGAAGATGGATCGATTGAGAAGGGGTTGATAGGAGACAGAGAGACTCATTATAGATATTTAATGATTAAAGGAGAAAAGACAAGGGTCTGAATTAAGATGATAGCAGTGGGGACAGAAGTTGACAGATCTAAGAGATTGGGAGACTAGATGGGGAGAAGGATGAGGAGGGGGCCATAGGTAAGGAGAGAGAGAAAGATAGATAAAATGTATAGAATTGACTCCTGAATTTCTGTTTTGGCTTCAGGATAGATGGTGGTCTCTTTCTCTGAGATTGGAATGGCTTCGAAGTGGAATGGGAGAGATGCATGTGGGACATGAGTTTTTGGTGTCTGTGGGTCATCTGTATAGAGATGTCCTTCAGTAAGATCTGAATATAGAATTCTAAAGCTCTGCAGAGAGCTCTGGGCCGGAGACAGATTTGGGTTTATCTTCATACTGGCAGTTGAAACTGAGGTTTGAACAAGGTAACTTAGGAGAGAAGTGTGTAAAACTGAAGGCTAAGGAAAGAATGTGGTGAACATAGATATTTCAGGGAAAGAGGAGAAATCAGAGTCAGTAAAGTGATGATTGAGTGGTGAAAGGGTCAGGAGGAGGGAGTGGTGCCACTCAATCAAATTGGAAGAGAAAGCTTTAATAAGGAGGACATGGAAGCAATGCTAGTGTCACAGAGAGGCCAGATAAGGTAAGGCAAGGTGGATCTGATAGTCAGTCACTAGTGGTCTCAGGGGAATTGTTTAAAGCTGAGGAGTGAATGGGAATTGAGAAAGCTTGACTGTTAAGTGAGGGCTAAAGAAAGGAGGTTACCTGAGGAAGGCTATGGGCTATAAGTGGCCCCCCTTTCAAAGAAAGGAGAGACTTGCGCACATTTATAATCTGTGGGGAAGGAAGCAGTGGAGAGGAAAGGGTTGAAGTTATAGGAAATAGTGGTTGATGGCACCAAGCTCCTGAAGGGACCTTCTGTACCTGGGAAGGGTCTGCAGAGTGCAGGTTGAAAGTCTAGCTTTAGGAGGAGAGACATCTCTCTCACTGAGGAAGTAGGGGAAGGAGAAAGAGACCCATGCAGATAAAGTAAGTTTGAAGGTGACAAGATAGGGAGTTGTCTGGATGACTTGGATTTCTCTTTGGGATAAGAGGAGAGGTCGCCTGCTGAGATGAGGAGCTTGGAAAGGGGGTAACAGTTTGGAATAGTGACTGGAATGGGGGAGAAAGTGGCTAGGGACATATAGAACATCTCAGTAGCACAGAAGCCTTAGCATTTGTAATAGGATCTATATAGGACAGGAGAATTGAGCATCATGAAGAGAGAACAATTACAGTGGTGCTCATCGTGAAGAAAGAAAGGGAGCTACAAGGGGACAGACAGATAGGGAGGTTGTAACATGGCCAATGGATTGGAGGTCTCCCTTAGACATATGCTGGGAGTAAGAGAATCAGAGATTTGCATGTTGGACTTCAAAAATGGTCAGAGAGCAGGACAGGTTGGTAAGATTTCAGAGGTGGAAGAAAGGCAAGCTTCTAGATGTGTTAATGGATGTTTATGGTGGCTAAAGTAAATGTGCAGGAAGCTTTTGTATTACAAAGGGCGAGGAAGGAGGACCTTCAAGATGGCAGAGAGTAAGACGTGGAGATCACCTTCCTCCCCACAAATACATAAAAAATACATCTACATGTGTAACAACTCCTACAGAACACCTACTGAATGCTGGCCGAAGACGTCACACTTCCCAAAAGCCGTGTGGCTGACAAGGTCTTGGTGCTCCAGCCTGGTGTCAGGCCTGAGCCTCTGAGGTGAGAGAGCCAAGTTCAGGACATTGGACCACCAGAGAACTGCTGGCCCTACGTGACATCAATCGGCGACAGCTTTCCCAGAGATCTCCATCTCAACACTAACACCCAGCTTCACTCAATGACCAGCAAACTCCAGTGCTGTACACCCCATGCCAAACAACTAGCAAGACAGGAACACAACCCCACGCATTAGCAGAGAGGCTGCCGAAAATCATAATAAGTTCACAGACACCCCAAAACACACCATCGGATGCAGCCCTGCCAACCAGAAAGACAAGATCCAGCCTCATCCACCAGAGAACAGGCACCAGTCCCCTTTACCAGGAAACCTACACAACCCACTGAAACAACCTTACCCACTGGGGGCAGACACCAAAAACAACGGGAACTACGAACCTGCAGCCTGTGAAAAGGAGACTCCAAACACAGTAAGTTAAGCAAAATGACAAGACAGAGAAATACACAGAAGATGAAGGAGAAAGGTAAAAACCCACCAGACCAAAAAAATGAAGAGGAAATAGGCAGTCTACCTGAAAAAGAATTCAGAGTACTAATGGTAAAGATTATCCAAAATCTTGGAAACAGAATGGAGAAAATACAAGAAATGTTTAACAAGAAACTAAAAGAACTAAAGAGCAAACAAACAGTGATAAACAACACAATAAATTAAATTAAAAATTCTCTAAAAGGAATCAATAGCAGGATAGCTGAGACAGAAGAAAGGATAAGTGACCTGGAAGATAAAATAGTGGAAATAACTACCACAGAGCAGAATAAAGAAAAAAGAACTGAGGACAGTCTCAGAGACCTCGGGGACAACATTAAATGCACCAACATTCGAATTATAGGGGTCCCAGAAGAAGAAGAGAAAAAAAAGGGACTGAGAAAATATGTGAAGAGATTATAGTTGAAAACTTCCCTAATATGGGAAAGGAACTAGTCAATCAAGTCCAGGAAGTGCAGAGAGTCCCATACAGGATAAATCCAAGGAGAAACACACCAAGACACATATTAGTCAAACTATCGAAAATTAAATACAAAGAAAAATATTAAAAACAGCAAATAACATACGAGGGAATCCCCATAAGGTTAACAGCTGATCTTTCAGCAGAAACTCGGCAAGCCAGAAGGGAGTGGCAGGACATATTTAAAGTGATGAAAGGGAGCAACCTAAAGCCAAGGTTACTCTACCCAGCAAGGATCTCATTCAGATTCGACAGAGAAATTAAAACCTTGACAGACAAGGAAGAGCTAAGAGAATTCAGCACCAGCAAACCATCTTTACAACAAATGCTAAAGGAAGTTCTCTAGGCAGGAAACACAAGAGAAGGAAAAGACCTATAATAACAAACCCAAAACAATTAAGAAAATGGTAATAGGAACATGCATATCGATAGCTACCTTAAATGTAAATGGATTAAGTGCTCCAACCAAAAGACATAGACTGGCTGAATGGATACAAAAACAAGACCTGTATATATGCTGTCTACAAGAGACCCACTTCAGTCCTAGGGACACATACAGACCAAAAGTGAGGGAGTGAAAAAAGATATTCCATGCAAATGGAAACCAAAAGAAAGCTAGAGTAGTAATTCTCATATCAGACAAAAATAGACTTTAATATAAAGACTATTTCAAGAGACAAAGAAGGACACTACATAATGATCAAGGGATCAATCCAAGAAGAAGATACAACAATTGTAAATATTTATGCACCCAACATAAGAGCAACTCAATACATAAGGCAAATGCTAACAGCCATAAAAGGGGAAATCGACAGTAATACAACAATAGTAGGTGACTTTAACACCGCACTTTCACCATTAGGCAGATCAACCATAGTGAAAATAAATAAGGAAACACAAGCTTTCAATGACACATTAAACAAGATGGACTTAATTGATATTTAGAGGACATTCCATCCAAAAACAACAGAATACAATTTCTTCTCAAGTGCTCATGGAACATTCTCCAGGATAGACCATATCTTGGGTCACAAATCAAGCCTTGGTAAATTTAAGAAAACTGAAATCATATCAAGTAACTTTTCTGACCACAGTGCTCTGAGACTAGATATCAATTACAGGAAAAAAAAACTGTAAAAAATACAAACACATGGAGGCTAAACAATCCATTACTAAATAACCAAGAGATCACTAAAGAAATCAAAGAGGAAATCAAAAAATACCTAGAAACAAATGACAAGGAAAACATGATGACCTAAAACCTATGGGATGCAGCAAAAGCGTTCTAAGAGGGAAGTTTATAGCAATACAGTCCTACTTCAAGAAACAAGAAACATCTCAAATAAACAACCTAACCTTACACCTAAAACATTAGAGAAAGAAGAACAGAAAAACCCAAAAGTTAGCAGAAGGAAAGAAATCATAAAGATCATATCAGAAATAAATGAAAAAGAAATGAAGGAAATGATAGCAAAGATAAATAAAACTAAAAGGTGGTTTTTGAGAAGATAAACAGAATTGATAAAACATTAGCCAGACTCATCAGGAAAAAAAGGAAGACTCAAATCAATAGGATTAGAAGTAAAAAAGGGAAGTAACAACTGACACTGCAGAAATACAAAGGATCATGAGAGATTACTACAAGCAACTCTATGCCAATAAAATGGACAACCTGGAAGAAATGGACAAATTTTTAGAAAAGCACAACCTTACAAGACTGAACCAGGAAGAAATAGAAAATATAAACAGACCAATCGCAAGCACTGAAATTGAGACTGTGATTAAAAATCTTACAATAAACAAAAGCCCAGGACCAGATGGCTTCGCAGGCAAACTCTATCTAGAGAAGAGCTAACACCTATCCTTCTCAAACTCTTCCAAAATATAGCAGAGGGAGGAACAGTCCCAAACTCATTCTACGAGGCCACCATCACCCTGATACCAAAACCAGACAAAGATGTCACAGAGAAAGAAAACTGCAGACCAGTATCACTGATGAATGTAGATGCAAAAATCCTCAACAAAATACTGGCAAACAGAATCCAACAGCACATTAAAAGGATCATACACCATGATGAAGTGGGGTTTATCCCAGGAATGCAAGGATTCTTCAATATATGCAAATCAATCAATATGATAAACCATATTAACGAACTGAAGGAGAAAAACCATATGATCATCTCAGTAGATGCAGAAGAAGCTTTTGACAAAATTCAACACTGATTTATGATAAAAACCCTGCAGAAAGTAGGCATAGAGGGAACTTACCTCAATATAATAAAGACCATATATGACAAACGCACAGCCAACATCATTCTCAGTGGTGAAAAATTGAAACCATTTCCTCTAAGATCAGGAACAAGACAAGGTTGTCCACTCTCACCACTATTATTCAACATAGTTTTGGAAGTTTTAGCCACAGCAATCAGAGAATAAAAAGAAATAAAAGGAATCCAAATCGGAAAAGAAGAAGTAAAGCTGTCACTGTTTGCAGATGACATTATACTATACATACGGAATCCTAAAGGTGCTACCAGAAAACTACTAGAGCTAATCAATGAATTTGATAAATTAGCAGGATACAAAATTAATGCATAGAAATCTCTTGCATTCCTATACACTAATGATGAAAAATCAGAAATACAAATTAAGGAAACACTCCCATTTACCACTGCAACAACAATAAAAAAATACCTAGGAATAAACCTACCTAAGGAGACCAAAGACCTGTATGCAGAAAACTATAAGATACTGATGAAAGAAATCAAAGATGATACAAACAGATGGAGAGATATACCATATTCTTGGGTTGGATGGATCAACATTCTGAAAATGACTATATTACCCAAAGCAATCTACAGAGTCAACGCAATCCCTATCAAACGACAATGGCATTTTTCACTGAACTAGAACAAAATATTTTACAATTTGTATGGAAACACAAAAGACCCCAAATAGCCAAAGCAATCTTTAGAAAGAAAAATGGAGTTGGAGGAATCAGGCTCCCTGACTTCAGACTATACTACAAAGCTACTACAAATCAAGACAGTATGGTATATGCACAAAAACAGAAATATAGTTCAATGGAACAGGATAGAAAGCCTGCAGATAAACCCATGCACATATGGTAACCTCATCTTTGATAAAGGAGGCAAGAGTATACAATGGAGAAAAGACAGCCTCTTCAATAAGTGGTGCTGGGAAAACTGGACAGCTACACGTTAAAGAATGAAATTAGAACACTGCCTAACACCATACACAAAAATAAACTCAAAATTGATTAAAGACCTAAATGTAAGGCCACACACTATAAAGTTCTTAGAGGAAAACATAGGCAGAACACTCTATGACATGAAACACAGCAAGATCCTTTTTGACCTACCTCCTAGAGAAATGGAAATAAAAACCAAAATAAACAAATGGGACCTAATGAAACTTAAAAGCTTTTGTACAGCAAAGGAAACCATAAGCAAGACAAAAAGACAACCCTCAGAATGGGAGAAAGTATTGCAAACAAAGCAACTGACGAAGGATTAATCTCCAAAATATATAAGCAGCTCATGCAGCTCAGTATCAAACAAACAAACAACCCAATCCAAAAATGAGCAGAATACCTAAATAGACATTTCTCCAAAGAAGATATACAGATTGCCAAGAAACACATGCAAGTATGCTCAACATCACTAATCATTAGAGAAATGCAAATCAAAACTACAATAAGATACCACCTCACACCGGTCAGAATGGCCATCATCAAAAAATCTACAAACAATAAATGTTGGAGAGGGTGTGGAGAAAACGGAACCCTCTTGCACTGTTGTTAGGAATGGAAATGGATACAGCCACTATGGAGAACAGTATGGAAGTTCCTTAAAAAACTAAAATTTGAACTACCATATGACCCAGCAATCCCCCTACTGGGCATGTACCCCAAGAAAACCATAATTCAAAAAGAGTCATGCGGGGTTCCCTGGTGGCGCAGTGGTTGAGAGTCCGCCTGCCAATGCAGGGGACACGGGTTCGTGCCCTGGTCTAGGAGGATCCCACATGCTGTGGAGTGGCTAGGCCCATGAGCCATGGCCGCTGAGTCTGCACGTCCAGAGCCTGTGCTCCACAACGGGAGAGGCCGCAACGGGAGAGGCCGCAACAGTGAGAGGCCTGCGTACCGAGAAAAGAAAAAAAAAAAAAGTTATGTACCACAATATTCATTGCAGCACTATTTACAATAGCCAGGACATGGAAGCAACCTATGTGTCCATCGACAGATGAATGGATAAAGAAGATGTGGCATGTATATACAATGGAATGCTACTCAGCCATAAAAAGAAACAGAATTGAGTTTTTTGTAGTGAGGTGGATAGACCTAGAGTCTGTCATACAGAGTGAAGCAAGTCCGAAACAGAAAAATACTGTATGCTAACACATATATATGGGATCTGAAAAAAAAAATGGTTCTGAAGAACCTAGGGGCAGGATAGGAATAAAGACGCAGATGTAGAGGATGGACTTGAGAACATGAGGAGGGGGAAGGGTAGGCTGGGACGAAGTGAGACAGTAACATTGACATATATACTACCAAATGTAAAATAGATAGCTAGTAGGAAACAGCGGCATAGCACAAGGAGACCAGCTCAGTGCTTTGTGACCACCTAGAGGAGTGGGATAGGGAGGGTGGGAGGGAGAAGTAAGAGGGAGGGGATATGGGGATGTATGTATACATATAGCCGATTCACTTTGTTATACAGCAGAAACTAACACAACAATGTAAAGCAGTTATACTCCAATAAAGATGTTTCAAAAATAAAAATAAAAAGCGTGAGTGTCTTGGATGCATTTTCTACATCAGTGATTCTCAAATTATAGTATGCATGTGGGTCACTAAAGGATTTTGTTAAAATACAGATTCTGATTCATGAAGTCTAGGGTGGGATTCTACCTTTCAATAAGCATCTTCAATGATGCTGGTTCTGGTGGTCCACAGACCACACTTTAAGATGCAAGATCTAAATGGATGTTGAAATGGTCCAGGATCAAGGTAGGTCCAGGGCTGGAGAGAAAGTCCATGCCTGCAGCCTCCATGATCAAGGGTGCTCCTGACTGCTGTCATGGAAAGGAGATGGAGTAGGACAGAGCAGAAGTGTGAGGTGAGCCAGCTCTGCCCGGCATGTCCCACAGCAACCTCCCCACGATAAGAGAGAAGGCTGCTAATTGACTAGGAACACTCGATATTAATTAACTCAATAGAATCGGTCCCCTGAAGCCTGTTTTGCATAATTAATGAATGCTCAGCTATAAGCTGCTGAAAACACTGAAGCCAAAGTGTTGCAATTTTCCGATCAGCTAAGCAGAACACCACAGTCAATACTGTTTGTGGACACAGAGCAAAGCTTAACTCTTGCTAATTACCAAGATTGGGTATAGAGCCCTTGGCTTTGCCATGTCCTAATGCGGGGAGGCAGGGCTAGACTGAGACACGTGGACACCCTAGGCAGACTGATAATTTGATTCCTCTCCAACAAAATATTCTTTAAATATTTGTTCAATATTTAATTAGAGAAGAAGCTGAGTGTAGCCTTGAGGAAGAGCAAAGCCGGAAATTGCTGGGCCAGGTGCACTTTCTCCGCTGTTGTCTCAAGCAATTCAGCTCTGGCCCAAATTTTTTTTAACATACTTAGCAAAACAAGACCCTGAAGTTACAGGCCCACCCTCCTTAGAAAGCAGGTTTGCTACCACCTCTACATATTACTGGAGATGCCCCTGGGAGGCCCTGCCTTCCATCCTAAGTTGCTCTCTGAAGGGCTTTTTCTAAGAGCTCTTTCAACAAATAGATTTTTTACATCTTGTTACACTTCTAGAGAATTTTAACCTCACTTTTTGAGTAACTCTATGGATAACTGCTCAGATGCCAGCATCTTTGTCTCTGGGGGATGGTGCTGGGATAGGTCTGTCTCCTTAGCGCTCAACCAGGGCTGCAGTTAGTGGGGAGAGCTGGTTCTTTGGTGCTTACTTAAGCCATTGGTTGGATGATTTGAAGAGAAGTCCTTGTTGCTTAGAAACCTAAATTCTGAGCCAAACTTTCTAGGTTCAAATTTCATTTCTGCTATGTATGAATAGTTACCTGGCAATGGGTAGGGTACTTAAGTTTTCTGAGCCTCCTGTCCCCCATCTGTAAAATGGGGATAATAATAGTCGTCTCTTCTAATGTTCTTCTGAGAATGAGTGAGTTACTAATGGGGAGCACTTAAAAAGTTCTTGACATGTAATAGCATTCAATAAATGTTAACTATCATAATAATTACTATTCTATAGCTGTGTTAGTTTTCTATGCTGCCTAACAAATTATCACAAAATTAGTGACTTAACACACATTTTAACATTTAAAAATCAATTAATATACCATATCAACAGAATAAAGGACAAAGCCACATGATCAACTCAATAGATGCAGGAAAAGCATTTGATGAAATCCATCACTCCTTCATGATAACACACTCAACAAATTAGGAATAGAAAGGAACTTCCTCGGAGTTGTCCTAATCTTGGAAAGAACCAAGATGGGAGAAAAGACCCACAAGTATGAAACCCATACATAGAACATAGGCATCATTTTATTCATCAACCCAAGGAGACTGAGAATCATCTGAGCACAAATAATCAGTGGAGCACCTTTGATGTACAAAATGCTATGCTAGACACCTTTATTCAGACAATGTCATAATAGCAATATCCACTATTAAAAATAATATTAAATTGAAAAAAAAGAAAGGAACTTCCTCAACGTCATAAAGTGCAGCTATGAAACTCCACAGCTAACATCTTACTTAATGGTGAAACCCTGAATGCTTTCCCCTCTAAGATCAGAAATGAGACACAATCCCCATTAAGAGCTTCTATTCAGCATTGTACTGGAGTGTCTAGCCAGGGCAATTAGGTAAGAAGAAGAAGTAAAAGTCATTCAGATTGGAAAGAAAGAAGTAAGACTGTATGTATTCACAGGTGACATGATCCTGTATATAGAAAATCCTAAGGGACCAACTAAAACTGGTTAGAACTAATAAACAAGTTCAGCAAGATTTCAGGATACAAGATTAATAAACAATAATCCATTGTATTTCTATACACTTACATTGATCAGTCCAAAAAAGGCAATTAAGAAAAATAATTCCAGTTACAATAACATAAAATAGTTTAGGAATAAATTTTTTTTTAAAGTGAAAAATTGATACTGTGAAAACTACAAAACATTGTTAAAACTAAAGAAGATCCAAATAAATGGAAAGACATCCCATGTTTATGGATCAGAAAACTTAATATTGTTAAGACGGCAATCTTCCAAAACTGGTTTATAGATTCAACACGATCTTATAACCCCAGCTGTCTTCCTTGAGGAAGCTGACAAGCTGATCCTAAAATCATTTGGAAATTCCAGGGGTCATGATAGGCAAAACAATCTTGCAAAAGAACAAAGTTAGAGAACTCACACTTCTTGATTTCAAAATTTACCATAAAGCTACAGACAGTGTGGTATTGGGATAAGGATAAACATAGGGCTCAATGGAATAGAATCAAGAGTCCAGAAATAAACTCTGACATTTATGGTCAATAGATTTTTGACAAGGGTGCCAAAAATTCAATGGGGGAAAGACTGGTCTTTTCATCAAATTGTGTGTGTGTGTTTGTATATGTTTTAAGCACTAGTAATATGTTTATTGGAATTTCAACAGGGATGGGTACAAGTAGAAATATTAGGCATTCTGGTTTGTAATGCTGGATTTTTAAGTCATTTACTGTACACCTAACATGTGCTAGGCATTTTATTAGGCGCTGGTGGTACAAGGCAAGTTAAACAGATATAGTCCATTAACCCCCTCTGTGATCATAGATAAGCTGGACCTACTTTACTTAATACACTTGGTGGCTATGTTGTTTGATGCATATACATATAGAATTCTAATAGCTTCCTACTGGATAGATTCTTTTATTATTATGAAATCTCTGTTTATCTCTAGTAAATAGATATTTGATTTCTTTTTGAACCAAGAGCTATTAAAGGTGTTTAATGAGATAGATATCCATCAGGAGTGGCAGAAATTGATGGCAGAAAACTGGTTTTTTGAAATAAACAATCAAAATTCCTATGGAATGTGAGAAAAAAAACAACAACCTGAGATCTAATTAGTAAGAGACGGAAGCCAATAAAATGACTAGTGGGGCTTTTTAGTTGATTTAAATGCTTTTTGCAAAATATGATTTTTGTAATGCTTTTTGTCTTAATGTCTATTTAAGTATAGCTATCCCAGTTTTCGATTAGTGTTTTCATGGTATATCTTCTTTCATGCTTTTACTTTCATCCATTCTGTAATCTTATATTTAGGGTGCCAACCAACACCGTCTGGGGTTTACCAGGATCCTTCCCTCTTTGGAAGAAAGTGTCAACCAAAAGTAGATGAGGCCCCACAAGGTCTGAAGCTCAACTTTGAATCATCTAATATCTGATTGTAATTAAGGTGACCTTCCGAAAGCGGAAGTAAATTCTCTCTGGAGTAAAATACCAGAGCCACAAATGATTTCTACAATTTATTATACACATTGTGCAGCACACAGTAAAAAAATAGGCATGCAAGAAGATAAGATTTATGAAAAATACGAGAGAAAAAACAGACAAAAAGACATTCACTAAAGGTCCTGTTGTTAGATTTATCCCACACAGATTTTAAAATAATTATATTAAAAATCTTAAAGAGTAAATATCAAGATGGGAAAAAATTGGCAGAGAACTAGAAACTATCAAAAAGAGTTAAATGGAAATTGTGGAACTAAAAACTCCTTCCCTCTTTGAAGATCATGAACAATTTTTTGTCACTCCATCTTTATGGTTTCTGAAAACTTTACTCAGTTTCTCAGCCTCTCAATTACTGCTTTTGCTTTTGGATTTGTCCTTTGCTTCTAGGGAAAGCCCAAATGCTAGGCTAAACTCTCTTGTTTCTCTACTTTATTCTTACCATGTCCTAAATTTTTAAGTAATAGTTTCCTACCTGTTCAAACAGATTTTCGAGATATTTTGTTTTGATTGTGTAATTGTTTTTAGAGAAAGATGTGGGCCAAAACAACCTAGTCTGCCATTGCCAGAAGCAGAACCACCACAGAGTTTTTCCAAGATTTTCATGTGGGCTTAATTGATTGTGCAAAGTTAGACCATAGTCCTGGAATTTATTTATTTTTATTTTTTTAATTTTTAACATCTTTATTGGGTATAATTGCTTTACAATGGTGTGTTAGTTTCTGCTTTATAACAAAGTGAATCAGTTATACATATACATATGTTCCCGTATCTCTTCCCTCTTGCGTCTCCCTCCCTCCCACCCTCCCTATCCCACCCCTCCAGGTGGTCACAAAGCACCAAGCTGATCTCCCTGTGCTGTGCGGCTGCTTCCCACCCACTAGCTATCTACCTTACGTTTGGTAGTAGTCCTGGAATTTAAAATGAGACTTTTCTGTTTCCTACAGAAGAAAGGAGGGAAGTGCTTACCAACCAGAAGCTGAATGAACACCACATCCCAATTCTTTAGCCCCTGAAATTCACAGGTTTTCTTTTACACCCAGGTATAATCTAAGATCACCTGTGAGAATTACCCTATGGTCAGCAAGGGAGGAGCTGGTGTTTTGATACTTAGATAGGGAAGATCTCATGATACTCAGGGGAAGTGCAGGGAACTTAGTGGTCCTACTCTTACCTTAGGGGATTTCAAAAAGTATTAGTAAGAGTTGCTGATAGCATGAATTTTAGAGATGTCTATTATTGTGCTGAGGGTTTAACTTTCTTTGAGTAACACTTTACATGTTAAGCATCTCTCTCTGTTATAAGGCACAGGGCTGATTTCTTTATAATTTAGTACTGTTTCAGTTGAGGAAAGAGACTGGGATAAGAGTCTGCTTTCCAATATTTGACAGAAAGGAGGCACTTACCACTTTGCTCTGGTCGCCTTTCAAAAAGGACTGGAGAGCTTCGGAAAAGAACTGAATCTCATTTCTGAGAAGCTCCCCTATCCAAACAATTGCTTTGGCTGAAATTTATGCTTTCCTTGGGGCCCTCTGATAATTCCCTAAATTGTGTGCTAATATGTGGAGAACTGCTAAAGTGGCTGTCACCTTGAGCGGCATAATTATAGGTTGTGTACAACCCTTGATAAGAAAATGGAGAAGAAAAAATCTTCGAGACTGAAAAAAACACAAAAAAGCAACACACACCTGAAGATAACGAAGGTAGTAATGAATCCTGAAGGGCACAGAATTGTTTTGTTTTCCAGGGGTGAGAAAAAGTGAAATAGAGAGAAAAGTTCCATGTTGAACCCAGGGGCAATTTCTAGTCTTCTTTGTGCCCCTGATAGTCAGGAGAGCAATGGTTAGCATGAGGAGAGGCTGTATGGGAAAGTCTGGGCTTTGGAGGAGAAGGAGGAAGCGCAGACTCTGGCTCTACCACTTACTCAGTGCACGATCTGAGAATATTACTCACGTTTTCGAGCCTCATCTGTAAGATGGCAATGATCACTCTAGCTTCACTGGGTTGGTGTGAGGATGAAATGTGGAAACCATTGTGAAAGTAGAGTATTTAGCATGATCAGATGGAAAAAAGAAGAGCCAGGTGTGGTTAGTTTAGTGTTGTGGCTATATATGTAGGTTTTGGAGTCAAACAGGCCTGGGTTTGAATCCCACTTTTTATTTCCTCTACTGTTCGGATTAAAGGAAATGAAGCATATAGAGTGCTTAGCATAGATTCTGCCATAGGGCAAATGCTCAGTAAAGGTTATCTGCTATTATTATTATTGTTGTCTTTGTGATGATGATGATGATGATAATCATGACAATGTAGGGGAGCTGCTTGTTTGTTTTTGCCCATTCTGAGATCAGGACATTGTTTGTTATAGTCAGATTAGGTCTCCCAAGTGCAAACATATGTCTTTAACTGGATGTCATTTCAATGTAAGATCTAAAGAGATTGACAAAAAGAACTCTGGAGAATTTCTGAACTCATGCTCTAGAATGCATTCTACCTTGACCTCAGCATAAATATATGCAGACGATTGTAAGTGACCTAGAAAGTGTTCTAATGAAAATATCCGCTGGTTCCTCATGAGGAGCTGATAGGCAGCCTTATTAGAGACACGAGGGGGATATGTTTTTTCTGGACTGGTACGGATTCTTACTGGATTCTAAAGATTTTGTACATTTTAATGCTCTTTTCCTACAATAGTTGAGTTGGAATCTTTCTTTCTCATACATCAGGAACCTTAAAAGTATAGTCAGCTTCTGATTATCTGGGGATGAACAGAATGGTTTGATGAGCAAGGTGTAGCAGGGGCCTGGTAGATGCTCATCTTCCCAGAAAGCCTGGGACAAGAGCTTGGCTTACCATTTACCCTCAGTGGCAGCTGAGGTCAAGGGATAACAGGGAAGCTGAGAAGGAGGAAATGCTCTAGTTTAAAGGAAGTTGTAGGCCTAGATGCAGCATTTGGTTAGCAATAGAGAAAACACTCAATTTCTTTTTTAATTAATTATTTTCTCCCACCTTCCTTGATATTATTTTGCCTTTCTTTTTTCTAACTTCTTGATTTGAATGCTTAATCTGTTTGACGCAGTGTGTGTAGATTGGAAATGAAAAAGATAAAAAGAAATGATTTTTCATCTGAATGATGTTTTGGCTGCATCCTATAGATTTTAGTATGTAATGTTTTCATTTTCATTATTTCCCAGGGATTTTTATATACTAGTTAAGGTTTCTTCAGCAGCAAATAACAGAAGACCCTGATTCAAATGCCTTGAGGAGTTATGATTTCCTATAACAAGGAGTTTGAAGCAGGAATATTTCAGGGTTCGTTTATTCAGAAGTTTAATGATACCTTCAAGGACCCATGTACATTCTTGACTGTTCTGTCCTGCCATCATCAGTATATAGGGCTTGTCTTTAGGCTAGTTCCTTTCATGGAGGTAAGATGCAGATTTTGGTATCACATGCCCATGAAAGTTTCCAGATGCAGAAAAGAGACTGTTTCTTTTTAGCAATGAAGTAAGACTTTCGCAGAAGTCACTCATCAGACTGTTCTTCAAAGTTCATTTGCTAGGATTATTTTATGTGTTCCTTCCTAAACTAATCACTGGCAGTGGGAGCGAGACCACTGATTTGATTTAAACCAATCAAGACTCACGTCCTGGAAATGCGACTGGAATCCACCTCACCTGAAACAGATGATGTCCTAGAGAAGAGGGGATATATGAACAAGCGCAGGTTAAAGTTCAAAATAAGGAAGGGAGGAAAATGATTACAGGAAATGCAACCAGCAATAACTAGTACTTTCTGCAATTGTGTTTTTGATTTCTTCTTCCTCTTCTTCTCTTTTTTTGGCCATGCTGCACAGCTTGCCGGATCTCAGTTCCCTGACCAGGGATTGAACCCAGGCCCCCGGCAGTGAAAGTGCCAAGTCCTAAACACTGGACTGCCAGGAAATTCCCTTGATTTCTTCTCAAATTTAGGAGTTGTTTAGGGTATTGGAGAAAGTTTTAAAATTTAAAAATCGTCAGAGATTTTGTTTTGTTTCTACTTTAATTTTGAATTATGGATAATAATATGGTTCAATGTTTTTACTTTTTGAGGGTTTTCTTTTTTTTTTTTTTTTTGGGTTAAAAAAAGATTTTATTAAAATTAATTTTAGCTGTTTGTTTCTTTTTAAAAGTGGCTACTAGAACATTTAAAATCCTATGTGTGACTCACATTTGTGACTGACTTTCTATTTCTCTTTGACAAAACTATTCTGTAACTTCACAGTAAGCTAGAGTTGCTTTAGCTTTTCAGAGCAAATTTTCCTGTGACCTCATAATCTCTCTCTGTATTAGCTATAGGCAAAGCCTATTTGTGACCGAACTGAAGTTGACAGAATCCTTAACCTCCCAATTTTTAGACTTCATTTTAATATTTACAACTATTAATATAATCACAAAAATATTCCTCCAAAATTTCCATTAAGAGTCAGGCATTGTATGGTCACATGATATTTATGCTTTAGAAAGAACTTCTTCTTTCTTTTTTTTTTTTTTTTTTTTTGCTTTTTCACTGCATATTCTTTTTTTTTTTTTTTTAACATCTTTATTGGGGTATAATTGCTTTACAATGGTGTGTTAGTTTCTGCTTTATAACAAAGTGAATCAGTCATACATAAACATATGTTCCCATATGTCTTCCCTGTTGCGTCTCCCTCCCTCCCACCCTCCCTATCCCACCCCTCCAGGCTGTCACAAAGCACCGAGCCAATATCCCTGTACCATGCGGCTGCTTCCCACTAGCTATCTACCTTACTACGTTTGTTAGTGTGTATATGCCCATGACTCTCTCTCGCTCTGTCACAGCTCACCCTTCCCCCTCCCCATAACCTCAAGTCCATTCTCTAGGAGGTCTGCATCTTTATTCCTGCTTTACCCCTAGGTTCTTCATGACATTTTTTTCCTTAAATTCCATATATATGTGTTAGCATACGGTATTTGTCTTTTTCTTTCTGACTTACTTCACTCTGAATGACAGACTCTAGGTCTATCCACCTCATTACAAATAGCTCAATTTCGTTTCTTTTTATGGCTGAGTAATATTCCATTGTATATATGTGCCACATCTTCTTTATCCATTCATCCGATGACGGGCACTTAGGTTGTTTCCATCTCCGGGCTATTGTAAATAGAGCTGCAATGAACATTTTGGTACATGACTCTTTTTGAATTTTGGTTTTCTCAGGGTATATGCCCAGTAGTGGGATTGCTGGGTCATATGGTAGTTCTATTTGTAGTTTTTTAAGGAACCTCCATACTGTTCTCCATAGTGGCTGAACCAATTCACATTCCCACCAGCAGTGCAAGAGGGTTCCCTTTTCTCCACACCCTCTCCAGCATTTATTGTTTCTAGATTTTTTGATGATGGCCATTCTGACTGGTGTGAGATGATATCTCATTGTAGTTTTGATTTGCATTTCTCTAATGATTAATGATGTTGAGCATTCTTTCATGTGTTTGTTGGCAGTCTGTATATCTTCTTTGAAGAAATGTCTATTTAGGTCTTCTGCCCATTTTTGGATTGGGTTGTTTGTTTTCTTGTTATTGAGCTGCATGAGCTGCTTGTAAATTTTGGAGATTAATCCTTTGTCGGCTGCTTCATTTGCAAATATTTTCTCCCATTCTGAGGGTTGTCTTTTGGTCCTGTTTATGGTTTCCTTTGCTGTGCAAAAGCTTTGAAGTTTCATTAGGTCCCATTTGTTTATTTTTGTTTTTATTTCCATTACTCTAGGAGGTGGGTCAGAAAGGATCTTGCTGTGATTTATGTCATAGAGTGTTTTGCCTATGTTTTCCTCTAAGAGTTTGATAGTTTCTGGCCTTACATTTAGGTCTTTAATCCATTTTGAGCTTATTTTTGTGTATGGTGTTAGGGAGTGATCTAATCTCATACTTTTACATGTACCTGTCCAGTTTTCCCAGCACCACTTATTGAAGAGGCTGTCCTTTCTCCATTGTACATTACTGCCACCTTTATCAAAGATAAGGTGTCCATATGTGCATGGGTTTATCTCTGGGCTTTCTATCCTGTTCCATTGATCTATCTTTCTGTTTTTGTGCCAGTACCATACCGTCTTGATAACTGTAGCTTTGTAGTATAGTCTGAAGTCAGGGAGCCTGATTCCTCCAGTTCCTTCTTTCGTTCTCAAGATTGCTTTGGCTATTCGGGGTCTTTTGTGTTTCCATACAAATTGTGAAATTTTTTGTTCTAGTTCTGTGAAAAATGCCAGTGGTAGTTTGATAGGGATTGCATTGAATCTATAGATTGCTTTGGGTAGTAGAGTCATTTTCACAATGTTGATTCTTCCAATCCAAGAACATGGTATATCTCTCCATCTATTTGTATCATCTTTAATTTCTTTCATCAGTGTCTTATAATTTTCTGCCTACAGGTCTTTTGTCTCCTTAGGTAGGTTTATTCCTAGATATTTTATTCTTTTTGTTGCAGTGGTAAATGGGAGTGTTTTCTTGATTTCACTTTCAGATTTTTCATCCTTAGTGTATAGGAATGCCAGAGATTTCTGTGCATTAATTTTGTATCCTGCAACTTTACCAAATTCATTGATTAGCTCTAGTAGTTTTCTGGTAGCATCTTTAGGGTTCTCTATGTATAGGATCATGTCATCTGCAAACAGTGACAGCTTTACTTCTTCTTTTCCGATTTGGATTCCTTTTATTTCCTTTTCTTCTCTGATTGCTGTGGCTAAAACTTCCAAAACAATGTTGAATAATAGTGGTGAGAGTGGGCAACCTTGTCTTGTTCCTGATCTTAGTGGAAATGCTTTCAGTTTTTCACCATTGAGGATGATGTTTGCTGTGGGCTTGTCATATATGGCCTTTATTATGTTGAGGAAAGTTCCCTCTATGCCTACTTTCTGCAGGGTTTTTATCATAAATGGGTGTTGAATTTTGTCAAAAGCTTTCTCTGCATCTATTGAGATGATCATATGGTTTTTCTCCTTCAATTTGTTAATATGGTTTATCACATTGATAGATTTGCGTATATTGAAGAATCCTTGCATTCCTGGAATAAACCCCACTTGATCATGGTGTATGATCCTTTTAATGTGCTGTTGGATTCTGTTTGCTAGTCTTTTGTTGAGGATTTTTGCATCTATGTTCATCAGTGATATTGGCCTGTAGTTTTCTTTCTTTGTGACATCCTTGTCTGGTTTTGGTATCAAGGTGATGGTGGCCTCGTAGAAGGAGTTTGGGACTGTTCCTCCCTCTGCTATATTTTGGAAGAGTTTGAGAAGGATAGGTGTTAGCTCTTCTCTAAATGTTTGATAGAATTCGCCTGTAAAGCCATCTGGTCCTGGGCTTTTCTTTGTTGGAAGGTTTTTAATCACAGTTTCAATTTCAGTGCTTGTGATTGGTCTGTTCATATTTTCTATTTCTTCCTGATTCAGTCTTGGCAGGTTGTGCATTTCTAAGAATTTGTCCATTTCTTCCAGATTGTCCATTTTATTGGCATAGAGTTGCTTGTAGTAATCTCTCATGATCTCTTTTATCTCTGCAGTGTCAGTTGTTACCTCTCCTTTTTCATTTCTAATTCTATTGATTTGAGTCTTCTCCCTTTTTTTCTTGATGAGTCTGGCTAGTGGTTTATCTATTTTGTTTATCTTCTCAAAGAACCAGCTTTTAGTTTTATTGATCTTTGCTATTGTTTCCTTCATTTCTTTTTCATTTATTTCTGATCTGATTTTTATGATTTCTTTCCTTCTGCTAGCTTTGGGGTTTTTTTGTTCTTCTTTCTCTAATTGCTTGAGGTGCAAGGTTAGGTTGTTTATTCGAGATGTTTCCTGCTTCTTAAGGTGGGCTTGTATTGCTATAAACTTCCCCCTTAGAACTGCTTTTGCTGCATCCCATAGGTTTTGGGTCGTTGTGTCTCCATTGTCATTTGTTTCTAGGTATTTTTTGATTTCCTCTTTGATTTCTTCAGTGATATCTTCATTATTAAGTAGTGTATTGTTTAGCCTCCATGTGTTTGTATTTTTTACAGATCTTTTCCTGTAATTGATATCTAGTCTCATGGCGTTGTGGTCAGAAAAGATACTTGATACAATTTCAATTTTCTTAAATTTACCAAGGCTTGATTTGTGACCTAAGATATGATCTATCCTGGAGAATGTTCCATGAGCACTTGAGAAAAATGTGTATTCTGTTGTTTTTGGATGGAATGTCCTCTAAATATCAATTAAGTCCATCTTGTTTAATGTATCATTTAAAGCTTGTGTTTCCTTATTTATTTTCATTTTGGATGATCTGTCCATGGGTGAAAGTGGGGTGTTTAAGTCCCCTACTATGAATGTGTTACTGTCGATTTCCCCTTTTATGGCTGTTAGTATTTGCCTTATGTATTGAGGTGCTCCTATGTTGGGTGCATAAATATTTACAATTGTTATATCTTCTTCTTGGATCGATCCCTTGATCATTATGTAGTGTCCTTCTTTGTCTCTTTTAATAGTCCTTATTTTAAAGTCTATTTTGTCTGATATGAGAATTGCTACTCCAGCTTTCTTTTGGTTTCCATTTGCATGGAATATCTTTTTCCATCCCCTTACTTTCAGTCTGTATGTGTCTCTAGGTCTGAAGTGGGTCTCTTGTAGACAGCATATATAAGGGTCTTGTTTTTGTATCCATTCAGCTAATCTGTGTCTTTTGGTGGGAGTATTTAGTCCATTTACATTTAAGGTAATTATCGATATGTATGTTCCTATTCCCATTTTCTAAATTGTTTTGGGTTCGTTATTATAGGTCTTTTCCTTCTTTTGTGTTTCTTGCCTAAAAAAGATCCTTTAGCATTTGTTGTAAAGCTGGTTTGGTGGTGCTGAACTCTCTCAGCTTTTGCTTGTCTGTAAAGGATTTAATTTCTCCATCAAATCTGAATGAGATCCTTGCTGGGTAGAGTAGTCTTGGCTGCATGTTTTTCTCCTTCATCACTTTAAATATGTCCTGCCACTCCCTTCTGGCTTGTAGGGTTTCTGCTGAGAGATCAGCTGTTAACCTTATGGGGATTCCCTTATGTGTTATTTGTTGTTTTTCCCTTGCTGCTTTTAATATGCTTTCTTTGTATTTAATTTTTGACAGTTTGATTAATATGTGTCTTGGCGTATTTCTCCTTGTATTTATCTTGTATGGGACTCTCTGTGCTTCCTGGACTTGATTAACTATTTCCTTTCCCATGTTAGGGAAGTTTTCAACTATAATCTCTTCAAATATTTTCTCAGTCCCTTTCTTTTTCTCTTCTTCTTCTGCAACCCCTATAATTCGAATGTTGGTGTGTTTAATGTTGTCCCAGATGTCTCTGAGACTGTCCTCAGTTCTTTTCATTCTTTTTTCTTTATTCTGCTCTGCAGTAGTTATTTCCACTATTTTATCTTCCAGGTCACTTATCCGTTCTTCTGCCTCAGTTCTTCTGCTATTGATCCCATCTAGAGTACTTTTAATTTCATTTATTGTGTTGTTCATCGTTGCTTGTTTCATCTTTAGTTCTTCTAGGTCCTTGTTAACTGATTCTTGCATTTTGTCCAATCTATTGTCCATTCTATCTCCAAGATTTCGGATCAACCTTACTATCATTATTCTGAATTCTCTTTCAGGTAGACTGCCTATTTCCTCTTCATTTGTTAGGTCTGGTGCATTTTTATCTTGCTCCTTTATCTGCTGTGTGTTTTTCTGTCTTCTCATTTTGCTTATCTTACTGTGTTTGGGGTCTCCTTTTTGCAGGCTGCAGGTTCGTAGTTCCTCCTGTTTTTGATGTCTGTCTCCAGTGGCTAAGGTTGGTTCAGTGGGTTGTGTAGGCTTCCTGGTGGAGGGGACTAGTGCCTGTGTTGTGGTGGATGAGGCTGGATCTTGTCTCTCTAGTGGGCAGGTTCACGTCTGGTGGTGTGTTTGGGGGTGTCTGTGGCCTTATTATGATTTTAGGCAGCCTCTCTGCTAATGGGTGAGGTTGTGTTCCTGTTTTGCTAGTTGTTTGGCATAGGTTTTCCAGCACTGTGGCTTGCTGGTCGTTGAGTGAAGCTGGGTGCTGGTGTTAAGATGGAGGTCTCTGGGAGATTTTCGCCGTTTGATATTATGTGGAGCTGGGAGGTCTCTTGTTGATCAGTGTCCTGAAGTTGGCTCTCCTACCTCAGAGGCAGAGCCCTGCCTCCTGGCTGGAGCACCAAAAGCTTTTCATCCACACGGCTCAGGATAAAAGGGAGAAAAAGTAGAGGGAATTAGTAGAAGTATGAGGAAAGAAAGAAGGAAAGGAGGGTAGGAAGGAAGAAAGAAAGAAAGAAGCAAAGAAGGAAAGAAGGCAAGAAGGAAAGAAAGGAGGGAGGGAGGGAGGGAGGAAGGAGGGAAAGAAGGAAAAAAGACAGAAAGAAAGAAGATACAGTAAAAATAAAATAATGTATAATAAAGTTATTGAATTAAAAAATTCTTATTTAAAAAAAAAAAAAGGGACGGAAAGAACCTTAGGACAAATGTTGGCAGCAAAGCTATACAGACAAAATCTTACACAGAAGCATGCACATACACCCTCACTAAAAGAGGTAAATGGGGAAAAATCCTAAATCTTGCTGTCAGAGACCACCTCCTCAATTTGGGATGATTCGTTGTCTAAAGGAGGGAAGGAAGGACGGAAAGAAAGAAAGAAAGAACGAAGGTAAAGTATAATATTGTTATTAAAATTAATTATTAAAAAAAAAATTTAAAAAAAACATGGACGGATAGAACCCTAGGACAAATGGTGGAAGCAAGACTATACAGACAAGATCTCACACAGAAGCATACACATACACATTCACAAAAAGAGGAAAGGGGAAAAAGTCATAGATCTTGCTCCTAAAGTCCACTTCCTTAATTTGGGATGATTGGTTGTCTATTCAGGTATTCCATAGATGCAGCGTACATCAAGTTGATTGTGGAGCTTTAATCCGTTGCTTCTGAGGCTGCTGGGAGAGATTTCCCTTTCTCTTCTTTGTTCTCACAGCTCCCAGGGCTAAGCTTTGGATTTGGCCCTGCCACTGCGTGTAGATCGCTGGAGGGCGTCTGTTTTTTGCTCAGACAGGATGGGGTTAAAAGAGCCGCTGATTGGGGGCTCTGGCGCACTCAGGCCGGCGGGGACGGAGGGGCACAGAGTGCGGGGCGGGCCTGCGGTGGCAAAGGCCGGCGTGACTTTGCACCAGCCTGAGGCGCGCTGTGCGCTGTCCCGGGGAAGTTGTCCCTGGATCCCGGGAACCTGGCAGTGGCGGGCTGCACAGGCTCCGCGGAAGAGGGGTGTAGAGAGTGACCTGTGCTCGCACACAGGCCCCTCGGTGGCGGCAGCAGCAGCCTTAACGTCTCCCGCCCGCCTCTGGGGTCCGCGCTTTCAGCCGCGGCTCGCGCCCGTCTCTGGATTCCGCGCTTTCAGCCGCGGCTCGCGCCCGTGTCTGGATTCCGCGCTTTCAGCCGCGGCTCGCGCCCGTCTCTGGGGTCCGCGCTTTCAGCTGCGGCTCGCGCCCGTCTCTGGGGTTCGCGCTTTTAGCCGCGGCTCGCGCCCGTCTCTGGAGTTCCTTTAAGCAGCGTTCTTAAACCCCTCTCCTCACGCCCCAGGAAACAAAGAGGGAAGGAAAAGTCTCCTGCCTCTTCGGCAGGTGCAGGCTTTTCCCCGGACTCCCTCCCGGCTAGCTGTGGTGCACTAACCCCTTCAGGCTATGTTCAAGCCGCCAACCCCAGTCCTCTCCCTGCGCTTCGGCCTCAGCTCGCAGCCCCGCCCGCCCCGGCGGGTGAGCAGACAAGCCTCTCGGGCTAGTGAGTGCCGGTCGGCACCGATCCTCTGTGCGGGAATCTCCTCGCTTTGCCCTCCGCACCCGTTGCTGTGCAGTCCTCCGCAGCTTCGAAGCTCCCCCCTCCGCCTCCCGCAGTCTCCGCCCGCGAAGGGGCTTCCTAGTGTGTGGAAACTTTTCCTCCTTCACAGCTCCCTCCCACTGGTGCAGGTGCCGTCCCTATTCTTTTGTCTCTGTTTTTTCTTTTGCCCTACCCATGTACGTGGGGAGTTTCTTGCCTTTTGGGAGGTCTGAGGTCTTCTGCCAGCCTTCAGTAGGTGTTCTGTAGGAGTTGTTCCACGTGTATATGTATTTCTGGTGTATCTGTGGGGAGGAAGGTGATCTCCGCGTCTTACTCTTCCGCCATCTTCCGCCTTCCCCGAGGGTTTTCTTTTGTCTAATATATAGAGAATTTTCGCATGTCATGGCCATGTGAGAATAAAGAGTAGTTTCTGTTCTTAAGTTGAAACTGTTAATTATGTCCTTCAGACTTTCTGTATCTTAACCTTTTATTAACTTGATATTCTTCTAAACTTTCTAGTTTGAAATAATTTTAGAGTTACAGAAAAGTTTGCAAATATAGTACAGGTAGTTTGCATGAACTCTTCACTTAGCTTTCCCTAATGTTAGTCAACATAACTGTCATACACTTGTAAAAGCTAAGAAATTAACTTTAGTACAAATTTATTATTACCTAAACTACAGATTTTCTTCATATTTCACCAGTTTTCCCAATATTGTTTAACGAGCTTTAAAGACTAAGATGTGTTAAAATGTCCAGTTGGCCTCTTTCTCTTTGCATTTCCAGCAATTTTTGGCTTCATATATTTTAATTCTGAATAATTTACCACATATACCTTTAAGACAATTTTATGTTAATGTGGCTCTTACCCCTTATCATTTTCATGTGACCTTTTAAATCCCATGTAATGCTCTTTCTTTGAATTCAGTATTTTCTGAGGGCAACAAACCCTGACTTCTTTTATTTTAAATTTGCCTAGTATTCTTCCCTCCATTTGTTTACTTTCAGCTTTATGAGTAACTTTGTTTGAGTGTGTATCAGTTGGGGGTCCTGGTAGAAAACAGATGCCATGCTCAAACTGGATAATTTGATGAGAATTTAACAAAGGAACCATTTGTAGAGGTGTGCACATGTGGAGAAACCACTAGGAACAGTGCAGTACCCTTGTACTTAGCAATGGGGCACCATTATCACCCCTGTGTCAGTTATTAGAACCTGAAGAGAGGGCCTGTCTGATGGGAGCTGTGGCCTTTGGTGGCAGGAGGCAGCCAGCATAGTGACTCTACATGAAGGAAGCAACGAAATAAGTGCCCAGACTTCACTCGCTTCCCTCCCTCAGGGCTCCGTTTGGTGCCTCCTATGACCAAACCTAGCTGGAAGCCAGAGGGCAAGTCATCACAGTGATACCTTGGTGTCGGTTGGCCTCTTGACTCACAAAGCAGTGGAGAATGGCAGAGGGTAGATCTGGAGAGCAAATTAAAGATGTCTAGTACAAGATGTGTTCTTTTATATAGAAGCTAGATTTAGATTATTTGACTCAGTCTGAGAATTCTTTTTATGTATTAGGTTAATGTCTTTAACACTTATTGTCTTATCAGATGTTTTTATTTTTTATGTCTGTCATCTATTTTCTGCTTTTTAAATTCTATCTTGCTATTTCTGAGTTTTCTATCATTTGCTATTATTGTCTGTTTTTTATTTTCTGCTTTGCTAATTTGGAAGAAATAGAGCAGGTTTTCAGCTCTACTACTTAGTAAGTCTGGCTCTGTACTTAAAGAACACAGTTGAACATAATTTCAGCCTCAGATTCTCAATTTCATAGATAAAGCAATATCTACAGACACCCTCACTTACCGTGAAAGCTGAGAAAATTAATGCATACTCTTTCCTCACATCTCCCCACTGCCAAGATTTTGTTGGTATAGTCTGTGAGTTTTGTTCTAATTTATAATACATATTTTTCCTAATGTGGTTTTAATTACAAGAATTACAATGCTCACTTTATGTTTTATAACTGTGATTGCATTAGTTACTGAGACTTAAAGTCTTATATGGATTCATTGCTCTGGAGAACTATGCTGATTTGGAGCCAGATTCCCCCGTGGTTGTTGCTTTTTGTTCACATATGTAGGTTTTGGAAACTAAAGTTTTATAAATCTGCTTATATACTGTCCCCTTTTCCTGAATATGTTATTTTTTTATAAAAAATATTCAAATTCAAATCTTTAATTTCTCTGATACTTATTTTTCTATATAATATTTTTCTATATGGTAATTTATTGGATAGTTATTTTCTATAAGGTATTTTCTTTATGGAGACCTGACTCTATTTTGACCCAATTGATAGGGACAGAGTAAAGGGACAAAGTAGGTAATTAAATAGTTAATCCCACTAGGGGATTGTAAGTAAAGAAAAAAGTATGGGAGACCCTTGTAGGTTAATGATTACTCAAGAAAGCAGGTTTGCTTAACTAACCTGCACACCACAGCAAAGAGTAGCCCCTGCTCACTGCAACTAGAGAAAGCCCGTGTGCGGCAACAAAGACCCAATGCAGCCAAAAATAAAATAAATTAATTAAAAAAAAACCCAAAACAAGCAGGCTTGCTTAGCAACAAAACCGTGCAACAGAAGCATAAGACATGCCCCCAAACAGTAAAACAGTGGTGGAATGAGACCCACATCCTGCCCAGTGAGGTCAGTAAGTTAATGATTCCTACAACATGCTCCTCTGTGCACACTAAAAACAAAAATATAAGAAAAAGGTGACATTATACTGACACCTGAGATGATTTACCATATTTAGTATACGTTACCACATTTTTGCTCATTTCCATTGTGCCACGACAGTCCCAACTTGACCATGTAGGGACAAGAAAACTCCCCCACCTGACATGGAGGAGGAGCTGATGATGGAAGCTTGACATCTACTCAAGAATGAGGAAGAAGGTGGTCTTCTCCCCCTCCCCACTTTTCCTTTGATAATAAAACTGTAGCCCACTAAGTTCTCAGGGCACAGCACCCTCTTGCCCACCCACTTGTAAGCCTCACAAGTGTCGTATTCTAGTAAATCACTTCTTATCTATCACTTTGGCTCTTGCTGAATTCTTTCTGCACTGAGACATAAAGAACTGGAGCTCCTCGGAGCCCCCTGAAACACCACCTAGTGGTTTCACAATGGTTAATGTTTTGGATCAAATAGTTTACTGAATAATCATGGTTTCCCCAGTCATCTGAGAAACTACCTCTAGTGTGAACTAAATTCTCATAGATATTTGGATCTATTTTTGGCTTTCCATTCTGTTTCACTGATCTTACTGATTTTTGTCCTTGGTCTATCTCCCCATCCCCCATTACCCCAAACCCATTCACTATTTTTGGAGTGTGACAACCTGAGCCAATAAGCACTCCTGAATTCGATTATATTTCCTTTATTTTTCCTGCCCCCTGTAAGCATGGTCTATGCTCTCCTTCCCTGTCTGGCCTCATCACTGTCTCTTCCTCAGAGATTCTTCAGTCGTCAGAGGTACCTAATGAAGTATCCTGCCATCCTCTCACCCAGTTTGTATTTCCAAGGGGACAGGGATGGCTTCCAAGATTTGAGAAGTCTGTTACCATCAGAGTCCTGAGAAGGAGTGGGTGAGCTTTGCAGGGTGCAGATTTTCAGCCATCTCCAGCCCACAGGCCTACTCGCTCTTTCCTCAGACCTTCAATATGGCTACTGGGAGACACCACCCCCTTCAGGACTGTCTGAACTTCTCACCAGCAAGGTTCTTTGTCTAGTAACCACTTTGTAGGGCTCTGAGACTATGTTCTACTGAGCATCTAAACTATTTAAAATTTGGGAGTGCATCTGCCTTCCCCAATCTCACGAATATATGGACAACCCTATAACCCATTGTAATCAAATTGACAAATTAAAATAGGTAACCAACAAGGACCTACTGTACAGCACAGGGAACTCTGCTGAACATTATGTAACAACCTAAATGGGAAAAGAACTTGAAAAAGAATAGATACATGTATAGGTATAACTGAATCACTTTGCTGTACACCTGAAACTAACATAACATTGTTAATCAACTATACTCCAATATAAAATAAAAAAATTTTTTAAATGTAAAAATAAATATACCATTCCTCACTAAGAGGAAACCAAGTATCTTTGGAGAAATAGCTAATTCCAGGGCAGCATCAGGGAGGGTACAGGATAAACCTGGGACATCTTTTTGTGCCAGAAAATAAGAAAGTATTTTTTAAAAAAAGAATGAGAGCATGTCAAAAAAGATATAGAAACTACTTTAAAAGGGAGGGCATCCATGGTAGGACTATTTGAGCATGAAAACAAATTAGGACTTTAATGGATTATAACCCATATATTAAATAGGAATTATAAGTTCTTGTGATTGATAGATAGATAGATAGGTGAGAAGAGAGGGCTCATTCAGTATGTTGCAGATATTTCTTACAATGGAACACTAACTAGTAAATGGCAAGGGAGTTGTGGAGGTGGAAAATCACCATTTTATAACCATCACAGTAAAGATTGGATCAGACACAAATCATCCATGGACAGTAAATCAAAGGGAAAAGTTAGATGAGGAGCAGGATGTTTTTTGGTTTTTTTTTTGCGGTACGCAGGCCTCTCACTGCTGTGGCCTCTCCCGTTGCGGAGCACACGCTCCGGACGCGCAGGCTCAGCGGCCATGGCTCACGGGCCCAGCCGCTCCGCGGCATGTGGAATCTTCCCGGACCGAGGCACTAACCCGTGTCCCCTGCATCGGCAGGCGGACTCTCAACCACTGCGCCACCAGGGAAGCCCAAGCAGGATGTTTTGATGGTCTCAAATGTCCCCCCATAGATCTAGATAGAAAGTCTAGACTGGACATTTTGAATTAAAAATTTCAGCATCTGAAATTTAGATCTCAATGCATCGGTTTAACAGTAGATCGGACACAGCAAAAGCCAGGTCATTAAACAATATTCAAACCTTGGCACAGAGAAAAATATTAAAACACAGAAAGTTTAGAAGTAAAAGAATGGAAAAGGATTTTTTCTCTAAACACTAACAACAACAAAAACAAAAAACAAAACAGAACCAGAAAACCCCCAAATCCCACAAGTCCTTGCATAGCTATAGTAATATTAGACAAAATAGACTTCAAGACACAAAGCTTTACTAAAGATGGAAATTTCAGAATGATAAAATATTTGATTCAACTTTAAGATACTACAATTTAAAATGTTAATTGCACTTAATAACATACTCATAAAATGTATAAAGATTGACAGAACTATGAAGAGAAATAGGCCAATCCACACTTGCCTTGGGAGATTTTAACACATTGATCTCAATATTTGGTAGGGAAAAAAAAAGGGTAAGGATATAGATATTTGGATAGCATGATCAGCAAACAACCTCACAAACATTTAAAACTACTCCGCCCCACAAATTAAGGCTACACGTATTTCTTTTCAAGTATACATGGAACAGTTTATTCTAATTGACCTTATGCTGGGTCATAAAACCAAGTCTCAACAAATTTCAAAGAATTGAGATCACACAGTGTATGTTCTTTTTCTGTAATACAATTAAACTTGAAATCAATACAGATATTGATTTAAAGGCATAATGATAAATTCTGCACATTGTTAGAAATTTAGAAATACATTTGAAAATAGCCCATGGATCAAAGAAGAAGTCACAAAGGACGTTAGAAATATTTTTGAACTAAATGATAATAAAAATATCAAAATTTTTGTATGTAGGTAGGTAAAGAAGAAAATATCTTTATACTATGATAGTACAAGGTACTGAATCAAGTATCTTTGTCAAGAAGTTAGAAAAAGAGAAACACATTAATAGCAAAGAAAGTCAAAGTAAATTAATGATAAGTATAAACAGAAATTAATGAAACAAATGAAACAGTGAACAGGATCAACAAAACCCAAAGTTGGTCCTTTTGAAAAGACTAATGTTCTTGATATACCTCTATTGAGTATGTCAAGAGGAAAAGAGAGAAGGTACCTATCCAATGTTAGGGATGAAAAAGGCAGCACTGGGACTTCCCTGTGCTTAGTCGCTCTGGGGAGCAACTAAGCCCGTGCGCCACAGCTACTGAGCCTGTGCTCTAGAACCCACGAGCCACAACTACTAAGCCCACACACTGCAACTACTGAAGGCTGCACGCCTAGAGCCTGTGCTCTGCAACAAGAGAAGCCACCGCAATGAGAAGTTCATGCAACGCAACAGAGTGGCCCCCGCATGCTGCAACTAGAGAAAGACCAGTGCGCAGCAACGAAGACCCAGCGCAGCCAAAAATAAATAAATTTATTAAAAATAAATGAATAAATAAAAGAAAAAGGCAGCACTGCTAGAGATTCTGCTGATGCTAAAAATAAAAAATTATATTAATGGCGGATTATGAATAAGATAGCCTAGGCTTAGATAGGGTGGGCAATATTCTGATAAATGCAACTTAGCAAAAGGAAGCTTTTCATAACTTTGGTGTAGGGAAAGATTTCTCAGATAGGATATTAAAAAAGTGCTAACTGTAAAGGAAAACATTACTGAGGTTTACTATGTTGAAATTAAGAACTTGTCTGTTCATCACATAACACTATTAAAAAGGTGAAAATTCAGCCAAGAAGGAGAGAAAATATTTGCTATACATATAATTGACAAAGAACTGATACTAGGTATGTCAAAAGAGCTTCTACAAACCAATAAGGAAAAGACAATTAGCAAAGTAGAAAAATAGGCAGAAGACTTGAATAGGCACTTCACAAATGAAGATACCAAATGACCAACAGACACAGATACCCCATTGCTAACCAAGGAGTGTAAGTTAAAACCATGAGATACCCCTACACTCAACCATAATGGATACATTTTCAGAGTCTGGTAATACCAAATACTGGAGTATATGTGGAACAATTTGACCTCTTAGGCTTCAAAATTGAACGTATACGTACCATATGACACAAAAATTTCACTCTTAGATATATACCCAACAAAAATTCGTGCACATGTGGACCAAGAGGTTTGTATAAGGATATTCATAGCTGCATTATTCACCGTGGTCCCCAAGAGGGAACAATCTAAATGTGCATGGATAGCAAAGTTAAATTATCTAGCGCCATATGCCAGTAATATTTGGTGGGAAAGCTTGACTCAAAGGAATAATTAATGTATGATTCCATTTATTTAAGTGCAAAAACCAGGCAAAACGCTAGTGTTTAGGGATGTATACTTAGGTAGTAAAACTGTAAAGTATGGAAGTGATTGTCATAAAAATCAAGGTAATTTTGCCCCTGTTGAGGTGAAAGCATGATGTTGCTTCTGTAGTGCTGATAATCATCTAAATCAGAGGTCAGCACCTTAGTCTGTTGCTTATTTTTGTAAATAAAGTTTTATTGGGACAAAGTCAGGCCCACTTGTGTGCTATTATCCATGGCTGCTTTCACAACACTATGACAGAGTTAAGTAGTTGCTAAAGGAGCCGAATCATGTAAGTAAAGTATTTACTCTCTGGATCTTAATAGAAAGTTTGCAGACCTCTGACCTAAATCTTCACCTGGAAATTGATTTCACAGGTATTCTTTTGTGACAAATCACTGCCCTCTACATTTTTCTTTTTCTTTGCTGTTCACTTTTGTTTTATACATTTTTCTGTATATATGTTATATTTTATAATAAAATGATATTTAGACTCCACATCTAAGTTCAAGCAGAGACTACAGAGAATCACTTTACATATGGTTTGTTCTTACATCTCAGCAAATTTCTACTTCATGGATTTTCAGGGATGCTCAGAGAGATTAAGCTTTTTGCCATGATCTCAGAGCTCGGGTAGGGAGATGGGATTTGTACCCAATCTCTCCCGCTGCAACGTCTGTGATGTTTCCATCATACCAAGGAAGTTTGTCTCGTGGTTATTGTTAGAAATGAAGCAAACAGGGAAAGAACGCAAAACAGCCTGATCGTCAAGCATTTTAAGGGCCCATAGCTAGCCTCTAAATTTAGCCAGTATGTTTTTCTCCAGAACACAAAAAAGAAGGCTTAACCAGACCATTTTTTTAGTCTCCTGAATAAATTGCTTCACCAAAAGGCTTGCAGAGGAGGGGGAAGAAGATTGGAGCTCTGGAAACTTCTAGTTCTAGTAATTTACCTATGGTTACACAGGGGAAACCACCTTCAAACCCAAGTTTGACTCCAAAGCTTGTGGAGGCCGGCCAGTGATTGATGGCTTTAATCGCCACCTCGCCTCTAAACCTTTCTGCGAGCCTTGAAACTGAAATGACAGGACTGGTCCAGCCACTCAGTCCCTGTGGGAGCTTTATACTCTGTTTTCTCTGCAATATACCCAGAGTGACAGATGAAACAAGCGCTTTTCCCCAGTAATAATTAAGGCAGAGGTGACTTCTCAGGATCCGCTTGCTTTAACAAAACCTTTATTGCCTCTGCTCAACAGTTCACAAAGTGTCAATAATGGGGCAGATTAACCTGCCTATTATTACAGTTGTTCACTCAAGTCTTTACACCAAGGGCTGTTACATGGAAATTAGTCCTCGGGGAATGCTAGTTACAGCTGCTGGCCAAGCACCCAGTGGATGTTCCTAAATTCATTCACATGTTTTCCCCAATGAAATCCTCCATAGATTTAGGTTACTCAATCCAGTTCTTTAATCTTTAAATGACCTTAAATTGTCCAGGTCATCCTAGTGACATTTCCTTTCCCATCATACTTGAGATTATTTATGTAATAGGCAGGGTTATGCCCAGCACTCTTGCTGGCCCTCAAAGTGTCAGGGGCACTGTGGACTAATGTGCCTAATTTTGGCACCAGAGAGACTTGGGTTCACATCCCAGCTCTTCCTCTTGCTGGTCGTGGGGATGATGTTAGACAAATTATTTAACCTCTCAAAACTTCAGGTTCTTTACATATAAAACACACAGTTTATAAGATTCAATGAGATAATAGATACAAAATATTGAACTTGGTATTAGTCCTGTAGGAAGTAATCATTATTATTTATTATTATTGTTAAATTATATGCTTTATTCTATTGTTTAACTCCCACTTCCATTATTATTGTTGTTTAATGAAACTCTAATTTTATTTATAGACTGGACAGACTGGGACGGCCCAGGAGCAGTGGGGAGGGTATATGGAGCCCACTGGAAATGGATGGTGTCTGGGTGGTCTTAGCAGATGCTTGGGGACAAGAAATCTGCCCCCCTCACCAGCTCCCACCAACCATCCGCATTCCCTGGCCTGGGGTCTCTGCTGTTCGACCTTCTAGACCTCATGTAGTCCGATAGCCCAGGGCTGGGCATGGTCCTTGATTATTCATAAATCTCTGTCTGTAATACTGTGCTTTTCCTGGCACTGGCTTCATAGTAGCAGAATTTTTATAAACCTCTGTTTTTGTTTTTTTAATTAGAATATATTAATTTAATTAAGATATAGCAAGTCACCATTTCCTCACCACTCCAGTCCTTGCCTATATCCGAAGTCACATTGTTTCCTTTCTCCTAGTGGCAAGGGTGGGCCTCTGCCCTGCTGTAGTTTTGCTATTTAACATTTTCAAGCCCACTTACAAATGAATCACCTATTGTAGACGTCCTAGGATGGACACCCCCGTTTTCTCACTTGATCCTCAGAACATGCTTGTGAGGTTTGTTGGGAGCTAGTGTCAACGTCCACTTTACTGGTGAGGGAACAGGAACTCATAGACCCAGGTATATCTGGGATGAGATGCCACATCTCCTGGGTCTGTACCAGTACACCAAGCTTCTCTAAAGATGATCATTGTACCCTCCCTAGACTAGGTGTAGCTGCAGAGGGATGTCGACTAATGGAAGCCAGTGCCACTTAAGACCTGTCTCTGGTCTGGGGCAGACCCCAGGTCCTATGTAAAAGGAGGGCCCGGATCACCCTTCCGCACTTGCAGACTTAGCTTTGTGAACCCGCGTGTCTCCAGTTGCTGCCTTCCTCTGTATTCTGACCTGCTGAGCATCAGCTCCCACCTGTCCTTCATTTCCTCCTCTGTCCAATCTCTCCCTTGGCTGCACCCATCGGCTCCTTCTAGTTTCCAACCTCTGGCTTCTCTTCCTGGTCACTGACACCCATGATACTGTTTAATGTGGCCCCAGCCACCTCCACACCTTTGTGCTGCCCTCTCCAGCAGCCTCCCTCTTATATTTGCCTCCTGGATTCTGATGCCAGCTTAGGGATCCCCCGCTGGCCCCTAATGCTCAGTAATATCATCCCAGGGCTCATTATGCTCTACACCTTGTCTGCCTGGTACCATTCAGGTCTCATCTGCAGAGCTCTAAAACATCCAGGTACCTGGGCAGAATTTCTAGAAGGAAGATAATGTCCCACACTGTTGGGTTAATGCCTGGTCATTCCCTGCCCCTGGCATAGGCTGTCCCTAGTCTGGCAAGAGTGCAGAGTTTCAGCAGCCAGGACCACATTTATAAGTGCTCCTAAGCCAGCCCTATTCCTGCTACCTCTCGCCCTTATCCGCTCAAAGTCCTTCCCCCAGCTTCAGTATCTCAGCCTGTTTGCTTCAGGCCTGTCCCTAGTTTTGGATCCTAATTTATCTGCATCTCTGGACTCCATTCCACCATTTCAGTTACTGTCTTACAGCAGGTCTGTTTTCTCTTTATTTTATTTTTTAAAGCCATTTATTTATTTATTTTTGGCTGCATTGGGTCTTCATTGCTGTGCACGGGCTTTCTCTAGTTGCAGCAAGCGGGGGCTACTCTTCGTTGCGGTGCGCGGGCTTCTCATTGCAGTTGTGGTGGCTTCTCTTGTTGCGGAGCACAGGCTCTAGGCGCGCGGGCTTCAGTAGTTGTGGCACGCGGGCTCAGTAATTGTGGTGCATGGGCTTAGTTGCTCTGTGGCAAGTGGGATCTTCCTGGACCAGGGCTCAAACCCGTTTTCCCTGCCTTGGCGGGCGGGTTCTTAACCTCTGTGCCACGAGGGAAGTCCCTGTTTTCTCTTTAGATGTGGCACTGTGGGATGAACTGGCTAATACAGGGGATGCTTAAGAGAATGGGTTTCAGTGCCTAACTTTAAAAAAAAATCAATTTATGAATTTTAACAGTCAGCTTAAAAAAAGTTTATTTCTCACTTTTTTATTGTGGCAAAATATACATAACATGTACATTCTAACCATTTTTTAAAATTTATTTATTTATTTATTTATTTATTTTTGGCTCTGCTGGCTCTTTGTTGCTGCTCGCGGGCTTTTTTTAGTTGCGGCGAGTGGGGGCTACTCTTCGTTGCGGTGCACGGGCTTCTTATTGTGGTGGCTTCTCTTGTTGTAGAGCACGGGCTCTAGGTGCATGAGCTTCAGTAGCTTTGGCACGCAGGCTCAGTAGTTGTAGCGCATGGGCTTAGTTGCTCCACGGCATGTGGGATCTTCCCAGACCAGGGCTTGAACCGGTGTCCCCTGCCTTGGCAGACGGATTCTTAACCACTGCACGACCAGGGAAGCCCCTTTTCTAACCATTTTTAAATGTACAGTTCAGTAACACTAAGTACATCTACGTTGTTGTGCAGCTGAAACAGTGCAGCTCAGATGGGACTTGAACCCACAGACCGAGACTCAAACCCAGACAAAACTCAGATTTGGACTTGAGCCAACGGTCTTTTTTTTTTTTTTTTTTTTGCGGTACGCGGGCCTCTCACTGTCGCGGCCTCTCCCGTTGCGGAGCACAGGCTCTAGACGCGCAGGCTCAGCGGCCACGGCTCACGGGCCCAGCCGCTCTGCAGCATGTGGGATCTTCGCAGACCGGGGCACGAACCCGTGTCCCCTGTATCGGCAGGTGGACTCTCAACCACTGCGCCACCAGGGAAGCCCCAACGGTCTTTTAATTGAAATCACACACCTGGTCTCAGGACTTAATGAGGCCCAGTTTCTTGATATCTTGTCCCAAAAAGAATTCAGTGAGAGACAAAGTGATACGTAAGAAGTGGATTTATTCGGAGAGATACACATTCCATGGATAGAATGAGGTCCGTCTCAAGAGGCGAGCATGGCCTTGGGAGAAACACACTCCACAGACAGAGTGTGGGCCATCTCAGAAGGTGAGAGACCTCGAAATATGGGATGGTTAGTTGTTATGGGCTGTGTAATTTCATAGGCTAATGAGTGGGAGGATTATTCCAAGTATTTTGGGGAAGGGGCGGGGATAGCCAGGAATTGGGCCATCATCTACTTTTTGGCCTTTCGTGGTTAGCTCTGAACTGTTATGGCACTGGTGGGTGTGTCATTTAACATGCTAATGCATTACAATGAGCGTATAATGAAGCTCAATGTCTCTTGGAAGTTGAATCTTCCGCCATCTTAGACCTAGTTGATTCTAACCAGTTTTTGTCATGTCCTATGGCCATGTCATTCTTTTAAAGTTGTGCTCTGCACCCTTCCCTCCTGTTTCACAATGATCACCATCATTTATCTCCAGAATAATGGAGATATTTTTCATCTTCCCAAACTGAAAGACTGTACCCATGAAACAATATCTCCCCATTCTGCCTTCCCTAGTCCCTGATGACCAACATTCTACTTTCTGTCTCTATGAAATTTAATATGAGGTACTCTAGGTACCTCATATAAGTGGAATCAGACTGTATTTGTCCTTTTGTGACTGGCTAATTTCACTTAGCGCAGTGTCTTCAAGGTTCATCCATGTGTCAGAACAGAGCCCAACTATTAAGCTAGGTATTGTCGACTGAAAAATATGCACAACCTAAAAGCTGAGAATTATGTTTTATTCAGTGGCCTTACAGAGGCCTGGGATACAGCGTCTCAGACAGCTCTGAGCAACTGTTCCAAAGAGGTAAGGGAGGAACCGGCATATATAGGAGTTTTTGCTGAAAAAAAAAACCATGCAGTCGAATATCAAAATATTACTGCTAATCACACACACACACAGAACCCCAGACATCTCAAATTAATGAATTTAGTGCCTTTTATATACGGGAAGATGCAAGAGTCCGGGCTCATTGAAATTATTCCTTTGATGTGCATCTTAACCATCTAGGGCCAGTATCCTGTTTTTCTCCATCCTGAATTCCCCTTAGGGTGTGCATCATAGGGAGTGGGGGGCTTGGTGGCTGCAGTGGCTGATGGCTTGATGTCAGGCAACATTCTTTGCTTACTGAAATGGCAGGCAACATTTTTTTTTTGTTCACAGTACCCTTGAGTAATTTCCGTAACTGCTTGAGTTTCCCGTCTGTAAAATGGGAGTTGTGATGGTATCCACCTTATGAGAATTTGAGTGTGTAAAGGACTTAAACAGTAGCTGGCTCGTAGTGGGTGCTCAGTAAGTGTAGTTTACCATTATTATGTTCCTCTCTGATCTGGTTTCAAGGGTTCTTATTCACTATCTCCCGCCCTGCTCAGCATGTTGGTCTCCGGCCATCACACGTGGAGCACCTGGCACATGGTTGGCTCTCAATAAACATCTGCGGCACGAGCGTACGAATCAGTCTTTTTCTCTTCCCAGTTGTGGCCCCAGAGGGTCAGATGAGGGACCAACTCTCTACGATGTGACAGGGAGAAAAATAGGGCCCTCTTGAGGACCACGGTCACTTAAACTCCAACAGTTTTCAATATGGTACCTAAACCCCAGTGGGGATGAGTTAACAGTTTCCTGTCTGGATGAAAAGGGAAGCAATATTGTCCCCATTGCAGAGTCCATAGGCCCAGGGGATGGCTTAAATCTCACTTTGCTGCTGGTTGGGAGTATACTTTGGTCTAGGAATTTCCTCTTGCCAAGCCTCAGTCTTCTCATCTGTCAATGGGGACAACAATCCCTGCTTCCCAGGGCTGCTGTGAGGAGTGTGTGAGATCATCATGAGAACACGTTTTGTGTACTCTCCACTTCTGTACCCAGGGAGGTGCTAGGAGGGGGGAGCTTCCTCCTCTACCCTTCTTGAGTTCTTGTTGCTGGACTAATAATAACATTGACTCAAGGCAGATTAACAGGAGAAAAAGAAACACATTTTTAATTTGTTGCACTGAGGTCTCATAGAAATGGAACCCAAGAAGTGGTCAAAGCAGGCAGCTTTTATGCTTTTTAGACAAAGGAACAGTAAATTTGTGAGAAATTGACAGGACAAAGAAACTTAGATTTTGGGTGCTCGGTTAGTGAAGAATCTAAACAGAGTTTGGGCTTGGGGGAGTGAATTAAAGAAGGAGCAAGATTTGTATGTATAGGCTTCCCAGCCCAAATTCTCTATTTCTGTTGATAAGGGTGTCCTTCTAAGATGCAGGGAGTGCACCTTTCACATGAGAGATTCATTTCCTGCTTTCAGCGAGACAGAGGGGAGGGTCAGAGTGTCCCTTTGTATCAGCTGTTTCTTAATTAACTTTAATTCAAAATAATCAACATGCCATTGTGGCATATTTTGGGGTGGCCCCTATCCTGGGCCCCAACAGAGGCCACCCCTTCCTTGAGGACCCGCCTTGCTCTGGAGGGTCTCAGCTGCCGGGGAGCACCACGTGACTGGCAGTTTGGATTCAATTTCTTCCTGACTCTTCTTTTTGTTACAAACATAACAAAAGTGAAAGAGACAGATGGTAAGACTTGATTCACTTTTACCAAATGTTTCTAATGTGTGAATGTAAAACTGAAAACTCGGGGAATAAGAGGGGGGTCGGCCTCTGGGAGAAAGCAGAGCCAGGCAGGGGAGGCCCAGGGCTTGGACAGTGTCCTGCAGAGGCCCCTCCGCCCCTGGCCGCCTCTGGGACTCTGCGGTGCGAGAGGAGGTCCTGCCCAGGCATGGCAGCTTCCCAGGGCACGTGAGAAGGCAGAACGCAGGTCACTTGCTGGCTGACTGGGTCAGACCAAATGATGCCGCCTTTCCCAGAAGAGGGAGGGCAACATCCTCCACCCCATACAGGGGCCCTGCAGCGCCTGCGCTGAGCCGGGGTCTGTCTGGAACATTCGGTCGGGGGTTCTCAACCTCAGCACTATCAGCATCCTGGGCTGGAGAATTCTTCCTTACGGGGGCGGGGGGGCTGTCTTGTACCTTTTGGTAGGTTTCGCAGTATCCTTAGCCTCAACCCACTGGATGCCAGTAAGCCCTTCCCTCCCTCTCCAAATTGTGAAAGCCCAAACTGTCTGCAGACAGTGCCAAATGTCCCCTGGGGGGAAAATTTCCCCCTGCTGAGAACCACTGGGTTAGGCCCATCAGTTGCTCTCTGGTGGGCAAGTCTGAGCATCATAGGTGGGGCTATCCCCCAGTCCTGTGCTCTGCTCCTCTCTCTATCCTCCACCTGAAGTGAGGGGCACCCCTGCCTTCTGGCTTCCACTTGGCTTTGGCTGATGGGGGAACGAGGGAGGAGATGCGAGGAAGGCATCCTGAGGAGCGTGAGGTCGGCGTTTCTATCCCTGCAGGGAGTGAGGGACTGGCTGCCTTCCTTGCACAAGGCCACAGCTCCCGTCAGGTGGCCCTCTCCAGGTTTGGTCACTGATCTCCCTCGGCCCCACCAGCCCTGGGGTGACAGCAGCTCTGTCTCCCCTCACTGTGTCTCCCCCAGGGTGCTGCCTGCCTTGACCAGTTCCCTACATTCTGTCTTCACCTTCTAAACTCCTCATGACCCAATGTGCCCTCTGTTTCCTGCTGAAACTTGACTGATCCAACACATCGTGTGACCTTTACAAGAGTTTCATGAATGAATATTTATTTTTTCTTAGTTCATTTGACCGTTGGTTGATTCAATGCATTGTTGTTTTTTACATCCGCCTCTTCTGGGCCAGGTGTGATGCCAGGTGCTGGGGACACAAACACATATCAGATGTGGCCCCTTCCCAAAAGGAGCTTATGTCTTACAGGGAATCAGAAGCGTGGGGGGTTATGGTGGGAGACAGGTGCCCAGGTGCTGGGAGAGAGGTGTGACAGGCCTCACCCCTCCCGTGGGAGGGCATATGGGGAGACTGTGGCCCCGGGGAGAAGATGCTGCATCTCCCTCAAAGGTGTAGCATCATCAGGTGGCTCTGCTCTGTGAAGACGTCCCCAGATCACGGCAGTGTGTCCTTGGAAGGGGAACAGTCTGCAGGCCCTGGGGACTCTGTCCTGAAAGGAGCAAGCCTCCTTGCCCCAGGCCCCAGAGCACATTCACCACGAGACCCTCCACCCCTTGGCTTGCTGACATCCCTGACAGATGCCGTGAAGAAAGAGAACGTTCCAGAGCAGAGCAGTCCTTCCCTGCAGCCGCCAAACAGGCTCCTGTCCAAGGTGCCTCCCCACTGTCTGCCAGCCAGCTGTATTCCAAAGGTCACAGTTTCCTCCCAGTGGTTTTCTGCAGAGCTGAAGTCTCCTGGACCCCGAAATAAATTAAAATATTGATTGATTCTTAATATTCTCTGAAATCTCTCAAAATCTCTGGGTCTTACATAGATCAATGTGCCAGTTACAGGGACTTATTCAATAGTCTGCAAGTCCTGGTAATTACTTTTGGGTTCCCTCCACGGCAGAGGCTGGCTGCCTCTCCATCATTTTTAAGGCCCTGGGTACAGTAACCTATCAGGGGACTCTCATTTCTTATTTTAATTGCTGAGTCTCTTCAACGTGGTGCCTGTACAGCAGAAGGAAGCCCACGTGTTGCAATGAATCTGTTGGGCAGACCTGGGTCAGGAACTCACAAAATCGGCCACCTCTGCTGCCTTGTCTGTCTCCCCAGCTCCATCCTCTGCCTGTTACTCCAGCGTCCTTAGCTTTCTGGCAATGACAGTTCAGAAATAATTGAATAGCACCTCATTTCCCCAGATTAAGTAAAGAACTTGTTGGATGAGGGTAACGCTGTCTGAAATCCTCAAGCACCTCGGCACTTCTGATGCTGCCCAAGGCGGCTGCCTGGATTTCAGGAGCGGAAGAGGGCTGGGGAGGAGGAACAGGGAGACGGACCCTATGCCTCCCAGAACATGCTTGTTTCTTCTGCTGTAAGTAACAAAGTGACTTCAGCTCATTAGGGACTGACGTGGCTCTCCAGGAAGGTGGTGTGCTTCTAACAAAGCTGGAGATGCTGCTTTAAGCCAGGTCCCTCCCATCTGGCCCCAGCTACTTCAGAGCCTTGTCTTCTGTGCTGACATCCTCCCGTGCTAAGCTCCAGCCAAACGGATGCCCAGCCATCCCAGGAGTGCTTTCTGCTCTTCTGCCACTTTTCGCCTGTGAATACTCTTCTCTCTATCTGGGATGCTTTCCTCTTCTTTCCTCCACCTGACAAACGCCTCGTCATCCCTCAGACCTATTTCAATGTGAACTCTTATGGGAGGCTCTGTGCTCCACCATGCCCGGCATTTTCCTCTGTAACTGGGGATCCAGATGAGCCTCAAAGGTCTTTTCAGACATGCCTGCAGGCGTCTGGCTTCCCATCACCTTAGAACGAAGCTCTCATGGTAACCCATAACACCCTGGGTCATCTGCCTTCTGCTGCCTCTGAGCTCATGTCCTACACTCTCTGCGGTTCCCCAGGCTCCAGGCACACTGGCCGTCTGACTGTTCTTCCAAACCCCGGGCACAGTCTCCTTAATTTGCAGTTCCCTCTGCCTGGGACACCTTCCCACCAACATGAGTGCCTCACCCCATTACTCCTCGCAGGTCTCTGCTCAAATGTCACCTGTCCCTAGAGTCCTTCCTTGACCACTGAGTTTAAAAGAGCACCTCTTTCATCTCAGTCTTCTTACTTTTTCTACACAGCCCTTAATAACACCTGATATTATATAATCCTTCTGTTTATTTATTATCTGTGTTTCAAACTAAATTGTAAGCTGTATAAGGGCAAGGATATTTACCTGTTGTCTTTACTGCTATGGCCCTGGAATCTAAACAGTGCCTGACACACAGTAGGAACATCCATGCCTATGTTTATGGTATGAAGCTCTATGGTGAAGCTCTATTTGTGGGAGTTGATTCACTGTCTGGCCCATCCCCAAGCCATGGATGAGTGTCCCAGCCCCTTGGAGGGAGACATTGCAGGCAGAAGCTGCAGGAGCTGTTCTCACAGAGGACACGGAGGCCACACCATTAGATCTCCCGATGAGCATATGGGACGGTGTCAGGGAGTGAGGCCTCATGCCTGGCGCCTAGCAGTGCTCTGGCCTGCGGGGAGATTCCAGGCTTTAGTGGGGTCACTCTGCGGAGAAGGGGCCACGAGTCCAGAGCCCATGAGACCCGATAGGACGTTAAGGATGGAGGAGGCCACCAGGAGTGCACGGGATTAGCTGCTGTGTGAGCACAGCCAAGACATCACTTGGGGCCCCCAGGGTTGCAATCTCGTATGAGCAGAGGGAAATAATGAGACAGTGAAATTGGAGGTATTACTGCTACCTTATTAAGGTAGGGACTGTATTCCTACCCACAGGCCAGAAAAGGGGTTTATTGTTGTGTTGATGGGGTTGCCTTGGGTTACAAACTGAGATTCACACTGACACGTGTGCGTCCCCGTTCAAAGTGGCTGTAGGTTTAGGTCATCATCTTGGAAAATGCTCTCTGGCTAACTTCCTCAGGACTTTTGGGAACTGGGCCTAATACGCAAGCTTATTTTCTTCTTACTGCTAAGCAAAGAGTAAGAGAACTCTCTGGTGTGCCTTTGCACAGGCCCAAGCAGTTTTGGCGACTGAACCTTTATCACAGGGTGGCCCTGGACTGTGTAATCCATGGAGGGGGCTGTAGGTGGTGAATAATCTATCCTCTGCCCTCCAGACAAATAGGCAAGGAAGATCCCATAGGGAACAGATTTTTGTTTGTTTGCCCAACATCCTTTCCTTTGGCGAACCACTCCTCCCTGACTCAATGTGGCTCAGTGAGGGCTGTAGTCATGGCACCTTGTCCATACCCTCCCCAACACCATGCTTTGAAGTAGCTCATCTCCCGGCTATGTGGTTAGCCCAGGGCTGGGCACACAGTCCTGGAGGGCCAACCAGTCTTCCCTGAGAGTCTGCTCTATTTTTTGGAGAGTCAGCTCTGAGGATAAAGACTGGAGTCTGCCAGCAGCCATTTCCCTGCCACCTGGAGAATGTCAGCTTGCAAAATAAAGTTGTCACCTCCACAGAAGCCAGGCTGAAAGAAAGAGGGAGAGGCAGGCTGGCCGACTCCATTGGAGCCCTGGTTCTGGCCAAGCCTGAGTCCATTTCCCCCTGCATTTATTCGGTAGCATCCAATAAATCCCTTTTGCTGTGGCTGATCTGAGCTAGATTTCGGTCACTTCCAACCAAAATGTCCTGACAAACATAGGTCAGTTCCCTCTCCTCGGCAAACCGCAGGGCCCGAGAGCCCAGGCCAGGGAAAGTTGTAGGAGAAAACTGGGAGAATTAGTGGACTCCTCCCTGGCGCCCCTGTCTGCCTACCTCTTGCTGTCTGCCACATGCACCTGTGCGCTGGCAGGAGGAGCAGGGCCGTGAGGCTGGTGCTTTAGCCGAGAGCACCTTGCACACTTAGCCGCAGCTGCCCTGCCTTTCTTCAGCTAGTGCTCTGGTTTTTCTTTTTTATCTCACTGCTCCAAATTCCCAAGAGATGGGATATGGAAAGTTGTCATAACCTCATCCCTCACCCCCAGGTGGAAACGCAGGGTTGAAGACAAAATGTTTTATTTGAGAGGCCTGGGAGCTAGTCCAGCATATGGACCTGCAGGGGCTGCAGCTAGAGCTGGGAGTTTTTCAGTAGGACAGTAGGAAATATTAAATAGGATGGAACGTAAAGCCACGCAGAAAACCGAGGTCCAAGAGAAGGGGTTAAGTGACTAATCTGAAAAGGCCGGAAGAAATGTCAGAACTGCAGAGCAGATGCAGAAATCTGGGAGCCAGAGACACAACAGCAGGCACAGTGGACACAGAGGAAGTAAAGCGGCTCTAGGACAGTCACCGGAACAGGGACAGAGTTTGCTGCTGACTTTCATGGATCCTCAAAAGTGTGATCAGTGGATGGGACAGACAGCCCACCTGGATGGTTGACTTCTATGGGAATCAACTGCTTCTTCTTTCCTACTCTTGCCTTTACATACTTGTGTTAGGATAATCTTTTTTTCTTCATGCTTTCATTAAGCTGATGAGGGATAATAATTATTAGAATTGTTTTTCCTGAAGAGAAGTCAGATCTGAATTTATTTATGCATCTTGGTTCATTTCCCCCTTATTTTTTTCTATGGCAACCATATGCCTTTTACTCTACACTTCCTTCAAGGAGACACTTTCAAGGTCCTTCCTTTCACTCAACCCAGGGGATGCTGCAGCCCTGAACTGGGACTTAGGACTGTGGAGCTCTGGCCCCTCCCTATCACTTACCAGTTGTGTGACCTTAGTGTGTCACTTACCCTCTGTGGGCAGATTGTCATTTTTAAGGCCCTCCCAGCTCTGCTATTCTGGGATGCTGTAAATCTGTGTCCTTTACTGATCAATCCGTAAACCGCAAGAACCTCATTCAGAAATGCCATCCCAAATTCTCACTGGTGAGCAGGTGTCTGCCCACAGACCCCACTCCCCAGATGCTACAGGCAATTTGGGAACTATATTTTTAAAATCACCACAGATGGGAAGACTAAGCTGAAATGAGACTTGTTTGAAAATGCTGCTTTTAGCAGTTCAGCCCCACCTCTTCATCCCTCACTGCATTCAGCTTTTCGGATGGCCGCCCCAAATAGCCCATGATCTTGCTTGATTGCTCGACAAAGTCTCCCAGAGAGGAGCCTCGGATCACTGGCGGCTCCAGGGCCCCTCCTCCTTGCCATCCCCAAATTCTCATTCTAGTCCATTGCAGGGCTATTGAGACCCCATATGATCAATATTAGGGCCTCTTTAACAGCCTCTTTATCTGCATAAACATGGGCAGATTTGCTTTTTCATTGTGCCCTAGAGGTCTATAACAGCTTCTATTATCTTCCCTGCCATAACTGTCTGTAACCTTAATCTAACTCTGTGAGTTCATTTGTGTATGTCATCTTTTTATCCACACAGTAATGCTCTTCCTGCCTCCATATTGCTATTTTCTTTTCCTGGAAACAATCTGTCTTCAGATAATATCCTCAGAATTGGGACCATTTTCAGCCCCAACAGGCTTGCCCCCGGCTTGTTGGATGACATGCCTTCTGGGCTTGGGGTTTGTCCCAGGGGCTGGTCTTGTCCTTGGAGCAGCATGGCAGTGGGCAGAGCCTCCAGTTGGCAGGATGGTGAGCTGGGATCCAGGCCAAGAAGCAGGCATGGGCCTGGGTGCAGGTGTGGACCGGGGTGCAGGCAAGGGCAACTCAGGGGCCAGGGTGGATGGAGTCAAGGTGGGAGGGGCTTGCTGGGAACTAGGAGGCAGGAATTGAATGGGGAGAGTCAGAGGTGAGGGTCTTAGTAACTGGCTTGAAGCCAAAAGCTGGGAACCTGGAACCCAGGCCAGCTAAGGCCAAAGCCACACTGGGGGCCCAGGCAATGTGACAGCCCAGGACACAGAGAGACTTCTGCAGGGGACCTTGCATAAAACTCTGGGGCCAGACTGTCTGGGTTTAAATTCTGGCTATCCTCTTACAGCTGAGTGACTTGGAGCAACTTATTTAACTTCTCTGTGCCTCAGTTTCCCCATTTGTAAATTGAATGACTATAATAGTACCTTCCTCATAGGGTTGTTTAACTGAGTTAAAACATGTAAAGATCTTAGAAGTGGTACTTGGCTCATAGTGGCATTGAATTTAGCTGTTGTCTTTACATTAAAAAAAATGAAAGAAACAAGATCACTTGCACATGGAGAATTCTGCGCCCCCCCGCCCCAATTGTTACAGGCTGTGAGCAGCTTCTGATGCTGCTGTGTGGGCATTTATCTCCCACCCAGGGAAGGTTTGTCCTTGGGGAGCACAGTGTTCCAGCCCCGGTTTTTACTGCCTCCGTGTGTTTAGTGGTGGTATAATTGAACAGCTATCCATTTTTATTTCTAAATTCCACTGGGAACATGGAAAGTAAACACAGTGTATTTCCACACTAAGCAGTCGTTAGTCAGTCCTGGGTTCAAATCCCCATTCTTCTATTTACTTATTGCATGACATTTTGCACGTTATAACCTTTTTCAGTCTTGGTTTTCTCATCTGCACCTTGGAGGTACCAACATTCTGTACCTCACAGACTGAATTCAGGTTTCAAAGTAAAGTGTGTAGAGCATATGACTCAACACTCTCTTCCTCCCAAAGAGCCCCCATGTTAGCCAGGGCTGCAGTCTCATCTGATGGCTCTACTGGAGGGGGATGCAGTTCCAAGCCCACTCCCATGGCTGCTGGCAGGATTCAGTTCCTACCGGGCTGGTGGAGTGAGGCTATCAGCAGGCTGTTGGCTGGAGGCCACCTCAGTTCCTTCCACATGAGTCTCTCCATAGGGCAGCTCATGACAGGGCAGCTGGCTTCTTTCAGTGCAAGCAAATCAGAGGGTGAGCAAGATGGAAGCTTGAGTCTCTTGTAACCAGATATCGGAAGTGATATCCAACACTATTCATTACCAACCCACTCAAGACGGGGGGACTAACACAAGGGCATGAATACCAGGAGGTGGGGATCCCTGGGGCCCTCTCGGAGGCTGCCTACCACACTCTGAAACTGCCTCTCCCCACACACGTCCCCCCAAATACCCCCTCTCAAAAGACACCGTTGGTCACAATCGTTGAGTCATTTCTCACTTTATTCCCTCCCTACCCTCAACCAGAGCTAAACTCCCCATGCACTGAGGCTTTCAATCTTTGAGCAAGAGATTTACCTTAATAGAGGCTCTTAATATTGTGATTCCTATTTTTCACTTGCAGATTTCTCTTTTTTTTTCTTTTTTTCCCTGTAGCCTTCTAAGGGGTCCATTTCTTTAAACAGAGAAGGGACAGCTTTTCCCTCCATGTATCCCCAAGGAATTGTAGTAGCCAAATTCTGTCTTAAGCATGTGTCTTACTCTAGGATATTCAACTTCTTTCTTTATCTTGTATTCAGAAAACTTCTAACTCCATACTGTTTAAAAATTGCCTTTGGCATGTCTCAGACGGCAGGGTATGTTGCTTCTGAGGGCATGGATTAGCTCTGCCGTTCACTCCAAAGCTGAGACACATCTGCCTAGGGTTTGCTAATTTCTTCCAATAGGATTCACGTCAGTTTCAGTGGCAGTCAGGCTGAAAAGGAAAGAGTGAAGAAGTACTGAGATGGGAAAGCTGAGAGCAAAATGAGACCAGCCCTGAGAGGAGGCAGAGAACCGTGGGATGGAGGCAGACGTGGGAAGCCTGTGAACAGCTGGTCTTGGGCTCAGCAAGCCATCTCAGAGCTAACTATCTGTGCTACAACCCTAAATCCTAGCCAGGGGTCAGAGTTCAAAAGAGATCAAAAGCAGCAGTAAAATCAGCAGCTGGAATAATCCTGGAGACTTCATAAAGCACTGAGAGGTAGGCATTAGTATTAATGGGAACTTGAGGCTCAGAGAGGTAGAGAGGCTCAGAGAGGCAGTTTGCTCAAGGTCACACAGCCTTGAAGTGGCACCCTAGCCCCCAACCCCTTTTCCCCAGGTTGGATCAAGGGCCTTGGCCCTGGGAGGGGGAATCAGGCAGGTCCAACCCCTTCCTTGCACATGTGTGAAAACAGAGCCAGCAAGGAAAGGGACCTGCCCAAGGTCACAAAGCAGAGTTCTCCCCATTTGTATCCTGCACTCTTCCTACTATGATGCCTGGCTTTTCACTTTAACAGACTGAATCCAATCCAACAACCTTTCTTAGCTCTTGCTCCCATCCCTGATGTTCTTTTTTTGGTCCTCCCAGCCTTTCCATCACCATGGATACTCTTTGTGTTGTTTTCCCCCTCAGACTCCATGCTTTGGGAAATCCTCTCTACCATGTACTCTCCCCTTACAGATAATAATAAATTTGTTTCCATGGTTTTATTCATCAAAAGCATATGTAGGGCTTCCCTGGTGGCGCAGTGGTTGAGAGTCCGCCTGCCGATGCAGGGGACGCGGGTTCGTGCCCCAGTCCGGGAGGATCCCACGTGCCGCGGAGCGGCTGGGCCGGTGAGCCATGGCCGCTGAGCCTGCGCGTCCGGAGTCTGTGCTCGGCAACGGGATAGGCCACAACAGTGAGAGGCCCGCACACTGCAAAAAAAAAAAGGAAAAAAAGCATATGTAACTCCCAGTCAGAGCTTCTGATCCATAAGAGATCATTACAGTTGGTATAAATATTGAGTTGTATAAACTGAAGCTTATAGTTCATTTAGTTTGGGCGGGGGGCGGTTACTGAGGAAAACATGTGCAGTTTCCACGAGGAACTTTAAAAATTTGAAAAATGCACATAAATATCTATGACTGCTTCAACTGTGGAGGTGAAACAGGGCCCTGAAGCCTCGCCTCACAGTACAGAGCTCCCTGAGCCCCATGCTAGAACCGACCTAAGCAACAGTTCTTCCAGTCAGGCGCTGAACCCACCGTCCCTGGGCTCCAGGTGCCCATGGGAGCCTTGGGGCAGGACCAGACGCCATCTCGTTTAAGGGGAAAGTGGGCAGGGCTCTCTGCCCAGTGGCCCCACTGCCACTGCTCACCTTTCTGCCATTAGTACTACATTCTCCTGATTCTTGAAGCAGGTACACTTGGGGAGGCAGGAAAGTGGGCATGATTTAAACCGAGATCAGTAATTTACTCAGCGTTATCAGCCAAGCCCTTTGTAGAGTTTCCTGACAGCTCCTTCAACCAGATGATTTGGGGTCTCAGCAAATCCTCTGGGAGGTGCTGAGGGTCTGAGGTGGGCTGGGAATGGTTCCCCGTTTTCCAGGCCATGTCCGTGCACATGACATATCCAGGCCTAACAAAGCTGCTGGCACCTCGGCTCAGCATCCCATCCCCAGCCCAGATGTGCCGTTGTCACGGAGCTACCTCAGCTGGAGGGTCAGGGCCCGGATGTGAGGTGGAGACACAGGGTTTTCCACACCACACCTGGTTATTCTCCATGTGCTGGCCACTGGGCACACAGCTTCCAGGTCTCATGGCAGCCTGAGTGTTTACCCAGCTTGCCTCCCAGATGCTGTTGGCAGGATTGTAGCCCTGGGACTGTACCCGAATAAGGGGCAGAAAAGTGACCTCCATAAAGATGAGGGAGACAGAGATGCCCAGAGAGCCCAGCTCTGTCTCTACCACGGTCCTGTGTGCTGAAGCCCTTTTCCTGCCCAACCTTCTGTAGACTTTCCACTGCTCTCCCCAGAGCCACACACATGCTCTTGGGATTTTCACAGTGGACCTCTGGCATCGTGAGGAGGTCAGACCTTGCAGGAGGGGTGCCTTGGCACACGGAGCTGATCTCTCATTCTCTAGGAGATAATGAGATGAACTGGTCATTGTGACCCTGCCCCAAGGGACCCTCATTGGGGGCTACACATGCCTTTGCTCGAAACCAGATTATCAGTTCTTTTGTGTGACAAAAAAGGTAGGATATGGCAGATAAGCTTTGTCTTCCTGGGTAGATATATGCACTATATAAATGTGTATTTTAAAAATACATATGCATTTTAATTATTTAATCTTTATTAAAGGAATCATAAGAGATACATATGATCCTTTCAATAAAATTTACATTAAAACACTTTAAAGGTTTTAATTTGATCATAGAGGCTGGGAAACCTAAATGAGGATTCAAGCTAAGGAAGTTGATGGACTGGTTATGAGACAAGCCATTGAAAGTACACACAAAAAATAATGAGTTTTAAAAAATCCTTGCCTTTTAACAAATGCCGCAGAAAAGCACCAGTTTATTTCTGGATAGTCTGGTCTGGGATGCCCAATTGTTAAAAAACAAAAAAAGGTAGCATATTATAAGAGGAAAACATAAGTACTTAAAAAATAATAGTATTACAAAAATAATAGTAGTAAATAAAGCAAACCATATAGGAAAAGACCAATCCAAACTGAATTGTCAAGGAACCTTCAGACCGAGCTTATTACATGCATTTTCCCAGCAATCTTAAAAGAGGTCAGGCCCCAGTGGGCCCGGAGACCTGGTTTTAGGGATATACCAACACCTATCAAGCTGTGAATCCCGTGCCTTTACACCTCTAATTGTTTGAGTTTCTTCCAGTCCCAAAGGCAGTAATTCAAATGTCTCTTTGACTTCTTAAGCCATCCTGATTTCTAGAAGCTCGAGCACTGCATCTCTTTTCACGCTCAGAACTTGGAATTGGCTTCAACAGTTTCTTTTTTCTTTTCTTTAAACTCCTAAAAATACTGCTCCTGGGCAGGCAGTGAGCCTGTGCTCTCCTTCAAACCAAACTTCAGGGCTTCCCTGGTGGCTCAGTAGTTAAGAATCCGCCTGCCAATTCAGGGGACACAGATTCGAGCTCTGGTCTGGGAAGATTCCACATTGCCATGGAGCAACTGGGCCTGTACGCCACAGCTGCTGAGCCTGCGCTCTAGAGTCCGCAAGCCACAACTACTGAGCCAACGTGCCACTCTATTGAAGCCTGCTTGCCTAGAGCCCTTGTCCGCAACAAGAGAAGCCACTGCAATGAGGAGCCCGCGCACCGCAACGAAGAGTAGCCCCCGCTCGCCGCAACTAGAGAAAGCCCGCGTGTAGCAACGAAGACCCAACACAGCCAAGAATAAAAATTAAAATAAATAAATGTATTAAAACAAACAAACAAAACCAAACCAAACTTCAGGGCCAAGGGCAAGGTAGGAGGCAGGAGGAATGGTCACCTTTGACCTGTGGAGGAGGGCTGCCTTCAGCCCTGGCATTAGGAGACAGTGGGGCTGGGATCAAAAGACCCCAAAGAAAGAAACCCCGAGTCTCTACCTCTAAAGCTTCTAAAAATTCAAGCTGCAGCATTAAAGTTGGTATAAAGAGATCAGAAAGTGTCTTTCTTCTCTTCAGACCTCAAGATTGTTTCTTAAACTTCTCCAGGTTAAAACCTACCCACTACAGGACATGTCCTGAGATGACTCCCACAAATAGCCCAGATCTATCTTTCCTCCCTAGCTTTTCTTGTGAATGTGTGCTGTTTGACAGTGATCTTGCTGCCCTGGCTCCCGCTGATTAGACAAGACAGAAGCCACCCTCCACTAAGGGGTACTGGCATGAAACCCCTCAGGGGGCTCCATTAGCATGACCCTTTGTTCAATAGGAATACTGCTTATTAGCTGGTGATGAACTAACTCATTCAAACCTTCTTTTTGGAAAGAGGAATGGCATGCAATAGTTGCTTGAACTCAAGTTGCATCCTGAATGGTAATGAGCTGCAGTCCTGGTTTTTTAGAAAAGCCCTGGACCCCAGAGTGCGTGTCGAGTTAGGATAGTGATGTCCCATGGTTCCCAACTGTATTAGTTTCTTATTGCCGCTGTAACAAATTAGCACAAATTTAGTGGCTCAAAAGGACACGCATTTGTTCTCTTACAGTTCTGGAGGTCAGAAGTTTAAAATCAAAATGTCGGTGGGGCTGAGTTCCTTCTGGAGGCTTCAGTAGAGACTCTGCTTCCCTGCCTCTTTTAGCTTCTAGAGGCTGCCTGCGTTTCTTAACTTGTGACCTCTTCCTTGAATCACTCCAATCTCTGGTGTCTGTTGTCACATCTCCTACTACTGTGTTTTCAACCATCCTGCCTCCCTCTTAAAGGACCCTTATGATTACATTGGGCCCACCTGGATAATCCAGTATAATCTGCCCATTGCAAGATCCTTAACTTAATCACATCTGCAAAGTCCCTTTTGCCATATAAGGTAACATATTTATGGGTTCCAGGGATTAGGGTGTGGACATCTTTGGGGGGCATTATTTGGGCTACCACACCTGCTTTGCTATATATTCTTTCAACAAGTCTGCACTTCTGGTAATTATACAATTCTATACTATTTAGGTTTTGGTATCTGACCTGCCCACATCCCCTGGAAGGAATAGTGCAAGTATGATATGACTCCATCTTCCTTGGCAATACTTGGTGAATAGCTGACCTATTTTCTGGTTAATGACCTATTGAGTAATGACCAATTGACTTGCCATTACCAGCCAAGGACTCATTGGCTTGCCAATGGTCAATCAGTTTCAAAGACTTTGGATGAATGGTGCAAGGACTGTGGGCAGTTGATGGTGGCTTTAGACTAAAAGTGATCTAGAATCAGGATTGACGGCTGCCACGGGGGGCCATGTATAGTATGTGTAAGCAGAGGAAGCCAGTTGATCAAGAGAAGAATCAAATGGAAACAGATTTAGAGAGACCATGTAGCCCTAGAGAGACAAGATATTCCCATGTCTAGGCCCCATGGGGCCTGGCTGTGCTTCTTATCCTGAACTTTAGTGCAAGTTCTCTCTGTGTGCAATGAACCACATCTCTGCTCTGGAGCCAGTCAGAGTGCCATTTGATTCTCTGCAACAAAAACAGCTCCAAATAGAAGAGTTTTTTTGCTTGACTTAAAAAGATGACTTACGCAACCCTTTAAACCAAAGAACCTGTGTTCAGGTGGGTCTTTGAAAATTCAAGAGGAGCAATGAGGAGGTAGGGTGTTGCCCCTGTGGCCTCCTATCCGTGGTGCTTATGCTCCTATATCCTGGTGGTCTTCCCATCCCACAGCTAGGACTATGGAAGGGCAGGCCCGGGTTCTCCAACTCTGATCAGGATGAAGTGTTATGGGACAATTTTCTCAGGGTTGAGTTGCTGAGGAAAAAAATCTACTCTCACATTCCTATCCTCACCACATTATCTCAGTCCGTAGGTCTGGACTTCTGTCTCAGTTTCCCTGTGCTGAACTCCGGTTCCTCCCCCTCAACTCTCCCTGCCCATCGCTCTCCCAGGGTTGGCTGCCACTTGATTTACTCCTAGACATCGGTTGGGGCTGTGCTGTGACTGAGCCACAGTCCTGAGGTGCCTTCTGCTGCCTGGACTCCTGTTACCACAGCCCACACCCCAGGCACTGGCACCTGCTCCCGCCACGCCTGAGCTTGCCATGTCGTCTGGGCATCACAACCTGCATCTTCCAGCCTTCCGACATGCCCCCGTTCTGCCAGATCAGGGTTTTCCTTTGATCCCCACAAATAAGCATGACTGAGAACCCTGCTGCTTCACTCTCCTTGCCGCTCCCTACCTGCCCAAGGTAGGACACTTCAGAAAGCACCTGGGAATCCCAGAGCTACAGACTAATGAGTAGATTTTTGTTCATCAGCATGCATTTTGTGCATCAAAGTATGAATGGGGTCTCTGCTGCCTCCAGTGCCTTCACTGTCAGGGAAAAATTGAAGAAGACCTGAAACGGCTGAGGAGCCGGCTGGTGATTTAATTTCCCCCTAATTTTTATGCCTCTCAGGAAACTGACAAATTAATCGGAAGCCAGACTTCTCAACTCCGCTGCAACATAAGTGGTTGCCCCAGGAATGCAGGTCCATGGGCTCAGCTGGGAGGTTTCAGACACTGGGTCCTGTGGTACTAGGCCACCTGGGGGTCCTGGGACAGTCCTTCCTGTCCCCCGCTGCTCAGCCGCAGGATCCTGGGCACATGCAGGGCAATCCTGCTTCCGCATTCCTGCTTCCGCATTCCTGCAGAGAGCACCCTGAGGCTGCTCTTCAGCGTCATCTATTTCCCTCCCGGGTGGCTGCTTCTGCTGTGGAATTGGTATTGTTTTCCCTTAATCCTCGGAGTGCCAGACTAGACATGGGTATATTGACAGGCCCCCAAGGTGCAGTGCATTGGTTTCCTAAACCCTGAGCATAGTGTTGAGAGCCCTACTGTTGGTGCTGCAGCCTGGGTGCAGTCTGCAGTGTTTCCCAAGTGTATTTGGTCTTGGAACACTATGGTTTTAGAGCACTGATTAACATCTCCCTCAAAGAGTGTTCAGTGGAACACATTTAGGAAAATGTTATTCTATTCTAAGATTTATCACACTGTATTACAGTGATTTATTTGCATGTCTGCCTTCCCCACCAGGCTGTAATTTCCTAAAGGGCAAGAAATGTATCTTATTTATCTTTTTATCTTCAGCACCTAGCACAGTGCTTCTTCATAGAGTTGGTCCCCTAAATAGCTCTTGCCAAGGTCACCAACTACCTCCATCTCTGTTCTCATCTTATTCAAATTCCCAGTAAAATTTTACTCAGTTTGGCATTTCTTCCTTCTTCAAACACCTTTTTTTCTCTTGGCTCCTGGGACACCATACCCTCCTGGATTTCTTCCACAAGACCAGCAACTACTTTGCATCCCCCTACTGAACACTTCTCCCTTCCTGTTACCTAGACATTGAAGTACCCAGGGCTCCATCCTTGGACAGTTCCTCTGCACCAGCTACACTCTTTCCCCAGGTGACCTCAGGCACATCCCAGGCGTAAATCACTTTCTATAAGCTGATGATTATTGTGCTCATATCGCTAAATGTGGCCTTTCTCTTGAGCCCTGGACATATATCTGGCTGCTTATTTAACATCTTCTCTTAGATGTCAATATTTAACAAGTCCAAAGCAAAACTCTTGATTTAACCCAGCAAACCTGTTCATCTTCCAGTCTTTCTATATTATTGTAGTAAGTAGCATCGTCAGCTACCCAGCTGCTCATGTCCAAACTCTAAAACTCATCACATTTAAAAAATTTTCCCTTTCAATCCATCAGGACATCCTACTAGTATCACCTCTGTGGTAGATTATTATTTGGCAAATATTCATTCCTCTCCATCTCTATAGAGTATGCTTCCCCTGCCTCACCCCCACGCCCCCAAATTGATATTGGATTTGGTCAAGTGACTTGCTTTGGCCATTGGGATGTTAGCAAATGTGTCCAGAGCTGAGACCCTAACTATGTTAGAAAAGTGTGGTTTGGCATTTACATCCTGTGTTGGTATCAATGTATTTTCGGTCAGCTCCAAATTCACCTTTTGCTACCTGAACTATGGAAATGGATCAAGGCCCTTTACATCCATTTCCTTTGCCAGGTGGCACAATGTTAATTTTGTCAGTAGAGGGCACTGGATGTGCCTGCCTACAAGCCTGTAATGCCTGCTTCCCAGAGGGTGTTCCTGCCTGCCTGATGACTGCAGAGCCCCTCCACCTTAGGGACCCAGTGAACTTCTCCACCATCATATTCCTCTTGGACTATTCCAGTAGCCTCTTAACTGGTTTCCTTTCTTCCCTTCTTGTTACTCTGCCTGCAACATTTCTGGATCCCACCAGATTAATTATATGTAAAGTTTAAATATATGTCAGGTTCTGTTTCAGACTAATTTATCATGTTCCAGCATATTGACCCATCTATTTATTTGATTTGGGGCCCTTATCACAACATTTGAATTACGATATCTTTATAAGGTATCCTCATATCTGGTAGGGCAGGTCCTCCTCTTCAATGCATTTTTTCCAAGCTATTCTTTCCTGTCCACTTTTCCAGATGAATTTTAGAATCATTTTGTCATGTTCCAAAAAAACCCCAATATTAGAAATTTATTTGGAAAAATCAACATTTTTATATCATTGAATTTTTCTATCTAAGAGATTGACACATCTATATTTAGTTATCTTTTATATCCTCAAGAAAGCTTTCTCATTTTCATCGTATAGGCTTTCTTTCTTTGTTAAGATTATATGCAGGCATTTATGTCTTTTGTTGCTATTCTGCACCAGATTCTTTATTTTTCTATTATATGCTTTAAATGATTACTGTTGTTATATAGACAAGTTATTGATTTTTACACGTTTATTTTGTAATGAATCATTTTATTGAATTCGTATCAATTCTGTGTGTTTTCAGTGAATTCTCTTGAGTTTTGTGGGTATGAAATTCATATTGACTGTAAATAATGATGGTTTTCTTCTCCTTTCCAATAATTTTACTTCTTATTTATGTTTTGCCATTATGCCAACCAGAACTTCTAGAACAATGTTATATAATAATAGTAATAGTGTAAATTTTTACATTTATATGCAAAAAATGAACATTGATCCTTTTCTCACTCTATACATAAAAATCAACTCAAAATGAATCATACACTCAAATGTAAGAGCCAAAGCTATACAACTTTTAGAAGAAAGCATAGGAGAAAAAAATCTTTGGGTCCTTGGGTTAGGCAATGATTTCTTAGATAAGACACAAAAAGCATGAACCATAAAAGAAAAAACTGATAAATTGGACTTGATCAAAATAAAAACTTTTGCTTTTTGAAAGACACTCTTAAGAAAATTAAAAGACAAGCCTAGCTGGGAGAAAATATTCGCAAAACACAAATCTGACAAAAAACTTGTATTCAGACTATATAAAGAACCCTCACAGCTCAATAGTAAGTTGATAAACAGCAGACATTTCATCAAAAAAGATATATTGGTGGCAAATAGACACATGGAAAGATGCTCAACATCATCAGTTATTAGAGAAATAAAAATGAAAACCAAACCAAGATACTACTGTACATTTATTAGCTAAAATCAAAGGACTGATAATACCAAGTGCTGGCGAAGAGGCAGAGCGACATAGTGTTGGTGGGAATGCAGAATGGTATAGCACTTTGGAAAACAGTTTGGCAGTTTCTTATAAAGTTAAATATTTACTTAAATTTCTACTTTTAGATATTTACCCAGTAAAAGTAAACATATATGTTTATCCGAAACCCTGGACACAAATGTTTGTAGAAGCTTTATTCATAATAGTCTGAAACTTAAACCAATGTCCATCAATCACAGAATGGAAAAACATATTTGGTACATTTATACAATAGAGTATACTCAGGCAGCAACTTGGACGAATCTCAAAAGCAGTATTCTAGGTGAAAGAAGCAGAAAACCATAGGCTACTGTATGATTTCATTATCTGACATTCTGGAGGAGGCCAAAGTATAGGGACAGAAATCAGACCCATGGTTGGCAGGGCTGGGGTAGGGGAGGGAGTTGACTCTAAGGGAACTTAAGGGAACTTTTTGGGGTGATGGAACTAGTTTATATATTGGGTGCTGTGGTGCTTAAATGATGGTATATATTGTCTAGAACCTATCAAATTGTACACTTTAAAGGGGTAAATTTTAGTGTATGCAAATTGTACCTCAATAAACCTTTTTTAAAAAGACAAGGATAGGGCTTCCCTGGTGGCGCAGTGGTTGAGAGTCCGCCTGCCGATGCAGGGGACACGGGTTCGTGCCCCGGTCCGGGAGGATCCCACATGCTGCGGAGCGGCTGGGCCCGTGAGCCATGGCCGCTGAGCCTGCGCGTCCGGAGCCTGTGCTCCACAACGGGAGAGGCCACAACAGTGAGAGGCCCGCGTACCGCAAAAAAAAAAAAAAAAAAAAAAGACAAGGATACACAGGCCAAAAAATAATACTGGTATAAGCTGTAATCCTTGTTTTGCTCTTTGTTTTAATAGGAATGCCATTATTTATGTATTATTTTGGCCACAGCTTTGGGGAGGAAAAAGACATGTTCTCTATTATGTTAAGGAAATAGCCTTCAGTATCGTTAAGATTTCTTAGCTGCCAGTAACAGAAACTGCTTCTGGATGATTTAAGCAGAAAAGGAATTTACTGACTGGATCTTGGATAGTTCAGAGAATCACTGGAATGTCAGGAACAAAGGGAGCCTGGGCAGCTTGCACCGCAACCCAGGTCATGACACAGAACAGAGAGGGACGTGCTGCCATCTTGGAATGTGCGATCCACAGCTTGAAATGCCAGCCCTCCTGGCCCTGGGGCCTGGATGCAGCTACTTATGCTTCTGTGGCGGCTGTCCCTGCAAACTGACGTTGCTGCTATTAATGGAACCACCATGAAAAAATTTCTGCACTCAATGAAGTTGAAATTTAAAAAACATTCTCTTCTGCTTGTCATCTTTCCTCTGCCACTTGAGTTTAGGCCAAGTGCCTCACTGTTGCTGCAAGGGTGGGGCTGGTACGCAGAGCAGTGGGCAGCTGTTTTCTCCATTTCTATACGGGGAGGAGCTCTGCCTCCCACCAAAATTCAGAAAGTGGGTAATTTCTCAAACATAGGGAGGAGGATCAGATGTGAAGTGCTCTTCCACTAAAAAAACCCCATCAATGTCCACTGGTACCATCCATTCCTAGTATTTCAGAGAATGTCCCCTTTAGGAATCCATGTTGAATCTTCATACGTGATTTTCCTGATGCTACTGAGAATAATCATACAGTTTCTCTTGTTTGACCCATTGATGTGTTCTCTAAACAGATTTGCTCTTATTAAAACAGCTTTGCATTGCATTCTTTGGGTAAACCCTGCTTGGTTATGGTAAATTATTCTTTTAATAGACTGTTGAATTCAATTTACCGGCATTTTGTCTAGAATTTCCACATCTGTATTCATGAGGGAGCTTGGTCTCGTTTCCTTTTATTTAATGCTATCTCTTTGTCAGTTTCAATGACATTCTGGACTCTTCCTCTCAGGGGTTTTCTGCCTCCCGGTTGGGATCTGAGCTCTGAAATCTTTTTCATAAACCACAGGTTTTACTACAGCCCTCATGGCTCATCAAGCGATAGGAAATTACGGGGATGGACACAGATATGATGAGAAAGTCCAGATGCCTCAGGCACCCCTTAAATTACTCTGGGACAATTACTGAGGGCCGACCATGTGCCAGCCACTCAGTTATTTAACCTGAAGCTTAAATAAGCTTCTCCTCTGTGCGTAGAATTCAGATGACCCATGAGAATCATCTGGTAATAGAGAATGTGAGAGGGGACCAGAGACCATCTCATCTACCTGTGTTTTATGGTCAGAAAATGACAGAAGGGAAGAGACCAGCCCCAGGTACATACCCAGCTTTCCCTGACTTTCTGAACCTTGCTCTTTCAAAAGACTCCACTCTATAGACAGGGCAGCCAACATACAGATTCAGACCCTGCTGGAAGTATTTTTTAGGCCCCTCAGCAAGGGTGGACAAGCTGAAACTCTTAACACAGCTGGTATTGATGCCCTACATAGTTAGGCCCCGGGCCCCCCCTCTAGACCTCTGGGCCCCTGCCAGCCTGCCCACCCCTCACAAGTACTGTCCAAAGAGAATTCTGAGGAGCATCAAATATAGCCCAGAGGCTAAGCCAGGGGTTTGGAGCCGAGTGTCTTGGATTCAAACCCCAAGTCTAACACATAGTAGCTGTGAGGCCTGGGATTTGGAAGCCTTAGTTTCTCATCTGTAGAATGGGATGCTGGGAGAGCCTAAAGTGAAGCCAGCCCTGGGCTCAGAGCCATCACTCAGTTATTTTTCTAAAGAGCCTGCTCTGTGCCACACCTGTGACTGACAGCCGGGCTACAGAGAGAACTAAGACTCAAAATGGTGTAGTGCAAAGGTCTGCGCGAAATGCACTTTTTGCTCATTGGAATGGCATCTTTGAAAACCTCATCTTTCAGTTTTCTCCGGAAGCGGTGTTTCACAGAACAAAAAGATCTTTGAAGAATTAGCAGGACACTTCCTCTCCATCCTCTCCAGCTGTTTGATCTTTATGGAGATGCTGTGGTGATCTCTCACCTGTGCTCACCTCTTCTGTGCTGCTCACAGCCCAGGGATTCTCTAGCAGCTGTGTCCAGGACCAGACTGTGTTCCAGGCCAACGCCCTACAAATGTCTCCCAGCCACTCCAGTCTCCATTCCTCGCCTCTAGTGTTCACCCAGTTCTGCACACTCTCACCACACGTAGGAGCTTGGCTGTGCCCTCTGGGACTGTGGCCATTGTCTTGTTTCACAGCAGAGGTGTCTGCAAAGCTTTCCCTTGAGTGCTGTGCCCGGCAACCATATCCCCAGGTCTAGCATCCCCAAAGTCTATCCCTTGTCACTTTCTAGAATACATAACAGACCAGGGCAAAGACTGTTCCAAAGCAGAGTTCTCCAGACGGTTTGAGTCTGTCACAGCCTTGGTCTGGAGAGGTGAGGTGCCGTGGGAAGGAGAGCCCCTGATAGCACTTCTGGAGATGTTCCATGGTACAAACAGGCACAGCTTTGTTTCCACCTTCATTTCACTAACTCACCGAGTGACCTCGGGTGTGTCTCTTTCCCCCTCTGGGTCTCCATTTCCTCCTGTGTGCAATGACAACCCTTCCTATAACACTGATCTCCCTGGTCTAGTGGACTTTTCAAATGGGATAAGTGAAGTCAGAGGTCTTTGAAAAGTATAAAGTTGCAAGATACTCTTATTGGTTGAGGTTTTATTTAATTGGCAGCCAATATGACAAGACATCTTCATCAGCAATTGTTTGGTTACCAGGATACAGGGGAATTTCCAGGCACCCCACTGGAGGAATTATAACTGGGCTTCACAGGGACTGAAAGTCACCAGGCTGCTCTTCTATCTGTCTCTGTCTGGGGCCACGTGCCTCTCTCTGCTCCATTCTCCTCTCTGTAGAACCAGTTTCTTTTCCAAGGCTTGCAGTGATACTCCCCAGATTCAGCTGCTCTGTCACTCTACCTGGCATATGGCACCCAACACCAGATAGCTAACTCTGTCTTTGTGGCCTAAGACTCAGCCTGGGTGGGGTGTCCACCCTTTGTCCCATCAGGTGCGTGTGCTGAGTAGGACCCCATGTTACCCAGAACTGACTTCCGTATGGTGGCAGGTTCTCTGAGAGGAAGAGAGCCTAGAGCACGCTTGCTGGAGCTAAGTCACCCATCTTAGTGCTTCGTTTTACAGTCGAGTAGAGCAAATCAGGAAATTGAAGTGACAGGTGCAAGGTCACATGGAGAAGTAATAGTAGTGCCTGGCACTTGAATGCAGACCTTCCAACCCAAGATACAGGATGTTTTTTACATCCCTCCCGTCCTTCTCTGGTTCAGATGCAGAGAACTATTTGTGCTGGGTGGATGTGCTCTGTAATGGAGAAATGGAAATCAACACCCCTGTGTGGCTGTGCTGGACCCACTGGGTGTGTCTCACTGAGGCTGGGGAGTTGATGTGGGTGGGAAAGGCTGTGTCATGGGGTGGAGCCTCAGAAGCAAGGCTGTGGCTGCACTCTGAAGTCCCCTGGCGGGGCTCGGGGAGGCACAATGTGGAGCTATGGGAGTTCCGGGGACCCTGGGGCTGCTTTAGTGCCTCTCTTCAGGGCTCGCTAGGCCTGGGCAGACGGTTCATTCAATGTTAGGCACAAAAGGCCTCGCCAGGACACGTATCTTGCCTCCCAACTCTCTGACTCCATATATGGTGATAGAAAGCCGGTACTTCATCCCATATCCACACCTCCCGACAGCTCCAGAAAAGGGGGCGTTGATCTTGAGAAACTTTGCTAGGCTCCGGGGATATAATGGTGAGCAAACAGAAGTGTTTCTGCCCTGAGGGGGCCTATGGCCTAGAGCAGAAGGCAGACCAATCCACTCTGTGCTGTGGAAGGAAGGGAGGAAGCAGGAGGGCGCAGGACAGCCCCTGACCTGGTGGGGCGGAGGATTGGTCTCCCTGAGGAAGGTGCTGGGGCTGAGGCCTGAAGGATGGATTATGATGATAACTTACATTTCTGAGCGCTCACGCGTGTCTCCTTGACTCCTGCAGTTACAGGGACGATTATTGCTTCCATATTACAGATGAGGACATTGGGGTTTGAAGAGCTTTTGGAAATGGCCCAAAGCCAGGCAGTTGTGTTTGTTTGTTTGTTTTTTAAGTGCTAGAGCTAGGGATTTGAAGCCTGACCATCTGACTGCAGGTCTTGCACATGTAACCACTAACCACAGCAGATGTTAAGTAAGCAAAGGTAGGGAGGTAAGAGCGGGGAGGCCCGGGAGAGGCACTGAGCGAGGCCAGCCTGGCGGAGTGCAGCGAATGAGGATAACTAGGTGTCGGCAGAAGCCTGAGCCTGGCAGGCCCTTGTAGGGGCTTGTAGGACCGTGCAGGCCACACTAAGAATTTCATTCTTTATCTGGAGCACGATAGGTTAGAAGACACCAAAGGAATTTAAGGACAGGAAACACAGGATCAGAACTGTAATTCTTTTTTTGCGGTACGCAGGCCTCTCACTGTTGTGGCCTCTCCTGCTGCGGAGCACAGGCTCCGGACGCGCAGGCTCAGCGGCCATGGCTCACGGGCCCAGCCGCTCCGCGGCATGTGGGATCTTCCCGGACCGGGGCACGAACCCGTGTCCCCTGCATCGGCAGGCGGACTCTCAACCACTGCGCCACCAGGGAAGCCCCAGAACTGTAATTCTTAAAGATCATTCTGTTTGCAGGATGGAGAACAGATTGGAAGGGGGCAAGAGTGGATATGAAAAGACAAATTTAGAGGCCACTGCAGGACCCCAGGGGAGGGATGCTGCAGCTTGAAGTAGTGGAGTGCAGACAGAGGGCTGTGGGAGGGACGAGTGGAGAGTTCTCTAAGAGGGAAAATTGACAGTGTTTGGCGATGGGGGGGCTGCAGAAGTGGAAGGTCTTGAGGAGACGCCTCAGATTCTCGCTTGTGCAACTTGATGGAGAGTGGGGTCGTTCACTGAGAGGGAAGACTCTGGAAGGAGGAACTTATCTTCTGCATTTGTCCACACTTTTATGTATGTGTGACTCTCCAATTCTAAGGACAATATTACTTTGCAAATGTTTAAGAGTAGCGGTATGTAAGGGGGTTGGTCTGGGAAATGACAGAATGGCAGCTGTGTCTTTTCTGCCAATTAGGGACTCTGCACTGTCACCAGGATGGCGACTTAGAGGATGGCACCAGAGCCCACCACCAGCAGAGTGAAGGGAATGAGCTTCTGGGCAGCCTTTCTGGAGGCAAAATCTCAGCCCCTGCTTTCCCAGCTCACTCTGCAGGAAATTCATACCTCCTAGAGTTCCACATTCCCCCAAACCCAGGTTCTTCCAGGGAGGTCTGAATATGGGGTGAGGGGGACATCCGTGTAAGCACATGATGTGGTAGGTATGAAGCAGTTCACCAAAATGTCCCAGGGAAACTGTGCAGAGTTCCACCTCCAGCCCAGCCGCTGAAGTACAGACGAGGAAGCAGCCACTAAGCAAATGACGATAAGTAATGGGGAGAATCAGCCAGCTCCTGTCCGTGCACAAAGTTTTGTTGTTCCACCGAAAAAACCTTCCTCTGCCAGGTGCTTGTTACGCTCTTCATAGGCGAGGCATTTAGTAAAGCAGGTTTACTGGACAGAGTGGTGCCCACCCAGATGCCCCCTCTGGGACCCAGACGCTCCATCCTCCAGCTGCCGGGAGTAGAAGCTGCTGACAGCTCACAGCCAAGTCCGCTGTGGAAACTGTCCTCCACCCCCTCGCTGCCGTGCCCAAGGTCAGGTGCTCTTCCTGAGGCAGCCTTGTCTGAATCGAGACAAGCCTGAAGGCCACCCCAGCTCCAGAGCTCCATGCGGAATGGGCTCCTGTTATGACGGTCTCTCCGTTCAGCTTCTCTTCGGCCCCATCCTGCTTCATTCACTCCAGAACATGCCATAAACCTCCTGCATGTCCACCTCCCTCTCAGGGTCTGTCTCCTGGGGAGTCTGACCTACCACATGGATGGCTTTGTAACATGATACAATTCCTTGGCTTGTCGATGTGCAATTCCTTTCCTCGTGTGTTTCTGGTTAGAGTGGGTCACAGGGGAGATTCTCTAGAGATTTTGGAGGTGAAGGAGAGGCAGCAGTCATCTTGTAGCATTCTTGCTAATGTGCTGACTCAGTTCCTTGCGTGAAGCAGCAGCTGGACCGGGTGTGTGGGTTTAGCTCAGTGATGAAGGGCCCTGCCTCTGCAGGATTTCTTCTCCACCAAGGTCAGAGGCAACAAGAATGGACACGGGTTCTAGACTGTCCTTGTGGGATCCTAGATTATGCCTGTGGGGTTCCAGACTGCTCGTGATCTTTGCTTCCTAAATGTTTGCCCTGTGGACTTCAAGCTCCAGTATCAGATACAGAGACAGCTGTACAGGGACCGTTTAATCAGCTCCCACAATGCACAGGTCAATTCCCTGTAATAAACCCCTTAATATGTATACATGTCTATTTCTATCTATATCTATGTCTTTCCTACTGGTTCTGTTTCTCTGGTCCAACTCTGACTCACAGACACACATTCTAATTAGAGGAAAGCTGAAGCTGCTGCATAGACCAGTACAGGAGCAAATAGGGTCAGAATTAGCTAGAACAATACAAGCACAGCTGACAGATCTGCTCTTTGAAGAAAGAAATGTGAGCAGTTAGTGTGTCTCCCGTGGTGCCAGGATGTGAGAGTCTGGGTCACCCCGGCCCAGAAAGGAATGTGAAGCAGAGGGGCAGACCTAGAGCAACAGCCTGGGACACTGTTAGTTAGAGGAGACTTGCCCCAGCTTCCCGGTTTAAGGCTGCACCACTGCCCCACTTAACTACCAGTGGCTGGTAGTTAAGGCCTTACCTCTCACCTGCATAGTCAGGTTGGCACCATTTCTGGATGTGTGCACACACACACAACAGCATATCATCTTACAGTTTTCCTTGATTCCTCCCAGCTCTTTCTTTTGTGGTTCATAAAAGGCCCTGCGTTTTAAAGCCTCTGCTGACAGGTGCGGCTAACCAAGTAGGTGCGTCCCATCCTGCACAGACTGGGTCTGAGCTGAGGCTTTTCCTGAGGGGTTTTGCCTTATCTGAAGGCATCTGTTTTCAAGCCATTCTCTTCCCCTCTCCTTTCAGGAGACAGTTATCTTACTCTCCTCCCTTGGAGTGGATGTTGCCCCTCAGGGTTTCCCAGGTTGGAAGCGATTTCCCCAACATGCAAGGAGGCACAGGAATGTGGGCATAAGGAGGGGGAAACAGAAACAGTTTCCAACTGAGAAATGAGACAGGATAAAAGAGTAATAGCAACAGGAGGGAATAAGGAGAAGGTTTATTAGCCAATGTTTGAAAACATGAGGGTCCCAGAGCAGAATTCTTAACAGATTCAATGGTTTTCACACATATTTTATCTGCAAAGCTGGAAAAAGCCCGTGGTAAGGGAATGCAGATGCTCTCCAGAGCACAGCTTAACTTTCGGTTCTGCTGTCCTTAGAAGACCATCCTCAGGCTCTTTAGCCCTGGGGCCTTAACAGGGGTTCCTCCTTCTCCCCAGATCTTTCCTTCCTCTGAGTAGCAGCCTAAGTACAGAAGTGAAGCCTCTTGGGGATAGAGTAGGAGGACTTTCTTTTTCCATCTGACTCCAACTATTAGTATACCTGCAGACATTGGTAAGCTGAAAAATGACCTCCCCAAAGATATGCACATCCTAATCCCTGGAACATGTGAATGTTATCTTATACGGCAAAAAAGGGACTTTGCAGATGTGATTAAGTTAAGGATCTTGATATGGGGAGATGATCCTGGATTATCCAGGTGGACACTAAGTGCAATCACATGTATCCTCATAAGAGGGAAGCAGAGAGAGACTTGACACACAGAGGAGAAAGCAATGTGAAGACGGAGCAGACAGAAACTCGAAGATGTTGGTCTTGAAGATTGAAGTAATGTGGCCACAAGCCAAGGAACGTTGGCTGTTGCCAGAAACTGGAAGAGGCACAGAACGGATTTTCCCCTAGAGCCTCTGAGGATGAATATGGCCTTGCCGATGACTCAGTTCCAGTGCCATGATATTGATTTTGGACTTGTGAACTCCAAAACTGTGAGAGAATACATTTCTCTTGATTTAAGACACCAAGTTTGTGGCTGGTTTGTTACAGCAGCTGCAAGAGACTAATACACAGACCCTTTATGCGTTTGTGGTAAAACGTCTTCTTCATCAACCCTGGGAGAGAGGGGCCGCTGCAGAAATGGTGGGAAGGATGGCCAAGGTTGGGGTGCACAGTGTGCAGGGATCTCAGCCCCTGGGCAGGTGGGCTGGTGGGAGGGAACTGAGTTCAGACATAGAGGAGGATCACTGGGTACAGTGGGGCAGTGTAGTCCAGGGGCTGTGAATTCAGACAAACTAATGTTTCTACATCATGGTTTTACTTCTGACCTGCTTTTTTTTTTTTTTTGATACATTAATGTTTTTGAGTTTCCTTCTCTATTAAACAGGGGAAATAATACATACTTCATGGGCTACTGGAAAAATTTAATGAGATGAGTCACTCTATAAAAATAGTACACAGCAGTGGGCTTCCCTGGTGGCGCAGTGGTTGAGAGTCCGCCTGCCGATGCAGGGGACATGGGTTCGTGCCCCGGTCCGGGAAGATCCCACATGCCGCGGAGCGGCTGCGCCCGTGAGCCATGGCCGCTGAGCCTGTGAGTCCGGAGCCCGTGCTCCGCAACGGGAGAAGCCACAACAGTGAGAGGCCCGTGTACCGCAAAAAAAAAAAAAAAAAAAAAAAAAAAAAATAGTACGCAGCATTGAGCACATTTAAGTGCTGAAGAAGTGATAACTCTAAGCAACAGTTAAAGTGTGATGATTCAGGCATGGTTCTAGCAATCCGTGCTTTCAGGAGGACAAATTTCTCAGGTCAGGCAGGATGGCAAGTACTGCTAAATTGCATCTTAATTCTCCTCTTTGCCAGGGCTACAGCCAGGGTCAGGACTCTGTCTGTGTGTGGCAGAAGTGGCTCTGCAGGCATGGGGCACAGGAAGTGGGGTCTGGTGTGGGGAAGGAAGGTGGCAAAGGCCCGGCAGACTCTAGGCTCCAGTCCGAAAGGGTCCCAGGGTACCAGGCATCACGGCTACCTGATTTGTGGGATTCAGTGCAAGATGAAAATGTGGGCCCCCTTGTTCAAATTATTAAGAATTTCAAGACCACATGGCAGTGCACTGGGCCTGTCTGCACCTGGTGACTGTAATCTGAGCATACCCACAAAATCAGCTCTGCCAGCTTTGGGGCGGTGGGATAGAGCCCAGACCTATAATCTGGACCAGGCCAGGCTGAAAAGGGCAGAGCCCTGCTGGGTCCTAGGGCCGTGCTGCTCACTCCACCGTGACCGGGAATCACCCAGGAGCTTATGAGCATGCAGATTCCAACTCAGAAGTTCGGGTGTGGGACCTGCATTTCTCACTAGCTCCCTAGGGACACCTGAGGCTGACTGTCCTCAGGTCACACTTTGAGTAGCAAGGTCCCAAGAGACACTGTAAGTTAATGATGTGGACCTGGGCCTTGATGTTTCCTTTCACTCGGTTTCTCAGGCTACCAATCTTATCTTCAGGGGCCTGTTACTTCTGTTCTGAACTATGGGAAGACACCTGAGTGTTATACTCACCTGTTATGTCATGGGTCAGGCTGGGTTTAGTCAAAGATAGGAAGTTTGGATCTGCTAAATGTGGGCAGTCTGTATCAATCTGGTTACTGATAACAGTAGCAGTAACAGCACAACAAAGATCCCTTAGCAGGTTGTATTTATTGAGCACAAACCATGTGCTAGAAACAGAACTAATCAACTTCACAGGCATTCTTTTTTCCATGGTGTGTAACTGTATTTAGTTGAAAAGTATTAATAACAATAGCTAACGTACATGTGCCAGGCCCTGTAATCGGTGATTATATTATATATTAATTCATTTAAAGACACACAGATTTTTACTATTAATTTTCATGCATAATCTTGCATATGCCTTCTAACATCCCTGGAGTAGGTACTACCATGATGTCCATTTTACAGATGTGGAAACCGAAACAAGAACTGTACAGTAACCTGCCTTTATCTCTGGCTCCCAAGTCTGGCTCTTCAACACTCTCAAGTAGTTGGTCCTAGTTGTGAATAAATGGGGACAGGTTGAGTGCTGGCTGACACTAAATAGTTTACAACGTGATCTCACAGGGGATCATTCATTTGCTCTTTACAGCCACCCTGAGAAGCAGTGCTGGGATCCAGTTTATGGATAGAAATTGAAGCCTGGAGCTTGTAAGTGACTTGCCAAGTTCATAGCCAGTAAGTGGGAGATGTGAAACCCAGGGAACTCAATCTCTGTGGGCACCCCATGCTGTCACTTCTCCATGGGAGGAGGGATGATGGGATGGGGAGTGTTTAAGGAGGTGGGGATCCAGCTCCAAATCTGATGAGTTCAGGCAGTGGCTCCAGGGAAAGCACGAGTCCAGGGACAGTGCTGGGGTGACATGTGCTCCCAGGAGGGGCCTTCCCAGTGTCTGGTGCTGGGCTTCTGCTGCCATGGGAGAGGGTCAGAACTTACCCCTTCCTAAGAACTTTCCCTGTTCTTGGAGCAAAGAATGCTGAGAGGGAAGCCTCACACTCTTGGGTTGGAAGACTGACTCCACCTCTTGCTGGCAAATCGTCCTCAGTGTCTGTGCAATGGAATTAAGAATAGTGCCCCCTCCCCCAAAGTGGCTTGTTAGGAGGATTAAATGAATTCATCCATGGAGAGCTCTGAGAAGAGTGCCTGGCTCTTCCTCCTAGCGGTAAGTGTAGTGTTCCTGCAAAACCCTCCGACGTTGGGTGCGACCAAGAACAGGTCCCCCTGAGCTGAGGGCCTGGGGCTTCCTTGTCTGAGCAATTGCCAGCCTTCACTGTGTGGGCGGGGCCTAGCCCCCGAATTTCCATCTGTCTCGAGACCTTACTTCTGCTGACATACTGGGAAGCAGATCATTGTTGAGATTCTCCCCATCCATATGGAGCATATATAACCTTCAAAGAAAATGACACCAATTTTCTCTCCAAGTGTGATGAAATAGAAACCGCTCACATTGGGGTCAGAAGGACTTGGTTCTTGTTGCAGCTTTGCCATTAGGTAGCTGTGTGACTTGGGGAATACCACCCAAACTCTTTGGACCATTGTTTCCCCACCTAAACTATGGAGGAGTTGGATTGAATTTAAGAAAATTTAAGAAAAAAGTGCCTTGAGGCCCCACTTCAAGCTGGACAATGCATGGGGCACTAGGGATGTAAAACCAAAGAAAGCAAGACCCCTCCCCTCAAGGAGCTCCATTCTGGGGCAGAGGAGCACCACAGTGGAGGAACACATCATCTAATAGCTATGTTTGGCTCTGACATTCTAGAATTATGCCCATTCTCACCCTTGACTCCTACCAACAATATTGTGCTTATGGTGGACAAATAAATGTGTCTGTTGCTTGTCTTTGTTCTTTCACCAGGTACCAATTCTGGCTAAAGAAAAATTCCATTAGACAGCAATCTAAGTTCTGAATCACTGGCTTAGTGTGGTATATGCCCCACCAAGGTCCTCTTACTGGTCAAAGTCCAATGGCTTCCAAAGTTCAAATCCAGTGATATTAGACGTGACCTTGAGTTTCTCTGGGTTGGTGGAGACAGAGCCAGCCCAAGGTCACCTCTGACATTCTCCCACTTTCCTGTACCCTTTTCCAAGAAGCCTCTGGCTCGTACTTCACATCAACAGGCCTGGAGGCTTATGTCTCAGTAATTCAACAACCACGGCAGCTGGTTCTTTTCCCTTAAGATTTAATACTTGTCATTTATCTGTGTCAAAACTGCAAAGGAGTAAGTTTCCAAAGACAGATTTATTATGCGTGCTGAGTGTCTCAGGTGCAGCAGTGCATAGAGATGGGTTGAATTCCATATTGGTTCTATAAAAATAGCCACTTTGCATTCAGACAAGTGAGAAACATACAGTCTTGTGCTGTGAGTCACCATGGGGCATCCACAGAAAGTCACATCATTGTGAGGCTGTGTTCTAGTCACTCATGTGGGGCTGTGTTCTAGCCATTGGTTTCAGGGTCAGCTGCCAGCCTTACACAAGTATTGGCTTATGCAAGGAGCAAGTTGTAACCAGAGCCGAACTGGTTACAGCTACATAAGTTGTGAGGCTCAGTGCAAAATGAAAATGTGGTGCCTAAAGTTTAAAAAGCAGGAAAAAAGTGCTGTTATAGATAAAGCTTTTCCCTTTCTTCTGCGGTCTTTCTCTCACTTGTCATGGTATTTTTCATTTGCGATTTAACGTTATTCTAAGAAAACTTAAAGTTTTCAGTTATTAGCATGCATTTTACTGTTTACCTATTTATTGTGCAATGCAAATTTAAATGCAAATATAAGAGCATATAACTCCTAGGTGGAATCACTGAAATTATGCAATCATTTCACAGCTTGTCCCCAGTGGGTGCCTTGAGTGCTCCAGAAAAGACAAACCCAAGCCAGGCTTGGGAAGATAGAAGGAAGAGAGGATCCTCCAGGCATGGAGTGTGGATCCTCACTGGTGTCCTGGGCTCCATGATGCAAGGCACATGCATGCTCTTTCTGGCCTAGAGCTTCCAGCTTTGCCCTCCTACCCACCCCCCAACCCAGCCATCCTCGGTACTGAGATCTTGTGCAGCTGCTGGGGACGAGGGCTGGAGACATCAAGCGAGGCATCTCCTCTTCCCATGAGCTCACCACCCCAAAGCACAGCAGATGGGTTCCCCCACAGATTTTTAAACATCTATTCTGGGACGGACATTAGCTTCTAATCCATGGAACCTGTAAATGTTACCTTTTTTGGAAAAAGGGTTTTTGCAGATATGATTAAGTTGAGGATCTTGCAGTGGACAGATTATCCTGAATTGTCTGGATGGGCCCTAAATGCCACCATAAGTGTCCTTATAAGAGGGAGGCAGAGGGAGATCCAACACATGCAGACAGAAAAGGAGAAGTCAGTGTAAAGATGGAGGCAGAGATGGGAGTGATGGGCACAAGCAATGTGGAGCCACCAGAAGTTAGAAGAGGCCAGGAGCAGATTCTCCCCTAGAGCTTCTGGAGGGAGCATAGCCCTGCTGACATCTTGATTGTAGCCAATGAAATTGATTTTGGACTTCTGGCCTTCAGAACTATGATAGAATAAATTTCTGCTGTTTCAAGCCACCAAGTTTGTGGCAATCTGTTACAGCAGCCTTAGAAAACTAATACCAAAACTACTAGAATTAATAATAATCAGCAAAGTTGAAGGATCCAAGGTCAATACACAAAAAGCAACTGTATTTCTATCAGCAACTAATAAGTTAAAAATTAGAATAAAATATTCCATTTATAACAACATCAATAAACATCAAATTCCTATCGTTAAATCTAATGAAAGAAGTAGAGCCCCGAAATATTATTGAGATAAATTAAAGAAGACTTAAATAAATGAAGGGATATACCATGGTCATGGATTGGAAAACTCGATACTGCTAGATGTCAGTTATCCCCAAATTAATCTACAGATTGTGTAATGCCCATAAAATTCTGGAAGTTTATTTTTTCTTTTTGTAAAAATTGATAATCTGATTCCGAAACTAATATGGAAATGCAAAGGGCAAAGTATAGCCTAGGCAATCTTGAAAATGAAGAATAACTTTGGACAGCTTACATTACTAGATAAGATCCATTATTAATGTATTGTAAGTTAGTGTGAAACTGTTACAAGGATAGAAACACTTACCAATGGTACAAAATAAAGCTCAGAAACAGTCTGACATTTATAATTAACTGATTTACTATTAAGGCAGAACATGGGAAAAGAAGGATAGTTTGTTTAGTGAGTATTTCTCAATTGATTTCATGGAAAAGATTGTATTTTTACTCCCCCTACTTCATACCAAGCACATAATCAAATACATATGGATAGCAGCTCTAAATGTGAAAGACAAAAACAATAAAGTTGTAGAAGAAAGCATAGAATAATGTATTTATGACCCTTGAATAAGCAAAGTCTTTTTAAAAAGGATACAAATCTGCTAATCAAAAAAAGAAAAATATATTGATAAATTAGACTTAAGAACTTTGGTTTTCCAAAAGACATCATTAAGAGAGTAAACAGGTAACGCACAGAGTAGAAAAGATATTTGCAATGCATATATCTAGCTAAGGACTTGTATCCAGAAAGTATAAAGAACTCCTACAAATCAATTAGAAAAAACAACTCAACAGAAAAATTGGCAAAAGGCTTTATTAGACACTTCACCAAGAGAACATCTGAATGGCAGCAAACAAACAGAAAAACAAAAAACAACCCTAAACCAACCATATGAAAAGGTACTAAACTTAATCAATCATCAAGGAAAGGTAAATTAAAGCCACAATGTACCACCGCACACCCACCAAAATGACTAAAAGAAGATGGAAAGTTCCAAATCAAGGCTGGTGAGACTATGGAGCAAAGTGAATTCTCCTACACTGCTGGTAGGAGTATAAATCGGTACAATTATTTTGGTAAACCATTTGTCAGTGTCTAATAAAGCTGAACCTATGCATACGTTATGACCCAGTTATATACCAGATAGAAATGCATTCATGCATTCACGAAACAGTAGGTACTACAATGATTGTAGCAGCACTATGGATATTACCCAAAGGTCCATCAAAATAAATAAATTGAGACATTCATATAATGCAATACTACACAGAAGTGAGAATACATGGTCTATTTCAATGCAACCATGTGTGTGAAACTCAGAAAACATAAAATTGAGTGAAAAAAGCCAGACCTAAATGAGTGTCTACTTATTACAGTATTCCATTTGTATAGAGTATAGAAGCAGACAAAAATCTATACCGTTAGACACTGGAACAATGGTTGCCCTTAGGTAGGTGCAATAATTGGAAGGGACCACAAAGAGGGACTTTGGGGTACTGGTCATGTTCTGTTTCTTGATCTCGGTGCTGATTACATGTATATGTTTAGTTTGTGAAAATTCATTGAGCTCAACATTTATGCTATGTGTACTAGAAAAGTATATTATGCTTCAATATAAAGTTCATAAAATCTCACCTTATACTTTATAGCATTATGACTGGGATTAAGGAAAGTAACTTAGCACAGGTCCGGGCACATAGTAACTGTTTTAAAAAGACAGCTATTTTTATTATTGCTACATAATAGAAATGATTTCCTGACAGACATCTGCTACAGCTGGTACTACCAGCTTTACTTTGCCTTGCTTGACATTAGCCTGACAAATGAGGCCCTGTCCAGTCCTGACTCGGCTGCAGTGACTTTGAAATTTGTCAGTATTTGTGCAGCAATGCTGAGCATCGTCAGACGTGTGAACAGTAACGTCTGTTAACACGGAATTATTGCTCTCCACTTTCAACATTTTTCTAAAGCAGTTCCAGCAAGTGAGGCCAAAAGCCATGAAAGGGCGATGACTAAGGTTCCAGAATCGTGTGTGACATGGATTTTGCATACAGGTGCATCATCTAGGCGCAGTTTATAAATGGCTTCACTCAGGACTTTTGCAGAGGCCAATGTATTTGAGGAGACGGTGAAATGTGCATTGTTTCCTGCATCCGCAGCACATGTTGGTCCCGTTTGCCTTCTGTATGGAGTTTTTATTGTTACCCTTTGTTATAAGGATCCTAAAGATGTGAATCATGTTGAGCATCCCATCCATTTGTTTGTTTACACCCTTCCTTTTTCAAGAAAGGCTCAAAGTGGCTTACACGAATATTGCTGTTGGAGTTATCTCTAGGGGAATCCACCTCACCGTGACCTCTCTCCTCTAAGCTGCCCCTTTCGGTTTTAAGCAGTGGGTCTGGAAGGCGTGTTTGCATTTTATTATGGCCTCCCGTGTGGCCCTGAGCGAATAGATCAGGTAGAGGTGACTGACCCAAGCTGGGCCAATTGCAGTCTTTCTCCTAAGATTTGAAATTGGTGCTTGGAGACAGCAGCCGCTGTTCACTGATTGGCTGAATGAGACCACATCAACTTACCCATTTTCACAAGAAAGGAGGTCTACAGAGGCAGACAGAAGGAAATTGATGCATAGAAGAAAATAGAAATGGGGCACTTGGAGAAGAGAAAGGAGAGAGACTGGAAGAGGGGATGCCTTGGTTTCTGATATTTCTCTCAGTCTTGTTTCTTGTCTCTCCTATGGCCCAACTGCACTTCCTCCCCTGTGTCCACAAGATGACCCTGTGCTATTACAATACTCCCCTCCTATTCTTTGTAGTTTAAGCTAGCTCAAGTAGATTATCTATAGTTTCCAACTAAAATAAAACATATTGCAACAAGATAAAGTCACATTTAAAATGTGTCCACAAATGGAAAATGTGTCAACAAATGACATATTTAAAATGTGTCACCATAATGAAGGCTAGTATGTTGTCAGGAGAGAGGAGGGGATACCAATGGCAGCCGTGGGACCCTGTACACTTTGCTGCTAGCAGCCACAAATGACAAGGAGGATGAAGCGTCAAGATCAGACGTTCTCAACCCTGACTGCATAAAAGGGACACAGGAGCTTCTGAAATATACTCCCAGGCCCTGCCCCAGAGACAATGATATAATTGCTCTGGGCTGGTATCTTGATGTTGGAAAAGCTCCCTTGTGATTCTAAGGTGTGGCCAGGGTCGAGAGCCACTGAGTTACATTATTCACAAGATGTAGAAATAAAAATAGGTCAGAAACCAAACAAAAACAATTCCATAAGCATAGGAATGGTACTGAAGCCCCAGAGAGAAATCCCTCCCATAGATCCTCATTTGCAGGGCATGTGTGCTCAAGGATATCCTCATAGCAGATAAGGAAGTATTACCAGGCCCGAGTCAGAAAGTGGCCTGGGATCTACAAGGCTTGAATAATTGAACTTGATTTGTATAACTGTGGAAATTAAGCTTCCAGTCCCTCAATCACCAAACACATACCACCTGTAGTTATTTTCTAGACTGTTCCCACTGCTGGTTGTCATGCCATGGATTAGTTACACCTGCAGGAGCTTAGCATAAGATCAGGAGTCACCAGTGAGTTTTCTCTTCCTTGGGGGTTATTGTTTAACCATAAACTAGGTGAGTAAGCACTTTATTTACTAGGATGCAACACGGATAGAAGTGTATTTAAGTAATCAGCATTCTACTTGGTAGGAAGCCAGAGAGAAAACATCTCACTTGAGGCAGTGGCAGCAAAGTTTAATAGCCCCCTGGGTAGAAACTGGTCCTAGCAGTGTTTCATTGACTTGGAGATGAAGGATTTAAAAGCTGGCAGTCTCTCCTACAGCTTTGAAGGGTATGGGATGGTAGGCAGCAACACAATTCCTTCAATCAAATGTGTCAGTTTTTACAAAGAGAGTTAGCATCTTGGGGAGAGCTAACTGGTGTCTTCTGGGTTTTCAGGGGATGGGGTGGAGTAGAGACCCTTGAATAGGAAGGGATAGCCTCTGGGAGGAACAAAGTGTAGCTTTTAGGACAAATGCAAGGAAGAAGGGCCCCAACCTCTTCTTACGGGTGAGCTTTTCTTTTGCTACCACAGCTATAGCAATGAGTTCTGACTGGCCATTGTAAAAAGAAATGAAGCAGTTATACTCCTATAAAGATGTTAAACAAAAAGAAATGAAGCTATGACATATATACAAGAAAAGGAAAAATGAATAAGATTATTTCAATCATGAGAGTATAGAAGGTTAGAAGGAGATTAAAACAACAATGAAAAAGCAATACACATTTTTAAATATATATATATATATTTAAAATTTATTTGTTTTATTTATTTATTTTTTGCTGCATTGGATCTTCGTTGTGGTGCACGGACTTCTCATTGCAGTGGCTTCTCTTGTTGCGGAGCACAGGCTCTAGGCACATGGGCTTCAGTAGTTGTGGCACGCAGGCTCTAGAGCACAGGCTCAGTAGTTGTGGTGCACGGGCTTAGTTGCTCCATGGCGTGTGGGATCTTCCCTGGCCAGGGCTCGAACCCGTGTCCCCTGCATTGGCAGGCGGATTCTTAACCACTGCGCCACCAGGGAAGCCCAAAAAGCAATACACATTTTTAAAAGAATATAAATCACAATAAAGTCAAAAGGTTAGAAACTTAAAAATAACAATCAGTAAAGTGGATGAGATTTAAAAGAAAATGTAAAAAGCTATAAATGAACAAAATAAAAGGTTAAAAACATAAAAGTAAATGAGATGAAAGATTAAGATAAAAGGGCAAAAACATTAGGTTAAAAAAAAAGTACAAGTAGATGGTATTTAAGGATTAAGAGCTAAAATTAAAACAGTAAAGGTGAAAATATGTAAAATCATAAGAATATTAAAGAAATACCTTTAAATAAAAACAATTTTTAAATGTTTATAATGAGAGACAGAGAAGCTTAAAAAAAATAGTGGTGAGGCAGGAACGGCTAGAAGAAGTAAGAAAAAGTCTTAGGATGCTCCAGCTGGTGGATCAAATCGTCTTGAGTAGGGAACTAAAAGAGAAACGTGGTATCTTACATTCTCAGAATCACCTTCTACACAGAATTTAGCACTGTAGGAAACCAGCGGAGTCCTGGCTCTTGCCTGTGATGAGAGGAGGCGTGAATCCTACACGTAAACAGCTAGGGTGTCAGGGTTGTCCCAAATCTGCCTTTTGCAACTATCCAGCAAGAATAATTATTTCAGGTAGGTATCAACATCTCCATGGTCCAGATAAATATAATTGCTTAAAATCAGACAGCAGAGCTGAGAACAAAACTCAAGTCCTGTCTTTCATGTTATAGCTTTGCTCATCCTAAAGACTCCAAAGTCTAATCCTCAATTGCCAGACTTGGAAACTGCCCCTTTCCGTTCATTCTGAATGGTAACTACTGACTTCTGGCTATTAGGAATGAAGTAGTGAATTCACTTTCTTTCCATTCTACCGTATGCCACCTTTCTCCTCTCAGTTCTAAATTGTTGGAGTGTATACTATTTATGGTTTATTATGCCTCCTTTACTTCCACCCTTGTTTGTTTTGGGGTCTGCAGTTAAATATATTTAATGCTCACTGATATTCTTTTTGCCTGGTTTTCTCTAATCGTCTCTTGTTTGACTAGAGTTCATTCTCTACTCTAGTAGTCAGGGTTCTCCAGAGAAACAGAACAAACAGGATGTATAGATATACATGCAGAAAGAGATTTATTATAAGGAATTGGCTCACACAATTATGGTGTGAAAAATCCCTAGGTCTGCATCCGGCAAGCTGGAGACATAGGACAGCTAATGGTATAGTTCCAGTTCAAAAGGTAGCAGGCTTGAGACCCAAGAAGAGCCGATGTTTCAGTTCAAGTCCAAGTCCGAAGCAGGAGAAGACCAATGTTCCAGCTCTGTAGTCAGGCAGGAGGGGTTCCCTCTTACTTGAGGGAAGGGCAACCTTTTTGTTCTTTTCAAGCCTTCAACTGACTGGATGAGACCCACCCACACTGGGGAGGGCAAGCTGCTTTAGTCAGTCTACTGATTCAAACGTTAATCCCATCCAAAAACACCCTCACAGATGCACCTAGCATAATGTTTGACTACATATCTGGGCACCCCGTGGCCCAGTCAGGATGACACATAAAATTCAACATCACATCATACTATTTTCCTCAAGAAAGGCTCATGAGAACAATATTCCCAGAGTTCTTTCATGTTTAAACTGTTATCCTTTAGGCTTGAAAGTCTGTCTAGATATAAAATCTTTGCCTCTAATTTCTTTTCCTTGATTATCTTTTAAGAATTGTTTCACTATATTGGTGTTAAATGGTGCTGTGGGCAAGTTTGATGTCAGCCTGGTTTATTTCCTTTACAAGTGATTTGATCATTGCGCTTGGCTGCTGAAAGAATCCTTTATCTTTAAAATCTGATAATTGTATTAGGATATGTCTCAGTTACGAGTCACTTTTCCCTAGTCCATGATTTGTCCTTTCAATTTGTAAATTCAAGTCTTCTTTTACTTTAGGAAAATGTTCTTGAATTGTATTTTAATTATTTATTCTGTCTCATAGTTGTGGTTTTCTTGTTTAGAGACACCAAATATGCATATGTTGGATTTTTGGTCAATCTTCTTTGTCCTTTGCAGACATCTTCTGTGTTATCTGCAGTCTTTTCTTTCTTGTCCTCCTTCTAATTTCTTCTTTTCTGAAAAAATTCTTTTTTTGGGGGGGGGTTCTCCTATTTAATTCCTGAATTCTGCCAATTCTCAACTCACTTCTTCCCTGAATTCTAGTATTTCTGATGGTTTTTATCTTTTTTTTTTAATCACTGCCTGCATCAAGTTTTAAAATTTTATGATGGAACATTTTGCTATAATATTTATGTAGTGAGTTTTCTTCATCTACAGGAAAGTTTTTCTAGTCTTTGGAAGTATATTATCTTTGTGAGTGGACGGATCCTGTGCCTATTCAGTATTTGTTAGTCCATTGTATTAGATGAATTTCTGGACCAGCTAGCTGCAGGCACTTGCTTTGTGCATATGTTTGAGGGGGTTGTGAAATGCAATGAGAGAAGGTACGGAAAGTCTCCAGGCTTTGCAACTCAAGGGCTTCGTCTTCTGTTACTAAGGTGCTGGACCATTTCCTTTAAATATGGCACCCCCGTGTAGCCATACCTGCTCTGCCCCTCTGCACCTAACCTGGCTCAGAAGAGCTTCTAGAGTCAACCTTGTTTTCTTCTGTTTCTTTAAGGCCCCTGCCATCAAAAGTATATTTTTTCATGCTTTCTGAGCTATGCCATTCCTGGGTCCTCTTGCGACACATTCTCTCTGTTCCTTCTTAGCCCGGCTCGCAGAAGTCCCCCCTAAGGTAGTTATCCTCTCTTTCTGGGGATGCAAAAATGCATTTTTTTTGTTGATGATCTGAGATCTGCTCACTAGGCCCTTGTTCTTCCTGTCTTCTCCCATCTCTGTCTCTTATGAGGATTCCCACAGGACTCAGCTGGTCACACCTGTTTTGGGGATTATTTAAATATAACTGGGGGTTTGCGAGTTTTCTGTTTTCTAGTTTCATTTAAAATAGTGCTTGTGTTTTTCTTTTCTCCACCTCCCCCCACCCCAATTCTCCTTGTCACTCTATATGGTTTCCAAAAGGAGACAGGAAAAGTCCAAACCAGAATCAAACTACACAGTAGTTTTAAAAAATCTCCCCAGTAATTTTGATGTCCGGAGGGGGAATGATGGTTCTAAAGAAAAACAAGGGAAAGATAATCACAGAATTCAGTGTAATGATTATCCCTGGATACAGGAAGTGTGTAGGATGCAGGAAAATGCCACTGGGGAAAGAAAGCTTCAGTGGTACAGGTAATATTTTATTTCTTAACTTGGGCACTAAGTTAAGGAATATTTACATTATTTGCTGTATATTATTATGTATGATGAAAATATTTCATAATAAAAATTTAAAAATCCTTTAAACACTCAAGGAGAAAATTATATTTTAGTGATTTCAAATATGATTTATATTAATTTGACTATTGCTGCTTATACTACTGTAATAGATAATATTTAAGGACAACAAAAAAACAGCTCCATTCAGGGAGCCAAGGAGCCAATCTTATTACTTCCCTCATCCCCAGACAGACAAAAGGACCTTCAGAAAATCCACCAGGATACTGGTGTTCTTTGTTTTTCCTTTTTTTTATTGAGGTATAGTTGATTTACAATATTATATTAGTATTGAGTGTATAACATAATGATTCACAACTTTTAAAGGTTATACTCCATTTACTCTTACTATAAAATATTGGCTATATTCCCTGTGCTGTACAATATATACTTGTAGCTTATTTTATACCTAATAGCTTGTACCTCTTAATCCCCTACCCCTATTGTGCCCCTCCCCTCCTTACTCTCCCCGCTGATAACCACTAGTTTGGTCTCTATATCTGTGAGTCTGTTTCTTTTTTGTTATATTCATTAGTTTGTTTTACTTTTTAGATTCCATGTAAGTTATATCATACAGTATTTGTCTTTCTCTCTCTGGCTTATTTCACTAAGAAAAATACCCTCCAAGTCCATCCATATTGTTGTAAATGGCAAAATTTTTATTCTTTGTTATGGCTGAGTAATATTCCATTGCATATACATACCACATCTTCTTTATCCATTCATCTGTTGATGGACACTTAGGTTGCTTCCATATTGGCATTCTTCTTATTAAAAAAAAAAACATGGTAGTGTCTTTAACTGGACTTTAAAACAAATGGGATATCAGAGAATAACATTCTCATGCTGCATTAATCTTGTTTGGCCAGAACCAGGAGAGCCTAAAGTGGTAATCAGAGGTCTGGTTAATAATTACGTGGTCCTTGACACCACAGACTTGTCTAATAAGCCACTGGGACTCCAGACTCCCTTCTGCTTTACAACCATTTCTCAAAGAACTTAAAACATGCTCCCTGGGGATAGGATCAGAAAGCACATGACTATAATAATAATAAGGGAAAAAACACTCTAATTTTGTATATACTGACATGAAAAGTTATGTTGCTAAGGAAAAAATAGTCATGTGAACTCATATACGTGGCATGTTCTATTTTGTAAATAAAATTAAAGGTATCTATATCTATATCTTTTGCCTGTAGACAGGAAATGTTAGGAAGATTAGACAATGTTTATCATGGCAATAGGGGGGATTGGTGCTAGGATAGAGGAAAGGAGTTTCATTTCCAACTTTAATAATTTTAAAAGTTTATACTTTTAAACTTTTTGTGCGTGATTTTATTTTATTGTTTTAAACATATTTTTCAAATGAAAAGTAAAAATAAAACGCATTTCTTCTTGTGACAGCCAAGAGCTGGGGCACCTACCTTCAGCTCCTGCCTTGGAGCCAGCTGCCTGCTCCCTCCCCCAGGGGCTGAGGCAGCCTTTGTGTCCGTTTTTTGCAGGAGTCCAAGGACTGGACCATTAGGACTAAAGTCCCCAACCTAATTTCTCCAGGACATCCTGGTGGCCTTCCCTGATGACACAAGGTTCCTAGGCTCCGCTTGAAAGTTAACCTCCCCCTGCCCCCTTCAGGTTTTTATTTTTAAAAATGACCAAGGAGATGTATTAAACATGCAGTTCAAAACAGAGAGGCTCTGAAGGCATCTTCTTTTCTCCTTCTCTGGAAGCCCTGATTCAGGTTATGAGCTGGATATATGTCCAGGGGTCCTGCCTTCGGCGTTGCTAATCTCAGCCCCCCGTGGATTCTACCCTGGGCCAGTTCCATGCGAGTCACAGGGAGAGGAAAGAGACCAGGAAGTCAGGCTGTCCTGAAGTCAAGAGGCTTTGCTATCCCCAGGTACTGAATGTGGCTCACAGTGATGGGCCATCCAGATCTGGAGGACAATGGTGTGTGCTCGCCCAAATCAGAAATCCAAACACGACTGACAATGGCAGGGTGCTTGACGATGGAGGGGGTTTTCCTAGCGATTCATAGACATTTTCCATCATTTCCAGAAAGGTTGCTCCCAATTCTCCAATTTGCCATTTTATTGGGGGAAAAAATGGAATAGTTTTTTCATTTATAGCAAAACTCCAGAGATACCTCCTTGTCAGACGAGGCTCCTATTTCTCTTACAAACAGAGTTCATTCTTTTGTCAAAGTGAATTAAAATAGAATGTCACTTACTAAATGTCACATTTCTGGATTTGACATTGTATATGAAAGGTCCGTTTTGAAAAAGGAGAGAAAATCTGAAAACCTTGGTCAGAAACCCACTTGAAGAAGAAGAAATATAGGCATTAAAAAATCCCATTTGGGTTTCATAAAATTCCTTTCAAATGTGACAGTCTGGTAGAAATCAAGTAGTTTTTAGTTCCTAGAATACAATTTTGATTAAAAATTTGTAAAACTATTTGGAGGAAAGATACTACATAGATTGAGAATAAGTCTTATGGGTCCCTTAGAGAGAAGCTAGGAAATTTCCACATCGAAATGGTAAACAGTGTTCGCTCCCTACAAACAAATACGCTTTTTAGTGTTTGGAGTGAATCTCTCGCCACATTCCAGTGGTTTATGCCTGTGGCTGCTGAGGATGACCAGAGACACTGGAGGGTGACTGAGCCACGAGGACTGGACTCTAACCCAGGAAGCCACACTCTGTTACTCAGGGGTCCATATCCTTCTCACCTTAGGGCATTTGCTGAGAAAGTAAAAACCATCACCTCCATCTTTTGGTGGCAGGTAGAAGTGGGCAGCTAAGTGAAGAATGTTTTATCTTCTCTTCTGCCCATAGAATCCTTCCCAGGGCGCAGGAATCATGACTCTCTGAGATCAGTGTGAATTAGAAATTATGGGAGCCGGGGGCTCATTCCCTCACGATTCAACTTAGTGCTGTCTCCTGCCCTTATACCCCTACCCCACCACCTTCTTTGCTTGATGAACTCTTACCCAAGTATTCTTTCTCCTGGCAAGATTCGCCCTCACTTCTAAGCAGGGATAATCAATTTCAAACTCCCAAAACATATTGTACATGTCTCTACTGTGAACCTAAAACATTGTAATGCAATTATGTATATAAATGGCTATCTAATCCTTTAGACAGTGAGTTCCTTAAGAGGAAGGATTTTGTCTTATAGAATTCTATAGTCCTAACATAATATGGTACATAGCAGGTATTCAGAAAAGGTCTGTTGAATAAATGATTAGTTAGATGGATTGATGCATGAGTGAATGAATGAATGCATGAGTGATTGAATAAGTGAAAATACAAGGGAATAAATAAATTCAAGAATGGAAAAAGAAATAAATATGAGTGAATGGACCAATGAATAAATCAAATATCTATTCTTCATATATATATTTACATATATATTACGCATATACACTTACATAAACTTCACAGTACATATTATTCTTATTGAAGTCATTCCCCACGTTAAAATTCATTCTGCATTCTCAGGGAAGATACCAGTAGGGTCTGAGGTCATTCACTTGGGGAAAGTCAGGCATCAGAGGAGCCTTGTCCCCTGTCGGGGGGAGGTTGCTTCTTGGGGATTGGCCATGATGGTTTTATTGCTGGGACTCTCCCCATTCAAGGACCTCCTTCCCATTTTTGACCCGGAACATCTTGGCTCATTGGCTTCCATCCTCCTAGGACGACCACTGAATTCCAGCAAGATCATCCAGAACATGACCATGACCATTAGTACCTGCACTCAGTCCCTGATACCTGCCCTCCCTCCCAGGAGAATGGTGCAAGAGGTCTAGACCTGAGGTCTGCAGACACTTCAGCTGAAATGAGGCCCAAGTATACGCCCAGAGTGTCATGATCCAGGTCCACGCAGGGGGTACAATGAACAGCTGCTCTTGACCAGTATAGCCTCTGTGAGGCTCAGTTTATTCATTTGTTGAGTGGGGATAACAATATCTATGAAAAAGGTACACACGATAAACACATAATAAAGACCAGTTTCCATACTGCCTGATACAAAATTTAAAAATAGCAGCTTTAAGGAGGAGAGCTGCTGCTGGACGTGAGGCTCTGGGCATTGCTCAAGACGAGGCTCCAAAAGGGCACGGATTCCACTGAATCCCTGCAGTAGCCCCCTCCCTTCACCTTCAGTGAGGCTAGCTTTGCTGGCTCATCTCCCGAGACAGCCTGTGGCTCGCAGTGGCTACAAGGAGCTGCTCTACTGAGCAATTAAAAGAGTGACTGGAGAGTGTCACGTGGATCAAGACTAAAGACAAAGGTACGGGACACCTTGGCTCTTATTTCAGGGCAAAGCTTGTTCTACCAACTTCGTCTACCAAAGATCTAGGATCTTGCTACAGCCTGAATGAGAATGGTGGGTCCTCAGCACTGCTGACACTGTCCTGTATTGTGTCTGTTAGAAAGAGCAGAAGGGAGAGTGAGCACAGTTTCTGCAGAGAGAACCATCAAACAAGTGTTGGGCTGGGGGAAGACCCTGAATCCCCTGGGTCAAAGCCAGGAAGGAGAGCTAAGAATAAAGGGGGTCTCAGTGAGAGCAGAGGGACCCTGCAGTCATCTGGATCTGGATCCACGCTGAGCAGATATGGACAGGTCACACTGGCCAGGACTCTGGTGAGGCAGTGACCCTGAGAGGAGGCGCCTCCTTAAAATTTGCACCCTTGGTGCCTGCCTCACTAGCATTACCGTACTACTGGGCCAGCTCACAGAATCTTACCCACCTCATCTATAACGTGCGATGTCGACCATACCTAATAGTAATAGTTAATGCTGTCGAGCATTGTTATGTTCCCTTTACCCACATTAACTGATTTAGTCCTCACAACAAGTTTGCAAGGTAGGTTCAACGATTATCCCCATTTTACAAATGGCCAGACGGAGGCATGGTGCTAGGAAGCAGTAACTTGCCTGTATTCTCACATCTAGTAGCCAGCAGAGCTGGGATTTGAAACCTGGGAGCCTGACCCCAGTGTCCAGCCTCGTCACCATCCTGCCAAACTGGCTACAGTGCAGGATGAGTGAGGAGGACCACATGCGGTGACAAAGACAAGAAATCAGTGATGGAGAGAGAGACTGTCCTTAATAAATTGAGAGGTGCCCAGTCATCCCCATCTTAGCTCCTCCATACTTCTTGGTGCATAGCTGGGCAGGTCCAAGGTGACGTACATTCTGAAGACCCAGTATGGGCAGCCACAGCCTTGGGACACACTTGCTCCAGCAGATCCTGGACTGGAGTTTTCTGGACATACTCAAGACATGGGCTCTGGGCGACTGGCTTTGCTTCCAGGGCCACCAACCTGACAGCGTTAATCCAGCCCCTGTGAGGTTGTCACAAGGTTCATTCACATGCATGTTAGATAATACCTGTTAGTGATGCCCATTAATTAAGCAGAGCAATTTGTTTATCATTAACTTGAGAAATTTATGGCTTTACAAAACAATTACAAGAGTTGATATAAACACAGTCAGGTAGCAATAGTAATACCAGATGTAAGTGCTTTCAGGAACCACTGATATTAATGCCATGGCCATCACTAGTCATGTTTGACAGCAGCTTGTAAATTCATCAGTTTGTCTATGAGCCAACACCTCAGGCTATTTGGAATGGGAAACGTCAGCCCTTAGATACTGCTTATGACACAGTGCTAAGTGAAAAAAGCAGCCTTGAAAATATACATGGTGCATTCCCAATTTGGTAAAAACGTTCTTCGTACATGTGTCTCCCCCTCATATGATATATATACATCATATATTTATGTGATACATGTATTTATGAAATACATATACAAGTATAAATAAATATATTTCTCCCTAGTGACAGAAATACATAAAAATGAAAGAAGCACATAGAATGGACTACATAGAAAAGAAAGAAAGAAATAGGTATTGGTGATTTTCCCTGGGTGATGGGATTACTAACTGTTTTTATTTTTTCTTTATGACTTTCTGTATTTTTCAAAAATTTCATAGGAAGAATTTACTCTTTTTATAGCAAAAAAGTGTTATTGAAAGGGTGGAAGCAGAAAAGATGAAAAAGATAGACATATTTCCTTTTTCAAGTCAGTTACTTTTAAAAGGTAAGCAGACCCTTCTGTGATAATTGTGTGTGCTACTTCATTGGCATTTTAAGATGATTTTATTTTTGGATGAGAAAATGGCAAAATAAACTCACCATGTTCACAGACATGATCCTCATCATTGGAATATTCCTGCCCTGGTTCTCCAATTGGGGAAGAAAAGAAGCACCTTTCAACTTTTAAAAATGTCAGCTCGTGGAAATACCGCAAAAGGCTGCTGGCCCAAATCCCACACTGCTGGTGTCTGCAGATTCAGGCTAAAACACACCAACCAGTCATTCCGGACAAGGATGAATTCTCAAAAGACTCCTTGAATAAACCTCCTGCCAACAAGCGTGTGTACTTAGAAGAGGGGTGAGGACGCATCCTTGCCAAATGATGCATCTTCCCAAAATGTCACAAGTGAAGAAAAGGGGCATTTGGCTAAAAGCTGTGAATGTCTTCTCAGAAAATGCACCCCCAGAATATCAGAGGTCATCTGACCTCTGTTCCCTCCCCAGCTAAGGGGAGATAGTGTGACCTGTGGGGTCACCTGCTAGTCAAAGACAGTGCTCGTTATGAACACAGATGGGATCCCCTTCCTGTTAACATTTAATGAACACCAACTCTTGTGTCAGGCAATGGCCCTCCCCTTTCATAGTGCAGCACATTCATAATATTCTTTATCCTCTGCTTAATAAAGATTTTTAAGCCCAGGATCTGGTGCTCCCCAAAATAGAGTCATTGGAATATTCATTTGGCTAGGTGTTCCTTGAAAAGTATTCTGTAGTCCAGAAAGTTTGGGAAACCCTGATTATTCTTTCCCTTTTTGGAGATGCCTAATGGCATCAGTTTATCCAGGTCTTGGAGGGGTCCCATGGTAAAGAATCTTGTTTATCCTTATTTAATATGGTGTTTTCCAAACTTGTTTGTGCACAGAATGTTCTTGGTCCTATAACATCTCTGAACATCTGAAATTAGTGTTCCCGAAATTAGTATTTGGAAAAAATGTGATGTATTATCTTAGCGTGAAGATGCAGAACAATGGAATTTAGGAGCAGCTGGGCAAATTATCTCACCCCCACCTCATTGGGTGTTGACAGGATATACCTAGCATGGAATTGACCCTCAAAAAAAAAAAACTCAAAACAGTTGAATCAGAGGAAACTCTTAAGCCCAGACCAGTGAAGTGATGGGCTCAAATTAAACTCACAATCAGAACTCTGTTTTATTTTTATGACACATGCAGAGAGACATTCCAACACCATATAAAGTTAGAAATGCTGTCTGTAAAACTTTATTCATTTGACAGTGAGTCATTCTCTTCTTGCTTGGCTTGGAAACAGAACTGTGGGCCTGTGTAACCCAAGGCACCTCATCATTTTTAGGGGCAAAACCAATGCTCATGAAGCCACAGGGTTTGTCTAAGATCCTAGAACTAACAAGGGGGTCCCAGACTTAAACTCAAGTGTCCTAACTCCCAGCATGGGGGCTTTTCAGGCTCTGACCCTTCCTCCATGCTCTCATTCCCTCCAGCGCTGTCTCCCCGAGGTGACATAAAACAGGGTCTTCGAGTTGAGGCAACTTTGGATTTAAACACTGGCTTTACAAATCTGTGTGCCATTGGGCAAGTGGCCTGAACGCTGTGTGCCTCCGTTTCCCCTTCTGTTAAATGGTGATCACAAACTCACCTCACAGAGCTATTGAGAAAATGGAATGACATCATAAAAGGTTTTTTAAAAATCCACTGTCATAAGCCGCATAGGTATGAGATACATTTTATCCCCTTCTTTTTATTACCAAGTTGAAGAACTCTTGATTATTTTCTTTCCTCCAGATAAGCATTCAGGTTTTCTCTTCTCCGTGTCTGTTTGTCACTCGGGAGTGGTCCTTTATATTTGAGTAACAAGAACCTTTCAGTATCCATAGAAGAAAATGGACTTAATAAATAAGTTGCCTGTTAATAAAAAAAATGATGCTCAATTCTAAGGGTGTGAAATTGAGAAAAAGAGAGCGTGTGATTTATAACACCCTGGGCTCTGTCTTCCAGTAGGGCTTGCAGATATGGAAAGCAGGTCACCTCAGATGCAGGGACTGAAGGCTGTGTTCTGACTCCTGCCTTGTCGTTAGCTCCAGCCCAGGGGGACAGCCTCGCTGACTTGGGCCCTGATGCTGTCACAGGTCAGCAGAGGTCATTGGTACAGACACCAGTATGCTTCCCTAGGAGAGTCATTCATTTCAGGCTGGCAGAGGGCTTGCTTCCCCTGACGGCCAGGCAGGACTCGGAGCATTTTGCAGACAGCCTGAGCAGCCTTATCAATCTCTTTGGTGGCAGCACAGAAGCATTTATTTCTTCTGACTCCCTTGGGACAGAAGCCTTGCTTTCAACATCTAGAGAAACATCCTCCCTTTTCCATCACCTCCTCTCATTCCACCCTCTCATGCCTCTACTCCAGAGGTGAAGTTTGACCCTTCACCTTCAAAATTCAGCTCAAAGGTCAACTCTGCATGTGTCATTGCGTTTGGTCCATTGCACCGGCCTCCTAAGTGGCCTTCCAGCCTCTTTGCTAGCTGCCTTCCTATTGACCCTCTGCAGCCAGAACCATTTCTCAACTGCCGAGTCTGGAAAGTCCAATGGCTTCCTGTGGTTTCCAGAAAAAAGCCCAGAAAGCTTAGTCTGACATTTGGGATCCTCCAAATCTGTACCTTTAACCTTATTTTACATTCCTCTCATGTGTGCCTCCTTTGCTCCAATCAGATTGAGCTTCTTGACGTTTGTTTTTTCTGTTCTTACCCTGTTATTTTACATCTCTAAGTCATTGCAGTGGTTATTTCCTCTGGATGGCATATTTTCCCCTCTTCATCACCTTCAAAATTCAGCTCAAAGGTCAACTTTCTTCTATAATCCCTAGAATTACTCATCTTCTCCCTTGGATTCTCACACTGCTCTCTTCATATCCTTCATAAACATTTGTAAAAATTTCCATTCTCCCCACCAGATGATGAGCTCTTTTAGTGCTGGGCCTGTGTTTATTCAGCTCAGCAGGCCCAGTACCCAGTTCAGTTTCTGGTACACAGAATCTACTCAATAAATGGATGGCTTAATGGATGGATGGATGGATGATGGACGGATGGGAGGAAGGAAGGAAGGATTAGATGGAAGATGGCTGGATGGATGAGTAGATGGAAAGAGGGAAAGAAGGAAGGAGGGGAGGGAGGGAGGAAAGAAGGAAGAATTAGACTTCCTGGCTATTGAGAAAGGGACAGGCTTGCATTGGATGGATTCAGTTGCTAAAGGATTCAGTCTGGCTTAGAAATTTTGGGTCTGTGGTTAGAAAGGTATCAACACAAAATTCAATTTCTATATCCTTCAGATACAAGAGAAAAGGGACTTTGAAAGGCCCCTGTCCTCCTTATTACAGGATTCTTTAAGTCAACAAAACACTTATGAGGCATTGACTGTTCACCAAGAACTGAGTTAGATATGGGAGCCCAGAGATGAAGAAAACACGGCCCCTGCTCTCAAGGAGCCCCGTGGAGAGAAAGGGCTCAAATGGAAGCATGGGTGCCAGTGCCTGGGGGCTCACCGGGGAAGGGGTTGTGCTTCACATTATGTGGGAAAATCATGAAAGGCTTCCCAGAGGAGGAAGGCTTATGAGTGGGGGGAGAGTTTGCCAGATGGACAAAAGAAAGAGGATGTTCCAGGCAGATGGACTAAATGTTGGGGCAAGACCACTGCAAAAAAAAAAAAAAACCAGTAGGGGGTGTGAAAATAATCCAGATGTCAGATGCTGAGAGGAAGTTTGAACTTGAATGATTGCAGCAGGGATAGGAAAAATAGACAGATATATATATATCTCCTATATGGCAATGGCTGGGCTGGATGAATGATGGGATACGAGGGATGGAGAAGGTGGAGGCAAGGATGACATTTGTGTTTCCAGCTTGCATGACACGATTCACAGAAATGGGAACAAACAGGGAGGATCAGACTTCAGTGTGTGATTCCACTGTCCTGGGGACATGCAGGAGGAAATACCTGGATGAATGAATCTGGAGCTCAGGATAAAGGACAGAATGGAGATATAGGTTTGAGAGTCATGGGGGAAATACATGGAGCCCTGGTGCTGCACTTTGAAGTTCAAGATCCGTAAGTGGGGAGCCCTTTGGGCTCTTCTGTGCTCAGGGAGGGGTGTGGAGTAGAAGTGTTTCCTTCAGGGAAGAGGATGGGGCATTAGCAACCTCTGTGAGTGAGCTTGCTGAGATGGTGTGACTTCTGAATTGGAGAAAGAGTGAGCCCTTCATAATGAGGTCTGACAGCCATAGGGGGCTTTCCCCACAAATTGTTTTAAAATCCACAGTATGTGTGGAGGTAAGCAGCCTCTTCAGGGGTTTTCACTGTGCTCTCCACAGGAAGAGCCACTAGCCCCAAGGGTTGGGGGCTTCTGTGTGAGGAGCTGTGGGCCCAGAGAAAGGGGGACCTGCTGGGTGGACGGTATTAGCACGGGATCCCGATGGCCCCGCCTCTTTAAGATTTAAGATGTTTTTATCTTCAAGGACAGAGGGGGCAGGAAGAGGGCCTGAGCACCTGGGCGGAACGTACCCTCATCCCTCCGCCTTCCTCAGGCTCACTTATATGGTAGCACTATGGCCAGCCGTCCACGATGGGCCTCCAGGGGCTGGACCAGGTGGCGGGGCGGAGAGAGGGTGGTTGAGAGCACTCCACGGCCTGGCCTGACAACCACTATCTGCGTGACTGGAGGCACGGCCTTTAGTTCCTTCCGCCTCAGTGTCCTTACCTGTCTGGGAAGTGTCAGAAGCAAGGGAGTTTCTAAACACAGCCGGTTTGTTGGTTCTTTTTTGGTTTGTTTTTGCGGTACGCGGGCCTCTCACTGTTGCGTCCTCTCCTGTTGCGGAGCGCAGGCTCTGGACGCGCAGGCTCAGCGGCCATGGCTCACGGGCCCAGCCGCTCCGCGGCACGTGGGATCTTCCCGGACCGGGGCACGAACCCGTGTCCCCTGCATCGGCAGGCGGACTCTCAACCACTGCGCCACCAGGGAAGCCCTGTTGTTTTTAAGGTCATGTACATTCAGAGAAACTGGGGTAGAGCAGGAGGTGCTACTTCAAGCCCAGACACACCCTCTGCCCCACCCCTGCCGTCCCCACACACTCACACACAGTCAGAGCTGCCACAATCGGACTCCCTGGAGGTGTGGGTCCCCAGAGTGTCATACAGGTTACAGTCTAAGATAAAGGAGGGGCAGGAAGTAACTTTTAGGGGCTCCTGCCATGAGGCAGACGCTATGCTGTGAATTTTCTCTACTTTGCCTTATTTAGCCCTCATAGAATTCTATGCAGGGATTCAGAGAGGCTAAGCCACTTGCCCCAGGCCACTCAGCTAGTGAGTGGTAGGGCCAGGACTTGAACCTTGGCAGGTCTGTCTCCTGATGCTAGGCCCTTTCTGTCCCACACTACTCCTCTGACAGAGGACGTCCACCACTGTGCATCTCGTCCCACATCCTCCACTCTGGGCTCCAATCCAGCTCACCCTTACCTGGCTGACTTGCTTACGGCTCATTCACAGAGGTTGCTGATGCCCCCTCCTCCTTCCTGAAGCCCGCTTCTTGGGTTCCCATCGCCCGTAGTTTTCAACACAGCCCAGGATCCAGAGTCTCACCTTTAGAATCTCCCCTTTAGCTGACTCGCTATCCAGAATCATTTCTCCCTGGTGCTTCTCAAACTCTGTCTTGGATAATATGTTCCCTTCCCATTTTCCAGCCACCAGTTCTCCCACTTAGTACAGGATGAAATTGACAACTGTCCTCTCTGTTCTCAACTGGAGGAAGCTGGTACTTCACACCCAGCTCTCCATGGGACGGACACTAGTCAGGGCTCCAGTGCTGACTGAGGAAGTCCCTTTGGGGCTGAACTAGCTGAAATGACCTTGGAACTGTACCCTCATTTCCATCTCCAGGCCCTCGGCTGTGCTTTTCCTATTCCCCCACATCTGTTTCTGTGTGTATTTTTGTTTGTCTCTGACTTTGTGTCAGAGAGTTTGACACTTCCCCTTCTGCTTTTAGCCTTTTCTAGATACTTCCAAGTGAGGACTCGGGCTGCCAGTTCATGATTTTGTCTCTCTGGCCGTGGAAAGGACTCAATAATATGTGATTGACACTCTCCCTGCATGCCTTCTCACCTCTTCCTGCCCAGCCTGGCGCAGTTGCAAACACAGGGCTGTGGGTGTGTAACAGATGCTACTGATACCCTGCCCATCTCCTCTCACCACTCACTACTCAACGCTGATGCTTCCTTCTGCAATATCGGCAACTCTCTGCCCGAGAGGGAGGCTGGAAGGACGGGGGAGCTGACACCTCTGGGAGCAGCCCTCAGCCAGTGATGGATGGGAATGGGAGGATAGACAGCCAGCTTCCTTGTCCCTCGGGTGGGAGAGCCCTGATGTGTATTCTATACAACCAGGTGTCCCTGATGAGGTTTCCCTCCGTCCCCCACAGCAGTGACCCACTCATTTGCTCACCTGAGTTGAATCTCTTCCTGTCCCTGTCTCACTCCTCACTCCCCTAAAAGTACTTCCTGTACAAATTGCTCTTATTCAAATCTTTCTTAGGGTCTGCTTCTGGGGGAATCCATCCCAAGACAGGGTCCTAAAGCTGATGTCCTCGGTGGCTCTGGCACCCACGTGGCTCCTTTCCAGTGGGGTCACAGTCGCCGTAGTCGCCTGCAATAGTTTTAGGAGCCGTTCAGTGCACACGCCAAAGCTCCAGCAAATGTGGGAATAAAAAGAAAATTGTTGCACATGGTCGTCTTTAATGGAAGCCAGTCATGGAGCTAATAATAGTGATATTTTCAATGGACCAAATTAAATTATGCATCCCATCTTGTATCTTAATTAAAGGGATAAAAAAAACTCTTTTACATTTTAATTAGCAAGTATGTCTTGGAAAGACTTAAATTAATACGGGAGTCATCACCATAGGAGAGCGGCCAGCTGCCAAGATTCACGAGGCCAGAGAGAGCGCAGAGAACAGAATGGGGCTTCCGGCATGGGTGAGCACGGCCGTGGCTGGAACTTGGAAACCTCTGAATTTTCTGAAAGGATGAAAGTGGGGCCCCGGTGCCTAGCTGGGAGGCATGACATTGCCTTTTCTGGAAGGGCCCACCTTCTACACATGAATCTTCTTGAAGACATTTGAACACTGAGTCTCGAAAATGTGAGAGGAACGAGAAACTGTTTGCATGATGACTCTGCTTTGGCTGTCTTCTCGGATGAGAGTTCCTGGGGGTCCTGGAAGCCTCGTTGGCAGAGCCTGAAGTGAAAGAGGCCTTGCCATGGAGCTGGCCTAGCGAGTACCTCCAGTGAATGTCCTGTGCCGGTTTCAGAGAGGAGCCGGGCTCCCATGGCTGTGTGTTTTCCCTCTGTCCAAAGAGAAAAATGGTCTGGGGCCATGCTTGCTGGCTGGCTCCCACCGCGTGTGTAAGGGCTGCTGCAGTCCTGTCGGCAAATTATTATTATTTTTTTTTTAGCTTTACTTGTAAAAAATGTCACAAGTAATATCTACTTGTTTTTAAAAATTGAAAATACATATAAGCAAATAAGAAATTCACGACAAAAAGTGTAACTGCATCACCCGGAGATAATCACTGATAACACTTTGCACGGTTCCTTCTAGATCTGCTTGCTGCGTCTGCCTCCTGGCATCCTCCTGGCTAATGTTTCCCAGGATCCTGGTCAATGAGGGAAGGGCGGAGTATAGCGCGCTCATTCTCCTGCTGCTTCTGGTTCTGAACTCTTGCCCCATCTCCATTTGTCATTCCCTCTCCCCATCTTCCTTCACTCCTGCCAGCTGCTCTAGGTTTTTTGGTTTCATTTCAGCCAGGAGCTGGCTCCCCTTCCAATATACAAGAATGTCTATTGTATAATGACCGGCATTAAAGGATTTGGGTAAAATGGGATTTCAACATGGAAAAAGGAATATTAGTCACCATTATTCTTTCCTCGAGGACTTTTTACTGTCTCCCTCTGTTTCGTTCAGGGTCCTCCTACCAGATTGCTTGGCCCTGCTCTCTCTCCCCAGATTCTTCTCCCGTTTCCTCTTTTCTTAATTGTCCCATGTTCCCCAAAACTCCTTTCTCTTGAGTTGCCAAGGGACCACCATAGAACTCCGATTACTTGTGTTATGCTAGGCAATTTAGTTTCTTTTTTTCTCTCTCTCACATATAGGCTAGTCCAAGGACTTTCCTTTCATAGCCAAAAGGCCAGGAATTTTCTAAATCAAATAACCACCTACTTTTGAGATGAATTTACCATACCTCTAGAAGATAGTTTTATCCTATTTTGTTTTACCCTTATTTTGTTTTATTTTACTTTATTCTTCCCCTGAAATAAAGTCTTTAATATTCTTTTAGCTAAATTAAGAGGGTAGGGCCTGTGCAAACCCTTAATCATATCTTTAGACTCAGTTGTTAGAAGTGAAAGTCTAGCTCAAGAAATACGAACAATTACAAGGCTTCTGATACATTCTGTCGAGCTGCCCCACAGAAAAGAGGTACCATCCCACACTTCCTCTAGCACTACTATGTGAGGGTCCGTTTTCCCCTACTCTGACCAGCTTTGGATAATATAATTTAGAAGGGAAAAGAATTAGCTGTTCTGATGGGTCAAAGTCACACCTGCATGTTGATGTAATTCCAACAGCAGTTTCTGAGCCGTGTGTGGGCAGAGACCAGGAAGCAGGAGTCCTCGGTGGAAACCCCACATGTCACCTATTTGACCTCCAGCTTCCAAATGGAATCTAGGTTCAGTTCTGTCTCTGATGTAGGCCCCTGAGCCAGGGCCCTACTATGGGCCAGAGCCGGGCTCTCCCTCCCTGCCTGTGGGTGCTTAGTGGGAGCAGTGTGGGCAGGGGAAAATGAAGGGAACCCTGGAGCTCTGGGTCTAGAAGCTGAGCCCAGTATGGACACAGTGAGGTGATAGCTAGCCGGACCTTGCAGCCATCCTTTCAAATGTACAGCCAATCCATGAAGATGGTCTCAGATGAGTTCATCCCCCTCCCTTGTACGCACTTGTCAGACTACACACCCCACTACAGGAATCTTTGGGATTGTTTGACCTCAGGCCTGAGCCTGCTCCTGTCTGCCCCCAGCCCTACTCAGCAGCAGCCCCAGACCTCTTCACCATCAAGACCCTGAATCCACTCTGACTGGGACCAGGAGGGCATTCGAAGTCTCAGCCACAGCGTCACGTCAAGGGAGGAGTTTTTTGAGCTTCTATCATCAGTATGCAGTTCCTGGGGAGAGATGCTGGCTCCTTATCATGACCTAGGACCAGCCTTGGCCCATTGCCTCTGAATTGCTGGCGTTTCCTGGTCTGTCCCTGAGTCTTACTGGGAATCGAGCCTGTGTTAGTTTGCTAGGGCTTTTGTAACAAATTACCACTTTCTGGCTGGCTTAAAATAATAGAAATTTATTTCTCTCACAGTTCTGGAGGCCAGAAGTCCAAAATCAAGATGTGGGCAGGGTTGGTTCCTTCTGGAGGCTCTGAGGGAGCCTCTCCTAGCTTCTGGAAGCTGCGGGCAGTCCTTGGCATTCCATGGCTTGTAGACAACGTTGCGGCAACCTCTGGCTCTGTCATCACACCACCTTCCCCTCTGTGTGTCTCATCTCCCCTTCTCTTCTCTTCTAAGGACACTGGCCATTGGATTTAGGGCCCACCAAAGTGATTCAACCAACCGCCGAGCCCTTGCTGAACTCCAGCCAAGTCTCATCCCTGTCCAGCTGCCCCAGAAGCTGGGCCTTGTCCCCAGGACGCCGGAATGCTTGCTGACACCCTGCTCCAGCTTCTGACCTCAGGTAACCTTGTTTAGCTCCAAGCACCGCTCGTGTCTGAGCTTCCCCAGCACCACTCTCTCCCTACTTGTTGACCGAATTCTTCCTTCCACTGGGAATGTCAGAAGTCAACCAGAGTTCATTGTGCCCCATGAGACACAGAATAATGGATTCCAGACCCTGGCCAAGCTGGGACGGGGCAGCGGCTCAGGGGAAAGGGCAGGGGCTTTGTGAGAGACCAGTCTTTGTTCCTGGCTCTGACACTCACTCCCTGTGTTAGGGGTTCACTCAACGTTTCTGAGTTCCGGTTTCCTCAGGTGTGGATGGTGTTGGACCATAATGTGGTGGTCGTGAGAGAGCTGAGAGCCTGTGGGTGAGGGGCCTAGGGTACTAGCCATGATATAGGATTGTCTTACGCTCTCCTGCTCACCTCACCTACTATGGTAAGGCCTTTGTTACTATGGAGACAAGGGGCGACAACTCTGCAATGTGGAAATATTGTCATGCAGTAACATAGCAAAGTTACGCTTAAGAGGACTAGCTGCCTCTTCCCCTGCTCCCCACATAGAAAATAAAGTAGAACTAAGCCAGGACCCTGGGGACCCAGCAGTGGGGTCAAAAGACCAAGGGGACGGTGGGAAAGAGAAGAGGGAGCTAAGGGACACTCAGTGTCCGCCTGAGACCGATTCTGTATGAAGTGTCTATTCTTGTAATAGACTGCGCCTGAAGAACTTTCTAGAATCTATAGGCATCGCTAAGGGGTTGCAGACAGGAAGTGCTCAGTAAATGTCAACTCCCTCTCCTCCGATTTTCTCCTGAAGCCACTGCTTTTGGTTCCACCTTCCTTCCTTGCACAGCAAAGCACCACTGAGTCGAAGCTTGCCCCTTGACGAGTGGGTTAATCCAGGTTCCAGGGTGCCAACCTCGAAGCCACAGCAAGGACCGTGGCAGGAAGGATGGTTAGTGGAGTTACCATTCAGAGCTGAGCCGATAATTGCCAGGGGGCTGGGGGTGGGACGGGGTGGGGGGGGCAGTATTTAAGTATAAACATGGCTCGTTTAATTAGGGTGAGTCTACCTTTGATTATCAGTGTCACACAGGGCAGGTTTTCAGTCTTCTCTGCTCCAAAACAAAATCCAGGCCTAAGGCTTCTTATCATTTCCTGACAGTCACTGTGAGTTTTCTGTGATGGGTGAGTTTAAACAATTCACGGTTGACAATGAATATGCAAACAGGTGTTAATTAAGGCCTTTGCTCATCTTCCTACCTCATTTCGGAATATTCAGAGGATTCAGCCACACTTGGTAGGGTTAGTCTATCCCTCTGATGCCCAACCCTGGGCACCTACTGCCCTGTTCCAGGTGGCCGTCCCCAGCCTCCCAAGATTATTCACGTAGACCTGAGCCCAGGTCAGCCTCTCTCCACCAGGGAGAGTGCACCCACTCACGCGGCCTCTGATTAATTAACTGAGTTCCATGGAGGGCCTTTTTGTGGATGGATGGAGGAGCGCGTGTAGCCTTTTAAACACGCTTAATTAAGCTGGATGGAACGCTGGGCTCCTTGGCAACGAGCTGGGCCTCAAAGCCGACTGGTGGCATATTTGCACAACGTGTTCTGTGTTTGCGCCTTTGAAATGGGATCGATCCGTCTGGGGGATGCCTTGTATGTCTTGTGTTCACCGCATTCTTTCTTGACTCAGTCAGATTAGGGGAGGGCTCCGAGGGGCGTGGCTCTCCCCAGCACTCTCCTTAGAGATGAGCTGTGACTCTGCCATTCAGGGAGCTTGGCCAGCTGCTGCCAAGCAAGGGATACGAGATGCACGTGCAACTGTAGCATTCGACGTGATATTTGAAATATTTAATAACAGGGAGAGCGCAGGCTCCAACCAATCCGAACAAACAACAGCCGTGAATAACAGCTATTCTGCTGGGTAATAGCTGAATACCAGCCTTGGAAAAAGTTATAGTTCACAAACAGTTTCACATATATTTTCCCTTTTGATTGTAGTCACAACTTCGTGAGCTAGGTTGAGATACTTTCCTAATTATAGAGATGGGAAACTGAGGTTCAGAGAGGTTATGTGTCTTCCCCAAGGCCGCAGAGCTAATGCCACAGCTGGAAGCCAAGCACCCTCCTTGTTCTTTCTACCACATCACTTGCTCGTGCCTGTGCACATGCTGGGGCTCTACCAGGTCCGGGAAGATCAAGAGAAAACCTCCCAGTTTATGGCTGGACTGCCTACTGTAAACTCAGGGCCAAGGCGAGAGTGAGGGCAGGAGGAGGGGGGCATCAATGCTGTAGGATCTGTGGTCAGTCAGGGTGGAACCAAGAGCCAAGTGTGGACCTTTTTTTTGTCCTCTGCTCACAAAGCCCTGTGATCCTATGGGAGGCTCAAAGGAAGGGAGGATGGCACAGAGTAAATGCAGTGAGGAGCATTCCTGGAAGACAAGGACATGGGTATTTATTTTGGAAGGTGGTCCCAGGAAGTACAGGAGGAAGTGAAGCAAGTTAGCTCTGGAAGGCGAAGAGCCATTGAAGTGGATGCTAATGAACAAGTCACCATCGTGGGCAGCCAGGCTCAGTCCCCGGAGACCTTCTGAAACCCACGTGGCCCTTGCCTCAGAATTGTGCCAGGGGAGGCCAGGGCACTTACCCACCCACCGCCATCCCCCAGCCCTGCGCATTAACTTCCTTGCACTTCACGGTTGCTCCTGGCCACTCAGAGAAACTAGCGGGCAGAGAAGGCAGACTGGACACTTGGAGGAGGGGGTGCGGAGAAGCATCTTCACAACTACAGCTGAACTTATGTGGGCTGGAGGGATACGGGAGAGGGTATTCAGGCATCTGCTATGCCTGTGGATCCCAAAGGATGCCAGAAAACAGGAAAAGGCTTTCCCCATCGTGGGGCTGCTTTCCTCCATGTGAAGGAGGGAAACCTGGATGTTTCTGGTCTATGTGTGTGCCCAGGATTTTCTGGGAAACTCAAAGAATGTGCCCCATCCCTTTCCAGCTACAGAATGTCAGTGTCTGAACTTTCCGCTCTCCACAGTCTGACTTATTTGGGGAGTCTCTAGAGCCTCTGAGGTGGGGGGAGACTGACTTGTGGCTCTGGTGGGAAATGCCATCCCCCTAAGCCTGGCAGTCTCCCCGTCTCCTCCGCCGCAACCTTCACACCAATCTGTAGCTGGCATTTCTGGCCTGCCAGAGGGCCTGGTGGGGACGTGTGACAGATACAGAGCATTTTAATTTTGGAAGCCATTGATCTAGCTCACGTTAACAAATGACACCTGTCATTTGAAACGTTGCTTGCCATTCATCTTGTCTTATCTGGGCACCAAATGCATCAGATAGGACCCATGTCAGTTTTCAGGGACAAACTGCTTGCCGGTTCCCCCTCACCCCAGAGCCAAGAGGAATCGTCCCTCCAGGCTGTTAATAACAAGGGCAGTGCCTGTGAGGATGGCTCAGGGGCCAAGGATAGGAGAAAGTAGCAGGGAATTGCCTGGGAGTCGCTAAGAAAAAGGGCTCTTTATTTCCACCATAAAGGGTAGTCTTCTGATACATTTCAGTGGCAAGCTGGAGAGACACTGGTCTGTTACCCACATACAGACCTCAATAGGCAGCTTCATGAGTGTGAAAAGCACGAAGCCAGGGATTCATCACGGGCTCTTGGAGCTTGCCTCCATCCAGCGATATGAACCTGGGCAGATAGTTTTCCCTCTTTTTTCTTTCATGACACCATCTATAAACATAAGCGTGGAAGTCTCTGCCCTGCCCTATTTCATTAGGCTGCTTAAAAGAGTTGAGGCAGGTTGGCACTAAGAAAAGTAGAAGGGCCCGTGGAGATGCACTTTATTTATAAATTGATGTGGATGAATCAAAGTCAAGACAACCTGCGTAGGCTGGGCGAGGCTGGGTAGAGTGACTCACCTGTAGCTGTGACACAGAATAGGTGACGTTAACCCCTCTGAACAAAGGCAGAACGTGCCAGCAAAGGGATGGGGTTCAGGGCTTCCCTGGTGGCGCAGTGGTTGAGAGCCTGCCTGCCAATGCAGGGGACACGGGTTCGAGCCCTGGTCCAGGAGTATCCCACATGCCGCGGAGCAACTAAGCCCATGTGCCACAACTGCTGAGGCCTGCGCGCCTAGAGCCCATGCTCCGCAGCAGGAGAGGCCACCGCGGTGGGAATCCCGTGCACCACAACGAAGAGTAGCCCCCGCTTGAAGCAACTAGAGAGAGCCAGCGCGCAGCAACAAAGATCCGACGCAGCCAAAAATAAATAAAGAAATAATTGTAATTTTTTAAAAAAAGAAGAAGAAGAAGAAGGGATGGGGTCCAGCACAGAAAACTAGGCTTCAAAGAGGAGGGTTGTTAGTCTGTCCCCAGCTCTGCCCTAGAGACAGGTCTTCTCCTTTGGGGTGAGGACAATTCCTAGATCTTAGCAAAAATAATCCTCCCCGCTTCCTAATATTCCTCTTTCCTTACTTGGACACACCAAGCAAGCCTCTGAAGAATGTTTTGGTATCCTCAATGCGATAAAGGAGTGTCCTGGCACAGTGGGCATCAGTTGGATTTGCTGCCTAGCATTGTGGTGCCCATATCCTATTGCCCTCTCTTTTGTCTACTCTCAGCCCTTGTACTTTAGATGAGGCACCAACTCTTGGTATAAGGATGAAACATCCCTAGATCCCGAGGTGATCTAGGCTTCAGGCAATCAGTACATACCATTTCTCTCCTGGACACAGAGATTAGTTCAGGGATGGCTATATGACCTAATTAGAAAACAAGTGATACAATGAAATGCTTACTGGGGCTTCCAGAAGAGAATCTTTCGCTCTTGCCAGCTAGACTTGAAGCTGAGGATGGGATCCTGAAGGGCAGGAAGCAATCTTGCCACCATGTGGAGCCTAAGATGGAAGTCAATTTGGTAGAAGACAAAACCCAGAAAAGGAAAAACTTGAGTTCCAGTGATACCATTTGAGCTCTGAATCCAGCTGTGCCTGAAGCTGAACTTACCCCTGGGACTTTCAGCTTTGAGAGCCAGTGAATTCCTTTTGTGCTTAAGTCCTTTGAACTAGGATTTCTGTCTCTTGCAACTGGAAGAGCATCAACTGAAACACCTGGACAGGGGATTTCACCTTTACAGATAGTTGGGGTGGCATTCTCACTTGGCACCAGTGTCTTTTGAGCCTGGATTGTGTGAGTTTGCCCTGAAAGACTGATGACTTTTGGGTGCACTGAAGAGGTCTACTTTCTGAACTTGGATGGCTGAGAACTTGGCCAAGGTATAACCCACCAATGAAAGACCCTGCCCAAGTGACCATTTCTGGCCCTGAGTGAGAACTCGGTGGTCACCGGGGATGGTAGCTTATTTGTTGACCAATATGCTGCCATGAACCTCCTTCTTTCATGATGAGCCTAAGAAGATAACAGGTGCTGGGTTACATATCATTCATTCCTTTATTCATTCGGATGTTCTTTAATTCATTCAACAGATAAATGAACAAGGGAATGGTGAACAATAGTCTGGTAAAGTTGACTGAGGCGGGAGTAATATTTGAAATATTGCATTTAACAACCAGTGTGGTATACTGCAGAAGCTGCGGTTCCCAAAAATGTTCAGGCAAGGGCGTCTATAGGGAGTGCTAGGCTACGTCAGGGGCCTCAGCCCAGCGCATGCCTTCTGGGGAGCCAGTGTCAAATACTGTCAGAGGCAGTGTCTCTCCCACCAGGGCTCTGGCCAGGAGGCATCTGGGCTAGGCTGTTGGCTAGTGGATGGCGAACTGCCATTGGAGGAACAGAAGTATTTCAATATTTTAACAGTTGGTATGGCTTTTGGGGTGAGTATTGGCTGCATTTCAGGTCTGAATGGAAACCAGATTTTGAAGAGCTTGGTACACCAAGTTGAGCAATCTTCATTCTACCTTGAAGACAATGGGGAGCCGTTGGGGTCATTAAGAAAGAGACTGACGTGACCAGATTTGTGATATAGAAACACATGTCTAGTGATGGTCTGGAAGATGATTGGATAAAGGACCAGAGACAGGTAACCTTGACCAGAGGCTGGTGACAGTGGTCCAGGCAAAAGATGGTGTGGGGGGGTGTCCATGTTAAAACAACCTTTTCCCCTTTAGGAGCTACTGAACTGAGTGGCTTGGAAGGAGGTGGCTGCGAGGTGATGTGTATGGTTTAGTTGAGTCTCGATAACATCCTTTCTGACGGTGTGGGGTAAGAGCTGGCTGTTGGATGCAGTTCATTGCCTATTGTGTTTAGCAATTTCCCGAACACTCCCGAGAAACCTGCCCTTGCAAGATATCGCCCTCCTGGCTATCGTAAATAGAGCTGCAATGAACATTGTGGTACATGACTCTTTTTGAATTTTTGTGGTACATGACTACAGGGTATATATATGCCCAGTAGTGGGATTGCTGGGTCGTATGGTAGTTCTATTTGTAGTTTTTTAAGGAACCTCCATACTGTTCTCCATAGTGGTTGTATCAATTTACATTCCCACCAACAGTGCAAGAGGGTTCCCTTTTCTCCACACCCTCTCCAGCATTTATTGTTTGTAGATTTTTTGATGATGGCCATTCTGACCGGTGTGAGATGATATCTCATTGAAGTTTTGATTTGCATTTTGCAGCTCTGTTTACAATAGCCAGGACATGGAAGCAACCTAAGTGTCCATCATCAGATGAATGGATAAAGAAGATGTGGCACATATATACAATGGAATATTACTCAGCCATAAAAAGAAACAAAATTGAGATATTTGTAGTGAGGTGGATGGAGCTAGAGTCTGTCATACAGTGAAGTAAGTCAGAAAGAGAAAAACAAATACCGTATGCTAACACATATATATGGAATCTAAGAAAAAAAAAAGGTCATGAAGAACCTAGGGGTAAGACGGGAATAAAGACGCAGACCTACTAGAGAATGGACTTGAGGATATGGGGAGGGGGAAGGGTAAGCCATGACAAAGTGAGAGAGAGGCATGGACATATATACACTACCAAACGTAAAATAGATAGCTAGTGGGAAGCAGCCGCATAGCACAGGGAGATAAGCTCGGTGCTTTGTGACCACCTAGAGGGGTGGGATAGGGAGGGTGGGAGGGAGAGAGACGCAAGAGGGAAGAGATATGGGAACATATGTATATGTATAACTGATTCACTTTGTTATAAAGCAGAAACTAACACATCATTGTAAAGCAATTATACTGCAATAACGATGTTTAAAAAAAAAAGAAGATATCACCCCCCATGCCTTAACTTGGATGTTCCACTGGGATTCTGAAAAGCTTCAATTCACAGATAGACATCAGCGAGATGCTGAGCTGTTTAAGCTTTGACTATCTCTAGTTGAAAGGCTCAAGATAAAGTTTTCTGAAGAATGCTCCTGCCTTCACTGCTGGAGGGCAGGGCACTTAAGTGGCTTAGGCCCTCAACCAATGACACTGCACCAGCAGCCCTGAGAATCCCTGAATGTTCAGACAGGAAATGAGTGGTCATGAACTCTGGGAAATTCAGTCAGCAAACATTTGCTGAGTCCCTACTTTGTGCCAGGCCCGACTGCTCCTTTCACATCAGCGCATCACAGAACACTTCACCAGCCCACTCCACCAGCCCGTAGGTGGAAGTGGTCTAGGCAAATCCAAAGCTGTATTTTATTTCCCCATTAGGCAAAGCCCACTCTGCGCCTGGGCAGTGTCAATGCCAGGGTCCTCTAGGAGCTCCAGCAACTGCTCCCTTCTCGGTTCCTCCATTTCCCTAAGGCAATTCTTGGGCATCCAAAGACTATGGTTCTAAGAGGCCACGGGTCAAAGCAAGTACCAGTATGGCAGGTCACCTCTGCTATTCCTGAGCACTGGAGAACAGCGCTCCCACAAAGATCCTCTTTATTGCACCCTGATGTCTTCTGCAGAACTTGGAAGGAGTAGCTATAAGGACCCAAATCTGCCACTCAGTCCAGACTAGACTTTGGCCTTGGGCATGGTTTTGCAAGTAAACATGCGACATGCTTCTCTGCTGATAATCCCCTTGCCACCGAGAGGAAGCAGATTCAAAGCTGCTTCTCACTGGAGAGCTTTCTTTTTAATCCAAAACTGGGCTCTTAAAGGAGACAACTAACTCTTTTTGTACTGAACATTCAAAAACTACTATTGTAAAGGACAGCTTTTGAACCAACAAAGGCGGAATCATTTTCTCACAGAGACTCAGGAAAGAGCCTGTCTGACTAAGTGTGGGTGTGGGGAAGGGGACTTATGAGGAGGAATTGTTGAGGGTAGAGGGGGTAATAGAAAGGGGCTGGAGGATCAGAGAAAGACAAGACAAACCCAGGAAGAATACCAGTTGTCCTGAGGGCCAGCCTTGTTGTGAGCACAGAGAGGTTGAACAACTTCCCTGAGGGCACCCGGGGATGCCTAGTAACCTAATGGGAGGAATCTGCTGGAATCCTGGATCAGGGTTAATGCTAGTAATAGCTAATACTTCCATTGCACTTATTATGTGTCAGGCATTATTTTGTTCTTTGCACTTATTAATACGTTTAATACTCTTGTCAACGCTATGAGATAAACACCATTATTACTATTATTAGCATTTTCCAGATGAGGAAATTGAGGCAGAGAGAGGTAGAGTAATTTGCCTAAGTCACAGAGCTGGTGACTGGTGGAGTGGGATTCAGAGCTGGGGATCACCTCCAGGGTCTGTGCTTAGAACTGCCGTGCCAGGAAGGGGTCTGGGGAACATGTCCCACCCTGTACCAGCAAGAGGACACAGGGTGAGTTCCTGGGACCCTCATTTTTCCACCTCTGCAATGGGGGAAGTGTGGATAATGATGGGTCTGGTGAAGGTAAATGAGACAGAGTGAGGGAAAAGAGCTTTGTGGGTTGGAGGTCTCTGTGCAGGTGTTCAGGGAGGTTGTTTACTTTGCTCCTGGGGTGAGGGGAGGAGAAGAGCTTGAAAGATTGGCTTTTCAAAGGAGAACCCAGCTGGTGCCCCAGAGACTGGGATTCTCAGGGAGCCATGGAGAGGAGATGACGGAGGCAGGAAAGAAGGACTCCCAGGAAAGGAAGTGAGCCGGGCACACAGCCTTGCTCAGGGATCCATTCAGACCCAGAGAGGGAATTGGAGTGCTTGCCTCCATGCAAGACCCCATCTGGAGCCCCCTTGGGGCCTCTGGACACTCGGCTGGAGCCTGCTCTCCACACCCCAGAGGTCCCTGGATGCTGTCCTCAGGGCCCTCCCTCTATCCCTCTCCCTCCTCGAAACTCTCCTTATCTCTCAAGGCCCAGCTCAAAGGCCGCCTCCCTCATGAAGCTTGCATGCTATTTCCAAGGCTAAAGACAGCCCAGCTTCCTGCTCGACTCGCAACACTGTGTGTTCTGCTGTCCTCCTTTTATCAGACTTATTTGTATCTATGTCCTGTGAGCTCCCTGAGCTCAGGGGGAAATTGTTTGTTAAATTGAATCAAAGGAGAATTTGGGGAGTGGCCAGAGCCCTCCGTCCAGCTCTGCGTGTGACCGTGGGTTAGTCACAAAACCTCTCTGGGCCAGCCTCCCCATCTGATGAAGAGAGGGTTGGGTGGGATGATTCTGAGGTCCCCGCAGCATTGACACCCCTGCTGTTCTAGGGGCGGGACACCACGAGGTGGGAAATCACTGGACAAGCGGAGGTCGACCTTTGTGTCTGAGAGGCTGCACCCGCCTCCCCCGTGCTCTCTGTGGACCAGACTCTGTGTCCAGAATGTGTCTTTAATGTCGGTTGAGTCTCACAGGTGGCTCTGAGAGGTCGTTTAGGACCCTGAGTGGGTAGAATAAACACCTACTTATTTATCTGGCAATAAGAATTTGGTTGGTAAGAAATTGTTTTGCTAGTGAGAACATAATCACTTCTCATCAGATTACCCCTTACCAGCAGTTCTGAAATCCTTTCTGTGGCTGATCCAGCTCTGACTTGGAAGGAAAAAAAAATTAAAAACAAATTAGATGCAAGAATACTGAATTTGATGAAGGGCAAAGATTCCCTGAGGCCTTTCCTCCTGTAGAGAAACTCACAAAGTGGGGAGTGGGTCACCTGTAATCTTTTTTTTTTTTTTAATTTTATTTTTGCCTGCGTTGGGTCTTAGTTGTGGCATGCAGTATCTTTTGTTGCAGTGCGCGGGCTCTTTGCTGCGGCGCGCGGGCTTCTCTCTAGCTATGGTGTGCAGGTTTTTTCTCTTCTCTAGTTGTGGCGCCCAGGCTCCAGGGCGCGTGGGCTCTGTAGTTTGTGGCACGCGGGCTCTCTCGTTGAGGCACATGGGCTTAGTTGCTCCGCGGCATGTGGGATCTTCCCGGACCAGGGCTCGAACCCGTGTCCCCTGCATTGGCAGGCGGATTCTTAACCACTGCGCCACCCGGGAAGTCCTTAGGATCACCTGCAATCTTAAGAAGCTGCCAAAGAGGTCTAAGGAGGTGAGAGCTAGCTATGACCCCACGATCTCACTCCCACGTTGTATGAAAGTGAGGTTCAGGCCCAGTTCCACCACAGATGAGACATTTACTCACTCTCAAAGCAGGCAATAAAACAGTCTCCACAACCTAGTCTGTGAGCTGGGTCCCAGCTCTCCATCCTTTTACATCTAACCTCACCTTGCATGAAAGGATGACGCAGACACAACAGAATTCCAGACGTGGGATTCTGTGCTCCTTGTCAACATCAGACAACCAGAAAGCCCCCTACACCAGCGCCAGACCCAGCACCAGGCTTCAGGGGTAAAGAGTGCAGGCCTCCCTGGATTCTCCTGTCCTGTTCATGCACAGGGGAGAATTGGCTCCAAAGCCTTTTCCGCCAGACCACGCATCTGAACGACTTTCATTCCTCCAATGCAAGCCCATTTCTGATATTCATCTTGCTGGTCAACAGGCTACGATTTTCAGCAATAAAACCCATTTCTGGCGTGCAGTATGCTAATTTTCAGTCTCAGCTGTCGCTGGAAATACAAATAACAGAAGTGCTTACCACAGTAGCGTCTGACACATGGGCTTCCTCTTGGGTGTGCGTGTTAGCGGCTGTCCCCTGGTCTGGGGGTTCCTAATTAGGGAAACAGCTCTGAAAATTGAATTCCTCTCTATGCTGAAGTATTTGAAAATAAATTACAGACATCCTAACAAGGAATCACAAACAGGAGACCTCTGACCTCTGACCCTGGCCACAGATGGAGACGCCATACTCTGCAGAGCCTGGACCCCAGGCAACTTGCACTCCAGCCTTGGAGGCTCCTGGCACAGATCTTAGAACAGCGCGTGATTATACCTATTCAGGCCATAGGATAAGCTGTGGAGCCTGAGAGTCCCTACATACATTTAGTTTGGTTTGAATTTTCTGTCAGTTGCATTCCTGGGAGAGATGTGGATTTTCACCTCCTTACAGCACAAACCACTAATTCAGGCCTCTGGGAGATATTTCATGGGGGGGTTTCATTTCCCATAAATGTACTGCTTAGATTTTTGGCGCATCTGGGGACTCAGAGTCAGTTTAGCCTTTTAAGGAAGCTCAAGAATATGTAAAACATCCTAATAAAAATATAGTTAAAGCCCAGGCAGGAGGAAGAATTGTTACATGAATGCATTGGGCTCATGTTCCCAAAGGTAGTTTGGTTTATGTAAAATCTGTCCCCCTCACCCTCCACTCCTCGTTAACTGGTCTCAGGGAATGGCAATGTATTTACATTTTCTTTCCTGAGAACATTGGAATTTCTGAGTCTGGTTTTTGAAGTCCCCTCACTTTTTTTTTTTTTTATTGGAATATAGTTGATTTACAATGTTGTGTTACTGTCTGCTGTACAGTAACATGAATCAGTTATACATATACACATATCCACTCTGTTTTAGATTCTTTTCCCATATAGGTCATTACAGAGTAATGAGTAGAGTCCCCTGTGCTATACAGTAGGTTCTTATTAGTTATCTATTTTATATACAGTCGTGTGTATATGTCAATCCCAATCTCCCAATTTATCCCTCCCCCCCTTACCCCTTGGTAACCATAAATTTGTTTTCTAAATATGTGACTCTGTTTCTGCTTTGTAAGTAAGTTCATTTGTACGATTTTTTTAGATTCCACATATAAGTGTTATCAAATAATCTTTGTCTGACTTACTTCACTCAATATGACAATCTCTAGGTCCATCCGTGTTGCTGCAAATGGCATTATTTCATTCTTTTTTATGGCTGAGTAATATTCCATTGCACATATGTACCACATCTTCTTTATCCATTCCTCTGTCAATGGACATTTAGGTTGCTTCCATGTCCTGGCCCCCTCACTGTTTTTATTTATGAAGCAAGGCATAATATGGACACCATGTGAATGGGTTCCGAGTTTTGGAATCAGACGTCTGGGGTTCCCATCACAGTTCTGCCCCCCACTAGCTGTGTGACCTTGGGCTCTCAGCTTCAACCTCTCTGAGCTTCGCTGTCTGCATTTGGAAGATGGAGCTAATAAAACTTATCTTATTAGGGGTCATAGGATGACTAAACTATTTGTGTCTGTTAAGTACTGGTCCGTTAGTAAGTGCCCAGTTAAGGGTAGTTGCTATTAGTCAAGGCCAACCTGACAGAGAAGTTGTATATGGAAATAGCATTAGAAACACTTGCATTTGAGTGCTGTGAGCACTTCTGTTCTGAAGAATAATTATTTGTGAGCCTTAGTGGACCTAAGGCCTGGCTGAGGGTGGTAGGTGGGCCTCAGGTCCGGGTCCAGGGTGCTTAACATTCGGCCATTTGGACCCCCAGCTTGGGGTACTGCTCAGTAGGTCAGAGCTGTGGTCACTGAACAGGAGCCAGAAGTGGGCTTAAAGCCGCTCTCCTTGGGTGAAGGGTGATTTTTATTTCCCACGGTGCTTCCCAAATATTAATGTGCCTCTGAATTCCCTGGGCATCTTAAAGAGTGGATTCAGAGTCAATAGGTCTGGGGTGGGGCCTGAGAGTCTGTATTTCCAACAGGCTCCCAGGGATGTCACTGTTGCTGGCCCACGGATCACACCTCGAATAGCAAAGCACCAGAGCAGAGGTTCTCAGCCCTGGCTACACATTATAAGCACCCAAAGAATTAAAAGAAATACTTATGCCCAGGCTCTGCCTCAGATCAATTAATCAGAACCTCGGGATGTGGGGCTGGGGGACTAGGCATTGAAAAAACAGCTTTGGAGTCTTGTTCATTTTAATTATTGACCAAGGATGTACTGATGGCCTGATTCTGTCCATGTCTCTACATTCAGCCCAAAGCACCTGGGCTGGAGGCTTCCTTTGGCCCTGAAATGCCGTACTGTGGAGGGGACAGGGAAGCGGGTGGCTACAGCGGTGGCCCCTCCAGCACCCCCTGCAGCCGCTGCAGTGCCTGCCTCCTGATCTGCACCCCATCCCAGGTGTCCTGACATGCAGGCTGCTTCAGAGCCTGCAGAGAAGGGGCAGGGGCTGGAGAAATGCCACACCCCACAGCAGGGGCCACGAGGGGAGGATGCTACTCCCAAGTTGAGACTTCCTGGGCTTCCTGACCCCCAGCCAGATGTGCAGAGGCCTCCCTGGGCAACCAAGAGACTGCCTCTGTGCTGCCTGTACCCACCTTAACTGGGGCTGGCAGCAGCCATGTCTTCAGGGCCCCAGCCCAGGACTCCATCGGGGAAGGGCAGCCCAGGCCAAAGGCGGCCAAGGGCCAAGCCCAGAGGCACTCACAGATGGCCAAGTGATTGGTGATGGGGTGGCAGTGGACAATGGGTGGGGGGGCCTATGGGTAAGGGCACCTGCGTGGAGGTAGCAGGACGCCAGGCACAGACCCTGGCCACCAGGGGAGGCTGAGGGGAGTAATGCTGGACTCTAGTTACAGTATCTCTGAGACACTGGACAGGGGACTGAGAACAGCAACTCCAGCCAGGGGGTCAAGAAAGAGACTCCATCCTTGGAACCAGGATGCAAGGGACAGGGAGATACCGGGTAGAGAAGAGGTGGTAGGAGGTCAGAAGGACTTGATGCCAGGCTGAGATGCTGAGTGGGATCCCTCCTGACCTGAGCTGGTCCGATGGGTGGGCTGCACCGAGGGGAAGAGGCCGAGAGAAGAAAGAGACCCGTGTCTCATGCCTTCTTCTCTCAACCAGGGGGCTTTTAAAGTGACAATCATTTCTCACCTGGGACTATCGCAAGCCACAGCCAACTTCAAAGCAGGACCCCTGAGAATGACTGGTTTCTAGAGCCCATGGGAGGCCTTGCTGAAAAGGAGTGGGTTATAGCCTTCGTATCAGTCATTTTTCTCCAGAGAAACAGAGCCAAACTCCTTCTCCAGGAAACCTGTTTTGGCTTGTAAGGCCTGCAGCTGATTGAATGAGGTTCACCCACATTGGGGAGGGCCATCTCCTTTACTTATAGTCACCTGATTGTAGGTGTTAACCTCATCAACAAAATACCCTCACAGCAACACCCAGATCAGTGTTTGATTAAGTCACTGGGTGATGGCGTCTAGCCCAGTTGACATATAAAATCAATGATCCCACCCTCCAGTGGGTGCCCAAGCCTCCGAGGGGGTATGTGTTGGCCTGTGTGTGTACACAGATGTATTCTGGTGTTCAGAGTGTCAACTGGAGGTTCAGTGGAGACAGGAGTAGATTCTCCCCCGCTGGGTTTGTGTCCCCATCACCCAAGGCCTGGTCCATGCCACAGTCTCCTAACCACTGCTTCCAGTCTGTTCTTTCACCACAGTTGTTTTTCTGTGCCAACCACAGCCAGAGAGATCATCTTAAAAGGCAAATCTAATCAGCTCAGCCTCTGACTCCCTGTTGAGAGCACTTGGTTGCCTTTTTCTTAGTACAGCTTACTTCTAGCTGAGCCATGACCTGCAGGAACTAATATTTCCGGAAAAATCCAGGCTGCACCGTATCTCTGGACCTTTGCTCTTGCTTAGAATGCACTCTTTGCTTATATGAACTTTTTCCTCCCTCTCTTCTATCCTTCTAGCCTATCTGTCAACTAGTGCCCCCCCCCACACACACACACGTGCACACACACACCAGAACACCTAGCGGCGCATCTAGACTTCCTGCACTAAGTCTCTCCTTGTCCCTCCTCGCCACCTTAGAACTAACCACTCTTTCCTTTGTGTCCTCTCTCATCCACTCACTCCATTCACTTGTCTACCCCGGGGGTCTATGTAAATTTCCAGCACAGTGCCCGGTACATCTTCCTGAACTTATTTTTATCTTTATCTGTCTTGCCCAGTGATCATGAGTTCCGTGGGAGCACATCTCCAGCAGTACTACAGTACCAGACATGCATATGGTATTTTCTCAATTAATGTTTGGAGTGAGTACGGAAATGGATAAATGCATGTATAAAAACTAAGCTTCACAAAACCAGATACATTTTTTTACCCTTGGAAGCTTCCTGATGCCTTTTTCTAACTCCCTGCAATCTGAGGCTTAAGGAGGATGATTAGGTCCCCCTAGGATGGATAGAATCACATTCCTTCTCTTTCCACTGATGAGCAGAGCAGAGGGGATGAGGGTAATGAAAGCAATAGCTGGTGCGTATTGAGCACTAACTACATGCTGAGCATCACGTGGATTATTTCACTGAATCCTCACAGCTCTGAGGGGCAGGTACTTTTATTATCCCCACTTTGTAGGTGAGAAAACTGAGACTCAGAAAAGGTAACACAGCAACACAGTTAGTAAGGGGCAGGGCCAGGACTTGAACTTCGACCGTCTGATTCCTGAGTCCACCCTCAACCACCACACTACACTGCCTCCTGAGGGGGATATAATTTGGTTGAACAATTTGATGGAAAGCACTTTATTTAAATCAAGTTGATCTGGACCGCAGTTTGGTTTAAATTTACTTTTATCATTTACAGGTAATGTTGATGCATGATGAGGTTTCTTTTATTTTCTATTGAGATACAATTCACATATCATAAAAACGTCCCTTTAAAGTGTACAAACCCAGTGGTTTTTAGTATATTCATAAGGTTGTACCAACATAACCAACCACTGTCTAATTCCAGAATATTTTGATCACCCCCAAAAGGAATCACATACCCATTAGCCGTCAGTTCCAATGGGCCCCTCCCTCCAGCCCCTGGCAATCACTAATCTACTTTCTGTCTCTACAGATTTGCTTATGCTGGACATTTTATAAATACGGAATCATACATTATGTGGCCTTTTGTGTCACTTCTTTCACTTAGCATGATGTCTCAGATTTCTTCCAAGTTGTGGCATGTATCAGTGTATCATTCCTTTCAAGAGTTGGATAAAATTCTATTGTGTGATAGATTGGATAATGACTCCCAAAGATATCCACACCCTAATCTCTAGAATGTTACCTTCTATGACAAAAGGAACTTTGCAGATGTGACTAAGTAAGGATCTTGAGATGGGAAGATTATCCTGGATTATCTAGGGAAGGTGATGCTAAAAGCAGAGATTGGAGTGTTACACTTCAAAGATCCCCCCAGCCAAGGTATACAGGTGGCCACTAGAAGCTGAAAAAGGCAAGGAAATATATTCTCCCTGCAGAGTCTCCAAAAGGAACCAGCCCTGCCAATACTTTGGCTCTAGCCAGTGAAACCAACTAAGGACTCCTGGCCTCAAGAGAATAAATTCATGTTGTTTTAAGCCACCAAGTTTCTGGCCATTTGCTACAGCAGTAATAGGAAACTAATAATTTAGATACACCACATTTTGCTTATCCATTCATCAGCTGATGGGCATTTTTTTCGACTTTTTGGATATCATGAATAATGCTGTTATGAACATTCATGTACAAACTTTTGTGTGCACATAGGTTTTCAGTTCTCTTGGGTTTACATCTAGGAGCGGAATTGCTGGGTCATATGGTAATTCTATGTTTAACTTGATGAGGTTTGTTTTGCAGAGCTTTGCACATCCTGAGAGGCTACCAAAGTGTTTCAGACAGGGCATGCTGATGGCTGGGCCGATGGAAGAGTTTATCACGCAAGAGCTCTGGGGATGGCGGGCAGTCTGGAAGTTCCAAAGGGCATATGCAGCACTTTCAGAGTTCCAAAGGAAATGGGACTGCAGTTTTTTTGTGTGTGTTTGTTTGAAAATAGAAGCAAGTATGCTGTTTCCTAAAGCTGGTGCTGAAATAGTGTAGATAAAACTAGTTTGGTAAAAATAAACCGACAAGAATTTCAAAGGATGGTCAGCAGCAGGAATGAATAAGGGCAATGTTTGCCAAATGGATTCAGACACAACAAATATTTCCTGAGTAACTTAGGTGAGCCTTGAGCCAGGGTCTGGGATGGGCTATTTCTTTCTTTCTTTTTTTTTAAGGTTTTCTTTTTTTTTAATTGAATGGAAGATTCTTTAAATTCTATCGTGCTTTACAATTTTCAGAAGTTTCACACACATCATTTCATATAATCCCATAATAACCCTTTTTTTCTCCTACCCCTATCTTGTCCCTCCCCGCTTCCCTCTTCCCACTGGTAACCACTAGCTTGTTCTCTATATCGGAGAGTCTGCTTCTTTTTTGTTATAGTCACTAGTTTGTTGTATTTTTAAGATTCCATGTAAGTGATATCATACAGTATTTGTCTTTCTCTGTCTGACTTATTTCACATAGCATAATGCCCTCCAAGTCTGTCCAAATTTCATTCCTTTTTATGGCTGAGTAGTATTCCAGTGTGTGTGTGTGTGTGTGTGTGTGTGTATTGCATCTTCCTTACCCATTCATCTGTTGATGGACACCTAGGTTGCGATCATACGTTGGCAATTGTAAATAATGCTGCCATGAACATTGGGATGCATGTTGGGATGGGCTCTTTCATATCAGGTTTTGGATTTAGTTCTTATTAGAGCCCAATTGGGAAAGTATTACTCTCCTCCCTGTGTTACCAATGAGGATGACACGGAAGCTGAGAGGGGAAGTAACTGCCCAGGTCCCAGAGCTGGTATGGGAAGGAGTCAGAATTCAGACCAGATCTGTCTGCTTTGAATTACTTTTATTTCAATGGAAAAGGAGGAATTTTTCTTCAGGGTATGTGTTTGGGTTTCTAAGTAACACACGGAGAAACCGCTGGCGGTCACTTGATCTAAAACTTCTCTGGTCACTTGGCAGCGGAAAAGCCTTCTGAGGGAGATGAGGAAGAGCCAAAAGTCTTATTACTCCCCGTAGGAACTGGGGGGAACTGAGGGACCAAGCAGTCTGGTGGTGGTTTTAGTTCTGTTGTTTTGTATTTTTGCTTCTTGAGCACCTTCTACAAGCCAGGCTTCTCACTTGGTCCTCACGGCATCCTTTTGAGGTAGTTATTATTACCTCCACTTCACAGATGAGAGAAAGGGTAGATAGAGAGGTTATGTCCCCAGAGTGATGTAACCTGGTAAATTTTAGAGCTAGGCTCTGAACCCAGGTTTGCTGATTGGAAAGGTCTTGCTTCTTTTCACCACACAATCATATCAATTTGGGGGTTGGAGTTTCAGACTTAGAAAGAATTAGGGTTTTTCTTTCTGGGATTCATGGTAACTGAAGTGAGAAAACAGAGAGGTTTAAGCAAATGCCTCAGAAGCCTACACTGACTTCTGAGTTGGCATGAGTTTGGGAAGGAAGACGTAGACACACCAAGCTGGGATGGACCAGAGAGGCACGTCTGGTCCAATATTGTTGCTCAGGCACAGAAAAGGAGCACGACCCTATAGGCCACTGTAGGGATGTGGAAAGAGCATGAAATTGGGGACCAAATCCTGCTCCAGCACTTACTACTGGGCACACCTGGGCAGGTGGTTTAATCAGAGCCTTGGTCTTCCTGCATAAAATGGGGATAAGAAGGGCCCGGTGGAAATTAGAAAGAAGACAAGAAAAGTGAGCTGGCCATAGGTAAACAGCAGCCTCCAGCTTTCCCAGGCTACACAACTCTGAAGGGTGAGGAAGACCAACATCTCCTGCCTGGGCGTCATTCCTGGAGGCTCTTTTGAGGCATATGGGGGACACTGGAGGCTGGAACCTTCCCCTTCCTCAGTCACTGCTGAAAGACTGGGTTCTCACTCGTAGGGCTCACTGGCCCCAGAGGTCACTGACAGCGGGGCCTCGGGTGGCCTGGACTTTTGGGCAAAGAGCTTGCAGAGTCTGGAAATCCAGCCCAGCGTTTCCTCAGTCTGTAGCCCCAGGAGACTTGAGTAACAAAGATACTGCAATCCTGCTAGTGGCTGCTTCCTTGTTGCTAAGCAACCAAATATTTGATATTAAGTTCCTGTTGATGAAGCTAATTGCAAAGGTTAATTGTCCTCTGAGATGAAAAAAACGCTCCAGGAATGTATTTAGGAGTTGGTCTCTGTACTTCTGAGACAATGTGATTTTTTGAAAAAGCCTGTTTTTCAGATGGTGATGGCATCAGTACTTGGTTCTTCCTGCTTTGTTCATCCTGTAGAGTGGAAGTTTTCAAACTCAGCAAAGGAACTATTCAAGGGGGCTCTTGCCTGGAACCTCAGTCTGTGGAGGAGATCGTGGGTAGCTAACCTGGAGGCAGCGGGATGGATTTCAGAGCCCCACCCACCATGGCCGTGCCCACTCATAGTCACGCCCACCCACAGCCCCTCCTCTCTCCTCCATCCCTCCACCCAGTGTCTCACCTGTTGTGCTAGTTGCTCGTTTATCATTTGCTTCTCCAACATTACACTTTACCTCCCTGAGAGGTAAAGCTGTGCTCAATCTACCTCTGTGTCCTGAGTGTCCAGCATAGAGCCTGATGCAGGACAAATGAACAGCCAATGCGTGTCTAATAAATGATACCTTATCTGTCATAACCAGGCTGGGTCAGGTGAATGTAACTAAAATACTTGATTCAAAGATCATATCATAGAGTTCCAACATCGTTCCAGTTGCTGGATTATGGGTCCCTGGGAAAGCAGGTCAGGGACATGAGACAAGCAGGGATAGTCTCACCTCTGGTACTTACTGGTTATGGGCAGATGGCTTCACCCTTCTGGAGCCTCAGTTTTCTCATCTTTATGATGAGATGATAAAGTCTAGTTCACCTCTGAGGGCTGTTCTAAAAACTGGTGTTGACTCTGTAAAGTCTGTGGCATGGTGTCTGGCACAGGGCAGGGGCTCAGTGAACGGTAGTTGGTTTTGTTGTTGTTTGTTTTTTGTAGATGTTGTTTTCCAGCAAGAAGCTGAAGTGATCACTGTGGGACAGCCTGCCTCAGGCAGAAAAGCAAACTCTGATTCAATTCATGAGAGTTGCAAGGAAAGGCATAGCACCAAAGCTGGGGGCAGGAGGCAGTGGACAAAAGGGAGCGGGGTACAGCTCTCCAAACCATCTCCAGCAGCATCTTTTCCATTTCATGAGTGAGGATTTAAGAGGGGGTTCCTTCCAAGAAGATGCTGGTCCTGTCATTAGAGGGGCTGTGAGTGGTGCTGGTGTGATGATGTGGTGACCTGTTACTGGTTCTGACTCAGGGTCACCTGTGGGGACCACTAGGCAGCTGGCAGCATCACAGAGCTGAGGGGCTTCCCAGGATCTGGGTGGGGCTCAGGTCCTGACCCCTGGGCTCCTGAGGGCGTTGTTCCTTCCGAAGTGACATCCATTCAAGTCTGCAACATCTTCACTCTCCCTCATTCAGCACCCACTTAGGGAGCCCCCATCATGTGCCAAGGTGAAGCCCCCTAGAAGACCTGAGCCCTATTTTAAGGGGCTCATAATCTAATGCAGGGGTTGGCAATCTTTTAAAATAAAGGGCCAGCTAGTACAGCCATCCCTCGGTATCTGCAGGGAATTGGTTCCAGAATACCCCGCTCCCCATCCCGTGGGTACCAAAATCCACAGATGCTCAAGTCCCGTATATAAAATGGTGTAGTATTTGCATATAACCTGAGCACCTTCTCCACGTACTTTAAGTCATCTCTAGATCACTTATAATACCTAATACAATGTAAATGCTATGTAAATAGCTGCTGGTACGCAGCAAATTCAAGGTTTGCTTTTTGGAACTTTCTGGAACTTTTCCCCTAACACTGTATTTTTGATCTGTGGTTACTTGAATCCACAGATGCGGAACCCACAGATACAGGGGGCTGACTTCAAATATATTTAGCTTTGTGGACCATATGGTGTCTGTTGCAATTACTCAACTCTGCCATTGTAGCGCGAAAACAGCTACAGACAATATGGAAACAGACAGGCATGACTGTGTTCCAATAAAACTTTCCCTTAAAAACCCAGTTTGGCTCAAGGACTATAGTTTGCTAACCCCTCAGAGAAAGACAAAGTGGTAAATAGATCGTTACAATAAGTATCATCATGCAGATGTTACACGATATGTCAGGGGCCCCGATGAGGGAAAAATACTTCTTGTTTAAGAAACTTCCTGAAGAAATCAGCTGGGTGCCTTTGGGAAAGTCACCCTCTACATCTTAGTTTCTCCAGTAGGATATTGATACTACAGAGATCATAGGATAAATGTGAGGGCTTATGCACGTAACATACTGTCTGGGTCATAGTGATATCTATAAACCAACTTGATAAATGTTAGCAATAAAAATAGTTATTGTTTTTGAGGGCCTTTTATATGTGCTAGCCACACTTTCATGCACTTCACATATATTATCTCATTTAAACCTCATAACTACACTCTAGGAGATCTATAATCATTCCTTCCATTTTATATATAAGAAAACTAAGAAATAAAGAGGTTAAATAATTTACCTAGTAAGAGCAGAGCCAGGATTCAAAGGCAGGGTCCAGAGCCAGAACTCTAAGCATTATACCCACATTTACCACTGATTTTATATATTTGGCCCCAGTCAAGCCAGGAAGGACAGTTGCTGGTCAGTAGGCTTGTTTCTGTGCACAGCAGGTAATGGGCTTCATTGCTCCCCTCTGGCAGCACAGCCTGAATGTCTGGGTATGGCAGGAGATGAGTGATGCCCACACCCTATGAGCATGACACCCAAGGGGTAATTCCAGCTACGTCTGTCTTAAGGACTCAAGGGCACAGGTCTGGGTTGTTGTCTTCCAACCCTCTGCACTTTGCAGTAAAGTGTGCTTCTTGTTGTATCAAGTTTCAGTCCTCCCTCTTCCTTTCTCCCCTTATCTCTAATCACCAGCTACCTCCTAAAAACAAAGAAAAGATATATAGAGTCCTGTAAGTTGTGTGACGATATCCTTACTCACCAACCTGGAGCCAACTCTTTAGAGTTAAATTTTCATGCTGTGCTCACAACGGGGGCAAATGAACCAACTCTGTCAAGAAACAGAGCCATAAGCACTCTGGGCTAAGGATGCCCTCGTCGGCTTCTGACTGATGGCCTCCCAGGGATCGGACGGTCTGACTTGTGATCTGTGCTTTTAAGAGCTAATTGCATTGTCTTAACTAAGCTGCTTCAGACCAAGTTACACAAAGTACAATTCCTGGAAGTCTGACACAGCTTGTCAGAGTAGCAAGGCAGAGCTCATCTTACTGGAAATCTCCTTGGTCTTTGGAAGGGGTTCAGTGTAGCAACAGTTAGGAGCCCTCACCCCCTGGACCACGAGCTTGATCACCAGGCCACGTGAAACCATCCACCCGCTTGGCAGGTGTCCCTCTTCTCACTCCGGGCCCATAATCTGTGAGGGTTTCTGTTAATGAACTTCATCAGACATCTGGTTCTTACTTCAGGGCCATCTCACCTAAAATCGCCCACTCTTTCCCCTTAAATAAGACATCTCGATGGGTTAGTGACTAACCAGCCCACGCTCACACATAACTGTGTTTTCGTGCATTTGGTATTTTTTAATTTTGGGGGGGATGCTTGGATCCTTGGATCCTTAAAAGGTCTTAACACAGTCAAGCAAATTGTAGCTGGACTTAAATAAAATTATTTACTAGCATGGGCCAGATCAAAGACAGCTTTTATCTGGCTCAAGGTCAAAATTCAGAGCACCAGACTCCAGGGAAGAGGCCCGTGTTCAAGGACTGGTGTCTGTGGCTAGCTCGTAATGATAATAACAATAATGATAACAGTAATAGATACCACTGATTGAGCTCCTGTGGATCGAAAACCTCTTACACAGCACTTGTCAGCATCACCTTTCTCTTGTTGCAGCTGCTATTGCAATGGCCGGTTCTGCGTGGGATTTGATCCATTTCCCACAGGTACAATCTGACGGTTTCTCACCTCAGATATGTGCATGTGTCACTTGCTTCCTATCCTGGGACTTTGCTGTTGATGTCGCTGTGAAACCTCATTCTGCACTCACGCAAGTGCAAGGGAGTTAGTGTCCCATAAGATGGAATGTTGACCAATGGGAGATAGATGCCACTGAAGACATTCTTCCTTCTGTCTCTCCCCTGATAGATGGTCCTGAGACACAGCTGGCATGGCTCGAGAGCTCTCAGAGATGCCACTGCGATTAAGCATTATGGGATTGCTTCCATTAGTTATAGCCAGAGTCTGGTGGCTACAGTGTGCTCAGGCTGGAGGATTTCTTGGCATGTGTGGCAGGGAGCTGGTCCCCAGAGCAGGGTCTCTTTAGGACAAGAGGTTCCCTTTGAGTGTTGAAGGCATCAGTTTTAGTAGTGAAGATGAGCTGGATTGGGTTAAGCTGGAATCAGCTAGAGGTAAATTTGCTTCAATACCAAAAAGGCTCAGACCTACATTCTTGAGTTTCTGAGGATATTGGGTATTTACTGCCGTAAACGTGGAGTACATCGAATGCTACCTTTTTGCTCTGGAGCGCACCTCCTTTTGCTAGTCCCGGGGTTGGGCTGCGTAGCTACTCGAAAACTTTCTGGACCAAGGGCTAATGGAATATCAGGTCTGGGGGGTATGTTTGGATGATTTTACATGAGCACTTGAGCCAAAGCTCCCACACAGCCTCTGAAACCCCAGACAAAATAAAATCAGGACAGACCTCAGGTGTGATAACATCCATCTCCACCATGACTTTGATGCTGAGCTAGGAGTTCAGTAATTCCCCATTTGTGTTTGGAGGAGATGTTCATGCTAACACATGGAGAACAATCAGAGATGATCTAATCTAGGGGTTTTTCTGCCCATGCTGACTGCAGGTCCCTCTTCTGCTGGCTTTAACTAGCAATGATTTTACCCAGTAGTCAAAAACGTGGTGTGGCAGAGACAACGCTAGTGTGAGAACACAGGAATATCATATTCCACAATTTCCCTTGCAGTTGTATGTGGCCTCAGATTAGGTTCTAGCTAATGGGAATGCAGGTAGATATATGCTACTTTCAGTCCTGCCCATAAAGTTCTATATGCACTCATCCCCTCTTTTTTTCCTTGCCCCTCCACCTAGCTGGAAACCAAGGACCCCAGATGGCTGGAGCCCATGTTGAAAGGAGCTTGGAGGTGGAGACACCCCAGGGAGGCACCAGGGCGAGGAACCTGCCTCAGGCCAGGCTGTGTTAAGCCACTGAGATCTGAGATTGCTTGTTACTAGAGCTTATCTCAGTAATGCTAGCAAAGCAAGGAGACAATGCCCTGCCAGCCCTCCTGTCCCCAAATCTCCACAAGATGGTCGGAGAGCATCTCCAGTTGTCTCCTCCGCTGGTACCCCATGGCTCACCAGTTTTTGTCACACTGGATCACGATGGAGGTAAAGGAAGGTTTTACTGATGGGCAGGTGGGTTTCAGAAGAGCAGCCTCCTGTGGGAGGAGCAGAGTTTGTAACTTACTGTGATCATTTATTTCCCTGTGCATACAGGGGCGGGACCTCAGAGAAGCAGCCTGCAAAACTCCAGACCTCTCGGTTCCATCCAGTGTCCTTTCAAGTCCATTGAGTTTTGTCCTCATCCTTGGTTCCTCTCAAGAAGATGAGGTTTCACCCTTCAAATCCCTTAGGTTTTGTAAACTGGAGTGCTCTCGGCCTTCTTTAGGCTGATAGGGTGTGGATTCTGCTGTCTCTGGGAGGGATGTCTCAGGGTGCCGTCACCTCCTTCCATCTTCCACAAGGGGCTCATCTGAGAAGCAAGTGCACGTCTCCATGGGGACCGTTGCTTTTTCTCAGAGACAACCCAGCACAGCCTTGTTTGAGAAAAGGACATTTTTCTTTGTAGGAAGTTTTGACCTCGTTGCTTTACCAGTGATTCTTGTCATTAATATGTGGGGCATTTAGCTCTTGTCTGGGCCTGGGTTAGCCCACAAAGGCCACCAACTGAGCTATAAATAGCTGATTTTGTTTCTACTCAGAGGAAGTGACAGCCCCTCCTTTAGGGGAGGATGATTCCCAAGTTACTCAACTCTGTTAGGGGATTCCCAAGTTATTTCCATACTCCTCCCAGAATTATATGTACACACACACACACACACACACACACACACACACACACACACACACACACACACACACACACACACACACACACCTAGAAGGTGGATACCTCTATTCCTGAGCACAGCACACCAGGCACATTCCCACCTCAGAGCCTTTGCCCTTGCTGCCTCCTCTGCCTACAACGCTCTTCCCCAGATCTCTGCCTGGCTTGCTCCTTTCTTCCCTTCAGGCCTGTTGCTCAGATGTCATCTTCTCAGGGAGGTATTCCTTGACTATCCTACAAAATTGCGTTCCCCACCTCCCAGCATCTTCTCTCCTTTCCCTGCTTTATATAACTGTGCAGCGCTTATCACCTTCTGACATGCTATCGATTTTATTTATTTGTTAGTGTATTGCCTGTTTCCCTTAAACAACATATAAGCTCCAAGAAAACAGGGCTTTCATCTGTGTTGTTTCACACTCTATCCCCGGCATCTCAAACAATGCCTAAATATGGCAGATGCTTGATGGATACTTGTTTCTGTTTTTCTTAAATAATTAATTAATTAATTAATTAATTTTTGGCTGCGTTGGGTCTTCGTTGCTGTGCGCAGGCTTCTCACTGTGGTGGCTTCTCTTGTTGCAGAGCACGGGCTCTAGGCGTGCGGGCTTCAGTAGTTGCGGCACGTGGGTTCTAGAGCACAGCCTCACTAGTTGTGGCACACGGGCTTAGCTGCTCCACGGCATGTGGGATCTTCCAGGACCAGGGCTTGAACTCATGTCCCCTGCATTGGCAGGCAGATTCTTAACTACTGGGCCACCAGGGAAGCCCCTGGATGCTTGTTGAATGAATTAATGATCTTTTACAGATAAAGAAGCAAAGTCTCAGAGGGGGTGGTGAGATTCAGAGCTAGCAAGTGTCAAGAAAGATTTTAAACCCAGGAATTTCCGCTTCAAAGCATGTTTATTTTCTGCTCTGACATCAGATTTCAAGCATGTGCAGTGTGGCCCTGGAGCTGTTATATGGGACATGCAGCCACGAAAAGAATATTTGCTGTCCCACATCAGGCATCAACGGGCTGACTGCTCCAGGGGCCGTGCATGCTTCTTTCTGCAGTGCTTCTGTTCTACCCACGGAGACATTTACTGTGTCATCTGTGGTCTTCTAAATTGCTTCACCTTTCTGTGGCTCAAACACCTTGAGCTCCCTATCTGCAAATATTGCCTTTGAGGTTTTCAAGCCATGCTGAAATCCCGTCATGCTTGACGGGACTCTGGTCGGGTGTTGCATGACCCCGTTGGCAACCTCACAATTCTCATCAGCATGCTGTCTGTGCCTTCCTTTCCCAGGCGGCTTGCCTTGGAGGAGGTGACCTGTGATTAGCCGCTCACGTTTTGCTGATCGGGGTTGGAACTGCCACATTCACCTCACTTCGAACCATAAATGCTTTTTGCGGAAGGGATCAAGTCTTGCCTTAAATCAGTGGGGTCTTTAAATAATGCTGATACCTGCATCCACCCCCCCAGAGATTCTGATTCAGTTGGTCTGTGCAGCCAAGGCAGGGAATGCTGGTTAGGTGGGCTGTAGAGCGTCTTTCTGAGAAGAGAAGTAAAGAATACAACGTGACTGAAAGCAGAAGCATTTCCGAAAAGTCACATCTCATCCTCCCATTCTTACTTCCTCATGTGACAGCCTACTAGGACCTGGAGACCTTGGCCTCCTTAATTTCACTGCAGAATTCTGATATATCTGTTTTCCTAGATGGTTTTCTTACTACAAACAATGGCAGCACTGGTGAATATGAGGTTCTCTCCTTTGACCGCATGTGCCTCAGTTTTCTCATCAGTGAAATAGGCATCATAATAATAGCACTGACATTATAGGTTCAAGACTTAAATGAACTAACGTACATAAGTTAGTAGTTAAGTGTCTGGCACACAGGCATGTATGGGGCAGCTACCATTGTTGTTATTAAGCATCTTACTTATAAAATGCCTTATCCAAAGTCCATTGTTACAGTAATTGGTATCAGCTCCGACATAACCTTTCAACTAGATCTTGCATGACTCTTCAAGGGCCTTTGCCATGTCTCTGGCACACTCCAAAGGTGTACAAAGAAAGTCTCATCCCATGTCTCTGTAAAACTGAACAACATTATCACAAATTTCGGGTTCGCTGCAGAGAATTTCCTGCTTGGGCACCATCCGGTCTCACTTGCTTCTGGACCAGCTCTCTGGGCCTGGTACCATAGTGGTATCTATTCCAGGGGTGGCTGTGATTGCACCTGCCACACTCAGGACCCCCAGGCCAATTCTGTGGCCCAGCTTTGTACCCTAAACTCTGGAGCGTGGCTCTACTGGTCCAAGGCTCAGTTTTCTTCTCTCCTTGCTGCAGGCCCAGAAGTGGCTGTGGACAGATGCCACCCGGCCTGTGGAAGTGACCATGGGGGAGGGCAGCAGGAAAGTGAGTGGAGGGGGCCAGCACTGGAAGGTCCTGTGTGTGGAGAGCCCAGGGATTGTGGGCTGGTACAGCCAAACTATTTTGTCCAATCACACATACAAAGATCTCCTGGAACTGGACTCGGGAAATTAGCTGTGGGAGCCTGGGATGCTGGACCCAGACCAGGGTCTGCAGTGGGTGAAACAAGGGCGCCCACCTCAGGGTGAGACCACAACCAAAGTAAGGCATATAGTGCAATAGTTGTTCCCACCTGGAGAGAATGACCAAGTGACCCGTGTCCGTGGGCTAGACAGACTCGGTGATCCAGATACCACTTCAGCCTCCTGAAACTGTCGGCTGGGAGTGGGGCAGACTAAACATTGGGTTGGCCAAGAAGTTTGTTTGGGATTTTCCATAACTTCTTATGGAAAAATCCAAAGGAACTTTTGGGCCAACCCAGTATTTAACAAGAGTAGCCATGTAGTGTGATAAATTTCATTCCAGGGCCGAATAGATGGCTGTGGGCATGAGTCACAGGAGACCCAACCTCGTATGGGACTCCCAGTGGCAGCCACTTCCCTCATCTGGGGCTGAAGGCTGTCAGGCCACAAATGTTTGCTTCATGACCACCCCATTCTGCCCATGAGGGAAGTGAGGACACCATGCTTGTCTTGAGCTGGGCCTCGTGGGGCTGTCCTGGCCCAGCACCCCTGAGTAGGTCATCTTGTTTACCACTGTGTCTCTAGCGCACAGGAAATTACGTGGCCTTAGCAGATGCTTTATAATTATTTGTTGAGTAAATGGATGAATGCATGAACTAATGAATGAATCTCAACACAGCACAATGATGGGAAATCCAAGCAGGTGGTGCTCAGAAGTCCACATGGCAGGTAGCTGGCAGGTAGCAGGGCACAGTGTTGTAAATAAGGCAAGCCAGGACACCAGCACTCAAAGTTACTGGGATGAGAGTTTGCATCAGGGACCAAGATGGGCACAGAGAGTGGGTGTCATGAGTCTCTGTGATGGCCCACATGGCCCAGGAGCTGGGCAGGTTTGGGTGTGTGGTTGGGGAATCAGTGGGCCCAGCAGCTGGGAACGGCTGCCAGTGGAGGCAGGGCTGACACAGTAAGGAAAAGACATGTGGTCCATTCAAGAGAGAGCCAGTTAGTGAGGAAATTGTTCTGGAAGTGTAATATTTCTGAGGTGGATGCAGAATCCACAGACTTTAACTGTACATCATGTCATGTTTTCAAACACATTTTTCTGTGTCGACAATTTCACTTATTCTGCGATAGTGCCTGATTCAAGAGCCATAATTCCTGCTGATAAGACTGGAGCATGTCATTTGGGTTCCCAAGGTGGGTTTGCGGATTGCAGCTAAACAGCCATCTCTTCATTTAGGGGAGCTGCAATTGGAAGATGCACCATCCGCGCGGCCATGGTGACAGATGAGAAACCCCAGGTCTGGCAGGGTCTCCCCGAAGCAGAGCTGGCTATGCACCTGGCAGGCTCTGTCCATTCTTAATGATGTGTGGCCTTCTGCTTTGGAGACTGGTGGGTGCCTGAGGCAGCTCATGTGCTGAGAGGGCAGAGAGAGTCCAAGATTGGAGGGTCATGTCTAGTACCAAGGACAGCTGCCTCCAAGGCTCCTCAAGCCGTAGTTTACAAGGACCAGCAAAGTGCAGAGACCCTCAGATGCCATGAAACACAAGCTGACCTCCCAGGGCCCTTGGATATCTGCGTGAGGCAAGGCACCTGCAGGTATAGGGAGCCTGGTTGAGTCAGGCTTCGTGAGGTCTCAAGAGGAGACATGCACAGACAAGATGCAGTGATGGGGGTTATTACAGGTGTACAGGGAGTGTGGAGTAGCTCAGATATCTCAACTGACATACACATTCCCTGTGTCTGGAGTTTCTGGGATTGGACCAACATGCCAGATTCTTAGAGAACCCGCAGTTCAGTATCTAGGCCTGAGGATCTGTTTTTTTTGGTTATAGGATGTTGAATGGGACTTCATCTGTTTTCTTGGAATTGGAAGTAAAACCGAAAGTTGAAATCAATAGGTGCTATGTGTTCCCACGTTTCCAGACGAGACCACCTGATGCCTCCCCGTGAGGGCACCATTCACACACTACTGGGCTACAAAAGCAGGAGGTAAGTGGTCTTTGAGGCTGTGAAGGGTTAACACAGGGGCAGAGTGCTGCAGCTTCCCCTTTCCCTTGTCTGGGGGGTGGCCGGGGACAAGGGGTGGTCTATACGCTCCCCCCAGCCCAGTAAATGGGACTCCGAAGAAGTGGCAGGGTCCTAGAAAAAGGGCGACTGCCATCTCACCCCGAGCATTTAGTTCTTCCTGAAATGGCAATTCTCAGCATGTCACAGAGACACTGGTTAACTCAGTAGGGTAACGGATGGGGTGTATGAGCTCAAAGTTATGGTTAAAATTTTATGAAGATCATTAGCTTTGTATGAGCAAACCACAGCTGTTATTGGTGTATTTTGATGAGTAATACATATACACACACATACACACACATACATAAACACATAGATACACACACACACATTTTTCTTTATTATTTTTTTTAAGTACATTTATTTAAGACTGCGTTGGGTCTTCGTTGCTGCACGCAGGCTTTTTCTAGCTGTGGCGAGCAGGGGCTACTCTTCATTGCGGTGCGCAGCCTTCTCACTGTGGTGGCTTCTCTTGTTGCAGAGCACGGGGTCTAGGCATGCGGACTTCAGTAGTTGTGGCATGCAGGCTTAGTAGTTGTGGCGCACGGGCTTAGTTGCTCTGCGGCATGTGGGATCTTCCCGGACCAGGGATCGAACCTGTGTCCCCTGCATTGTCAGGAGGATTCTTAACCACTGCGCCACCAGGGAAGCCCCCATACATTTTTTCTTTAGATGATTAACCCCTGAGGCAGAACCTGTATTTTATTCTCCCCGCGCAACCCCCTTAGCCTGCTTGTGTTGAATGCTTAGAAACAATGTCTCAAAGAGACTCAGCAAACCAGCTCTAACTGACCTTCCAGTGGCTCAAAGTGACAGAGGTTCCTGTGCTCTATTGCAAAGCAGGAGAGAGCACCCCTCTTCTTCCTGTGCTGCGCGGTGTTAGCAGCCAACCTCAAGAGAGCACGCGGTGGAATAGAAACTTCTGGCCTCACTTCAAGGCTCCGCTGTTCCATCCCAGCCACCCTTCCACAGGGCGTGCACCTGCGCTTCTAGGAGAGCTGAACCGGGGGACACTTCTGACTGGCAGACACCAGGCTGTCCTCAGAATGGCCCCGTGGCCTGCTGACTAAGGTTTGTTTTCTTTCTTTTTAAATTTTTATTGAGTTATAATTTACATACCATACAATTCACTTGCTTTACTTGCACAATTCAATGACTTTCGGTATATTTACAGAGTTGTGTAACTATCACCACAGGCATAGGTTTGGCCGTGCGGCATGTGGGATCTTTGTTCCCCGACCAGGGATGGTACCTGGGCCCCCTGCAGTGGAAGTGTGGAATCTTAACCTCTGGACCGCCAGGGAAGTCCCAGGCTTTCTTACTGAATCCTAGGTGCTGGGACTCCTCTTCCCTTAGGATTAGTTTTCTGCCAGGAATCTCCTCAGTATTTCATGTAAACAGCCTTCTGCGTGCCTGGCCCCCCAATCCAATAGATGGAACCTTAGGAATAATAGCAGTTAATGTTTACTGACTACTTACTGCATTCGAGGTACTGTGTTAAGCACTTTACATGCTTTAATTGATTGAATTCTCAAAATAACCTTGTTAGTCAAGATTCTCTGGATTGCAAGTCACAGAAACTCCAACTAAAACCAGCTTAAACATTGCAGGCAATGTATTGACTTATGTAACTGAAAACTCCAATCAAAAGCACATGCCGAAATTAAACAAAACAGTGACATGGTACCTCTGGATGGATCTTGGATACTTTTTCTTTTCCTTTTTCAGTTGTAAAATTTGTATTTGTTTATACTAGACATTGATTATTTTATAATCAGAGAAACTTTATTTAAAAGTGTCTTAGGGCTTCCCTGGTGGCGCTGTGGTTGAGAGTCCGCCTGCCGATGCAGGGGACACGGGTTCGTGCCCCGGTCCGGGAAGATCCCACATGCCGCGGAGCGGCTGGGCCCGTGAGCCATGGCCGCTGAGCCTGCGCATCCGGAGCCTGTGCTCCGCAACGGGAGAGGCCGCAACAGTGAGAGGCCCGCGTACCACAAAAACAAAAACAAACAAAAAAACAAAAAACAAGGGTCTTATATAGTATTCTCCCGCATTGTTTTGTATATTATAATCAACTGGGACTCTTGTTTTCTGGACTGTGATCTCCTCAAGGGCAGAGACTTCTTCTTACGCGTCTTTGTAGCCTTGTCCTTGCCTTTTAAATTTGTGCTTAGGGATATGTGTAAAGTGGATTGAACTCACGTGTCTCATAGGGAAGCTTTTTGCTGTTTCGATTCTTCCAGAAGGCAGATGATAATAAGAAAGTAGTTTACACTTGATCCAACACATGATTTCTCAGGACAAACCATGTAACTTCAAACTGGAGTTAATAATCCCAGGTTACTGTGAAGCTCAAATGAGTTAGAGCCCCGTGTGAGCTATAAAACTGTGCACCTAGCAGTTGGCAGTGACTTGGGTTTATAGAGCCTTCTCCTTCCGAAGCCTCTAGCCAAGGTGAGTCATGTCTATTTCTAAATTTTCTAAGAACCATCATTATCTCTTGATGAAAAGAAATGGTGGGAGAGAGAGAGAAGCTGAGAACATCAATTTAGGACACATGATTAATCCCCTGCCGTGAACACGCCCCACACCCACATATCCTACTGTCAGATTGTCAGATTCTCCTGACATATCATTCTGGAGAGCTGGAAGGGCCGTCAAGCTCAGGTTTAAGACTGAGTTCAGATCTTGCTTCCCAAATGGGTCCTCATGATGTGTTCTCATGCCAGGGAGTGGCGCCTCTTCTACCCTCAACTCCTCTCTTCCTCACGTTCCATATTCAAGCCACTGCTGTTATCCGTCTACTTTACCTGTTCCATGCCTCTGGAATTTCTTCTTCTCTCCATCTTCACTGCCATGACCCTGGTCCAAGCTACCATCATCCCTACCTCCTCCTTGATCTACCTGGGGAAGGGTTTGCCTCCCTCTAACCAAACACAACTCTGATCATGTCACCTCCCTGCTTAAAACTTTTCAGTGGCTTCCCTCACCCTGAGGATAAAGGCTCCATCCTTAACAAAACTTATGAAGGCCCTCATGGTAGGGTACCACCTACTCCACCCTCATATTTTGCCTTTCATTCTTTCTGCCTCTCCTACATGAGCTGTCTACAGGCCCCCTTGCCTGCCTCTCCATGTACTCGTCCCCAGGACGGAAGGACATGCCTCTATCTTCCAGTTAACGCTTCTCAACACAGCTCAGCTCAGATGTCACTTCCTCAGCATCTGTCTCTCATTTCGCTGACTAGTTTCATCTGCCTTTTATAGTGTCAGAATTCTATGTGTCTCTTTCTTAGTACTTACTACAGTTCAATTTTACATTATTTGTTTAATTATGTGATTAATATGTCTTTTCAACTTGTCTGTAAGCTCTGTGACTGTGTCTCTTTTCATTCACTGTTGTGTCCCCAGCACACAGCACCCAGCAGACGATTGATACATAGGTGCTGAATAAATACACGCATGCATGTCAGGTACTGTGCCAGGAGTGAGGGATACAAAGACAGATCAAGTGCTGCCGCTGCAAGGTTCTCATAGCCTAGTAGGAGGGACAGAGCAGGTAGATTGATGATTTCAAGGGATCTGTGGAGACCCTCCAAAGAATTGTTTGATGGGGATAAAATGCACATAGAAAGGAATATAAACAGGCCCAGTCACACCAATGTCAAAAACAGTAACTTGTATACACACACACACAGAGCATATCATAGCTATATGAAAAATAACAACACCGCTCCTGGAGTCTGAAGACCTAGATATGAGTCTGAACTTTTTCTCTTTCACTTAATAGCTCTGAGACCTTGTGCAAGTTATTGATGCCATCTGAACCTCTTCCCTTCCTCATCCGTAAAATGGGTGCTTAATATTGACCTCATGGACTACTCTGAGACTTAACTAGATGTATGTCAAAGTGTGTAGAATGTACATGCACATCATGAATGTTTGATTGTTGAATTTCTTTTACTTCTGATCACATTGAACCCTGATGATCTACCATCCCACCTAAGACAATTTTTCAGATGGTGAGTGCCCCGCAGGAGACACCTGGCCTTCTGCCCTTTTGCTCTGTGCCTGCACAGAGGGATCTAGAAAACATAGCCAGCTGAGTACATGACTCTGCAAACACTCGTGACCCCTGGAGAGGAGGTGAAGGTCTTTTTGAGTTTGCCCATTCGGTGGAGTTTGGACACCCTGTTCTTGTTTTCTCCAGTTTGTCCAATCTACCCAAGTTTGAAGCAGAGGAAAGACGTTTCTTCCCCGCCTCTGCCCTTGTCCTTCCTGGTGGTTTTCCTTGAACCATTAATCACCAAGCTACATTCTGAGTCTCCCTGACCGTGGTTCCCGCGTGTGGGCGCTAGGCCTCCAGGGCCACGGGTCCTGAGCTCCAAGCATCCCGCCCTCTGCTCACCCTTCCCCTCGGCCCAGCTTTCCCCAGGGCCCCACCTGCCTATGCTGCTGTTAACACGGAAGGACAAATGCGGTCCTATATTTCAGAGCCATCTGGCAGATATGATTAATTTTGGAAATGAACAACGTGAAGATTCATCACAAACTTTCAGGTATGAGAGGCCATAAACAGAACCAGAGCATGGAGCACTATTTATTTATTAAAACAGTAAATTGAAGGGAAATGGGCTATTTATTTTGCATGATGTCTTCCATAGAAGTAATTGGCTCATTAATCACACTCTCACCGTGGTCACGTTTGGAAGGTCAGGCTTACAGGGAAGTGAAATGGGGTGGTGTTTATAGCCCTGGCAGCGTGTGGAGCCCCATGAGGCTGTCTCCTGAGGGCCCTGGTATCACACGAAGGCAGGTAGCTGGGAGGTGGTATGGCTCAGTGGTTAGGGCCACAGACTGGCAACAGGGGGCCTGGGTTCAAATTCTGGCTACTACATTTGCTAGCTGTATGACCTTGGGCAAGCTGTTTAACCTCTATGCCTCGGTTTCTTCACCTACAAGATGATGCTAGGAATGGTACCTACCGTGTAGGGTACCGTGAGTTTAAGCGCTTTGGCAAAGCACTACTGCAGGTAGGTCAGGTTTGGGGCAGCTATGGGTGTTAGTTGTATTTACTCCTTTGGTCCAGGCAGAGCCTCAGGGTGGGGTACTCTGGAATGAGTGGAGCTTGGAGCATAAGGTTACCGTGGGGTTCCCACAGCCCCAAGGGAAGCAGAATCGTGTAGGTGAGGCTAAGAGGACAGGCTCTGCAGTCAGCCTCCTTGGGTTCAAATCTAGCCTCTGTCTCTTGCTAGTTATATGTCCTTACAGAATGATTTGACCTCTCTGTGCCTCAGTTTTCTTAACTTTAAAATGGGCATGATAACAGTGCTGCTTGATTGGGTTATAACGGATAGGAAATGAGAAAATAAATGGGAAGTACTTACCTCAGTGCCTGGCCATAGAAGTAATCAAGATTTTTTGTTATTATAATCATTTTTAGGACTTCCTGGCCTGTGATTTTCCCCCAGACACTGAGCATGGTCCATGGGAGCACAGCAGGTGAGACACGCACTGAGCTTCACCCCCTTCCCTGGCAGGGATGGGGAGGTGGTCAGACCCCCGAGCGGGGAGGGCTGAGGAAGTGTGCCCACAGCAAAGGCTGGTGCCACAGTGCAGCTGGAGGGTCCATGCGGTTTGGGCAGGTGACGGAATCACCAGGGATTTGGGTTTCTGAGGCAGGGCACGGCACTGGTGAGTAGGTGGTCTCTGGGCACTAGCACCCCAGACAATGAGGGCCTCCAGAGCACCAACCCAGTGGGCTGGGGTTCGCGGAGAGACTCAGTCCCAGCTGGGAGTGGGACTTCTGGAGCAGCACAGGGGCGTGGGGGGTGGAAAGGCAGGATGGAAAGGTTAAATATGTAACACACGTGCACGCTTCCCCTCTCTCCGGTCCTCCACCCTGGTGCTCTTGCTTATGGAAGCCAGAGCCTCAGAATCTTTCCTAACACATCACATCAGGCAGCCATGACAACCAGACACACTCCCATGGACCGGATCTGTTTGCTAGCCCAGCACTACGAGGTCAAAGGCCCATGTAGGCTCTTGCAGCGCATTGATTGAGACCTACTCCAGGCCCCCACACGCTGGTAGGAGGGACTGAGGCTACGGGAGGAGGCCTGAGTCTTGATGACCCTAGAGGAATGGACAGGAGGAACCAAGGCTGATGACATCCTCCAGGGACTCCAGCCGCGAGTGAGGAGCCCTCTCTCCTTCTCCTCTCTCTCTCACATCGATGAAAGGAATCATGAAGTGGGAAAGCACGAGGTATGGTTCATTTCAGCGAGGAGGCACTTGGAGTCCGGGGCGCGGGGGGGTCCCTCCCTTTCGCCGAGGATCTTGTAGGGGAGCCCACTTCCATGGCTGCAGTCAGCGAGCTTGGGAAGCGTCCCTCCCTCTGTAGGAGTGGGAACTTCTGGGCCTGCTGTCTTGGGGTGCTTCACCCCACCCGGCGCACACCGCTGAAGAGCTGCCGTTGCCCTCCTTAAACTCTCTTCAGTTAGCCCCACCCCCACCCCACTTACCTGAGGGCGCTGTCTGTTTCCTGTCGAGGGCCTGACTCACACGGAGTACAGAAGGGTCTTTTTGCCCTAGTAGGAGAAGGGGTCAGGTTATACCAGGGCTATTTCCATGGCCAGGAAGTGCAGATGGACCAGGTACGAGGAGATCATCTTAGGGGACCAGAAAGTATTGGGGAAAATAACCTCCATGCCTCTTCTTGCTTTGGGGATCACTTCCTTAGAGTGGCCCTTTAGTAGTTCAATCCCTTTTGGAAATCCTGGTGCGCCTCACCAAGGAGCCCAGGGATGGGATTTGAGTACACCTTTCAGACAGAGCACAAAGGGAGTACAGCGCCCCCTAGGGGCTATTGCGAGGGTGGCAGCAGCAGGAGCTGGAAGGTCCCCTAGAAGAGGAATGGGCAGGGACAGGGGGACGGAGTGGGGGGGGCGCGGGGGGAGGGGGGACGGAGTGGGGAGGGGCTGAAAGGGGACCAGAATTTAGGCCACTGTTCCCTCCCTCACCAGGAGCAGCTCCTCCTGGGAGAAGGTTCTGTGCCATGGGCCGGATTCTGGATATTGCCCACAAAAATGCTGTCAGAAGCAGGATCTGCTGTATGATTTGCTGGGTCCGGTACAAAAAAATACAGAAGCCCTTGTTCAGAAATCATGAGGAATTTCAAGACAATGACACCAGAGCATTAAACTGAACTTGGATTGGAGGTGGAGGGGGAAACTCTGAACTCGGGGTCCCATGCCATACCCTCATGAAGCTGCCACTGGCCACAGGTTCTCCCTGTGGGGACCATGGGTGGGACCATGGGTGGGCCCCTGCCCTGGAAAGCGACAGGGAGGCTGAACAGAGAAGAGGCACTATGTGGTGACAGTCTTTCCAGGCTGGCCCCCGGGTGTGGCCACACTGTGTAATTTGAAGAAATCTCCACCTTGGGCCTAATGCCTCCCTTTGCCCTTTTCTAGCCCATCAGTTAGCAAAGCACCAAGGAAAGACACGGTTCCTGTCCGTGGATGGAGAGAGATGGGCCGAGGCCAGAGCCGGGCGGCAGGACTGGGTGCCTCATGGGATCAGGAGCTAAGGTACACCCACCACGTTCCCCTCCCTCATCTTGGGCGCTGAAGGCGGGAGAAGGAACACGGCTGAGCACACAGTTTTGGGTGTCTGTGTCCCGTGTTTTTTTCCTGGTTTAGACTGTCGTGATCATGAAGAAAGCAAGCAGATATAGACTCTTAAGGCCATATAATCTCTGTCTTGCCTCCGAACTCCCTTGGATCTGTTGCCTGTAATTGGAAAGAAATGGTGAGACGAAAAGGGCTCTGATTTCCAATAGCCTCTGCTTCACAAGGATCATATTAAATAACATTAAATGATGGCAGCCTTTTTCCTATAAAACAGACTTTTGGAGAGTGGGCAGAAATAACTTTGCTCTTTGGGGTCAGTGCATATGCATGTGAGTGTGTGTGTGTGTGTGTGAGATACTGCACGCGTGTGCACACAGGTGGGGGTGTGTGCGGGGCTATGTAAGCCTGTGCCTGTCTGTACACAGAAGGTGCAAACGCATGCCCATTTTTTACTTGTGTGCACAGCAGTGGTAGGGATTGTGAGTGTGTTCACACACGCGTGAGGGTCTGTGCATGAGCAGATTCTGGTGTCTAAAATCTTTACATCCTGCTTCGGTCAGTCTTGTTTGTTGCAAAGAGCAGGGGAAGGAACCAGCAGCACGTGTGCAGGTTGGGTCTGGGGTGAGGGGGGCTGTCTGTTGTCTCCATCTGTGTCATGGCCACATTAGAGCTCCTGCATGGTGGGTCCACTGCCTCTGTTCACCAGCACCTTTTTCTCCTCTTCTCGCCCTGGTTTCCCCCTCTTGACCTCAGCGCACACAGACCCTGGCTTGTTGGCCCTCCGGGGCTCATCTCTATGTACGGCAATGGCTCCTGGCCTTCTTCACCAGCTGGCTGATCCTTTCCATGTGCCATGGTGCCAGTTTGCAGGCAGAATGTAGTTGGCCCAGCTCAGCTTCTTGTGTTGTCATCAATTGCTGACCAGCCTCTGGACACCTGCCCTCGGGTCAGGTTGGATCGGTTATGGAGGGGGTAAGCATGATCAGGGTATAAGAGGGGTCACTGCTGGGGCTGGGGCTGGGACAGTTTTCCTTAAGGATGTGGACACAGAGGGCCATGATGAACATCCCAGGTCCTAATGCAGAGCCCCCGTCACCAGCTCAGGGCCCACCCCTCTCCCAGCAGAGGCCGGGACAGCTGGGACTGCCCCACAGGCAGGACTTGCCGGGCAAGGTGGGCGAGTGGAGGCAGCCTTTTGGGACCTGGGGTCTGCTCATCTCCCTCCTCTGCTCTCCTCTTATGGGTTGAATTGTGCCCCCCCCCCCACTCATATGTTGAAGTCCTGACCTCCCGTACCTCAGAATGTGACCTTGTTTGGAGATGGGGTCTTTACAGAGGTCCTGAAGCTAAAATGAGGTCATTAGGATGGGCCCTAATCCAATATGACTGGTATCCTTATAAGAAGGAGAAATTTGGAAACAAGACACACACAGAGGAAAGAGGTTGGGAAGAGACACAGAGAGAAAACAGTTATTTACCAGGCAAGGAGAGAGGCCTGGCACACGACCTTCCCTCACAGCCCTCAGGGGAACCAACCTTACCAACACCTTGATCTTGGACTTCCGGGCTCCAGGACTGTGAGACAACACACTTCTGTTGTTTAAGTCACCCAGTCTATGGTCCTTTGTTGTCAGAGCTCTAGCAAACTAATATCACCCCCAAGAAAAACTTCTTGGAAAGAAGGAAAGAAGCCACAGGACACCAACATCCCTAGGGGGTGGACTGGGGCTATAGACGTCCAGTGGGAGGGACAGCCGGGAAGCCAGGCCTCCTTGCACCCATGCCCCCCACCCCCCGTGTCTAAGGCCCCTGACCCGGGTTCTTCTGACACTTGGCCTCTGGACTCAGCACAGGAGGAAGCTCTGAGGCTGGTGCCCGAGCTCGGCGTTTACCATCTCTGATGAGACCCACTGAAGGCTTTCGGTCAGAAAAAATCTGATGATGTTCGCATCTGAGAAAGACCCCTTGAGAATTGCAGTGAGGAGGACAGGTAAGGTGGGAGAGGGGAGACGGGAGGTGGGGAGGCAGGTCCTTGTGAGCAATGAAGAGGCCTGGGGAGGGGATTCCAGAGCTGTTTAGCGGGTATCACTGTCATGATGTACTGACAAGATATGGGGGTGAGGGGTGGGGGTGGGGTTAGAGACGAGAGGAGGACTCTGGCCTGAGCACCTGCAGGCGGGTGGTGCTGGTCACCAGGGTGGGCCTGGGAGGATGAGAGACAGGTCTGTTCTCTGCACATCAGATCAGCACTGTCCAAAGGACAGCGACCCAGCTGCCCGGGGCCGTCAGCAGAGGGAGACTGGGCCTGGGGCGCAGAGGAGAGGTCCGGGCAGAGACGTAGGTTTTGAGTATCACTGTCCAAGTGGCACTGTGTCATGGCTGGGGGCCCTTGTACAGGAGGACTGGGTGTGAGTTGCTTCTCCCAGGAGCAGGACTAGAGACTAGTGTTCAGGAGGTGATTGGGTCGAGCCCTGAGAGGGAGGGGGGGCGATGACACGGGGAGGGAGGAAGGACACAGGGAGAAGACAGCCATCTACGAGCCAAGGAACGCCTGAGGCTACTAGAAGCTCAGCTCGGGGAGAGGCCTGGAACCGATTCTCCCTTATAGCTCTCAGAAGGAGCCGACCCAGCTGACTCCCTGATTTTGGACTCCTAGCCTCCAGAACTGTGAGACGACAGTTGTTTAAGCCACCCAGTTTGTGGCACTTTGTTGCCCCAGGAAACTAATGCACCGTGATTCATGGAGGAAGAGAACGGTCTTAGAAACTGGATGGGGCAGTTGTTGTAGGCAAGTGTCTGAAGCCCAGCAGATGACGCTCCAGTGGCCAACGAGCCATCCTGGTTTCTCGGGATGGAGGACTGAGGCTGTCTTCTGGAGGCGGTAAGTGCTCGCAGAGGCAGAGGGAACCTCCTCTCTGGAGGTGGCCCTGAGGTCGAGGCGCCCTTCTCGCTGCCCTGGGCCTCCTAGAGAAAGCTGGCAGCTTGCACAACGAGCTCCCACTGTCTGCAGGGGCTTAAAGCCTCCTTTCTCAGGGATGTAGAGTAGGGAGAGCACACTGGGACACATCTTGGGCTACAAGCACTCCAAGTTCAGAGGAGCCAGGCCTGAATCTCCACCGAGCACCAAATAACTGCAACATCCCTTTTCTTAACCAATAGTATTTTATTGTCAGTTATAAATATTTTCCATGTGTCCCCTATTTACAGTTGCAAAATAGTTTATGATATTATACCCTCACCCACCGTTCGGCCTCTTTCTATAAACTCCATGAACATTGAATAGGAACTAAAAAGCTCTTTTGGGGGCCCACCAACCTGGTTCCCCAGACTCCAAACAACCCCACATGGACAGCAAGCAACGTTGCAGCGGGTGCTACACAGTAGCAAAGGGGCGGGGTGTGAGATGACTCCCGGTGGGGTCAGGACGCCAGGCTCCTCAGGACATTGGTGATGCTCCAGTGCTGGCCCGAGCACCTCTGCAGCACCAGCTGGAAGCCAAACTCTGCGCCGCTGTTCTCCTGCAGCTCCAGACAGCGCTTGGACTTGCGGTTCTGGATGGGGCCTCCCTAGGAGCCGGGGCGGAAAGTGGGGTCAGAGGGCATGGGGGAGCCTCAGGCCTACTGGCTGGTGGGGATTACTTGTAGGTGCAGGTGTCTGGGATCCTGTGAGGCTGCGGGAGGTCTGGGGTCAGCATTCCCACGAAGCCCGAGGATCCCTGTCTCGAAGTGCTGGTCTCCTCCCTGAGACTGAACTTGTGTCTCCGTTTTCTTCACAGGCCCCTAGTTCTTTGCTAGGACAGAGGACAGAGATGCTCCGCCCCCGCTTCCGTCTACCTGGCTGGGGTGTGGCATGCTGGTCTGCTCCTACAGCTCCCACCCCAGGGGCTGGGTCCTGCTCCCCATAAGCATGGGCTGGGGTCCTGTTCTGAAAAGCCTAGTTCCTTGGGACCACTCCATGATTGGCCTGAATTTGAGCATTGCCAGAGGCCCAGGACCTCCTGCTTTTAGGGTCCTTGCCCCCAGCTGGACCTCTGGAGTCATCAGTGCTGGCCTCAACCAAACCCAGGCTCCTAGATACTACCTTAGGGCACTGGGCTCCCTTAGCCCTGGATAGTCATGGTTTCCCTCCATGCTACTGATGTCCCAGAAGGTTCTGTAGCCATGCATACTCAGTTTATGCTCAAAGCCCCTTGAAAGAAGGGAGGTCCTGCTTCTCAAAGCAGCCCCACAGCAGCAAAGAAGAAACCCCCAATTTTTGCTTTTAGTGAGATCCTTGCAGGCCTTAGACACGAGATCCCTGCAGGCCTTAGACACTCTGGGGCTACTGGTTGTCACCTGGGTATCAGCTCAGACTGTGCGTCTCTGAGTTCCACCGAAGATGTGCTGCTCAACTGGCCTTTGGCCTCCCAAGCAGGCAGGTTCTTATAAGTGGGCCCCCTGTAGCTTAATGGTCCTTGAGTGTATGGTCAAACTCACCTTCTCCCCAGAATCTGCTCCTCCTGTGTTTCCCATCTCAGCAATAACCAGGCATTTCCACCGATGCCTCCGCCTTCTCCCCAGCATCTGATTAGGCACCAAATCCTGCCAGTTCCACCTCCCTCATGCCTTGTGCCTGTCCCTTCATCCCCATCCCATCACACCTGCCCTGATTTGGCCCACTGTCTTCTGTAACCTGGACAACGGCACCAGCCTCCTAGCTGACCCCCCCCCTTTCCCCTCCAGAAGCAGGACCCTGCAGTCCACCCTCCAGCTGCCCCCCGTGCCCATCCCAGCGAACAGCACTCTGCGAGAGAGGGGGACGCACACCTCCTCTGTAAGGAAGTCATCCCCAGTCGGCCACAGCTGTCCCCATGGCGACCACTGACACCTCAAGAGAACATTGAGACTCAATTCCCACGGCTGCCTGGGAAACTGGCAGCATCGCCCGCCGCTGAGCCCTGCGACCCACCGACCCCATGCCCCGGTGGGTATCCGGCAGAACTGTTTGCACCAGTTGTGAAAGCTCCAACCTGGAAACAACGCACACGGCCATCAACAGAATGGATAAACAACTTGTGGTTATTCACATAATGGGATACTACTCAGCACTAAAAATGAGCAAACTAGAGCTCTGCTCAGTAAGCAGAAATCCCACAAATACAATGTTAGCCAAAGAAGCGAAAGAGCACATACCCAGGTCTACTTACATAAGCTTTCCAAACAGGCAAAGTAAGACCATAGACTTGGAGTCGGGAGTCGGGGGTGGGTATCTTGGGCAGGAGGGAGTGGAAAATGATTGACAGGAGGCAAAGGGGTGCTTCTGGGGGGTTGGGAGTGTGCTATTTCCTGACCTGGGTGGTGGGTACATGGGTGTTGGCTTTGTTTTCAATGACTGAGTTATTATTGTTTAAAATTATTTTGGTACATATGTTTGCATGTTCCTATACGTGTATGGGTTATTCTTCAGCTAAAAAAATTGAAAACAGAAATCCAGCTCCCTCAGAAGGAGTGGCAGAGGGCTCAACGTATGGATGTGTGTGTCGGGGGGCGGGGGTGCGGTTCCTCATTTCCCATGTGTGCGACACGGCCCGGGGGGCCGCAGAGCACCTCAGAAGCATTGGAGTGAGTAAAGCAGGGCCTCCCGCTGTGCCCCGACCCCCAGCACCTCCCCTGAAGAGAACACAAGAGCAGAGACACAGCACAGCCAAGGCAGCTCACCTGGGGCCACAGGTGCAGCCAGAGAGAAGCCTGCAGGCTCAGGCCCAGAGGGGACAGAGGGACGACTGGCCACTGGGCAGGGGCTCACAGAGGCCCCCATGTTGGAAGAGACGTGGGAGGCCGAGCCTCTCGTTCTCGCCTACCCGTTGACCAAGCCCTCCTGGCCGAGCACCCTTCCTGGGCCACGGCATCTTTAGAGCATTGGCCGTCACTAAAATCCTTGTCTGAGGGGCAACCCACAAGGGGTTCCAGCCTGTGCCCTCGGGTTTCCACATGGGGATCAGATCCTGCCTCTCCACCTCGTCCCTTCCCCTAGGGGAAGATGAGGCCCATGGCCGCCCGGTTCCATGCTCTATCAGGCGAAACATTCCCAGTTCCTTGTGGGACAATCTGGTTTCATTTTTCCATCCTGGTTGCCCTCCTTTGGACAAACTCCAGTTGTTTTTGTGTCACTCAGAACTGACCACCACCTCATCTCCACTGGACAAGAGACTCCTTCAGCGTAGCCAAGGGATCTGCACTTTCGGTGGCCGCATCACGCTCCGGAACCCCGATGGGATGACTGCGGAGGCCGGCGTCCCCTCAGAAGCTGTGGTCCTCCTTGGGTCCTCACTCTGTCCCTCAAAGCCTGGACTTTTGCACCCAGAGGCATCCCTTGTGATGCTTGCTCTCAGCAAGGCCAGCCTGTCACTTTGCCAGGCCCAGGTTCCTGTGGCCTGAGCACTCTGCCGCCCACACCCAGGCTGGGCTGTGTCACTGGTGCGTCCTCTGTGGGCCTGGGGCCAGCCGCCCCTGACCCTCCCATACCCCTGGCAGCCTGGTCGTGTGTCCTACCCTACGACGCTGGAGTAGAGTTCAGGCAGGGTGGGAATGAAACCAGCCCAGCTCTCTAACTCACAGGGTCTGCTGGTGATTCGGGTGGTGAGACAGAAAGGGGAGAGGGCCGGATGAGGATGCTTTTCTGGTTGCCAACTGTGTGGCCTGGGGCAAAGCCGCTCTGCCCTCCTGGTTCCATCGTCTCTAGGGCCAGATCGTAATTTCTGCCCTGATGACTGAAGGTTGAGCAAAAGGACTGATGGGCAACCCCTTTACCGCTACAGAACAACGAATGGCTATGAGGCGATTCACAGTGTCAGGATATCTGGACTCCAGAAAAAGTGCACAACAGGCAGAAAGGGGGGCCAGACCAGGATTCTGACTGCTCGGCGTGGCCTCAAGGCCAGGCCAGGCCTTGCCAACAGCGAGGCTGCTTCAGCGGCCCTGGACCACTGAGGCTTGGAGAAACCTGTCCAAGACAGGGAGGCCACAGCCCCTCCTTCCCCGCCAGGCACTCGGGCACCGTGCCAAGGCCGCGAGAGAGAGGCGGGGGCAGAGATCTCTGAGAAGTAAAGTGTTCTTTCAGAGACTCAAATAAGGCACTTTCCAAAGATGGCAGAAGAGCAAGACGCGGAGATCGCCTTCCTCCCCACAGATACACCAGAAATACATCTACACGTGGAACAACTCCTACAGAACACCTACTGAACGCTGGCAGAAGACCTCAAACCTCCCAAAAGGCAAGAAACCCCCCACGTATCTGGGTAGGGCAAAAGAAAAAAGAATAAACAGAGACAAAAGAATAGGGACGGGACCTGCACCAGTGGGAGGGAGCAGTGAAGGAGGAAAGGTTTCCACACACTAGGAAGCCCATTCACGGGCGGAGACTGCGGGTGGCGGAGGGGGGAAGCTTTGGGGCCGCGGAGGAGAACACAGCAACAGGGGTGCGGAGGGCAAAGCGGGGAGATTCCTGCCCACAGGATTGGTGCCGACCGTCACTCACCAGCCCGAGAGGCTTGTCTGCTCCCCCGCCGGGGCTGGGAGCTGAGGCTCGGGTTTCGGTCGGAGCGCAGGGAGAGGACTGGAGTTGGCGGCGTGAACACAGCCTGCAGAGGGTTAGTGCGCCATGGCTGGCCGGGAGGGAGTCCGGGGAAAAGTCTGCACCTGCCGAAGAGGCAAGAGACTTTTTCTTCCCTCTTTATTTCCTGGTGCGCGAGGAGAGGGGATTAAGAACGCTGCTTAAAGGAGCTCCAGAGACAGGCGCGAGCCGCGGCTAAAAGCACGGACCCCAGAGACAGACATGAGACGCTAAGGCTGCTCCTGCCGCCACCAAGAAGACTGTGTGCGAGCACAGGTCACTCTCCACACCCCACTTCCAGGGAGCCTGTGCAGCCCGCCACTGCCAGGGTCCCGGGATCCAGGGACAACTTCCCCAGGAGAATGCACGGCGCGCCTCAGGCTGGTGCAACGTCATGCCGGCCTCTGCCGCCGCAGGCTCGCCCCGCACTCCGCGCCCCTCCCTCCCCCCGGCCTGAGTGAGCCAGAGCCCCCGAATCAGCGGCTCCTTTAACCCCACCCTGTGTGAGTGAAGAACAGACGCCCTCCGGCCACCTACACGCAGAGGTGGGGCCAAATCCAAAGCTGAGCCCCTGGGAGCTCTGAGAACAAAGAAGAGAAAGGGAAATCCCTCCCAGCAGCCTAAGAACCAGCGGATTAAAGCTCCACAATCAACTTGATGTACCTGCATCTGTGGACTACATGAATAGACAACGAATCATCCCAAATTAAGGAACCGTGTGGATGAAAGGCTCTTGGTGCTGCAGCCAGCAGTCAGTGCTGTGCCTCTGAGGTGGGAGAGACAACTTCAGGACACTGATCCACAAGAGGCCTCCCAGCTGCACGTAATATCAAACGGCGAAAATCTCCCAGAGATCTCCATCTCAACACCAACAGCCAGCTTCACTCAAGGACCAGCAAGCTACAGTGCTGGACATCCTATGCCAAACAACTAGCAAGACAGGAACACAACCCCACCCATTAGCAGAGAGGCTGCCCAAAATCATAATAAGTCGACAGACACCCCAAAACACACCACCAGACGTGGACCTGCCCTCCAGAAAGGCAAGATCCAGCCTCATCCACCAGAACACAGGCACTAGTCCCCTCCACCAGGAAGCCTACACAACCCACTGAACCAACTTTAGCCACTGGAGACAGACACCAAAAACAACGGGAACTATGAACCTGCAGCCTGCAAAAAGGAAACCCCAAACACAGTAAGTTAAGCAAAATGAGAAGACAGAAAAACACACAGCAGATGAAGGAGCAAGATAAAAACCCACCAGACCTAACAAATGAAGAGGAAATAGGGGGGTGCTGGGAAGATGGCGGAAGAGTAAGACGCAGAGATTGCCTTCCTCCCCACAGATACACCAGAAATACATCTACACGTGGAGCAACTCCTACAGAACACCTACTGAATGCTGGCAGAAGACCTCAGACCTCCCAAAAGGCAAGAAACTCCCCACGTACCTGGGTAGGGCAAAAGAAAAAAGAATAAACAGAGACAAAAGAATAGGGACGGGACCTGCACCAGTGGGAGGGAGCAGTGAAGGAGGAAAGGTTTCCACACACTAGGAGGCCCCGTCGTGGGCGAAGACTGCAGGAGGCGGAGGGGGGAGATTCGGAGCCGCAGAGGAGAGCACAGCAACAGGGGTGCGGAGGGCAAAGCGGGGAGATTCCCGCACAGAGGATCGGTGCCTACCAGCACTCACCAGCCCGAGAGGCTTGTCTGCTCACCCGCCGGGGCGGGCGGGGCTGGAAGCTGAGGCTCGGGCTTCCGTCGGAGCGCAGGGAGAGGACTGGGGTTGGCGGCTTGAACATAGCTTGAAGGGGTTAGTGCACCACGGCTAGCCGGGAGGGAGTCCGGGGAAAAGTCTGCACCTGCCGAAGAGGCAAGAGGCTTTTTCTTCCTTCTTTGTTTCCTGGTGCGCGAGGAGAGGGGTTTAAGAGCGCTGCTTAAAGGAGATCCAGAGACGGGCGCGAGCCGCGGCTAAAAGCGCGGACCCCAGAGACGGGCATGAGACGCTAAGGCCGCTGCTGCCGCCACCAAGAAGCCTGTGTGTGAGCACAGGTCACTCTCCACACCCCGCTTCCAGGGAGCCAGTGCAGCCCACCACTGCCAGGGTCCCGGGATCCAGGGACAACTTCCCTGGGAGAACGCACGGCGTGCCTCAGGCGGGTGCAACGTCACGCTGGCCTCTGCTGCCACAGACCCGCCCCACGCTCAGTGGCCCTCCCTGCCCCTCGGCCTGAGTGAGCCAGAGCCTCCGAATCAGCAGCTTCTTTGGCCCCATCCTGTCTGAGCAAAGAACAGACGCCCTCCGGCGACCTGCGTGCACAGGCGGAGCCAAATCCAAAGCTGTGCCCCTGGGAGCTCTGAGAACAAAGAAGAGAAAGGGAAATCTCTCCCAGCAGCCTCAGAAGCAGCGGATTAAAGCTCCACAATCAACCTGATGTACCCTGCATCTGTGGAATACCTGAATAGACAACGAATCATCCCAAATTGAGGAGGTGGACTTCGAGAGCAAGATCTATGATTTTTTCCCCTTTTCCTCTTTTTGTGAGTGTGTATGTGTATGCTTCTGTGTGAGATCTTGTCTGTATAGCTTTGCTTCCAACATTTGTCCTAAGGTTCTATCCGTCCCTTTTTTCCTAAATAATTATTTTTTAATTCAATAACTTTATTATATTTTATTTTACTGTATCTTCTTTCTATCTGTCTTTTTTCCATCCTTCCCTCCTTCCTTCCTTCCTCCCTCCCTCCTTTCTTTCCTTCTTTCCTTCTTTTCTCCTTCCTTCCTTCCCGCCTTCCTTCCTTTCTTTCTTTCTTTCTTCATACTTCTACTAATTCTCTCTACTTTTTCTCCCTTTTCTTCTGAGCCATTTGGATGAAAGGCTCTTGGTGCTCCAGCCAGGTGTCAGGGCTCTGCCTCTGAGGTGGGAGAGCCAACTTCAGGACACTGGTCAACAAGAGACCTCCCAGCTCCACATAATATCAAATGGCGAAAATCTCCCAGAGACCTCCATCTTAACACCAGCACCCAGCTTCACTCAACGACCAGCAAGCTACGGTGCTGGACAACCTATGCCAAACAATAGCAAAACAGGAAAACAACCCCATCCATTAGCAGAGAGGCTACCTAAAATCATAGTAAGTCCACAGACAACCCAAAACACACCACCAGATGTGGACCTGCCCACTAGAGAGGCAAGATCCAGCCTCATCCACACAACACAGGCACTAGTCCCCTCCACCAGGAAGCCTACACAACCCACTGAACCAACCTTAGCCACTGGAGACAGACATCAAAAACAACGGGAACTACGAACCTGCAGCCTGCAAAAAGGAGACCCCAAACACAGTAAGATAAGCAAAATGAGAAGACAGAAAAACACACAGCAGATGAAGGAGCGAGATAAAAACCCACCAGACCTAACAAATGAAGAGGAAATGGGCAGTCTACCTGAAAAAGAATTCAGAATAATGATAGTAAGGATGATCCAAAATCTTGGAAATAGAATGGACAAAATGCAAGAAACATTTAACAAGGACCTAGAAGAAATAAAGATGAAACAAGCAATGATGAACAACACAATAAATGAAATTAAAAGTACTCTAGATGGGATCAATAGCAGAATAACTGAGGCAGAAGAACGGATAAGTGACCTGGAAGATAAAATAGTGGAAATAACTACTGCAGAGCAGAATAAAGCAAAAAGAATGAAAAGAACTGAGGACAGTCACAGAGACCTCTGGGACAACATTAAACACATGAACATTCGAATTATAGGGGGTCCAGAAGAAGAAGAGAAAAAGAAAGGGACTGAGAAAATATTTGAAGAGATTTATAGTTGAAAACTTCCCTAATATGGGAAAGAAAATAGTTAATCAAGTCCAGGAAGCACAGAGAGTCCCATACAGGATAAATCCAAGGAGAAATACACCAAGACACATATTAATCAAACTGTCAAAAATTAAATACAAAGAAAACATATTAAAAGCAGCAAGGGAAAAATAACACACAAGGGAATCCCCATAAGGTTAACAGCTGATCTTTCAGCAGAAACTCTGCAAGCCAGAAGGGAGTGGCAGGACATATTGAAAGTGATGAAGGAGAAAAACCTGCAACCAAGATTACTCTACCCAGCAAGGATCTCATTCAGATTTGATGGAGAAATTAAAACCTTTACAGACAAGCAAAAGCTGAGAGAGTTCAGCACCACCAAACCAGCTTTAAAACAAATGCTAAAGGAACTTCTCTAGACAAGAAACACAAGAGAAGGAAAACACCTATAATAACGAACCCAAAACAATTTAGAAAATGGGGATAGGAACATACATATCGATAATTACCTTAAATGTAAATGGACTAAATGCTCCCACCAAAAGACACAGATTGGCTAAATGGATACAAAAACAAGACCCTTATATATGCTGTCTACAAGAGACCCACTTCAGACCTAGAGACACATACAGACTGAAAGAAAGGGGATGGAAAAAGACATTCCAGGCAAATGGAAACCAAAAGAAAGCTGGAGTAGCATTCTCATATCAGACAAAATAGACTTTAAAATAAAGACTATTAGAAGAGACAGAGAAGGACACTACATAATGATCAAGGGATCGAGCCAAGAAAAAGATATAACAATTGTAAATATTTATGCACCCAACATAGGAGCACCTCAATACATAAGGCAAATACTGACAGCCATAAAAGGGGAAATCGACAGTAACACATTCATAGTAGGGGACTTTAACACCCCACTTTCACCAATGGACAGATCATCCAAAATGAAAATAAATAAGGAAACACAAGCTTTAAATGATACATTAAACAAGATGGACTTAATTGATATTTATAGGACATTCCATCCAAAAACAACAGAATACACATTTTTCTCAAGTGCTCATAGAACATTCTCCAGGATAGATCATATCTTGGGTCACAAATCAAGCCTTGGTAAATTTAAGAAAATTGAAATTGTATCAAGTATCTTTTCCCACCACAACGCTATGAGACTTGATATCAATTACAGGAAAAGATCTGTAAAAAATACAAACACATGGAGGCTAAACAATACACTACTTAATAACGAAGTGATCACTGAAGAAATCAAAGAGGAAATCAAAAAATACCTAGAAACAAATGACAATGGAGACACGACGACCCAAAACCTATGGGATGCAGCAAAAGCAGTTCTAAGGGGGAAGTTTATAGCAATACAAGCCCACCTTAAGAAGCAGGAAACATCTCGAATAAACAACCTAACCTTGCACCTCAAGCAATTAGAGAAAGAAGAACAAAAAAAAACCCAAAGCTAACAGAAGGAAAGAAATCATAAAAATCTGATCAGAAATAAATGAAAAAGAAATGAAGGAAACAATAGCAAAGATCAATAAAACTAAAAGCTGGTTCTTTGAGAAGATAAACAAAATAGATAAACCAATAGCCAGCCTCATCAAGAAAAAAAGGGAGAAGACTCAAATCAATAGAATTAGAAATGAAAAAGGAGAAGTAACAACTGACACTGCAGAAATACAAAAGATCATGAGAGATTACTACAAGCAACTCTATGCCAATAAAATGGACAACCTGGAAGAAATGGACAAATTCTTAGGAATGCACAACCTGCCAAGACTGAATCAGGAAGAAATAGAAAATATGAACAGACCAATCACAAGCACTGAAATTGAAACTGTGATTAAAAATCTTCCAGCAAACAAAAGCCCAGGACCAGATGGCTTCACAGGTGATTTCTATCAAACATTTAGAGAAGAGCTAACACCTATCCTTCTCAAACTCTTCCAAAATATAGCAGAGGGAGGAACACTCCCAAATTCCTTCTATGAGGCCACCATCACCTTGATACCAAAACCAAACAAGGATGTCACAAAGAAAGAAAACTACAGGCCAATATCACTGATGAACATAGATGCAAAAATCCTCAACAAAATACTAGCAAACAGATCCAACAGCACATTAAAAGGATCATACACCATGATCAAGTGGGGTTTATTCCAGGAATGCAAGGATTCTTCAATATACGCAAATCAGTCAACGTGATACACCATATTAACAAATTGAAGGAGAAAAACCATATGATCATCTCAATAGATGCAGAGAAAGCTTTTGACAAAATCCAACACCCATTTATGATAAAAATCCTGTAGAAAGTAGGCATAGAGGGAACATTCCTCAACATAATAAAGGCCATATATGACAAACCCACAGCCAACATCATCCTCAATGGTGAAAAACCGAAAGCATTTCCACTACGATCAGGAACAAGACAAAGTTGCCCACTCTCACCACTCTTATTCAACATAGTTTTGGAAGTTTTAGCCACAGCAATCAGAGAAGAAAAAGAAATAAAAGGAATCCAAATCAGAAAAGAAGAAGTAAAGCTGTCACTGTTTGCAGATGACATGATACTATACATAGAGAATCCTAAAGATGCTACCAGAAAACTACTAGAGCTAATCAATGAATTTGGTAAAGTAGCAGGATACAAAATTAATGCACAGAAATCTCTGGCATTCCTATACACTAAGGATGAAAAATCTGAAAGTGAAATCAAGAAAACACTCCCATTTACCATTGCAACAAAAAGAATAAAATATCTAGGAATAAACCTACCTAAGGAGACAAAAGACCTGTATGCAGAAAATTATAAGACACTGATGAAAGAAATTAAAGATGATACAAATAGATGGAGAGATATACCATGTTCTTGGATTGGAAGAATCAACATTGTGAAAATGACTCTACTACACAAAGCAATCTACAGATTCAATGCAATCCCCATCAAACTACCACTGGCATTTTTCACAGAACTAGAACAAAAAATTTCACAATTTGTATGGAAACACAAAAGACCCCGAATAGCTGAAGCAATCTTGAGAATGAAAAACGGAGCTGGAGGAATCAGGCTCCCTGACTTCAGACTATACTACAAAGCTACAGTAATCAAGACAATATGGAGGACTTCCGAGAGGATGGCGGAGGAGTGGGACGTGGAGATCACCTTCCTCCCCACAGATGCACCGGAGGTACATCTACGTGTGGAACAACTCCTGCGGAGCACCTGCTGAGCACTGGCAGAGGACCTCGGACCTCCCAAAGGGCAAGGAACCCCCCACGTACCTGGTTAGGGCAAAAGAAAACACTAAACAGAGACAGAGGGATAGGGACGGGTCCTGCGCCAGCGGGGGGGAGCTGTGAGGGGGGAGAGGTGTCCACGCACTGGGGGCCCCTTCACGGGCGGAGACTTCGGGTGGAGGAGTGGGGGAGCTAGGGAGCCGCGGAGGGGAGCGCGGCGGCAGGGGTGCGGAGGGCAGGGTGGAGAGATTCCAGCGGAGAGGATCGGGCCGACCGGCACTCACCAGCCGAGGGGCTTGTCTGCTCGCCCGCCGGGGCGGGCGGGGCTGGGAGCTGAGGCTCCGGCTTCTGTCGGAGCGCCGGGAGAGGACTGGGGTTGGCGGCGTGAACACAGCCTGCGGGGCGTTGGTGCACCGCGGCTGGCCGGAAGGGAGTCCGGGGAAAGGTTGGGACCTGCCGAGTAGGCAGGAGACTTTTTCTTCCCTCTTTGTTTCCTGGTGCACGAGGGGAGGGGATTGGGAACTCTGCTTGGGAGGGCTCCGGAGACGGGCGCGAGGCGCGGCTGGGAGTGCGGAGCCCAGAGACAGACATGGGACGCTAGGGCCGCTGCTGCCACCACCAGGAGGCCTGTGTGCGAACACAGGTCGCTATCCACGCCCCCTTGCGGGGAGCCTGTGCAGCCCGCCACTGCCAGGGTCCCGGGATCCAGGGACAGCTCCCCCAGGGGAGCGCATGGCGCGCCTCAGGCTAGCACCGTCACGTCGGCCTCTGCCGCCGCAGACCCGCCCCACGCTCAGTGGCCCTCCCTGCCCCTCGGCCTGAGTGAGCCAGAGCCTCCGAATCAGCGGCTTCTTTGGCCCCATCCTGTCTGAGCAAAGAACAGACGCCCTCCGGCAACCTGTGCGCACAGGCGGAGCCAAATCCAAAGCTGTGCCCCTGGGAGCTCTGAGAACAAAGAAGAGAAAGGGAAATCTCTCCCAGCAGCCTCAGGAGCAGCGGATTAAAGCTCCACAATCAACTTGATGTACCCTGCATCTGTGGAATACCTGAATAGACGACGAATCATCCCAAGTTAAGGAGCCCTGTGGATGAAAGGCTCTTGGTGCTGCAGCCAGGAGTTAGTGCTGTGCCTCTGAGGTGGGAGAGCCAACTTCAGGACACTGGTCCACAAGAGGCCTCCCAGCTGCATATAATATCAAACGGCGAAAATCTCCCAGAGATCTCCATCTCAACGCCAGCACCCAGCTTCACTCAATGACCAGCAAGCTACAGTGCTGGACATCCTATGCCAAACAACTAGCAAGACAGGAACACAACCCCACCCATTAGCAGAGAGGCTGCCCAAAATCATAATAGTCTACAGACACCCCAAAACACACCACCAGACGTGGACCTGCCCACCAGAAAGACAAGATCCAGCCTCATCCACCAGAACACAGGCACTAGTTCCCTCCACCAGAAAGCCTACACAACCCACTGAACCAACCTTAGCCACTGGGGACAGACACCAAAAACAACAGGAACTACAAACCTTCAGCCTGCAAAAAGGAGACCCCAAACACAGTAAGATAAGCAAAATGAGAAGACAGAAAAACACACAGCAGATGAAGGAGCAAGATAAAAACCCACCAGACCTAACAAATGAAGAGGAAATAGGCAGTCTACCTGAAAAAGAATTCAGAATAATGATAGTAAAGATGATCCAAAATCTTGGAAATAGAATAGACAAAATGCAAGAATCAGTTAACAAGGACCTAGAAGAAATAAAGATGAAACAAGCAATGATGAACAACACAATAAATGAAATGAAAAATACTCTAGATGGGATCAATAGCAGAATAACTGAGGCAGAAGAGCGGATAAGTGACCTGGAAGATAAAATAGTGGAAATAACTACTGCAGAGCAGAATAAAGAAAAAAAAATGAAAAGAACTGAGGACAGTCTCAGAGACCTCTGGGACAACATTAAACGCACCATTCGAATTATAGGGGGTCCAGAAGAAGAAGAGAAACAGAAAGGGACTGAGAAAATATTTGAAGAGATTTATAGTTGAAAACTTCCCTAATATGGGAAAGGAAATAGTTAATCAAGTCCAGGAAGCACAGAGAGTCCCATACAGGATAAATCCAAGGAGAAATACGCCAAGACACATATTAATCAAACTGTCAAAAATTAAATACAAAGAAAACATATTAAAAGCAGCAAGGGAAAAACAACAAATAACACACAAGGGAATCCCCATAAGGTTAACAGCTGATCTTTCAGCAGAAACTCTGCAAGCCAGAAGGGAGTGGCAGGACATATTGAAAGTGTTGAAGGAGAAAAACCTGCAACCAAGATTACTCTACCCAGCAAGGATCTCATTCAGATTTGAATGGAGAAATTAAAACCTTTACAGACAAGCGAAAGCTGAGAGAGTTCAGCACCACCAAACCAGCTCTACAACAACTGCTAAAGGAACTTCTCTAGGCAAGAAACACAAAAGAAGGAAAACACCTACAATAACGAACCCAAAACAATTAAGAAAATGGGAATGGGAACACACATATCGATAATTACCTTAAATGTAAATGGACTAAATGCTCCCACCAAAAGACACAGATTGGCTGAATGGATACAAAAACAAGACGCATATATATGCTGTCTACAAGAGACCCACTTCAGACCTAGAGACACATACAGACTGAAAGAAAGGGGATGGAAAAAGACATTCCAGGCAAATGGAAACCAAAAGAAAGCTGGAGTAGCAATTCTCATATCAGACAAAATAGACTTTAAAACAAAGACTATTAGAAGAGACAGAGAAGGACATTACATAATGATCAAGGGATCGATCCAAGAAGAAGATATAACAATTGTAAATATTTATGCACCCAACATAGGAGCACCTCAATACATAAAGCAAATACTGACAGCCATAAAAGGGGAAATCGACAGTAACACATTCATAGTAGGGGACTTTAACACCCCACTTTCACCAATGGACAGATCATCCAAAATGAAAATAAATAAGGAAACACAAGCTTTAAATGATACATTAAACAAGATGGACTTAATTGATATTTATAGGACATTCCATCCAAAAACAACAGAATACACATTTTTCTCAAGTGCTCATGGAACATTCTCCAGGATAGATCATATCTTGGGTCACAAATCAAGCCTTGGTAAATTTAAGAAAATTGAAATTGTATCAAGTATCTTTTCCCACCACAACGCTATGAGACTTGATATCAATTACAGGAAAAGATCTGTAAAAAATACAAACACATGGAGGCTAAACAATACACTACTTAATAACGAAGTGATCACTGAAGAAATCAAAGAGGAATCAAAAAATACCTAGAAACAAATGACAATGGAGACACGACGACTCAAAATCTATGGGATGCAGCAAAAGCAGTTCTAAGAGGGAAGTTTATAGCAATACAATCCTACCTTAAGAAACAGGAAACATCTCGAATAAACAACCTAACCTTGCACCTCAAGCAATTAGAGAAAGAAGAACAAAAAAACCCCAAAGTTAGCAGAAGGAAAGAAATCATAAAAATCTGATCAGAAATAAATGAAAAAGAAATGAAGGAAACGATAGCAAAGATCAATAAAACTAAAAGCTGGTTCTTTGAAAGGATAAACAAAATTGATAAACCATTAGCCAGACTCATCAAGAAAAAAAGGGAGAAGACTCAAATCAATAGAATTAGAAATGAAAAAGGAGAAGTAACAACTGACACTGCAGAAATACAAAAGATCATGAGAGATTACTACAAGCAACTCTATGCCAATAAAATGGACAACCTGGAAGAAATGGACAAATTCTTAGAAAGGCACAACCTGCCAAGACTGAATCAGGAAGAAATAGAAAATATGAACAGACCAATCACAAGCACTGAAATTGAAACTGTGATTAAAAATCTTCCAACAAGCAAAAGCCCAGGACCAGATGGCTTCACAGGCGAATTCTATCAAACATTTAGAGAAGAGCTATCACCTATCCTTCTCAGACTCTTCCAAAATATAGCAGAGGGAGGAACACTCCCCAACTCATTCTACGAGGCCACCATCACCCTGATACCAAAACCAGACAAGGATGTCACAAAGAAAGAAAACTACAGGCCAATATCACTGATGAACATAGATGCAAAAATCCTCAACAAAATACTAGCAAACAGAATCCAACAGCACATTAAACGGATCATACACCATGATCAAGTGGGGTTTATTCCAGGAATGCAAGGATTCTTCAATATACGCAAATCAATCAACGTGATACACCATATTAACAAATTGAAGGAGAAAAACCATATGATCATCTCAATAGATGCAGAGAAAGCTTTTGACAAAATTCAACACCCATTTATGATAAAAACCCTGCAGAAAGTAGGCATAGAGGGAACTTTCCTCAACATAATAAAGGCCATATATGACAAACCCACAGCGAACATCGTCCTCAATGGTGAAAAACTGAAAGCATTTCCACTAAGATCAGGAACAAGACAAGGTTGCCCACTCTCACCACTCTTATTCAACATAGTTTTGGAAGTTTTAGCCACAGCAATCAGAGAAGAAAAGGAAATAAAAGGAATCCAAATCGGAAAAGAAGAAGTAAAGCTGTCACTGTTTGCAGATGACATGATACTATACATAGAGAATCCTAAAGATGCTACCAGAAAACTACTAGAGCTAATCAATGAATTTGGTAAAGTAGCAGGATACAAAATTAATGCACAGAAATCTCTGGCATTCCTATACACTAAGGATGAAAAATATGAAAGTGAAATCAAGAAAACACTCCCATTTACCATTGCAACAAAAAGAATAAAATATCTAGGAATAAACCTACCTAAGGAGACAAAAGACCTGTATGCAGAAAATTATAAGACACTGATGAAAGAAATTAAAGATGATACAAATAGATGGAGAGATATACCATGTTCTTGGATTGGAAGAATCAACATTGTGAAAATGACTCTACTACACAAAGCAATCTACAGATTCAATGCAATCCCTATCAAACTACCACTGGCATTTTTCACAGAACTACAACAAAAAATTTCATAATTTGTATGGAAACACAAAAGACCCCGAATAGCCAAAGCAATCTTGAGAACGAAAAACGGAGCTGGAGGAATCAGGCTCCCTGACTTCAGACTATACTACAAAGCTACAGTAAGCAAGACAGTATGGTACTGGCACAAAAACAGAAATATAGATCAATGGAACAGGATAGAAAGCCCAGAGATAACCCCAAGCACATATGGTCACTTTATCTTTGATAAAGGAGGCAGGAATGTACAGTGGAGAAAGGACAGCCTCTTCAATAAGTGGTGCTGGGAAAACTGGACAGCTACATGTAAAAGTATGAGATTAGATCACTCCCTAACACCATACACAAAAATAAGCTCAAAATGGATTAAAGACCTAAGTGTAAGGCCAGAAGGTATCAAACTCTTAGAGGAAAACTTAGGCAAGACACTCTATGACATAAATCACAGCAAGGTCCTTTTTGACCCACCTCCCAGAGGAATGGAAATAAAAAGAAAAATAAACAAATGGGACCTAATGAAACTTCAAAGCTTTTGCACAGCAAAGGAAACCATAAACAAGACCAAAAGACAACCCTCAGAATGGGAGAAAATATTTGCAAATGAAGCAACTGACAAAGGATTAATCTCCGAAATTTATAAGCAGCTCATGCAGCTTAGTAACAAAAAACAAACAACCCAATCCAAAAATGGGCAGAAGACCTAAATAGACATTTCTCCAAAGAAGATATACAGACTGCCAACCAATACATGAAAGAATGCTCAACATCACTAATCATTAGAGAAATGCAAATCAAAACTACAATGAGATATCATCTCACACCAGTCAGAATGGCCATCATCAAAAAATCTAGAAACAATAAATGCTGGAGAGGGTGTGGAGAAAAGGGAACCCTCTTACACTGTTGGTGGGAATGTAAATTGATACAACCACTATGGAGAACAGTATGAAGGATCCTTATAAAACTACAAATAGAACTACCATATGACCCAGCAATCCCACTACTGGGCATATACCCTGAGAAAACCATAATTCAAAAAGAGTCATGTACCAAAATGTTCATTGCAGCTCTATTTCCAATAGCCCGGAGATGGAAACAACCTAAGTGTCCATCATCGGATGAATGGATAAAGAAGATGTGGCACATATATACAATGGAATATTACTCAGCCATAAAAAGAAATGAAATTGAGCTATCTGTAATGAGGTGGATAGGCCTAGAGTCTGTCATTCAGAGTGAAGTAAGTCAGAAAGAGAGAGACAAATACCGTATGCTAACACATATATATGGAATCTAAGAAAAAAAAATGTCATGAAGAACCTAGGGGTAAAACAGGAATAAAGACACAGACATACTAGAGAATGGACTTGAGGATATGGGGAGGGGGAAGGGTAAGCTAGGACAAAGCGAGAGAGAGTCATGGACATATATACACTACCAAAAGTAAGGTAGATAGCTAGTGGGAAGCAGCCGCGTAGCACAGGGAGATCAGCTCGGCGCTTTGTGTCCACCTAGACGGGTGGGATAGGGAGGGTGGGAGGGAGGGAGACGCAAGAGGGAAGAGATATGGGAACATATGTATATGTATAACTGATTCACTTTGTTATAAAGCACAAACTAACACACCGTTGTAAAGCAATTATACCCCAATAAAGATGTAAAAAAAATAAATAATAAAACAGAAAAAAAAAAATATGGCACTTTCCAGGCCCTACCCTGGCCCAGCTGTGCCCTCAGCACCCTAGAGACAGGAAGCACAGGGACCCTGAGGCAGAAACAGGCTGTGTGGCCTCCGGGAAGGCGCTGGAGGAAACGGAGTGAGGCCAAGAGCAGGGCTGTGAAGGAGACACAACCTCAGTGAGGGCGTCTGGGCCTGTAGGGAGGGTGGAGAATGAGGTCAAGAAAGCACCCTCCCCAAAGGCTCTGAGAGGAGAATCTTCTAGAATAGAGTAGTAAGGCCACCTTGGAGGCCTGGTATACGTCTTGGGACGTATGTGGGATACGGAGAGAGGAGCCATCCCACCTTTTGGTGCTGGTGCCACTGGCCAGTCTCCCTCCCGTCTTCCTTCCTGGACCTCAGCCTCTCTCACTGAGCAAACTCTGGGCTCTCGCCCCCTCTCCGGCCAAATGCCATTCACCAAAATTGCAAAGGAGCCTTCCTGTTCTCGATTCAGTCCCTTCCTGGTGAGCTCAGCGCCTTTGGGAGCAGCCTGGTGGTATTACCATCCTTACCTCTACCTGCGGGCTCTGGCCCTGAGGTAAAAGTAGTTACAGTCAAGGCTTATTTACCATGTCCCCAGCACTGTGTCAAATGCTTCACACACTCAATCTCAAGTGTTCTTCACAATAACCCTGAGCGGTGGAGATGATCATTATCCCCATTTTGTAGAACTGGAGACTGAGGCTCAGAGAGGTGGGGGTCACATGGTCAGTCAGTGGTAGAGCCAGGCTGAGAACCTGGGTCTGCCCCCTTTGCTGTTCCTCACTAGGATGAGTGGCCACACCCTCCCCTCCATTTATCCCACCCCACACCTGCCTCAGGGTAGTGGACTAGACCGAGAGCTGCTGGTGTCCCATTGCCTGGGGTGGAAGGTCATCTGAAGAGCTTCAAGGGCTCTGGGGAGTCAGGTTGGGCTAGTTCTTTTGAGAGCTCTCTGCAAAGACATGATTTATCCATCTATCCATCCATCCAATATTTAATGAGTTCCTACCACATGCCAGGAGCAGTTCCCACCCACTGAGATACATCAGTGACTAAACAGGAGAAGATCTTTGTCTTTGTGGAGACTATATTCCAGGAGGGGGAGCAAATGGTAAATTCTATAGTGTGTTAAAGGTGCTAAGATTGTGCACAAAAATGTAGAGCAGTGCTGTGGACAATGTTTCTGCTTAAAATTCATATGTTGAAGCCCTGATCACCAGTGTGATGAGAGGTGGGGCCTTTGGGAGGTAATTAGGTCATAGGGGTGGAGCCCTCATGATGGAATTAGTACCCTTACAAGAAGAGTCACAAGAGGGATGACCTCTTTCCCTCTGCCTCGTGAGGACACAGTGAGAAGGTGTGAGACGCCAGATCTGCTGGCACCATGATCTTGTACTTTCCAGCCTCCAGAACTGTGGGAGATAAATGTCTGTTGTTCAAGCTTCCCAGTCTCTGGTCCTTTCTTGTTATAGCAGCATGGATGGACTAAGACCGGGAGGTTGTGAGGGTACCGGAGTGGTGCTGAGAGCAGGAGGCTGTTGCGGTGATCCCCCCTGAGAAGATGAGAGCTGGGCAAGGACATGAACGAGGAGGAGCTCAGGTGTATCTGGGGGAGTCTTGTGCCCCAGAGTGCAGTTCCTGCACCAGCAGAGCCCTGGTGTGCGCAGGGAACAGCACGGGGCGGGGGTGGGAGATGAGGCCCAAGAGGGGAGGGAGGGGCATCTTGTGCGAACGGACTTCGGCTGTTCACCTGGTGACAGAACGGGCCACTGCAGGGTCGGACTGACATGCTAACTGGGTCCCCCTGGCTGCTGTGTGTAACGCAGAGCCTGGGAGGAAGGAAGGAAGCAGGGCCACCTGTCAGCAGGCTCTGGTCCTCACACAAGTGGGCGGGGCCTGGATGCAGGGCCCCTGGCTGGCCCCGCCCTCGGTGGAGGGCACAGTGGCTTGGTTTATTAGTCCAGTCATCTAAATGATTCGTGTAATACTTAAAACTACAAGATCTGGAAACACAATACTTTTAATTAAAGAATTTAAATAAGGGCAATTAAACCTGGCAGGAGGGATGCCACAGCACACAGAGAGCTTAACTGGAATGGAAACCAAGTTAAGTATGGAAACAGCATCAAAAAAAAAAAAGAAAATGTGCGGCGGTCGCTACGGTGCTGACAAGATGGCGACTGGCGGGGCCCGAGTGCCGGCTTCTGCCCTGCACGCTACACAAGTGGAGCTCCTTCTCCTCCACCTACCTTCCTGAAACTTTCATGGGAATACTTATGTGAAGGCATTGTTCAGAAGGAAGATACTTGGGTGCAATGAACATTTTAGTGGATAAGCCAAATGACCAGCCTTCACGGTGGTCTACAGAGAGCAGCTACCCTCCCCCGTACTTGATTCTGAAGCTTGAAAGCCCTGCTATAGTCCAGAATATCACATTTGGAAAATATGAGAAAACTCATGTCTGCAGTTTGAAGAAATTTAAAGTCTTTGGTGGAATGAATGAAGAAAACATGACAAAGCTATTGTCCAGTGGCTTAAAGAATGATTATAACAGAAACATTTACCTTGAAGCATAAAATTGATGAACAGATGTTTCCTTGTCGATTCATTAAAATAGTTCCACTCTTATCATGGGGCCCAGCTTTAACTTTAGCATCTGGTATGCTGAACTTAGTGGCATTGATGATCCCCATGTAGTACAACCCTGTCTCAACTGGTATAGTAAGTAGTACCGTGAACAGGAAGCTATTCGCCTTTGCCTAAAACACTTCAGACAACATAACTGTACAGAGGCCTTTGAATCACTGCAAAAGAAAACCAAGATTGCCCTGGAACATCCCATGTTAACAGATCTGCACGATAAATTGGTACTGAAGGGTGATTTTGACGCTTGTGAAGAATTGATTGAAAAAGCTGTAAATGATGGCTTGTTCAATCAGTATATCAGTCAACAGGAATATAAGCCACGATGGAGTCAAATCATTCCCAAAAGTACCAAAGGTGATGGAGAAGATAACCGACCAGGAATGAGAGGAGGCCATCAGATGGTTATTGATGTTCAATCAGAGACTGTTTATTTGTTTGGTGGCTGGGATGGAACACAAGATCTTGCCGGCTTCTGGGCATACAGTGTGAAAGAGAACCAATGGACATGTATCTCTAGAGACACTGAGAAAGAGAATGGTCCTCGTGCTAGATCATATCATAAAATGTGCATTGACATTCAATGAAGGCAAGTCTACACACCAGGGCGTTATTCGGATTCCTCTGTGAAGAAGAGCAAATCTCTGAAAAGTGATTTCTATCGTTATGACATTGACACAAACACATGGATGTTACTCAGTGAGGATACTGCTGATGGAGGACCGAAACTGGTGTTTGATCATCAGTTCCAATGACAGGATTCACACAGAGAGCAACCATTGCTCCAGAACTGGATGAAATACATGTCTTATCTGGACTCAGCAAAGACAAGGAAAAGAGGGAAGAGAATGTCAGAAATTCATTCTGGATTTATGACATTGTAAGGAACAGTTGGTCTTGCGTCTCTAAGAATGATCAAGCTGCAAAGGATACTCCAAGTAAAAGTCTTCAGGAGGAAGAACCATGTCCAAGATCTGCCCATCAGCTTGTATACGATGAGCTACACAAGGTTCATTATTTATTTGGTGGGAATCCAGGAAAATCTTGGTCCCCAAAGATGAGATTAGATGACTTCTTGTCACTGAAATTGTGTAGGCCTTCAAAAGATTACTTACTGAGGCATTCAAGTACCTCATAAGAAAACACGGGTTTGAAGAGAAGGCCCAAATGGATCCCCTTAGCGCTCTGAAATATCTACAAAATGATCTTTATATAACTGGATCATTCAGACCCAGAAGAGACAAAAGAGTTTCAGCTCCTAGCTTCAGTTCTGTTTAAATCTGGTTCAGATTTCACAGCTCTAGGCTTTTCCAATGTGGATCACACCTGTGCTCAAAGAACTCAGCTGTTTGACACCTTAGTAAATTTCTTTCCTGACAGCATGACTCCTCCTAAAGGCAACCTGGTGGACCTCATCACACTGTGACTGACGAGTACCTGGACAGAAATGGAGCACAGGAGTCTGCTTTCAGTATTCTGGATTTCAACTCTATTGACTGACCATTAGGCTGCAGTGACTGAGGACTGCACCAGAATTTTGAAGGGATCTTTGCTGTCACAAATTTTAACCCTCTTCCTTCACACCTGGCCTCAATCCCATAGTCCTGATCCCATTCTGAAATTAGGCTAATAAAGTGAAATCGGTATACTTTCCATTAAAAAAAAAATGGAAAGCTGAATGTATGGAATTAAGAAGGCTAATAATAATTCCAAGAGCTCGGTCCCCAGCCCCCAGCCTAGGTCCTTCTCCTTCCGAGCCTCTCTGGAGACTAGAAACGGCATCAGAGGTGGGATGAGCGGAAGCAGCGAACACGGGACTCTGCTCCCAGCCTTGTCTCTGGCGGCTCTCCCCGGCCGTGACCCTGGTAAGGGGCTGAGCCACCATGGGCTTCAGTCTTCTCATTTGCAAAAGGCACCGGAGCACTGTGGGGCACTCAGACACGGAGCGCTGACTATATGCCAGGCGGGCATGTGGAGCCGTGGTCCATGAGCACCGTGGGCTGAGGCACCCCAGGTTACACAGCCATGCACCTCCTCTCTTCCTGTTTCCCCAAGGTGTGTCTGTAGCAGCTAGAGGTGGGACCTCAAGCACCAGACCAACCTTCCTGGTTCCTCCTGGGGATGTGGGTTGGGTAAATGGATTAGACAGTCCCTGGAGGGCTTGTGATACCACAGATCACTGGGGCCCACCTTCTGACCCTACGGGTCTGCGATGGGGCCCAAGATGTGCCTTTTTAAGCTCCCGAGTATCTCAGCTGCTGGTGGTACTGGTCCAGGGATCACAGTCGGGGGACCACAAGCAAACCGTCACCCTCTCTGGGGAAAGGATGAGGCCTGGCTTGTCACTTGCACTCACCACCTTGAGGTAGAGGATATGAAGCAGCTGGGCTGAGCTCACGTTTGCAGCCATGGTGTTTATGAGGAGGCTGTGTGTGGACTGAATAAGACTCTGCTTATTTCAGAGCTCCCGTTCCACTTTCCGTTCTAATTAATTTTCTACAGGCAAGTAGCCCAGTGGGTCTGTGGCTTTAAGCACAGTGGGCTCGGGAGTTCCCAGGTTAAGTAGTTAATGATTAGTAATCAAATAATTCAAAGCATGGGTGGAATGTTAGTGCTAGTTAAAGAAACCCCGAGATTAAGTCTTTTTGTAGAGGAAAGTGGTCTTTCTGTATTATGAATATTCAATACTCTGTCTATTCAAAAAGTGCTTTGGTGTTTGTCTTTCTTAAAGGAGACGCACCTGTGCCGTGAGAGTCTGCCTGGGATTTGCTGTGACGGCCGTTGGACTGAAAATGGGGTAATGGCAATGTCAAGTGCAAAAGGAAAGGTGAAGGGGGGTATGGAGACAGCAGGATGGCTGGAGGGAGTTTGCTGAGGAAGCAGGAATCCAGCCAGTTCACACACACCTACAAGGTTTGGCAGGGAGACCGCAGCCCCAAATTCCCACTGCAGCAATCCATGGGCTTTGTAGGGGCAAGACAAAGGCTCCGCAGCATGGTGGTTTAAAGTGTGGGCCCTAGAGGCAGAAGCCTGATTTGACCTTGGACAAATTACATAATCTCTCTGTGCCTCAGTTTCCTCAACTGTAGAATGGGGATGGTAAAGTACCTGACAGCAAGGTCATGAGGATTAAGTAATATTTATACAGCAGTTACAGTAGTATGTGGCGCACAGTAAGCACTATATAAAAGTTTGATAAATAAATTTAAAAATCTCACCCAGGCTCTGCTGGTGGCGCAGTGGTTGAGAGTCCGCCTGCCGATGCAGGGGACACGGTTTCGTGCCCCGGTCCGGGAAGATCCCACATGCCGCGGAGCGGCTGGGCCCGTGAGCCATGGTCGCTGAGCCTGCGCGTCCGGAGCCTGTGCTCCGCAACGGGATTGGCCACAACAGTGAGAGGCCCGCGTACCGCAAAAAAAAAAAAAATCTCACCCAGGTTTGAGTAGTGAGGCACTGAGCTGTCACACCTGGTCCTGGCTCCTGGTCTAAAGTGCTGACTGCTGTAAACTAAAAATAACTAAGAAAATATCCAGGGCCTAAACAAGGCTTTGTCAGTCCTTGAAAACTGGATGATCCCACACTTGCCCCTTCATGTGACATGGAAATGAAAAGCTGCTTTATTCCAGAGCCATAAGGAAACACCCGATTACAGCCTTTTCTTCTCAGCACAAAAGGTTCTCGAAGTTGGACTTCCTGCCAGAGCCTGGGGGGTGGAGCAGGAGAATGTCAAGGACTCCTCCTCCTTGCGTGCTGGGAAATTCTTTGGCAGAATCAGTGGTGCTCCCTGGGAAATGCTCTCTGCAGATAAGTTCTTCTTTGAGTGGGTTACTCATCTTGCATCAAATTATCAAATTAGATCCCACAAGTAAGAGCCAGTGGTCCCTGGCCAGGCAGGCTCAGCTCTGCCCTCAGCTCTCTTCCAGGCAGTCTCCTCATGCTCTTGAAAATCTCTTCTCTCCTGGCCTTAATGGTCACCTCTGCTGTTATCCTTGATGTTCTCCATTTGGAAAATGCATTAACCCTGAACTGAGAATGAGGCAAGCATGGGGGTGGGATGGCAGGACCGCCCACCAGCGGGAACGCTGCCCTGTGTGCCCTTGGACTCCCGAATGGGCCTTGCCAGTGTTTCCACCAAAGAACCCAGTGGCCAACGGGAGTAAGAGCACATGCCAGAGTCTGAGGCAGCGTGAAAGACGGCCAGAACACCTCAACATTTCATCAAAGCCCCGTTTTAACAAATATTCATGGAAATTGCTACTCCCCTTCATACAGTATGCATAATTGTTTTAGTAAAAATCATTTCCACCTTCCTCCCCCAAATCTGAAGCTATAGGAAGAGTAAACTGGAGTACCCCTCTTCACGCACGTCTGTGTATTGCGGCAGGGATGCACTACCACCTAAAAGTGTTCTTATAGGGATTTTCTAACTAAGCGGGGCCCTTTGACTATTACGTTCAAATGTCCTTGAAATACTCTAGTACAATTAGTTTTTTATCAGCATGCATGCATGCAAGGAAGAGTTATCAAGGGTAGGGTTTGTTCATCTTTGGGTCTCCCACAAACATAGCTTGAGACCTGGCACACGGTATTTGTGTTAATATTTGTGAATTTTTAGAAAGGACTCCTTAATTTAATTGACAGCACCCGGTGTGCCTCTTCTGTTTCAGGCTTTCTGTTAGGTGCTGGAGACACTGAAAGTGTAAGACAGCCCTGCCCTCCCATCTATGGGTTGATGGGAGAAAGAGTCATGGAGAAAATAACAGATAAACAATCCATAAAGTGGGATAACGATGACCCTTATACCAGGAGTGCAGCTCATTTTCAAGTTCATGGTGCTTTTTAGTAAGGCAGGCCCCATCTGGGCTTCTAGGTAGAATAAGCCCTTTTCGGGGCATGCTAACTTCAGGAGCTTAGAATTACAGAATTTCAGGGCTGGTAAGCCCTTAAAACCATCCGGTCTAACTCCACTTACAGCTGTAGCATGTTTGATGGCCTGCTGAGTGGTCGTCTGAGCCCACCTCTTCCTTGAATGGCCAATCGCGTGCCCGGGCATCTCTGACTATGAGAAAGCTGCTCTGTAAATTGTCCTTGAATCTCCCTCCAGCTGGTCCTCCCTCAGAGCTACATAGGACAATCCTGCTCTCTTTTGCCTAGAGAAGCCTTTCAGATATTTGAGGGCAGAGATCAGGCACCCCTGAGCTCTTTCTTGCTTCAACCATGCGCACAAATAGATAGACTTTAAGGAAGTTGGACCTTAAAGAACACACATCGTAACAGCCTTCCTAGGGCATGAGTCCCTTCAATAACATCTTGAAGAGAGGCCTCGGCATTTGCTTAATCATTCAAAGTAATGGTGATGGGGGGATGGTGGGGAGGGTGGGCATCTCATTACCCCTGAGAGGTAGTCTGTTGCTTCACATGACAGATGTCCTGCCACAAAGTTCTCCTGTGTAGTGACCTGATATCTGCTGCTTCCCTCTCCTTCTACTGGTCCAGGGGTCACTGACTCGATGCCTCTTTCACTAACACTGCATCACCTAATCCCAGAATCCCCCAGATCTCAGTAGGTGGGGTACTCTGGGAAGATTAAAGTTTTATACTTAACACATATGAATTTATAATCCCAGTACATAGTCAGTTTAGGAAATTCTCTAATCCGGGAGGAGTCACAACTACCACTTCTAATGTTAATGAAGTCTCATCAGGTGTTGATGTGGGAAATGTTGGCTGTTTAGAGACGGGTATCCACTGACTTCTTCAAACCCAGAGCCTGGGGTGGCCCTGGATTCATAATCTCCCCTCACAACTACCTCCATTTAATCCATCACTACTTCCAATAGACTGCTGAACTGTCTCTCCAAGTCCTCCCCAACAGCTGCCTGGCCCCACGTCTCCATGGCAACCAAGTCTACCCCTTTTCTCACAGGGACGATGGGACAGCCCACTACTTTCTTCTCTGTCTTCCAATACACCTTGCAGTCTGCTGCTAGAGGGATTCAGACCCCATCATGGTAACCACAGTTTAAGAACCTCCCCTAGTCCCTCCCTTTGCTTTTAAGGTGAAGTCCGAACTTCTCAGCATGATTTTCGGTGACCATTATCTGCCCCAAACTGATGCTTATGTCTGATCTCTCTCACGTCCCGTTGAAAATTCTAAATTCCATCCACACCAACACTGAATACGCTCTGCTTTTTCTTGCCTTTGCCCATGCTGAGCCTCTAACATGGGATGTTCTCCCTTTCTATGCCTGGGAACTATCCTACGATTTTCAAGATCCAGATCAAACATGCCTTGAACGTGAAGCCATCCCTGAGTTGTGCAGACAGAGCCCATCACCCTGGGCTACTGGAATACCGTACCTGCCTCATTTCAGCTCTCGTCATCCAGTTTTGCTATGTGTTTATACACCCATGAGCTCCTCCAGGGGCAGAGGCCGTGTCTGATTCATATCTGCATCCCTCCTGCCCAACCACCATGCTCAATAAATGCTTGATGAATGACGGAAGGAAAGGATGTTCATCATTGGAAAACTGCTCATCAGAGCCCTGTACATCAGTGCTGCTGAGAGATGTTTTCATCAAATGTGGTTTCTCAGTGTCAGTATCTGACGCTGTCCTGATTCATCCTGAAGCATGGAAAATTCAGAAGAGCTTCCAGGGGTTAGAAGAAAGGTATTTTATTTGTTAAACAGAAAATCAGGCTATGAGATGGAACACCAAGATATGCAAATGTCTATCTTCTTTGTAGGAGAACCTGGGAGAATCACACTAGATTATTTTGAAATTAATTCAGCCTGAATGTCTGGAGTTTAAATGTAGACCTCAGGAGAGTAAATAATGCAAAATATGAAAGTGAAAAGGAGATTTGAAATGCACCAGTAAAATCTTTCAGCCCAACTTCTCCACCAGAACATTTTAGTTGGTAGGATCCCCCTGTAATTTGCAAAGATTAAACCTGTTGCAAGAAAATTAGCCCAAGCAATGACTTTAAGCATTTAAGAGGCTCCCAGCTTCCTCTGGCCTCATCAACAGTAGCTCCTCACCAGTGAGGGCTTGGGGACAGATTCCAGGATGCTTGATAAACACTGATCATTTTGCATTAAACAAAAATTTCACATACATTAATTTTTAAATATCAAATGAGAGCAGCTGCTCTGGGCTTGCAAATTAGGGATTTAAAAATATTATTTCCAAACAGTTCCCCTTGGTAGAAGGATCAGAGAGGTGATTGCCAGAGTGCCCTGGGAGTTTTAATTAGATGTACGTATAAGTAGCTGAAAACTGCCCAGACCTCAGGGCTGCACATGCCAATGTGGCCTGCTTGGTTGGTCACTGTGTCCCTTCAAGCAGGAATCTGTCCGGCTGCCTGTTCAAGGCCATGCACTGAGATGAGTGAAGGAAGGAGCTGGATTTTGGAGGAATGTTCCTTTCTCTGCCCCAGTTGGGAACGGGCAGATGAGATGAGAGCCGGTTGGGGGCACCAAGGCCTCTGGATCTGGGCATGTGTGGGAAGGCCATCTGTCTACGAGGGCTGGAAAGGAGTCGGATGTGCCTGTATGCGGGGCTGGGATGTCAAAGCAGCCTGGGTTTGGATTCAAACTGCATGAAGCTGGGCACGGAGAGGCTGAGATCCCACGGACAGACCGAGCTCTCTTCCCCTGGTGAGGGGCAACCTCGGACCCTGCCCTGAGAGGAGATCTTGGAGTCCAGAAGGCCCCAGGGTCATGGAGGAGAAGGAGGAGGGAACAGCTCAACTTTCAAACTGCATCTGAGCCTCCCCGCAACTCTTCTACCTGCCCCTCCCCGCTTCTAGAATCTCTCTTCCCCATTCAGCTCCACAATCCCGGCCACTGGGGGCTGCCAAAACCCAGACCTAAACGCCCCCGTCCCCCGCACACAGCCTCATCTCCCACAGGACCAGGTCCAGGTCCAGCTGCCCCCGCAGGCGCATCTCTGGCTGTGCCCCATGGGGTCCATGAGGATCCAGCCACACCCGAGCCTCCGCAGCTCCCCGCACGTGGCCTGGGTTTGGTGTCCGCAGCCCGCGCCCGGGCCGTTGCCTCTCCCTGGAGTGCCCCTCACTACTTCTGTATGGAGCAAACTCCTACGCCTTCTTCGAGGCCCAAGCTATGTACTCTCTGTTCTGGAAAGCCACCAGCCCTGCCCCAAGCTGCCTCCCCCGTCTTCCTGCACGGTGTCAGTCGGCTCCCAGGAGGAAGCTGAACTCAGGGCAGCAGGAGGTAGGGCTGACGGCAGCAGAGAGCAGCCTGACGTGAGCCCCTCCAGATGGTACGGTCCCCGTCTCACCCAGCCAAGTCAGCCCACACACCTCCGTGGGCCGAGGTACCCATTCCTCTCTCTGCTGCCTCCAGCCTGTGAGCCTGTTTTGCATCTAATCCGAGCCAGGAGGCAGCAGCCACTTTACCACCCAGCCCATGGCCAGCCTTCCTCCCTGACCACACACCTCCAGGGCTCCCTCTGCCTCGTAATTTAAAGGAGGACAGAGGGGAAATGTAGCCCTGTCCTGTGTCACTCTGGGCCAGAAGCCTGGCTGGGGAAAGTGACAAAGGCTTCTGCTGGGCACGGTCAGAACAGGTCACAGCTGGGGCATCTGGGCTCCACCAGGAGAGAGGGAGGTGGTAGGAAGAAGTTCTCTATATCCTAAGCCTCGGCCCTGCCCCTGACCTTCTTCCAGGGGCCACTTCCAACATCCTCCCACGATTAGAAGTAAAACAGAGAATCTGAAGTAGTTCAGGAATAATAATAACAAGCAGTGGGTATGTTATTTAACATCTTCGTGCCGCAGTTTCCTCATCTATGAACTCGGGCTAATGGTCCACATCTAATCACACACAGGTGTTGTGAGGATTAAATGAGCTGGTGTACGCCAGGCGCCTAGGAAGGGCAGCACACGTTAAGCACTGTATGAACCTTAGCTAGTTCTTCTTACGGGACAGACCTTTACAGTTTACGACACGTGTCACAGGTCATATGGACAGAAAGGGGCAGGGCAGGAGTCCCCGGGCACCGTTCTCTTTCATTGAACCCCACGCAGTCTGCAGGCCCAGCCTGGGCTCAGAGCTGCCACGTGCACCCTCTACCCACCCTCAGATGTGCTGTCATTGGCTCCCTGTGCTGCTTCCCAGCATCTGCTTTCCTGGGGTCCCAAAGTCCTAGTCTGGGCTCTCGCTCCTGCTTTCCAACGAGCCCCTAAATCTATGACATGTGTTGAACTTGCTGCTCGGGGTTGACCCTCACCATCCATTTAGGACCCAACCGAGGGTCTCTCTCAGCCCTCAGGTTCCGCACCCCCAGACCACAGGTCAAAGGTGCCCCGTGCCCATAGAGCTTGACGTAGCTGGGACCTCCTTTCACGGGCCCACCACTACAGGGGAGAGTAACTGGACATGAGGATTGGAATCAAGGTCAGGCCAACCGCACACCTCCATCCTGTGCCTGTCAGCCTCCTCTCAGGGCGGAAGCAGCTTGCTGGGAGGCTTGAGTCAGGGTCCCTGCCTCTTCGTCCCATGAATATAGACATTCTGCTCCCGACTTCCCCAGAAGCATCCACCATGTGCAGCCCCCAGCAGTCCTGATGCCCTAAAACCTCACGAGCTCCATCACTTCCTGTTCTGAGTGCCTTCCCTGCACTACCCGGGAGGTGGGCGTCCCTATCTGTGGGCAGAAACTGATCCTTATTTAGCAGATTCCTTAGGGGCTAGAGGCCTCTGGGCCAAGGCACTGGTTTCTTCAAAGCTGGGTCACTGCGGGCCATCTCCAGCTGGCGTCTTGATCCCGGGCCATCACTATTATTATTTTTTAATTAATTTATTTTTTTTGCGGTACGCGGGCTTCTCACTGTTGTGGCCTCTCCCGTTGCGGAGCACAGGCTCCGGACGCGCAGGCTCAGCGGCCATGGCTCACGGGCCCAGCCGCTCCGCGGCATGTGGGATCTTCCCGGACTGGGGCACGAACCCGCGTCCCCTGCATCGGCAGGCGGACTCTCAACCACTGCGCCACCAGGGAAGCCCCCGGGGCATCATTTTATAACTAGGCCAATGCAGAGCAGGAAAATAAATATCGTCCTCAGAATTGATGGAAACTTAATAAAGGAATGTTTCACGGTCACCAGTGTGTGGACTGCCCTTCACAAAATGGCTCCCAGACACTGCCCTTTGAGAAAACCTCATTCCCTACAGAATGAGAAGGAAGGCAGAGCGGCTCACAGACCAGAGACGACCCAGCACTGTCTATACCTGAGAGACTGGGGCTGTGCTTGTGAGAAGGGGCTTGTCAGAAGAAATGTGAGGTTTAAAGTCAGAGATCTGAGTTTAAAATCCCAGCCCTGCCCCTCACTGTGTGACTTCAGGCAGGGGACTCCCACCTCTGAGGCTGTTTCCTTATATCTAAAAGTTAAATAAAATGCCACTAAAACAACAACAACAATAATCATAACCTCCCTCAGAGCCAGTATCAATGAGTCAATGAGCTAATGTATACCAAACACCTGGCACATAGTAGGTGCTCACTAAACCCCGAGAACTGGTACCTCTCCTCCTCCATCCCTCCTATTCCTCCCTGCCCCGACCCCTTCCCCTGTTTCTCTACGCTGCTGCTTCTCCGGGTGGGGCTGCTACCTGAGAGAACTGCCAGTGGAGCTTCATCCTCTTGGCTTTGGCATAGCTGCATTCGATGAGCCGTGGCCGGCTGTTGACGTCCACCAGGCACCGGTTGTCGTCGTCGTCCACCGTGGGGCTCAGGATGCCCACGTGGATCTGCTGACTGCTCGTGTAGTACACGTTCTGGGGGCAGGGGGAGAACGAGGTCAAACGCTAACGACCAGAGAGATGGGGAGGGTTTGTAGGACATCTCCCCGGGCAGCTGGCAAAGAGACCACAATTCAGTGGCCTTCAAATGATTTTCCATTGCAACGGACAAGAAGAGACCCTTTTACATTATGATTCGATACAGTGTCTGGTCCGCACGTACAACTGAAACAAAATGTTCAAGAAATCAAACTTAGCCTTACTATATGCAGCGTACTCAATTTTCTATTCTATTCTTTCATTGAAAAACATTGGTCATAACCTTTTAACTTGATTTCACCACCCACAGTTTAAAAAAACACTGCCTGAATCCATTATTTGCAGGCTTGCTGACTTCCCCCCTCCTTAAGTATTTTGTATAAGATGCTGTGCTTGGCTGGTAGCTAAAGAGCAAAGGACACGGGCCGCACCTTAGGGAGCGCAGAGTCTTGTGGCATGGTGGATATGTAACAGGTAATTTCCATCTGTCCTAAGACTGCATAGAGCAGGAGTTGGCACACTTCTTCTTAAAGGGCCAGGTGGCAAATATTTGGGGTTTTGCAGTGTGTTGGGTGGTCCCCCAGACCACCCCCAGGTTCGATGATTCACTAGGACTCAGGAGACTCAGCGTTTGGTTGCACCACAGCTATGATTTATTACAGGAAAGGGTACAAATCAAATCAGCAAAGGGAAAAGGCACGTGGGGCAAAGTCTGGAGGAAACCAGGCACAGGCTTCCAAGGGTCCTCTCCCAGCAGTCACAGAGAATGGCCCTTCACAAGCAGGAAGGTGTTGAGCTAATGCCTGTGAAGGGTTATCTACCAGGGAAGCTCTCAGAGGCTCAGCACCCAGGCTTTTATATACTGAAACCCCAGACTTCCAGAAGGAAGGCAGGTGTCCAGCATAAACCATATTATTTGTATAATCAGTGTGGGCACAGTGAGCCACTCTTACCATCTGTGGGAATGGTGGGAACCTTCCTGCAATCCAAGTTCCAAGACGCCAGCCAGGGGCCAACCGCGCCTTTCAAAGGAGAGAAGTCAGGCTGCTGTTTTAACCTTTTTTTTTTTTTTGCACAAAGGGCCAGACAGTCTGGACAATTAACTGCAGTTGTAGTGCAAACACAGCCATAGACAATACAAATGAATGACTTTGTTTACAAAGATCAGGGCTGGCTCTGGTCTAGAGGAAAGTCATGTGACCCTCGGCCTTCAAAGTTTTCAGTCACTTCCCCCAACCTCAGGCAGTGGTTCCCAACAAGGGCTCTGAGGGGGCAGTCACAGGGTCTGTGAGCTCTTGTCCTCTATTACTAAAGACATTAACAGCCCCACCTACGATGAGGTCGCATGGGCAAACCAAGATACCACACTTCTCTGCTGTAGATTAGAATTCAGGGTAGGCCCTCTTGTGGTCTTGATCTATACAAAAATTCTCACTGGTAAATATTTTTGATTAATTTCAAATGGTAAAAGGAAGTATTTTTTGCTTTAGTAAAAGAGGATGGTTGACAAGGACTTTAAAAGCATGGTACAGGGAATAAAATGGACTGTGTAGTGAGAAGGGCAGGGCCAGCGAGGAGGGTAAGTAAGGGTGGTCCTTCAGGGCCGTATTCTCTCTGGCCCTCAGAAGTCCAGGGGAGGGGTGGAGAGGCAGGCAGGATCACCCTTCAGACATAAGAACTTCAGGCCAGTGTATCACTCACGGCCCCAACAGGAAACAAATGGCACACTCAAGGTAGGGGGATCCAAGGAGGGTGTAATAAAGGCCCAGTTCTCAACGGCGTGGGTATAGGGTAAGGGAGCCATGGGGATAGTATAGTTCCTTGGGATATTAACATGGAGCTGTTGCCACCACCAGGCCCAAAGGGATGAGAGGAGAGAGCTGGTACCAGAACTTGTAAGAGAAAAGTTACATAGAGAGACTTCTGAGAAGGGTTCAGAGAGGGAGACGTTTGGGGGTGATGGTGAGTGGTGGCTGATAAACACCCCAACATCACCCTCCCTTCCTCACTCCATTCTTCTGCTGGGTCGGCCCACTGGCAGACCCAGATGGAAGCCAGACAACACAGGAGCCCATGGAAACATGCCATAAAGTCAGCTTTGCAAAGTAGAAGAAAAAGGATGGAAAGACAAATGGAAGACACTCACTACAGCTAGGATCTGCTCTCCAAGGTAACCTTACAAGTTATCAGGTTTGGTGAATCCACGGAAATGGACATCAAAACTACCAAGGTGGCTGATTCTTCCCCTAAAAGAGGTGAAGTATCATAGTGACCAAAGCTCTGAGTGGAGGCCAAATGTAGAATGCCTGGCTTCAATGTGGAAATGTGACCAGAACACAGAGGCAAGGAGAACCTATTCATCGCCTAAATTGGGCTTCTCATCAGAATCCCGAGACTGTCCATTGTGTGACCTGGGTTTTTAGTTCACCACCAAGGAAAGCTGATGACCTGCTGTGGCTTCCAGTTTATTGGCACTGAGGGAGAATTTGATGACTGGTAGGATTTTGGAAATTAAATAGATGCAGGTGGGCATCTCATCCATCCATCCACCCATCCAACAACAAGTAACCGCTGTTGGGTCCTGAGGGTGAGAAAACCGTGGTTCCCTGTCCTGGATGATCCAACAGCCAAGTTGGGGAAACTAACATGTCAGGAAATAATAGTCCTAATCACACTGATATGGGAACTGCCTCTGCTTCCTCCACTCGCTTACCCCGACTCTTGCTACTTTGAAAATAGATATAAAAACTCACCACCTCCAGAAAGCCTTCCTTCAATGTGCAAAAGCATGGGCCTGCCACCTGAGCCTCTCTGCAAAGATGCACAGCTGTTCATGTCCTTGGGTTGAACGCACCATGCTCTCTCCTCAGGGCGGTGTAGCTCTTAGGCACCTGGCAGGCCAGGACCCGGATCTCCTGAAGCTCCAGAGCGTGGGCTGCCAGACAAGGACAGCCAGGAAGCCGGTCACTGCCACCCCTTCCTTCATCCCTGTCATCAGGGCCTGCCTCTCACCTCCAGGGCGGGCTCCACAGACACAAGCGGCTGCTTAGGCGATAGCTGAAATCAGTTTTATCCACTTAGCTGAAATGCTTCGAGGAGATGCTCTGAGAGACATGTGTGCACTTACTTACTACCTAGTACAGCTGTCATCAGAGCTGTTTATTGCTCCAGAGTCTGGGAAAATCATAATAAGGACAGACAGTTGTCTGTTATTTAAAAGGCAAACAACAGAGCGCATCTAGAGTGGGGTAACCACGAAGCTGGTCAGATCACAGGGAGATTCAGCAAAGAGGATTCTCTTAAGCTGTCACCTGGACACCTCAGAAGCCCAGCCAGCAGTGGACTGAATCAGTAAGTGGCCTGAACACAAAAGAGGGAAACAGTTTTGTACAAGACACCCCACTTTTAGTGCCTGCAGGCCCAGCAGGCCCAGCTATGTTTTCTGAGCAACAGGGAAGCTGAAGGTTTAATAAGAAATGACCTAGAATTGTGGTTCACCATGGCGGGTGGGTGGGGGCTGGCTTTGCCAACCAGAGGATATTGGGCAATGTCTGGAGACATTTCTGGTTGACGTGACGGGGGTGAGAAAGGCTGCTATGGGCACCCAGTGGGTAAAGACCAGGGATGCTGTTCCACATCCTACAATGCACAGACAGCCTCCACAGCAAAGAATTATCCAGCCCCAGATGTCAGGAGTGCTGCCACGCTTTAGCCCAGTGAATCCTAACAGCACTATGAGGCAGTTGTTACCATCATCCCCATCTTGTGGATGAGGAAACTGAGGCATGGAGAGTTTAAGAACTTGTCCAAAGTCACACAGTTGGAGAACAGTGGTTGAGATTTAAACTGAGGCAGTTTGACACCAGAGCTGCACCTGTAACCTCTCACCTCACTCGCCTACCTCCCTCCGGTCACTCCCGCTCCAGCAGCCAGGCTGGAGGGGGAGAGGCTGGCTTGGAAGCTTCCACTGTGATCCCTTCGAGCCAGGAGGGGGTCTGGACTAAGGGAGCAGCCGAGGGCTGGAGGATCCTTGACTAAAAGGCCTAGAATACAAGATGCTACGAAGTGCTAAGACGGCGACAGCCCTCCTGTAACTCACGTCAGAGTCGGAGGGCGAGCGGTCATCCTGTATGTGGATGTTTCACAAACCCCCCAGCCTCCCGGGGCATAGAAATGACATCCCTGGCCCCTCAGCTCCTTCTCAGCTGCATATGAGTGCTTCCGCTCACCACTCAGCCCATACAGCTCAGCAGGGCTACAAACCCAATCTGATGCTTGAAAGAGAAAAATCACCAACAAGGGAAAAGGACGAACACTTGGGTATCTCGGGTCTCACGCCAGGGGCATTTTCCTCTCCCTCAGGCCGGGATCAGGAGTAAGGACAATAGCTGAGCTGGACAGCCAGCCAGGGAGCCTGGAGTGCCCCCAGGTGCACACTCCTGTCTTCAGGGCCACAGAACGAAGGCCAGGCCAAGACCCCCAGGGCTGCAGGTTCGGCTTGCTCTCTTACCTCATTTCCCAGACAAGCGAGGGCCCCCGCCCTCTAGGATGCGAGTGGGTGCCCTGCCAGCTGTGCTCAGCATCCCTTCTCTACCTGGCAGGCTTGGAGGCGGGACCTGCCCCTGTCAGAGACTGAGTACAGGCTCCAGCCCTCACTGTATGAAATATTACCTCCCTGCCAGAAACGGCTGCTGGGGGGAGAAACACCTCAGGAAGAGAAGGGTGGGAAGGAAACCAACATAGTTTTGTACACCTGTACGCCCAGGTACCTTCCACTCCTGCGGTCACCTTCAGCTGTAAGGATGAGGAAACCGAGGCTAAGATAGTTTTGAAGACCTTGCCAGATGCACAGGCAGATGGCTGCTCTCTCCCCTCCCTGACTAGGGGGAGTTTCCAGGGAAGGCTGAGATCCTGGCAGTTCAGGGCCTTCATCCAGCCCAGATGGGCCTCCCCTCAGCCTGGGCTGGAGCTGGGGCACCACCTCCCTGAGTCCCACAGGAGTGAGGCTCCCCAAGGGCCTCATCCCTCGGAACCAGCAAGGGAACTCCCAGGTCATTTCCACCAGATTGTTCACCCTGAGTCCCGCGGACTCCAAGAAGGGGTCTCATGGGCTCCTGAGCCAGGTGTGGGAGGACAGCCTGGTGGGTGGGGTTCTAGGGCCCCTCTCCCAGCCCAACCTGGGCTTTCTTTCTTTTATTTGGCTTTCACATAAATTCGACTTGAACAAAATGTTATGAAGAATTCACAATAAGGTTTGAAAACACTGCCGTCAACCATGAGGCCTTCACTCGGGAAGAGGACACTAACGCCTAGTAAATCTTCATCAGCTTAAACGCCACCAACTGGTTTGTGAACATTCGGTGAATAGCTTTAACTTCCTTTCTACAACCGCCTCCAGGCCCCTAGTCCCTTGCATTCTATAATATGGCCAATTTACATATGTTCCAATCATCCCATCTCTTCTTCTGTCCAGACTCGCCTACCTACTTCACCAGACCTTAGCTGCTATGGAAATTCTGGAGCCCTCCCCAGGGAATCATAGGATGGGCAGGGGGAGGGGTGGTGGTGGAGAGGGCCTCCCAGCAAATCAGGAACGTGGAGCTAAATGGGGCTGTTCCATGACTTAATAATACATTTTCAAGGTACGACAGAAGTATCGCTCTCTTCCAAACAATGGCATGTGGATTTTGAGTGGCTTTATTTCTTCCATTAAGCGATGTTTCCTTGGCAACACTTCCGGCCTATTGAGTAAGTGCCCTTGAAAAACGAGGTATCTTGGAGACAGAGACACTCTCTCGTCAGGAGATGGGGCAGCAGTGGTGGTATTTGGCTAAAACCTTCCTTAGCCTGGTGAGTGGTGAGGGGGTGAAAGGGGGAGAGCCATAGGCGGACACTCTTTACAAAAGGTTCAGAAACAGGGAGAAAACAACTCTATTCTCAGGGTGCTTTCATGGGAAAAGTGACCCAGGGCGAAGTGGGGTCCTTGCAGTCATTTCTTTGGATACTTAGAGGGGATCTGTACCCTGGAGGACGGCTGTAGCCCAACCAGGAATTAAGAGCCCAGCTCTCTGTGGGGTTGGGGGTCACACCAGGGGAGTGACAGTCTAGGGGTTGAAAATTACACATAATAGGGTGATTACAAAGTATCAGAATGGGGGGGCGTTGGCAAAGATCATTGAAAGGAGAACCAACCTGTGGCCTGAAGGGTGGGCTTCCTGGAGGAGGGGGTGTGCACTGGGAGAGGAGAAAGACCTGTGAGCAAATGAAACGGAGGAGGATAGAGGCGTGAAAAGGACACAGCCCTAAATGCGATCAAACTCAGGCGGTGCTTGCCACCTTGGCTGCACATGAGAATCACCTGGGGAGCTTTAAAAACTATAAATCACAGCCTTAGGGGTGGGGCCTAGGCTTGGAGTTTTAGGCCAGGTGATTCCAGTGTGCAGCCAAGGTGGAAAAGTAGGTGTATCGAGGGGACTCTGGCAGCCTAGGGAGGAAACATAGGGGCAGAACCTGGATTCCAAACCTCCTTCTCATTGTGGGGGGTAAGCAGGATCTGTCTTCAGGGCGTTGTTTGTAAAACTCTGAGGAGGGTGGCGAGAGGTTGGGATGCACCGCTGTTTAGGACAACAGTTTCAAAGTGTGGTCCCAGCATCATCTGGGAACTTGTTAGAAAAGCACATTTTGGAGCCGTCTCAAACCTGCTGAAACAGAAACTCTGAGAGTAGGATTCAGGAATCTGTGTTTTCACAAGTCCTCCAATTAAGTCTGATATATGTGAACATTTGAGAACTGCTGGTCTAGGAAAAGGGTGGTCTGGTGGGCTTCCAAGTCAAGTCTCCACCCTCACTGCCTAGCTGGGAGCCACTCAGTTTCCTGACCTGTAGAATGTAGTTGTGAGGGTTAAAATGCTCATCGAGGCTCTAGTCTGGCCACAGGCACTGCAGGGCAGGAACAGGCAGGCAAGGATGGAGGGCGAGAAGAGACCCAGTGCGTGTGTATGGGGTGCTGCTGGTCCAGCTTCCCTGCCTCAGTGCCCCTCATCTCTGGGCTCCCCTCCCTGATTCTGCCTGGCCAGTAGGCCTGTGGGTAAGGATTCACGGAAACAGCAGGCAGGGTGTGGGCATGGCGGGGTGGGGCAGAGAAGGAGCAGAGCCTTGCTTTCTTAAATTTCAATTTTGCGTGGTGACTGTGACATCCGCAATGTGTGCTAGAAATGGTCCTTGTCCTCTTTACCAAGTATGAGCTTCTGGCCCCGCTGCAGACAGGGCGGGCTGATTTAAGGGTTTGGTTACTGGTCATTAACCCCTCGACACAGAGGTTACCGTGCTGAGGGCTGCAGGGCACTGATGCTAAATCAGGAACGAAGGGGAGTCATTTCCAAAATGATCTTATGTTCGCTAACCACAGGACCAGGTACCTACAGGCAATGGAAACATTTGTAAACATTCATAACTGTGGAAAGCAAGATCCCTAGCTCAGAAACCCCCTCCCCTTGTGAGCCCATTTCCCTGGGGAGGGGCAACAGGTGAGGCTAAGCACACAAAACCCCCAGGTTTGTAACTGGCACTCAGCCCCTAGACAGCAGTCCACTCAGTTTAATTCAGCAAACACTCCTTGGTGCCGTCTAGGGTGTGGGCCTGAGCCGGCACTGGGGAGCAGAGAGGGACCAGGCAGGGCCTCCCTTGGGAGCTCTCAGCCTGGAGGGGAGACAGCCATGCTGAACAGGGCAGAGAGAACAGCCTCCTGGCCAGGCTTAGCACAGACCAGGAGCAGGCAAAGTGCTGGGGGCCAGAGCTGGAGTGATGAACGCTATCCGGAGCTGGTCTGTGGGTGATGAGTTTTGAGAACAGCTTAGGAAGAGAGCAGTTTGTCCAGATAACTGACCAGGACAAGGGACCTCTGGCAGAGGGAACAGGATAAGCAAAGTCACAGAGGCTCGGCACTGCATTGCCATTTGGGAAAAGAGAGTGCCGATGCGGGGTGGCGAGGTGAGGCTGGGGAAGCAGCTTGGGGGCTGCAGAGTTTGGACAGCACCCTGCAGGCTGTGGGGAGCTGTGACTTCAGATTAATGGGCCCTCCACTTGCTAGCCCATCTGAGGGATTCTCAGAGTCTTCTGAGACATTCAACATTCAGGGGGCTTGGAAGAGAGCTGGGATTAGAGGTGACTCAGGCCGCTTGGCAGGCCTGTCTGGAAGAAGCCTGCAGGGAAGCTGGGAGAAGAGTAGAGCTTTGGGCTGAGGTGTGGTCTCTGAACATAAGACCGAACAGAAAAGGCTAAGCTAGGTCCTCCCACTGTGCACCTGAACCAGGAAGTGGCAGAAGCAGCGTGGGCACTGTTGCCAGGCTCAGAAAGTCTGCCTTCGATTCCCAGCTGTCTGTTTTCCTGTTTCATTCCAGACTTTGTGCCTGCAGCACAGGTGTCACCTCTGTACCACTACCTATGGGGCTGTGTGCAGCCCAGCCAGCCCCGTCGGCAATTCTAATCCCCCACCTTGCGCTCTTTACTCTTCCTGTGTTTGCTGGTATCTCCTGGGCCCATTGTGTCCTTGTGAGCCCCTCGGCTTCAGGAGAGAGCCAGGTGACAGGGGTCACCCTGGGCTTCTGCATGGAAACCAGTGAGAAACCAGAGACGAACTAGAAAAGACGGCTGCAGGACTCTTGATGCTGAGAGTTTTATCTGCTTTCTTGTAATAGCACCTTGCCTCACCCTGGTCAGGGGGGTAGGCCTGAATCACAGGCTGGCCAATCAGAGTAACCCATTGCCTTGGCCCAGGGTTGGTTTCAGGACAGGCATATGACCCAGTCTGGGCCAATAAAAGTCCCCCCTGGATTTGTAGGGTCTAAGTCCAGAGTTACCTGCTGCCTTTTTTCCTGAGGTAAATCACAGAAGCCCCTTCCCCTGTTAGTATAGGAGAGACAAAGTTTACACATAAAAGGAACCAGAGTCAAATGGTGGTGAGTATGTGTGTGTGTGTGTGTGTGTGTGTGTGTGTGTGAGAGAGAGAGAGAGAGAGAGAGAGAGAGAGAGAGTAACGAAAGTGTCATTGAAGCCCCTGGATCCAGCCCTGCCTGAAGCCAGAACAGACATGAATTTGTCTGTTACATGAGATGATAAAATTTCTTTTGCATTTAAGTTGGATTGAGTTGCGTTTCTGTCACTTGCAACCAAGAGTCTTGGCTAATACGGAAGATACAGGAGACCTTTCCAGATTACCAAAGGGGATGAGGCAAAAAGATCATGGAGTCATGTAGCCCAGTGGTCCTTAGGCACAGGGTGAATGTAGATATCATGTGTGTATAAGGTTTATTCTTTCTTATAATAAAGCAAGTCATTTGTTTTAATAATAAAGTACTGAAGTTTGTGAATGTCTGACTTTTTTTTTTACAAGATAAGGAAATATCTCACTCGTTTGCATGCCAGTATTCTTTCTTCAGGGGGTGAGAAGCTAGTGAGCCTGGAGGTTCACACAGCCCTAGTAAGTCCCTGGGAGTGGGCTGAGTATCTGAACATTATCAATCATGTGGGTATAAGTGGAGTAGTTGAGAGCTGCAGAGGGAGCTCAAGTTATGGGGAAGTAAGGTCAGCACCGGTCCAGGATAAGACAGTGAACAGGTGTCCTGGACTGGGGTTGCTGGCTGACCCCTCATTTTCTGCAGCCTCTGGTGTCTGTCTTGAGGGAGCAGTGCTTGTCAACCGCCCCGGCCTGGACCTTAGCCTCGCATCCAGGTTCTCCTGCTGCCGTTCCTCCCTCATTCCCCCTGCTCTCAACCTGCACCCCACACCTGACACAGATGCCTGCCTGGGGAGCTCTCTCCAGCAGAGCCCTCTGACATGGATGGAGGCTGCAGATGAAGGCCACTTCAGGCAGAGACAGGCTGCCGAGGGCCGGGGCACAGAGGAGGCCCCATTAATAGAGACGGCCAGTGTGGTGGGTCAGGCCCCGGAGGCTGCAGACCTGGGCTTGTCACGGAGAGGAAGGAGGCGCATGGGATGTGTGCTGCTATCAGAACAAGGCGGGAGGGGGCAGAGCCAGGGACTGGGGCTGGCAGCTGTGAAGAGGCAGGACGGAGCCTGCAATGTCTAACAATGACCCATCTCCTCTGAGAATAGTCTGTATTCTGTGACTCTGCCACCTGCCCATTGGCGAGAATAGGGCTGTTAAGGGGCCGAGAAGGCTCCCTCCTCCCAGGAATTTAAAACATGAAACGGAGAGACACAGAGATTGGCAGTACTATAGCTAAGACACATTTAGGGCAACTCTCTAGAGAAGATCTGTGAACCAGTACTGCTGAGAGCTGCCCTGTTCCTGCCTTTCCCCAGGCAACCCTCCCTTCAAGTCTATAAATGAATCACCCCAGGGTTGCTCTAATAGCACCAACCCTTTGTTTTTAGCTTAAACTACCTGTATTTATTTTAGTTGTTGTTGACGGTTGTTACTCCTTCCCATCAAGTCCAATTGTCCAAGTACAAATACAGTTCTCTTGTTCATCTGTACATTCTCCATCTTCAAGAAAGCTCACACACCTGCTATTTGACTGCTGGTCCCACGTATGCGCTGCTCAAAACTCTTTATAGCTGTGTCTGCTCATCTACCACCACCTCCATCTACTCACTGACAAACGGCTAAGATGGAGCGCGTCACGTGCACCTAGGAAAATGTGCCCTGACATTCCTCTTTTCAAAATACAACGTCTGCCAACTCTGCATCTGCCTGCGACAGTCAATGCACGCTCCTTAACGCCTCTAACAGATGGATTCACTGCCCTGTCCTGTGAGGCCACTCCTGTGCTTCCCTCCAGACTGAGCTCTGACACATCCCTGCATCATTAGTGTCAGACCTGGCCATGTGTCCTTAACCAATGGAACATCAGTAGGAGAGACACGCGTCATTTCCAATCAGAAGCTTTAAGAGCAATCGTGACATCTGCCATGTCTCTCTTTGTTCTCTGCCATCGGACCGGTAGCGTCCCAGAGGGGAGCTTCTCCTTTGGTCCCAGAAAAGGTGAAGTGACACAGAGCTGCAGCTGAACTGTAATGACCACGTGGCACGAACAAGAAATAAGCAGTCCTTGGTTTAAGCCCCTGAGATTTGCGCATCATCAGCCTAAGCTGAATGATAAAGAAATCGATTCTAGATGAGCGGGTGTGTGCCAAACCCTAGAACGTGAGACATTGACTTTGGGGCCAGAAAGTGGGTGGTGAGGAAGCATCCCTGGAGGCTGGAAAGATGGTGATCTCTTTTATGCAGCGATGAAATATTTGGCAAAGCTGTTACCTGCAATAAGTTGGTAGACAAAACATGGCAAATGAGCTTGTGCTTTCGATGAAGAGCACGCCTTTGTTACCGCTGGCTGTTTTTTGACAAGCACTGCCAAAGGAAGATAAGGTCAAGAAAGACTTGGATATGTAGCGAGACCAAGAAATGTTTGTTACTGTAAGCCACTCAGATTTCGAGGTCACCTGTTACTAGAGCATAACAAAGCTTGAACTGGCTGGCACACCTATTTTGCTATGGTCCCTCACCAAACAATCACACACAAATAGAATCACAAAATGTGATGCGTGCGCTTAAAGACGAGTAAAAGGGGCTTGCAAAAGATACACCAGGAGGACTCGATCTAGTGGGGCAGGGGAAGGAGAATGACTCAAGAAAGACTGACTCTGGATTTACGTCCCCAGTCTCATCATTCATTAGCTGTGTGACTGTAGACGATTTACTTGGCCATTCATTCTTTCAATTTATTCATCTGTAAAAGCAAGAGATAATAATGGTACCCACAGCATAGGGTTGATGGGGGACTGTCTGGTTAGCCGTTAGTCATGCTCTTGTAACATCAGTCTCTCCCCATCAGATTCCAAGATCCCTGAGGGCTGGGACCGTGCTTGTCTTGCTAACTATTGTCTCTGTTATCCAACTCACTGCTTGGTATGAAACATATACTCAAAAACGTATTAGTTGATTAAATGAATGTGTTACTAAACTATTCCAGGGACACTGAGCTCCAGCTCAGACATCCATCCAGGCTCCCTCCCTGGTGCCTGTTTCATATTCCTTACTCTAAGTGTTCTCTAAGCTTCTCTCTGCTTAGTTTTGGACCAGTACCTTGGACAACACCCTCCATGTAGCCTTGTAGATTAATATTTTGGATAGAATAGGATTCTCTCTCCAGGATAAGATTCTCAATATTTTCCCCCCAGGACACAGTCTAATTCTTACCTGGCTCCCATGAGCAATGAGGGGCTTAGTCCCTTGCTGGCATACCCCAGCTGTTATCCTGCACTGAATTGAGAAAAATCTTAGAATGTTCCCAGGGGAGTGCGTGTGTGTGTGTGTGTGTGTGTGTGTGTGTGTGTGTGTGTGTGCGTGTTTAACAGTTTTTAACCTGCGGTCAATAGAGATCTGGAGTCACCAGCAACCTCAGTGATCTGGAAGATGGAGGAAAGATCACAGTAATAAAACGTGTGGGTTAAGCTCCAGCAGGGAGAAGTTAGCCCAGAAAAATGGACTTCCTGGGGATGAAATACTGGTATCTCATTTTAATTTGCAAATATAAATCTTTCTATTTCACCTGCTCTAACACCATCCCCCACTTCATCTCCCTCTTCTCTGGAAAGAGTATAACCTGATTTACTGGGGAGAAAGGTCCAGCTCATGTCTTTACTGGATGTCACAGACCTCAGACAGCAATGCCAGATGGATTGCACTATGACTAGGAAACTGAGGCCATTCTTTTGGGGATTCCTTTTCTTGCCATCCCACAAGATAGGTACTCAGTAATTATTTTTACATGAATGAGTGAACAAATGAATGAGTGAATTAATGAAATAATACAAAGTGAACACAATAGGGCATTGTGATATATAATAAAAATAGTTACAGATTTTCCCCATCCTTGCACATGAACCACTTTGCAATGTGACTTCGTCACTCCTCCTTTCAAAGATGGAGTCTATTTCTCTGCCCCGTGAGTTTGCGTTTGGCCGTGTAACTTCTTTGACCCCTGACAACATTTCCATAGCAAACGTGATGCAAGCGGAGACCCGAGAAACACTCACGCGGTTGCGCTTGCCCTTTCTTGCTGCTCTTAGAAACCCCTGTCACCACCATCATGTGAAGCAGCTGGGATGATGACCCACACATGGCCTAGAAGCTCCCTCACTTCAGCTGACAGTCAGCTCACCTCCAGAAGCTGACTCAACTAGCTGACCAGCAGTTGGCCACAGTTGCCTGATTGAGCCCAGCTGAGACCAGCAGAAGACAGGGCCAGCACATTCCAGCCCAAATTATCGACCCTCAGAATCTTGAGCTAAATAAATGGATGTGTCTTAAGACACTAAATCTTGGGGTGGTTTGCTATGTGGCAAAAGTGTACTGATCCAGATAGCTCATTTCACAGGTGTGTCAGGGAGGCTGTTTTACAAACACACTTATTTCATCCTCAAAATAACCCGGCATAAGTGGGTGTATTATCATCTCCATTTTTAGGTGAGGAAACAGAATTAGAGGTAAATGAACAGACAGCAAGTGGCAGAGCTGGGAGCCGAACTCGGGTCACCTGGCTCTAAAGCCCAGCTCTCAACCACTATGATACCCTGCTCTTTACTAAAGAAAGAAAGGAAGGTTCGATTCCATCCCTTTCCACCTGTGCCCCACTCCTGAAGCCCTCTTCCTGCTCTGCTTTTGCTCCACCATCCTACTCTTTCTTTAAGGTCCAGGCGCAGCTCCTCCTCCAGGAAGGCTTCCCTGACCTCTCAAGGTCTCCAAGACCTGGCCCTCTTTTCCCTTTGGCAGCTGGAACTCTGACCCCTTTTCTGTGGCAGAGCAGAGGCTCCATGGAGCCCTGCTGATCCTGGACTGAAAGCAGTGTGACGTGATGCGGACAGAGCTCTGTTGCCGTGGGGATGGAGAGAGCTTTGGGAGGGGGTGCTTTGTCCTGAGCGCAGAAGCTGGGGACCGAGGGTGACTGCAGTGGCCGCAGTAAAGGGGAGGTGGTTCCCCCAGTTTGATTCTGCCATCCCTTTCCTCCCACCCTCCCAGTTCCCATGGGGACCTAAGGTTTAATCTGTGTTGTCTGTATGGCGCTTTCTCACCCCCTCTCACCCCCTGATATGCTCTGTGCTTCTTTTCCTGGTTAATCTTCCCTTGTTTGCCTCCCTCCTAAGCCTCACCTTGAGTCTTCTGAAAACACCTATCAAAATCCCAGTGTCTTTCAAAGACGGGGCCTTTGCCTGCGTGTATGGCTAGGTCCTTAAAGATGGCTGTTCTCTTGCTCTCTGTACATCCCCTGCTCGACCAGTCCCTGCTTCACTCACATGACTATCCAATCCTCTTAATTATAGGGCTTAATTAACCCCTGGAACTGATGAGCGTACCTGACATCAATTTGCCCTATACATGGTAGCCTCCTTCTCCTCTGAGTAGCAAAGCCTACTGCCACGTCCTGTCCACCATTTGCTACACACCCTGGGGTGTTGCCCCAGGACACTTTGTGTAAGATCCCCCTGCCCAATGAACCACTGATGTCTCTGTTGCTGTCTCTGGGCTTTCTCTTTGGTCTCGAGGCTGGGCAACTACAAGGCTTACAGGCCTGCAGGATGCAGTCCCACATTGTCCCTTCCAAAATAGCTCTTCCTGGAGGGTACCGCCACTCTTGTGCGCTTTTGAACCTGCTGATTCTCTCATCAGGGACATGAGATGGAGCTGACACTCTCTTCTCCCTGTAGCACTCCTTCCACACTCAGCTCCTACATTCTGGTATAAAAGCATCTCCTCACACCACCACGCTCTGCCAACTTTGTTCTCACCAGGTAGCCCACCGCATCCAAGGTCTTTGGCATCAGGCTCACAGCTTCCTCCACATCCCACCAGCAAGACTTCAGAGTCCCAATCAACGAATGACCCAACCTGCGCCATGGCCTCAATTCCAGGGAGGGCCATTCACATCCAGAGCCCAGCTCTCAGTGCCCGAACTGCTATACCCCTGAAATCTCAATCTGGATTACGCCCTCTCTCACTTCCCAAATGCCTGCTCACCAAGCTAACTGAGACCTTCGGAATAATAACCTTTTCTGCCTTCCTCTCCCTCCTGGCCTCTCCAGATCCCTAGAAAGGCTATATTCACATTCCTGCCGTCAACCTGTCGCCAGCACCTTCAAGTCTTTAATTCCTCATCCTTTTTGCCTTCGACACCCTGTAAACCCCACCTCTGCAGCCTCATACACCTTCTCCACACCTGTTCCCTGGAGGTGGAGCTTTCTGTAACTCCAAAAACAAATCACAGAAGTGGGCAAGTTAGACCCATCACAAGCTCCTGGCTTTCAACGTCAAGGGTGCCCCGCAGCATTACCTGGTATACCTTCTTCGAGTGCCTGCCCAGCCTCTGAACCACTTCCCCTGAGCAGGGTTCCTAAATCTCCTCTACTCTCTAATGCATCCAGATCCCCCCTGCTTTACTTGCAAGACAGCTGCAAACTTGTTCCTCCTGAACCTTCCTCCATCCTGCCCTTGAGCCTCAGAGGCAGAAGTTCCTCTCCAACCCCAGGGCCCACCCCAATGGCCTTGGACCCCATCCTCTCCCATCTTGCCCTGTCCCCACCCTGAGAATGTTGCTTCATTCCCTCCCCATCTATCAGAGCTTGTTCTCTATAGACTTCTTTCCATCAATCTCAAAACATGCTCCCTTATTGCTTTCCTTAAGAAGCAAATCTTAATACACACCTATCTTATCTCAACCCCACCCACTTCTAATAGGCAGCCCCTTTCTCTCCCTCCCTTCAGAGCAAACTCTGGGGAAGAGAAGTCTACACTCCCGTGGCGAAACTTGACACCCTAGAAACCCCCAGGGGGATTGAGAAGGTAAATACTGATCAGTCCATACCATGGTCATCACTTAAAAGGCTTAAATTTTCCATGAATTTAGTCATTCCTGTATCCAGCACGTATTTGTTAAGTACCTATAATGCCCCAGGCAAACATTACTGAGTGACTTCTGAGTAGCCCAGGATGTTCTGAGGAGCTAAAGATACGGCAGAGACATAAATGTGTTCTGTAGCCCAGTTCTACAAGAATTAAGACCTTTTTCCTGCAGAAAAAAAATGTTATGAAATTTTCCTTTTACGTGTGTCCTTCACCCAAGTCAACCTCCACTCCCACACATGTTCCTGCATTTCGTAGTGTATTTTTGAGCAAGAAAAAAAGCTGTTTTGATGATTGATTTAGAGAGCACAGCTCTGCTGAAATTCCCAGTATATTAACACAGTGCTAACCTCAAGGATTCCACTAAAACTCGACGCTGGCAGGACTAACGTGCAGCAATGAATAGATTTCAGGAAAAGCAGCTGGGACAAAGGCAGTGTAGTGACAATGGAGTTAGTCGGAAAAATCAAATATAAGAATCCATTTCGGCCCATGATATATTCTGAACACATCTACTTAGGCACTTTCTTGAAATAGACAAGCATATGCTTAAGCTTCCCTGATATAAACATAATTCAGACATCCCCACTCAGTGCCACCAGCCATTCCCAAATCCCCAAGCCTATTTCTTTCTTCCTTTTTTTAAGATATTTTCTTTCTTTTTTTAAAAAAAAATAAATTTATTTATTTATTTTTGGCTGCATTGGGCCTTTGTTGCTACACGCGGGTTTTCTCTAGTTGTGGTGAGCGAGTGCTACTCTTCGTTGCGGTGCACGGGATTCTCACTGCAGTGGCCTCTCTTGTTGTGGAGCACGGGGCTCTAGGCGCACAGGCTTCAGTAGTTGTGGCTCATGGGCTCTAGAGCACAGGCTCAGTAGTTGTGGCGCACGACGGGATTAGTTGCTCCACGGCATGTAGGATCTTCCTGGACCAGGGCTTGAACCCCTGTCCCCTGCTTCCCTGGTGGCGCAGTGGCTGAGAGTCCGCCTGCCGATGCAGGGGACGCGGGTTTGTGCCCCGGTTCGGGAAGATTCCACATGCCGCGGAGCGGCTGGGCCTGCGCATCCGGAGCCTGTGCTCCGCAACGGGATTGGCCACAACAGTGAGAGGCCCGTGTACCGCAAAAAAAAAATAAACAACCACTTCCCCTGAGCAGGGTTCCTAAATCTCCTCTACTCTCTAATGCATCCAGATCCCCCCTGCTTTACTTGCAAGACAGCTGCAAACGTGTTCCTCCTGAACCTCCCTCCATCCTGCCCTTGAGCCTCAGAGGCAGAAGTTCCTCTCCAACCCCAGGGCCCACCCCAGTGTCCCCTGCATTGGCAGGCAGATTCTTAACCACTGTGCCACCAGGGAAGTCCCAAGCCTATTTCTTATACTCCTTCTTCGTCACACTCTTAGCTAGGGCTGGTAACACCTCCTCCGGGGGACCTTTGGAAATGAGCGGGGGATGTTCTGGCTCCACATCAACGTTGATGGTGGTCAGGATCCAGGGATGCTAAACATCCTGCACTGAGTAGGCCAGTCCCACAGAATGAAGAACTGCCCTACCCAAAATGCCACCGACACCCTACTTAGAAACGCAGCAAGGAGCAGCCCACTTCCTAATGGCCGGCGCTTTGTGCAAAGGGCTGCAGAGCACTGGTATAGTCTCTGGGGAAACCTCCCCACTTCCTGCTCCAAATGGATGAACGAAAGGGAGCAGTCTCTCTCCTGAGATGAAATGCTTGTGACTTACATTCTGTCATTGGCTTGCTGTTCTTATCCCGGGCTCTCCTGGATGCAGCTGTGCAAAACCAGCTCGAGTGGGGGAGTGAGTTACAGAAAGCTCCGGGGGCGGCGGGGAGGGTGTTAGTACAGCCCTGCCAGTAGGACAACCCTTAGGGTCTGAGAGTTTCTCTTGCATGGGGCTGGGGTCAAACGGAAAGGCAGGCCCGCTCTGTGTGTCAACAGGTGTTGGTGGCAGGAGAAGCCCCCGCTCCTGTCCAACCTGTACCCATAGCAACTGGCCCTCATCGAGAAGAGTGACAAGGATCTGGCTTCCATCCCAGTGGGGGAGGGCACATCTCTCAAGCTCCCATTCCTGGGTCTCCATGAAAAGATACCAGGTCTAAAAGAAGTACAGATCCTGCCAGAGCCTATCTTGACTGATAATAACTCATACTTCCAATAAAAGTAACAGCAATGATGATGTATTAATTGAGGACTTACTGTGTGCCATGCCTAGTGCCGAGCATCCTATGTATTTCTCCATTTAACCCTCACAAAACCTCTATCTGATAGAGTCTATCAGACAGGTGAGTTTAACTCCAGCTTACAGATGAAGGGTCAGGCTTCTGGGTTAAGGCTGGTAAGTGGCAAAGCCAGTGTGTCTGGGCAGGCTGCTAGGAGGTCGTGTTATGAAGACTACCTTCATTCACTAAAAAGTCTTTATGAACAACTTTATGAACAGATCCATTTGCTAATCAGAGGTGCACTGAACCCTATTCTGTGCTAGGCAGTGTGCTAGGCACCAGGGATACACTGGAGAACAGAGCAAAGTGACTGCCCTCAAGGAGCTTACGATGTAGTGGTGGAGAGAGACCACTAACAAGTACACCAATTCACGTATATATCCATCAACTGTGATGACAATTACATTTATACAGACAGCTATCCCTCAGGATCTGTGGGGAATTGATTCCAGGACCCCCGCGGACACCAAAATCCACGGATGCTCGAGTCCCTTATATAAACTGGCACAGTACAGCTGGAGCATCCTCGGGGTCCGCATCCTACGGGGAGATGGTCGTCCCAGCTCCTCAGGGCAAAGCAGGAGCTCCACAGGCAAGGGCATGCGCAGAGAGCCCTCATGAGTCCAGAGAGCTGACTCGCCTGTGTTCCGTGGTCTGGCCCATGGTGGGTGGGAAGGACAGAGTTGACTGGGTAGTATTTTCAATTCTCCTTCACCCCAGTCTCTGGACCCTGCCGTAAGTCCTCTCAGGGAGGAAACTGCAAATTAAACTCGGTTTTCCTTTAGAACCCAAGAAGAAGAACATGCCTGGTGGTTGGCTAGATCGGCTACTCCCTCCCTGTATTCTCACTGCAGCCTTTATTCATCCAGCAAGTGTGCCCTGAACATCTCTTCGGTGCCAAGCCTTCATCACACCACACAACAGGGGCTTATTGTCCTGTCTCTGTCCAGAGAACTTCCTGAGAGTGGAGGCCACACATCTAATGAAACCAGGGAGGCAGTCCTGAGCCACGGCTTGGAGTGTGGGTTCCCAGTTAGGCAACCAGGGTTTCAAGCCAGGTGCTACCTCTTGGTAATTATGTGACCAGTTTCTCCCCTGTACAAATGGGGTAATAGCAGTACCCACTTCCCAGGGCTCTTGAGGGTTTTAACCGAGATTATACACACAAAGCATTTAGAAAAATGCCTAGAAACAGTAAACAATAAATGTAAGCTGTCGTTAGCATTATCTCTAGGCAGCCTAGCGAGCTCCCCAAAACTGTTGAGAGATTGCCCTAATTAGAATAAGAAGCCAACGTTACTGAGCCCCATTCCGTGCCAGGCTTGGTGCCAGGCACATGGGAGTTGGTTACTTGATTGAAATCTCAGCACCCACCCCCGCTTTCCTGATCAGGAAGCTGAGGCTCAGGGAGGTGAAGAGACCTGTAAGAGGCCACAAAGCCAAGTCGGGTTCCAAATTCAGCTCCTTGGATGCTGGCTCAGTGACCTATCCCCAAGGCCCGAGGCCTGAGAGGCAAAGCTCTCCAAGAATGGCAGGTGAGTGGTGGGAGGCTGCCCTCGAGTGTCACATAATCACACCGAACATCATGTTCTAGGCACTGGGCTAGGTGTTGTCACATATGGGCCAACAGAGCCCTCATAATAATTTAGTGAAGCCCCAATTCATGGATTATAACTGGCGTTGGAAAGACTGCGTCACTGGCCGCAATCACACATGTGCTATGGGCAGAACTGGGCCTAGATCCCAGCCTCCCCTGACCCCAAGGTTGTGAGGGCATCAATCACTGCCCTGGGCCCTCTGGAGCAAAAGCTACCCCCTCAAACAAGCAGCCTACACTGCAAAAGTGAGAGGGCCGAGGGGAGGAGCTGAGGGACGGCTGTCCAGAGGATGTGCAAGAAGCAGGGCGTCCCAGGGCTAGACACTGCATCACCCCAGAGGCCCCACTTACTCTGTGTCCCACAGGAATGGTGGCCCCTGGAAACGTGTGAGGGTACAGCTCAGAGGCTAATAAATAGAGACCCACCATATGACCCAGCAATTCCACTTCTGGGTATTTATCAAACAAAGTAAAAGTAAAAACACTAATTAGAAAAGATAGAACACACAATGTTCATAACAGCACTAATTACAATTGCCAAGATATGGAAGCAACGTACGTGCCCATCAACAGGTGAATGGATAAAGAAGATGCAGTGTGTGTATATATATATACATATATATATATACACACACACACATACATATGTATATAATATATATATTTTATACACATACATTATACACACACACACACACACACACACACACACAATGGAATATTACTCAACCATAAAAAAGAATGAAATTTTGCCATTTGCAGCAACATGGATGGACCTGCAGGGTATTATGCTAAGTCAGACAAAGACAAATACTGTGTGATATCACTTATATGTGGAATCTAAAAAATAATACAAACTAGTGAACATAACATAAAGAAACAGACTCACAGATATAAAGAACAAGCTAGTGGTTACTAGTGGGGAGAGGGATGGGAGAAGGGGCAATATAGGGGTAGGGGATTAAGAAGTATAAACTATTAGGCATAAAATAAGCTACAGGGATATACTGTACAACATGGGGAATATAACGAGTATTTTATAATAACTATAAATGAAGTATAACCTTTAAAAATTGTGAATCGCTATATTGTACACCTGTAACATATAATATTGTACAGCAACTATACTTCAATTTAAAATAAAGAATTGTGAAGGATCTGAGACTTCACCCTACTAACAAGCTAACCTAACAGATGCTGGTAGAAAACACAAGATTCTTGGGTCAGAGACAAGGGACTATTTTGCTCTGTATCTTACCATAGTCAATCTCTACTTTAGTGGAAGAGTTAACAATTTATAGAATTACAAAAAAATATGACCAAATTAGCATTCGGAAGCTCTAAGAAATATAAAATAAAATATTAAATGCAGAGGATGTACTAAGAAAATGAAGAGATCCAAATAATCCTATTTGGATTAGTCCCCGAATAATGCAGAGCTGGAGGTGGCCAGCCAGAGTCTCAGGACAGGGTAAGGCTCCCCCAGGACCATAATCCAGTCGGGGCCCTGCACTAACAGTCCTCAGCTGATGCCTGGGCCATAAAACCACACACGAGAAGCCAAGAAACAAACTCAGGGAAGTTTTTCAAAACCTCACAACCACTTGGTGCCTGGCATTCTCATTTATTTATAGGTATAAATCGCAGAGAAGTGAAGAAGTCTGCCAAAGGTCGCAGAGAAGTGGCTGGCGAGTTAAATTCTCGTCCCACAAAGTAAAACTTTTCAACTATCTCTCAGATGTTACTTGAAAGCTCTGGGGGTGCAAGCACAGTTCAGGAAGGGCCTCTGATGCCGCATGCGTTGGCCTTGGGAGCATTGCCGACCAGGCCAGGAGCGATGGCTTTATCATGACCCCTCGTGGGAATGGCAGTTTCTAGACAGTGATTAGCAGACAGAGAAATAAGCTAGTTTTCCCACTCATTTCTCTCTCTCTCTCTCTCTCTCTCTCTCTCTCTCTCTGCATGTGTGTGTATATGCATGGAGAGCCAAGTGAGAAAAAAATGAAGAAATTCTAGAAATTCCAAAAAGCAGAGGCAACAGATTCCATCTACGATTCCACACTTCTCTTAAACACATTACCTGATCTAACAGGGAATTCATCTCCGGGGTAAATAGAAGACTTCTTTCAACTCAATTCTAATGTTTATACCTTGAGTCAAAAAGCACTTCCTGAAGCATAAACGTGGCAGCTTCAGTATTTCAAAAACTTTAGAAAGAATTTAAGTTCCTTTCATCTTCCTTCTTCTACAGCCAAAAATTTACCTTCCTGTGGAAAAAGCACTTTTTCCCCCCTGTGTCTTTTACAGTCTAGAAGATTCAGGCAGAAAGAATGGGAGAGGTCTTCAGACCTTTTCTTGTCCCGTTTCTCCTCTGATGGCCTAATGAGAAAGTGGCTTGGGGCCCTAGGTTGCACCGTATAAACGGTAATTTCTAAGTGTCCAACTCCCTCTCTAGATCGGGGCTCTTCCAGGTCAGGGACCTGGGTAAAGCTGCCTCTGCCTCTCACAGTTCTTGGCCTAACATAATACTCAATGCATGTTTGTTGAATGAGCAAATGAAGGAATGAGTGAGTGAATGAGTGATCGACTGAATAAACAGAGCCTGTGGGGAGACCCCATTGTTGCACTTTTCCCAGCAGAAGAAATTTTCCAGGCTGTTACACTAATTAGGGCTAATATTCTCAGTTATTTTGAGGATTGCTTGAAATTTGCTGCTAATTTAAATAAAATGGTTACATTTACTCATTAACCAATTAGCATGCTTAGCAGCAACTTCACCTCACTAATTTGATTAGTTACACTAGGCTTTCTCCTACCCAAGGCCTTCTCCGAGACCCGGGAATATCACAATGCTATCAGAGTGAACTTTTTAAACAACGTTTAAGCAGAATCTCTCAAAGGGTTGAAACAGGTGAACCCCACCCCTCTTCCTCGTCCAAGCTGCCTTTGGGTCTCTGATGTCTTTGGGCCCCACTATAAGTTACTCTACAATGCCACTCTATCACTAGACCAAATTTGTTCTTCGAGGGAAATGAAACTTTTCAAAATATGAGGACTTCCTGAAAGACAACCTAGCATGTGTTTGATGAATGAATGAATGAAACTGGAGGAGAAAATGGAACACAAAATACAGGCATCCTTCCTAGACCTGTCTTGGCCAGTAGATTGTGCTGTGACCCCAGGCAAGTAGTTCACATCCCCAGTTGCCATTTTCTTGTTTTCTTATTTGTCAGAGGAGGAAGTGATTTAGAAAATACCTAACTTTGTGTGGCAGAGACAAGGCTTCCTGGGCACCCAGAAGACTCTAACTTCTAGTGAGGCAGGGCCACGTGATAGCTCTGGTGAATCGAATGTGACAGGAAGTGATGTGAGGCACTTTTCATCTGAGGCACAGAAGTCAGGTTTCTAGTCACACTTTTCCTCTTTGAGGGTGTTGAGGGTTGAATTGTGTACCTCAAAAATTTGTATGTTGAAGTCCTAACATCTAGTACCTCAGAATGTGACCTTATTTGGAAATAAGTGTAATAAACAATTACACTGCAGATGTAATTATTTAAGCTAGGATGAGGTCATTCTGGAGTGGTGGCCCCTAATCCAATATGACTGGCATCCTCATAAAAAGGGGGAATTTGGACACAGACAAGCACACAGGGAGAACACCATGGGATGATGGAGTTATGCTGCCCCAAGTCAAGGAACTACCAGAAGCTAAGGAGAGAGGCCTGGGATTGATCCTTTCCTAGCGCCTTTGGAGAGAGCACGGCCCTGCCGGCATCTTGGTCTTGGACTTCTAGCCTTCAGAACTGTGAGATGATAAATTTCTGTTCTCTAAGCCGCCCAGTCTGCACTCCTTTGTTACGGCTGCTCTAGGAAATAATTGGGGGGAAAGTCCATGTGCTTCGATTGTGAATCCACAAGGGTACCCAAGTCACTAAGGGCCTGGAGAGTCACCCCACCTTTAGCCAACTTTGTGAAAAGACTAAGAGAACTACCTAAAACCTGGAAATAAGGCAAAAAAGGACGGGAGGTTACCTATCCTTTAAATATCATAACTGGAGCATCGTCTAACCAGCCCACCCAAGAGTATGTAATTTTCCAAGAGAATATACCTGTGTTTGACTTTGTTATTTACCTTTTGATTAGTACCCAGACACTATGAAGTTAAACGTTAACTTCTAGATTCCTGTCTGGGTAGAAAAGATCACATTAAAGGCTATGATTTTATTTCCCTGTAGGATATTAACTACTTTTGTATCTAATCTATAATCTTATTCTAACACTCTTTTTTAGAAAATGCTTACAGATACTGAGTTCCTCAAATACTTTCAGTACCTGCTTACTGTTTCCCTTATTAATGAGTTAAATACGTTTTTATCCCTTGTTCATTTTAATTTGTTTAATGTAAAATGTTTTACTTTTTTGAATTGACAAAATTAACTTGTTTGGTTAATGCCAGTGAGGTTTGGGGATTGATTATTACCTGGCTGATACAGGTTCTCTCTGGTTTTAAAACCCCAAATGAAAAAAACCTTAGAAATTTGGATGAAGGAAGCAACGAAGGGAAGTTCATCCTCAAAGTCGGCAAGATGAACTTGACCAGGTCGCAGTCCTGCTTTCTTGTCCTCTTCCTCCTTCACCATTCTTGCCTGGCTGAAATCCAAGGCATGCAGCTCAACTGTGGCCATATACATAATTCCCAAGAAAGAAAAGAGTTCAAGCCCTGGCTGGGTTGAAGACTGAGGATGAAATAATATAGAAAAGTCTGTTTCCAGCACTAGAATGGCAACTTTGTGAGGGCAACGACTTCCATATGGCTCATCACTGTCTCGCAAGGCCAAGAGCGGTATCTGGCAAATTATGGACTCTCATTCGTTAAAGAAAAATTTAAAAAGGTAATGAATTAAAAAGTCATAGAACTTCAGGGTGGGGGTGCCCTTAGGGATTTCTCAGCTTAAGCATCCACATGACATAGGAACCCTGCACAATGCCCCTGGAGCCCGCCACCTCTGATGATGCAGAGGCCACGATTGCCTCAGCCAATGGCTGGAAAAAGTTTCCTTTACACTCAGTCAAAAAATCTGTGTCCTTATAATTTTGGAAGTTTCATGTCTCTCTTAAATCTGCTCCTCTCCAGGCTAAACAATTCTCATTCGTAAGGACATGGTCTTGAATCTCTTTACCAATCTGGTAATAATTATCCAATATTTAGTAAGCAATGACTGTGTGCCAGGTTTGTTGTCTAAGTGTTTTACGTGCATCAATTTATTTCATTCTTATAACAATCCTAAAATGTAGACACTACTATAATTTCTACTTTATAGGTTATGAAATTGACACAAAGAAGTTATGACACCTATCCAGGGAACCGGGTTAGTAAGTGGTAGGGCTGGGATTTGAACCCAGGAAGTCTGGTTCTTGACCACTCTATACCTCATCATTTGCCTTTCAACATTTTTACTCTTCCTATCAAGTGTGATGCTCGGGGAGGAACATGTGAGGTTTCATAACAGAGCCCAGAAAGACTGTCACCTAGGGCAGGTCTCTGTTCCCCAGACAACAATGTGAGGTACCACATCCCTCCTCTGGAGTTGTACAGTGCACAACCTGCATAATTGGACGTGGCAGTCCCATCTGCGAACTTCCCTGGGTTCTCCTTGACCTCTGTGGCCATGGTACCAAGAGGTTTGCTGAGAGCTGTTAGTAGGAGGAGAAAATGTTCCTGGAAATGCATATTGAGCACTTAATTTGGACCAATTCTGGGAGATTCAGAGCAACCCTGAGGCCTGTATCTGTCCACAGTCCCCTTCTGAGATGTACCCTGACCTTGTACTAAGGTGATATCCCTGAGCTCCTCCTTTTCTCGTCTCTTCCATGAGCCAATGAAATTCTTAAGGGCTAGTGGATGCTTTTGGGAAGCCTTGAGAGCCAGAGGCCCTGCCTCCTCACCCATCGCTTACCCCTGTACCCATGTCCACCCCTAGTGGATGCATGAACTCCCGCCAAGGATACACAGCCCATCTCCAGGATGACCCAGTTCTCCCCAGCTCTCCCAACTCACTGGGAAGGCCATACTCAACAAACTCCTGCCACGGCAGAGTACCTACACCTCTCTGTTCTGGGAAGTGTGTGTGATCTGAGGCTCGTCTCAAGCCTCCTTACCTCTGGGCTGTGCACCTCAGCTGCAGGCCTGGTAGGAGAGGGCGACTGGGCCCAGTTGGGGCTGTTCCATGTACAGCCCACTTATACGAGGGTTCTGTGGGGAACGGGGAGGGGGACCCAAGTCTGCTTGCTGTAGCTCCACATCGAGAAGCTGATTTACAAAGCATCAAGGGAAGGCAGCTCCCAGAATTCCTGGCAAGCACAGCACAAACTCACAGCTTCCCAGGCCAACTGAATTTCAGAACAAAAGAATTCGAGGTAAGCAGATTGTCAGAGCTGGCCGAGCTGGGCCTGGAGATGGCCAGTCCAACTTCCTGGCTTGCAGATAAGAATACAGACCCAGACAAACCTAATCAGTGGTGCTAGAGATCAGAATTGTCATTACCTCTGTGTAGAGGTATTGACCAAGAGGCGCAATGAGGAGGCCCACTGGGGCGATGAGTTTGATCTGGGTGGTGCCTGTACAGCGTCTACACATGTGGAAACTCACTGAACTGCACACCTAAGATGTGTGTACTTTAGTGTGAAAGTACACCTCAATAAAAGAATAAAACAAAATAAAGGTCCAGAGAGGGTTAAGGTGACATTGCAAATGTGTGGCAAGACCAGGCCTAGGACTCAGGCTTCCTGACGCCCCATTCACTGCCCTCGCCCCTACACCCCTGCATTTTCTGCTGCTGTAGCAAAATGCTCTCGTAGTCTATGCGTCGGCTCTGACCAGAGCAGGAACCTACGGCACATGGCACGTGAGGCCAAGGAAAGTCAGTCCAGTGTGGGCTGGAGTTAGAAACCGGAGGGTATTTATACTGAGCAAGGCTCAATGGGCAGTGGTAATAATAATATTATCATTATAGCAATACTAATAGCTAACATTTATTGAGCACTATATAAATGTATTACATCCTTTCAACAACCGTTATGGTATATACCGTTATTAATCCACAAGTTACAGATTAAAAAAACAGGCCCAGATGGAAAAACCTGCCCGAAGGTTCCCAACTAGAAAGTTCCAAAGCTGACATCTGGACTCACGCGAGCTGGCTCCAGAATCCACACTCCTGACAACACAGACTGCCCCGTATTGAATCATCTGCACCTGGCAGACCGGCAGCCTCTGCTTGAACAGACAGCCATCACCCCACGGAGGAAACACCTGATGCTCGGTCAGGGACCTAGATAAGCACCAACCCTGCACACTTCCACACAGATCTGTTAAAAGAAAGTTTACCTGTTGTGTTCTTGGTCTTGGCATTACAAAGCAGAGAGGGAATTTACACAAAGACCCAACTCCCTCTGACCTGGCCGTCTTGACTCACACTCAAGAACAACTGAAGACTCAGGTGCCTGGATGCATTTATAATCAGAGAAATGCAAATTAAAACTACCATGTGATAGCTCTATACACCCACCGTAATGTCTAGAAGTTTAAAAAGACAGACAGTACCAAATGCTGGCAAGACTGGGGAATAACTAGGACTCTAATATATGGCTGGTGGAAGTAAAAATTAACACGACGACTTTGGAAAACTGACAGTATTTTAGATGACTCTGGCCGCCGCAACAAAATGCCACAGGCTGGGCGGCTTAAACAACGGAAGCTTATTTTCACACAGTTTTGGAGTCTGGAAGTGCAAGACCAAGGTGCTGGCATTCCGTTTCTTGTGAGGGAGTTCTCTTCCTGGCTTGCAAACGACTCCCTCCTTGGTGTGTCCTCATGTGGCAGAGAGAGAGAGACAGGGAATGAGGAGCTCTCTGGTGGCTCTTCTTAGAAGGACACCAATCCTCTCACATCAGGGCTCCACTTTATGGCCTTATTTAACCTAATTACTTCCTTACACTGAATATAGTCAGGATTAGCACTGCAACACGTGGATTTGGGGGTGACACAATTTCAGTCAATAGCATTCTGCTCTTGGCCCCCCGAATTCCTTTCCTTCTCTCATTCAACATACATTCATTTCATCCCGCCAGCCCCGAAAGTCTTAACTCATTCCAGCATCAACTCGTCTAAAGTCCAAATATCATCTAAATATCATCTAAATCAGATATGTGTGAGACACAAGGTGTGATTCATCCTGAGGCAAGACCCTGTGAAATCAGACAAGGTATGTGCTTTCAAAATGTGATGGTGGGACAGGCATAGGATAGATGATCGTGTTCCAAAAGGGAGAAGTTGGAAGGAAGAAAGGGTCGATGGGCCCCAAGCAAGCCCAAACCACAGCAAGGCAAATTCCACTCGATCTTAAGGCTCAAGAATAATCATCTTTTGTCTCGATACTCTGCCCTCCAGGCCCACTGGGGTGGCAGCATCACCCTCATGTCTCTGCAGGGCCACCTGCCCCTTCAGCTCTCTGGAGTGCTCCCACCCAAGGTGCTCGCTGCTTTGGCCCTACCCCTCTGGTACTGGGTCATCCTTGCCCACTGAAACCAGAGCAGCAGGCCTATCCTTTGAGGGAATGGCCTTACCCCTGGGCCTGTGGTGGGAGTGGCAGCCCTGATGATCTCTACATCACCTTCAGTACTATTCTTCCCTTTTCTTGAGGAATAGTGCATGTTCACAACTGAATAGCTATGTGGTCCCATCTTATAGAATCCAAGAAGTCCAATAGTGTTCCTTCACTCTGCCCCACTTTTTCTCTAGTTCAAACTGGCAGTGTCTCTGCTGGTATAAGCCCATCTCTACTGATGCCTTCTGCTGTGAGATGACTAATTAAGTCCATGAATCCCACCCATGATCTCTTAATCAAATGGTTGTTCAGTCACACTCTTGGTATTCTCTCCAGAAGAAGCTTTCTCATTTTTTTGCAAAGTGAACAGGCTAAGAATTTCCCAAATCTTCAAGTTAAGGTTAAATGAGGTCATAAGGGTACAGCTCTGATCCAATTGGGTTAGTGCTCCTTTAAGAAGAGACACCAGGGCTTCCCTGTTGGCGCAGTGGTTGAGAGTCCGCCTGCCGATGCAGGGGACACGGGTTCGTGCCCCGGTACGGGAAGATCCCACACACCGCGGAGCAGCTGGGCCCGTGAGCCATGGCCGCTGAGCCTGCGCGTCCGGAGCCTGTGCTCCGCAACGGGAGAGGCCACGACAGTGAGAGGCCCGCATACCGCAAAAAAAAAAAAAAAAAAAGACACCAGAGAGCTTGCTTATTCTCCCCCTGTCACGTGAGGACACAGCGTGAAGGCAACAATCTGCAGGCTAGAAAGAGAGCTCTCAGCAGAAAGCTGGCACTTTTTTTTTTTTTTTTTTTTTTTTTTGCCTTACGCGGGCCTCTCACTGTTGTGGCCTCTCCCGTTGCGGAGCACAGGCTCCGGACGCGCAGGCTCAGCGGCCATGCCTCACGGGCCCAGCCGCTCCGCGGCATGTGGGATCTTCCCGGACGGGGGCACGAACCCGTGTCCCCTGCATCGGCAGGCAGACTCTCAACCACTGCGCCACCAGGGAAGCCCCTCAGCTGGCACTTTGATCTTGGACTTTAAGCCTCATAACTGAGAAAATAAATGTCTATGGTTTAAGCTACCCAGCCTATGGCATTCTATTATGGCAGCCCTAGCAGACTAATGTAGGTACTGTCTACAGAAAATGAACATATACTGGTTTGCAAGGCAGAAATAGAGACACAGATGTAGAGAACAAACATATGGACACCAAGGGTGGAAAGCTGGGGGGTGGGGTGGGATGAACTGGGAGATTGGGATTGACATATATACACTAATATGCATAAAATAGATAACTAATAAAAAGAAAAGGAACATATGTCAACCCTATGGCTCAGTGATTCGACTCCTAGGTATAAATCCAAAAGAAATTAGTACGTATGTGCACCAAAAGACATGGACAAGATGTTCACAGCAGCAGTATTCATAATTCTCCCAACCTGGCAATAGTCCAACTGTCCATCAACAGTAGACTATATAGTGAAAATGGTATATCCATAAGATGCAATACTACATAGTAACAAAAATGAGCGGATTACAACTACACGTAACAGTAAGGAAGCACTTTACAGATATGATGGAAGAAAGATGCCAACGTGAGAAAGCATATACCCTATGATGCCATTTACATAAAATTCAAAATCAAGCAATAATGTTTTTTCTTGACCTGGGTGTTGGTTACACGAGTGTGTTTGCCCTGAAAATTCGTTAATCCTGTACACTTATCATTTGTCTATTTTCTGTATATATGTTCTATGTCAATAATAAGTTTACATAATAATAGTCACTCATTAAAAATGTCACACCATTGTAATAATGGAGAATGAGTTGCTATACTGTGTGGTGTGAAGGCAGTGCGATCTGCTGACCTGTGACTGACCACTCAGTGATGTCACAGCAGCTTGGCCCACAAAAAGGACAAGGTGGTGGAGATCACGGTGGACAGCTGCTGGGAAGTCTCAGCATCGTACACCGGGTACACACACATCGCAATCTCCTTTAGCTGTGTGTTTAGGCAGGTAACAACTCTTTTAAGCACTAAATTGCAATTGCACGAATATACGCATCTTCTATACTAAGATACCTTTTAAAAAATCATTGTACACTTCTGGAGGTAAGGTAAGTAAACTGAAAATGTCAAGTCATAACAGGTCAGTCTATGGCACTCTTGGTCAAGAATTGCCCACTGTACTCTGTTGAATAAACCATCTCTCTTGCCAGTGTGTCAACAACCTCTTCAGATATCTGAAGCCTAGGCTATGAATGGAGAATTTTGGAGGGATAACTTACTTTCCTGGTAGCTTCCCTTTATTCTCCACCAGAAAGTCAGAGGAGCTAGAAAGGATCTCATGGCTATAAATTTTGGTCCCAGCTATGATCTAAAGGGCAGAGCCTGAGGCTGTGAAGTGGCACTCCGAAGGGACTCTGAGACATCAGGGAGCCTGGGGAACTTTGGGTTCCCTCCTGCTAGGGAAAGGCATGGCTGCAAGAGCCAGGGCTGTAATTTACGCACAGTCTCCCCAACGGAGGCAGGTGTTCCTCTTTAGAGATGTATCGCCTTCCTTGCGCCCCACCCCAGGGGATCCTGGCAACCCAGCATCTGCTCCTTCAGACTCCTTCCAGGCACGGCAGGTATGACTCGCTTTTTTGCTCATGAGGATACTTCCTAATGAAAAGCTCCCAAGGCCTCTGGGCCCAGAGTAGCCGTGACAGAGTTTAGCTTTTCCTTCCCCACACCAGACACACGCGTGCACGGGGATCTCTCAGAGCACTCACCTGGGGCGTCATCCCATGGCAGATGTACACGATAGGAATATTCTCTGTGTCTGGACCCTGATCAAGACACAAATCAGTCTTCAGAGAGTTCTGCAGCTGAACACCAGAGGAGAGGCGGCCACACCGAAGAGAAAGGAACAGAGAAACAGGTGCATTAAATCAGGAGAAACAAGCATTCCGCTGAGACAGGCTCTGCTTCCATAATCAATCCGAGGCCCTCTGAATACTATGGAAACCAACAAGCGCCAGCTTTTGCCTTGCATCAAGGTGCTGAGGAAAGACCAGCCTCCTCTGGAGGGGAAGCATTAGGATGCTGTTACACAGCAAGCTGGGTTTGCGGAGCTGGGATAGTCTAGGTAAAAGGAAAAGATACGCATGCACACACACGAGACGCTACTAGATTTTTCACCCCCTCCTTTTGCACAAGGGTGGCATAATGGCCTTCAGAAGTCCGTGGATAGAAGTCTTTGTTCTTGAGGGTTGGGGGAAGTGGGCAACATGTCAGCTGTTTGGGGGCCTGGGATATCCTCTAGGACCAGGCCTTCTCTGCTTCCTGCAGATCCAGCAGTGTTTGGCCAGGCCCCAGCGGAGGCCCAGCTGATGAGGGCTCTCCAGAGTGGGAGGTCTGGTGGGAGAATAAGAGAGAAGGGGGCCAGAGTGGGAGCAGGGGAAGAGAGAGGTATCTCTTATCCTCACCTACAAGCACATGGCAATCAACAGAACAAATGTCTGGGTACCATGAACCAATGTCTTACCACATCTAGGTAGGAAAGCAGGTATTCAGTGTCCCCTTCCGGCTTAAGCTCACCCTCAGCCTTTGGAAAGGGCAGCTTACGGTCCACGTGGTCCTGCTCGCATGCCATAGCTGAGTAGACCGTGGCAGGCACCAACAAATAGCTTAGAATGAATTAACAGTTGTCTTTCTTTCCTCCCCTCTCCTGGTCCTTCTCTTTCTGGAATGTAACTATCTCATGATCCTCTTATTCTGTCCTAGGAGTCCAGATGAGAGACCAGACACCGTGGTCAGTGGGTGCTGGCCACTAGGATGGTGAGGCCATTTAGACTGGGTGTGGTGGATCTGCTGGGCCATGTGCAAGCAGAGGAATCCAGTGTGATCAAGGAGGAGATGAGGCAGGAGGCAGATAGATTTAGAGACAAGAGAGATCATCCTGCCCCCGCTGCGGTCTGAGTGGCTTCCCAGCTCAAGTGCTCATGTCCAGCTGTACTTTAGTTCCTAAGCCCATGAGAGAGTTTGTGGTATCTTTACCCACCTAAACTTGAGCTAGCTTCAAGCTCTTCTTAGCAATCAAAGCACTCTGTTCACAACAGGAGGCTGGAGATCAGAATCCAGGGGAGACCAGGGCAATGGGCCACAGGTGGGTCATCTATCTGGGGAAGGCCAGAGGCAGACAGCAGCTAAGTTTTCGTAGTCCTGATGGACGTGGCAGGAGTGCAGTGAACCCAGTTAAGGGGTGCGAAATGGAACAGATAACCAGAGGCCCACGTGTGCTCTATGCGCCCCCTGTTCTTGACAGGGGACAAGGAACAGAGGCAAATCGTTTTCTCTCGAGCTCCCTTTCCTTTACTGGGTGAGAGCAGCTCAATCTCAAACTTGAAGTTTAGGGGTTCTGCAGAAATATGAGCATGTGTCAGCTCCCTAGGCAGGGCCCCAGAAGCATCGATGCAGCAAATCCTCTATCATAAACCAATTACTTGGCTGGCCCGTGTGGGAGGAGCATATGCAAATACTCTCTGGACTTCTCCCACAGCCCATGGAGGGGTGGGTGTCACATTTGAAGCCGAACACTGTAATCCATCAGTGAGACCTGCTAACTTCTACTGCAAAGAGAAAGTTCCAGAAAGCCCTGATGTCAGACCTGGATCTCCCCTGGATCCCCAAAGCTGGCCTCTGAATGAGGGGTGGGTGGTGCCTTTTGATAAAGTCCTCCTTGGCTCTGTGTCATCCACCCCCCATTAAGTAGGTGGTCTGTTGAGGAAGCTGGGAGAGAGGGCTGAGATAGAATCCTGGCTCCAGCTGTGTGGCCTTGGACAAAGCAACATAATTCCTCGTCTGTTTCCTTCACTCTCAAAGAGGGATAATACTAGTGCCAACCTCACAGGTTTGTGGATTAACTGCAACAATATCTACAAGTACTCAGCACTGGGCCTGACAAATAGCAAAAGTGCAATAATTGTTAGCTACTATTATTACCGCTATAGCCTTTCTGAAGGCCGTTCAGGGAAACTAGCTTTTATGACTGCATCTATGTGCCAGGTCCCAGGTGAAGTGCTTTCCATGCGTTATCCCACCTAATTCTCAAAATAACATAGCCAGATCGGTAATACTATCTCTTTTAAGGGTGCAAGAAGTGTGTTACAGTAGGAAGCTCTGCACACCTCTCGGTCTGTCATGCTGTTCCCACTGCATGGACCCTCTGCCCTGGCCTTCTCTTTTCCCTGACTGAATCCTCCTCTTCCTGTGGTCCTCAGCTTCTCTGTCACTCTGGAAGCCTTTCCTGACCCACATCTGGGTGTGAGGCCAACACCTCCATTTCTCTGATTGCAGCACTTAACACGCTGTATTCTTGTCACTTCTCCACTTGCCCGTCTCCTCTAACAGTCACCAGACTAGCTCTCAGGCTTTCTAACTGCCTGCGACGTGGGTCAGCCCTGGCACATATTACACAGTAAGTATGTGTGAATGAATGAAGAAAATGGACAGTGAATGGATGGCATCATAGTTGGACAAATGGCAGAGCTGGAGTCTGTCGGTCTCCAAAGTCCAAGCTCTTTCCATCATGCAAATGGAGACGATCCTGAGACTGTGAGAGACGCCCCATGAAGTGATGTGACTATAACCTTTCAGGTTTTGCAAACTGTCAAGGTCACGTAGTGATTAAGTAGCAAAGCTGATGTTCAGAAGCAGGCATGTCTGTTTCCAGATGCTGCTCTATCTCTACTGTCAGCACCAGAGCTGGGATTATGCAGAGCCATGCCGTCCCCCAGGCCCGGAGCTCGGTGATCCAGGCGGATGCCCATGCCCACACAGCGGGGCCCACAGGCCCTTCAGCCTGCAGGAGGCATTAGTGGGACCTATTACTGGATTAATGGGCAGGGTTATATAGACTTGACAATGGCCTGAGAATCCCAGGGGGTTATTTGACCTGAGCAATGCAGTTTAGGCATGAGTTGGAAGGGAACAAGAAAAAAAAAAAAAAAACAACGTGCCCCTGAGAAGACATCTGGTCTTTCCATTTCAGAATAAAAGTAATCAGCAGGAAGAAAGATTCAGCCCCAGAAATCCTCTTGCTCTTGTGCTGCATCCTGCCCTGCCCATTGTCACCTTACTGCCCCCATTAAGAGTTCACTATGCTCCTGGACGAGCAAGCATATCTCTGCTCACGTAAGAACCCAGCCTGTTGAGGAGGCAGGAGGGAGGGGGGCTGGCTGGGCCCTGAACAGAAGCCGGCAGATGAACATGCAGGGGGTCAGAGACCCCCGCCAGGCCCAGGAACGGCTGCCACAGCTCAGCCCTCTGGGATGGCAAGTGGAGGTTTTTCGGCACAACAGAGTGAACACAGCCCCAGCTGTGGACTCAGACGGATGTGGATCACAACCCCGTATGTGCCACTTACTATTTGACCAACCAAAGGTTTCCGGGTGTGGTGGTGAGGAGACTACGTGGTAAACCTGCTGTATGTGCTCATAAGATGAGACCCTTTTGCTTGGAAGACAAGAACGCCCTGGGCCAAGACCCAGGATTGCAATGGCTGCGTGCATACACCTCCACCGTTACTGCTTTCCCTGCTTCTCTGGCTGAGTTTGGCTAACATTCTTTAGCTACAGCTGATAGCTTGGTGAGACCATGAATCCAGAAGCTTGCCCTGGCTCCCAGAGGTCTGGGCCAATAGTTTCTCTGGAGCCACAGTAGCATAACTATTCTGTTTGGGCTGGGTTCAACAGTGGCCAAGCAGCACACACAACTTGCTATGGGCTGAGTGTAGGGGTACCAGTAACTGCCGCATCCTCAGGATGGTTCTGGGGAGGTAGATGGAACTGATGGGCACCTCACAGTCCAGTGTGTTTCCACGGTGATGACAGGATCTGGAGCCTCAGGTAACAGCTGGGCGGCGCCAGCTGAGGAGTTTTCTGACATCTGAATTATACCAGCCTGGGAAGTGGAGAGGCAAGAGGCTACTGGGCGGTTCTCTCAGGACATGTCAGCCATGCCATGGGGACTCTTGTGGGAAGATATGACCCCCTCCTACATGTTGGCCTCCGGGGACAACAGAGGCCCTGCAGGAGGGTGGGAAGGGGGGAGTTCCTGACACCTTGGCTCTGTCTCCTTTAGAATCCTAGGATGTGAGAGTTGGGAGGCCCCCAGGGAACACTGAGGCCAACCCTTCAGCAAGGATTCTTCTCCTCCCAGGCTGACGTTGTACCCATAATGTTCCTGCCGAGGCAGGCCTTGAACTCAGTTCTGAGCACAGGTCATCAAAGGAAGAGGCCTCAGTTCTTCCTTCAAATTTTCATCCTGGGATATCTAAAAGGTCTGAGGGGACACTGCAAAGGGAGGAATGACAGTGATATCAGAAGCTGATGTTTCAGATTCAGTTTCACTGTTGATTAACTGCGTGAATATGGGCAAGTCACTTTGCCTCTCTGTTTCCCCATCTGTAACACAGCAGGGGGTGGGGGTAAGGCAGGTGGCCCCAGGGGATAGTTTTGAGGGCTTAACTGTCATAGAAAATCTTTATGTGTTCAGTCAGCAAAAACCAGGTGAGATATCCAAAAATCAATCAGGTATTGAAAATACCTTAAGAGTTGTATGGTCCTGGGGATATTGGAAGAATGGGAGAGTTTCTAATGTTCAAAGTATTTTAACCTTAGACACAAAATACATTTATGTATCTGAGACTTTCTTCTACCCACGAGGACAGTATTATTTTACCACACTTAACGTATGAAGAAACTAAGGCCAAAAGACATTAAGATGCTTGCCCAGGAAGTGGCTGGGTCAAGAGTGGAACCAGGTCCAAACCCTCTGCTCTGTCCCTCCATCTTGCTGCCTCTGCTGGGGGAACTGCTTGCTGCCAATCAATAAGTGGTACTAAAACATCCCTCAAAATACAGCAACTCAGGAAGGTTATATTTCCCAGAATGCCTTACCAGGAGGCTCTGTGTGAGTGAAAGACATAGCCCCGTGGGTGGGGGAGGCATGAAGGCTGGTTGGTAGAACTTCAGGCACCCATGCTTGAGGAACAGTGGAGTTTGTTACGTTGTCTTGCAATCTTAACCTGACTTCAGGTTTTTGTTTTATTAAGTGGGATATGCAGGTTTGGGGCCAGAGCTGAATTGCTTAGGACTGTAAAGGAGAGACTAAGCACCTCTCTCAAGGGAATGGAGAGGTTTGGGCTATGAAAGCATAGGCTGCCTCACACTCAGCTCCAGAAATCAGCCTCTTGTCCACAGGTCTACCACATGTCCCATACTGGGGGACAAGAGGCTCTTCCCCTCCCTGACTCTCCACACCTCTCTCTGGTCCTGCTCTCTGTCTGCGTCTGGGCGAAACCCTGAGGGGCGAGCTCCTTACCACCCCATAGGCAATGATGTCTGAGTACATCCTCATCTCTGGGTACACGCTGACCAGGTACCACCGGAAGGTCTTGCACTGCAGCTGTTTTCTCAGAGCCTTCCTTGCAGTGATGTCCCCGATGTCGATTCCTGAGTCCTGCACAGGATGCAAACACAGAGATTCAGCCACCACCAGGGCACAGCTTTTCCCTGAACCTCCCCAACCATGGTTCTGGAGACTGTCTGGTGAAGGGACAACCTGGGAATATAACTCATGCACTTCCCAACGTGTGCCTTGGCCCCATAACCGTCCCCGTTTGGTCTGTGAAACATCAGACCAGCACTGATGGGGACTGTCATCAAAGGCCATTGAAAATAAAGATGCAAATCCTTAAAAATTACTAAAAGAAAAAAAAGCTGTAGTCTTTGTATAAGTGAAAGAAATGGGAAGAATACAGTCTGATTAAGGTTTTTCTCTCCCTCAAGAGATAAGATGAGAGATTCTGAACTGCTAGGGGAGAGGAAGAGGGAAGGGAAAGAGTTGAAGATGGAATAATGCTAATTATATTACTATTCCTAAGGATCATGGCAGCTAAGTCTTACATAACACAATGTGTCAGGCTGTGCTCTGCATGAGACAGGCACATATATTTATATTTTACTTACATTAAATTTATGTACATGGTCCCATTTAAACCTATGAGGGAGTACTATATAATCCTCATTTTACAGATGAAGAGTTGAGACAAAGGGAGGTTCAGTGACCTCCTGGGTGACTTGCCCAGAGTCCCACAGCTAATAAGTGGTGGACCTGAGAGTTGAACCCAATCAACCTGGGTCTGGAGTTTGTGCATTAAAATTTACCCAGCGCATTTTTAGGAGCCTGCCCTTCTGCCTCTTAAGACCAAGTCCCTATGGGAGAAGCAGCCTATCTCTTTAGGCCTGGGGGCTTAGCATAGACAGCACTGTGTCTTTCACTTCCCAGGTGTACCAGAGAGGTGGCCCTTGAGCCATCGACATGCAGCAGACAAGGAGTAGACATGGAGACATGGATATGTCCTTGAGTGAGAGCGAGAGAGAAGCCCCTATGTTTCTTGTGGTCCCAGAGCAGAGGGGAAGCCCTGGGCTTGCACCCCAGCTGTTGAACAGGGCACAGAAGCAGCTGAGAAAGAGCTGATGCCACAGCAGAGGATGCAAAGGGGTCCCTCCAGTGGGGGATCAGATGGCGACGGGTGACATCTCAGAGGACGACACCATGGAGCCAGGTATCAGAGGGGCACGTGGTATCTCATGAGACATAAGCCCACAGCAGAGACAGAGGAGGATGGGGAAGCACATACAGCTCTCTCCCACTGACACTGCAGTCCACGTGCTGGCAGTGTTACCCCATCTGGTTCTGCCATCAACTCCAGGATCAAGTTACGGGGGTTGGGAAAATAATGAAATTGACAGTTTAAGTCTGAAATGTCTGGGAAAAATCACAAAGATGGCTGCTGCATGTATCTGGACATGATCAGAACACATTTTTGATATCAGTCAACAGGCGCTTGAGTCAAAAAAAAATGTAGATATAGAAGAAATACATTTATTTTTGCCAACCAGAGTTCAGGTCATGTAAAAATTTGAACCTGCCACGGCCTGAAGGTTTAAGTTCCAGACTCCTAGGGTGCAATTTCAGAGAGGATATACCTTTTGAATATTTCTTGATGACCTTTTCTCTGATGGGTCTGCTCCCTGGCTCCTGCCGGGAGCCCTCCCAGCAACTGCTACTTGGCCTTTCTCTGCTGGACCCCGGCTCCCTGACGATCAGGAAACATGTTCTGCTGATCTCTGTACCCACAGTCTAGCGCTTCACCTGAACTATATTGATGAGACCGAGTTGAAAAAATATTTATGAGATAGTGAACTTAGCAACTGACAATAAATGTATCCTGCTCACCCCTCCCCTACCCCAAGACATCTGTGAAGTATTAACTCTTTAAACCTCTCTGCACTTTATCCTCACATCACAAAGCTATTGGCCTGGACCCAGGTCTTCTCACTTCATGCTATACTTGCCTTTATGTGATGACAAATTAACACTGTCTCAGCTTTTAGGGAAAGCAACTAGAAGAACCTACTTCAGCACGGCCTCTGTATTTTCCTAAAAATCTAGGTTCCCATGGGAAAACTTCCTTTCTACATTCAGGATCAAAGGAAGGTTTGCCTCTCTACTTACAATCTAATCAAAAGTGGGAGAGAGACAATCCGTCTCTACTTTAACTTCTAGGAGACTCAAGAACCAGAGTTTTGTTCAGCTTACGTGTCTGGATATCACGTCCCTTTCCTCTTCCTGTTTATTCATGGACTTTTGCCTTTCCATTTTAACGGTTCAGCACATCTGTACTGTGTGTTTACTGTAAACTGCATCAAACTCTTTTTCAGAGCAGGGGGAGGAAATTGAGAAATAAGCAAACATTCTCAGAGAAGGTCACCTTGACCTTTATTATTAGAAAACAATAAATGTATCTCCCCCCTTTGCCAAATACTTAGCGTACAGGGTTGAATAGTGTCCCTCCCCAGTATCATGTCCACCCAGAACCTCCAAACGTGACCTTATTTGGAAATAGGATCTTGCGGATGTAATTAACTAGAGATCTTGAGATGAAATCATTCTGGATTTAGGATGAGCCTACATCTTCATAAGAGAAAGGAGAGGGAGGCTTGAACACACAGAGACAGAGGCAGAGAATGGAAAGATACATGTACAAGCTAAGGAACCCCTAGAGCCACCACAAGCCGGAAAAGGCGAGAAAGGATCCTCCCCCAGAGCCTGTGGAGGGAGCACGGCCCTGACCGCACCTTGATTTGGGGCTTCTGGCCTCCAGAACTGTGACAGAGCGCATTTCTGTTGTTGTAAGCCACCAGGTTGTGGTAATTTGTTCTGGCAGCCCTAGGACACTAATGTGCTTAGCCACACAAAAAGCTGTCCATTATTCCTGCCTGTGTGTGCAGCCGGACACAAAATTCCTTGTAGCCAAACCCAAAGAAGGGCTGTTGCCTAAGAACCGTGGTGAGTCATCCTTGGCATTCAGCCTGTCTTCGGGCAAGAGGAAGCAGGGGCACGTCTAGAGTTCCTGAACCCTGTGTAAGGAAATATTGATGCTTTGCTGCAGACTGACTTTGTTTGTTGATAAGCAAACTGATTTTCAATTAAAGTAGAGGCTGCATGAGTGGAAGGCTCCTCTGGATTTCCAAAAGCTTGGGACTGAATGTGATTACGGAGTGAGTGAGAGAGCTGGTTCTGTCCTGTGCAAGGCCCAGGAAGGACTCCGCATAGAAGGAAGCGAGGGAGGATGACTGCCCATCAAGGGCATTTTAAAGCTGGGGCGGGAATGCAGAGGGTGCAGGTGATCACGTCGACAACAAGAGTTAACACTTCTCTAGTGCTTTCCATTTGCCAAGCACTGATCAAAGTCTTTCCACATATTAACTTATTTAATTCTCCAAGGAGCCACTAGGCAGGGGTGAAAGGTTCCAGCTCTACATCTGCAGTTGGGATGCTGTAGACGAAAGGTTAAGTAAATCGGGAACACACGTGCCTGTGACTGAACAGAATGTAGCGAGATGCCGCCACATCAAGGGCAGCTGGGAAAATTACTGGGGAAAACATGGAGGAATGCAGCACCCACATTTCCTCCCTCTTCTTTCTTTTTCAATTCATCTTTATTGAGTGCCTAGACTGGGTCAGGAGCTGTCCCAAACATCATGCATACAAATAGGAAGAAGTCACAGTCTGCCTGAAAGCAGAGTCTGGAAGGTCCAGACAAGTAAACAGACTCTCTGCACACAGTGTGAAGCACGGCGGGAAGCAGAGAGTGCTGAGGGACAATGGAAGAGGGGCCCTTAGTCCATCCCCTGGTGTGGGGCAGCGAGGATGAAGGGGAAAGGGAGGAGAGCAGTCAAGGAAGGCTTCCTGGAGTAGGTGATGCTAAGGGTGAGTTTGGAAAGATAAGCAGGATTAGCTAAACTAGTGTCACCCAAACCTGGTTTCCCCAAACCAGCACCTGGGGAGCTTTTTACAGATTCTGCTACCACTATACACCTCCTCATCAAAATCTCTGAGGATGAGACCCAGAATCAGTATTTTTTAAAAGGTCTCCAAGTGATTTTGATGCAATTGGTCTGTAGATCTGCTTTTAGGAGCCACTGATCAAGGGAAAAAGGGATCACACGTATGGCCAGCAGATTCATTTGTTAACAAGAATTAGTGAGGTTTTACTGAGTCCTGACCACGTGTCCCACCTTGTGCTAGGCCTGGTGACACAGATATGAATAATAAAATCTGTCCTCAGAGAGCCCATGGTCTAGTGAAGTGCTTCTCAGCCCTGGATGGACATTAAAATCCCCAAAGAGCTTTCTTAAAAAAAAAAAAAAAAAAAGTCCCCTTCCAAACCAATTAAATCATAATCTCTGGGGTGGAGGCCAAGTGATTTCAAAGTTCAGCCAGATTTGAGACACACTGGTCTAATGAGAGAGAGACTTTCAGACAACGGAACATTCTCTTACAGGGTGATGATGCAATGACAGAGACACGCGGGCAAAAAGGGGCTTTCTCCCCAGCTGGGGCTGGCTTCTAGAAAAGAGGTCACTGGAGCTGAGTCTAAAACGATGGAGAAGAAATGGTAAGGGTGGAGGCCGGGGAAGAGGTTTTGGGAGGAATTCCAAGCAGAGAGGACAAAATGGGCCAACACACAGAGACGAGAAACAGCCTGGTGTGAACAGGGAGCTCAGGGCAGTTCCCCTAAGTCCACGCTGTTTGCAGAGCCTCCAAAACAAGGATGGTGGGCAGTGGGGCTGGAGACGTGGGTGGAGGAGAAAGCTTAGATCCATGTCTAACACCGGACTTTATGCCTGATCTTGTGCACATGGAGAGTCGTTTAAAGATTTCAAGTAGGACAATGACATGGTCGCGGTGAGTTTTTTAAAAAGATGACTTTGGGCAGTGGGGAGTATAAACTTGAGGGGTAAGACTTGAGCCAGGAAACCAACCAGAGGCTGTTGCAGAGGAAGAGACGAGGCCTGAACTCAGAAGTGAGAGGAATGGAAAGGTGGGCTCGGTGATGGACTGGGAATGGAAGACGATTAAAGGAAGACACTCAGGTTTAAGCTCACATGTCTGGTCAGATGGTGGTATCATGACTTTAGACAGAGAATAAGAACAGAAGCAGATTCGGGGCGGGGGGGGGGGAAAGATGTACACAGTTTCAGTCAGATTCAGTCTGAAGTGCCTGTGGGAACACCCAGGAGAAGATGTGTGGCTGAAAGTCTGAAGCTAAAGGCAAAAGCCAGGCTAGAGAGAGTAACTAGGAAGCCCTCAATGTATAAGAGTAGATGGCATTACCCTGGGATGCGTATCATGAGAGCAGGTGGCCAAGGACGGGTCCCTGGGGAGCACTTAAGCAACCACTGGAAGTCAGCCTTGCCCACACGGAGTTAGGAGCAGTCGGAGAGATGAGGATGTTCTGGGGTGTGGAATCCTGGAGCTAAGGGAGTGAAGAGTTTCAAGGAAAAGGTGGGATCCTGTAAGTGAAAGACTCTAAAACAGCCATTAAATCCAGCAGTTAGGAGGCCCATGATGACTTTGCCAAAAGCACCTTCGAGGTCGTATTGGGATGTGACTTGAGAAGCGGACGGGAGGTGGAAAAGTGTTGACTCTTTGCACAAGCCTGAAAGAGGCAGAAGAGGGAGTCTGGACATAGAAGCGAACAGGGGGGTCAAGAGGAAACACGCTGACCCCTTCCTTCTCCTCCTAAGGCTTCATCCTGGACATTTCCACCCCTCATCTGCCTTTCTTGTGTTACTCCCCAGCCCCACCCACTTGACTTGGTTTGAACTCTTCTAGGAGTCACAGGCAGACACTGAGTTTCATCATTTTCCAATTGCTTCTACTCACTCACTTCTCTACTATTCTTTGGATTTGCTGTCTATTTCAACATCTGGCAGCTGCAATCGGGGGGAGAGGGCTACCAAGTTTGCAGCTTTGGGGTACAGAGAGACGGGGGACAACAGTAACGGACAGGATCCCAGTCCTTTGCAGAAGCCAGGGATCCACGGACAGGATCCCAGTCCTTTGCAGAAGCCGGGAATCCACACTGCTCTTCGCTGGTGAGCTCCTGGGGAGTTTCCAAGTGTGCTTAACATTTTGCTATCAGAGGACACCCACAGCAGGGCTCAGCATCCTGCCCAGAATGCTGTGATCCAACTCCCACAGCCGCAGATGGGGCTAGAAGGCACCACCGTTTCCCTAGAAACACTCCCACTGTCAGAGCTGCATTCGGGGCTGGTTCATCAGGGCTGGCTGCACTCCCGCTGGTACTGCTTGGTTCCTCATTCTTCTTCCCAACTGCTGAAATCTCACTGATTGTAGGAGGATGCAATCAACCCAAGACCCCTCCCCCTGGTCATGGTAGTGAGGGGGTTGCCTGAAAGCTCCCACCCATGACCCAGCCTACTTTCTCAATCACTCTGCCTGAGCAAAACATTAGCTTGGTGGACACATCGGGGAAGAAGGCCTTCATATGGAAACTTTAAGCAAAGATCAATCATTGCCCTATTAGGAAGAGACAGCAGAGGTTTTCTAAAGGACTCACGAGGGGAAGCCATGGCCTTGGGAGGAAAGCAAGAGGTCCTGCAGTCAACAGCTCCGTTTCACATAAAATGCAACATAAGCAATGATCTCTAGGCAGACCAGCTGGCAAGCAGGTGGGGATCCCGTGGCTGGCATCTGTTGGGTTCTCCCAACCCAGCGGTCCAAGGTTACTTCCATATGACACACAGCAAGGCTGAACAGAACTACCAAAGAAACATTGCTTTCTCTCTCACACTTCTTAAGTGTGGGTGACTAGAGGGCTAGAGGACAGTGGCAGGTGATGATGAGGTTCTGTGAGGGTTAAAAGTAGCCTAAAAAATGTGGGAATGTAGCCCAGCCCCATCCATGTGGCTCAAGCAATCCCAAAGGCATAGGAATATTCCTTATTGGTCTGGTCAAAGGTTCGATGGAGAAGTTTGAATCCAGTCTACAGGGAAACTAAGGTGCATTTTGTGAATTTTGGTAATTACTGGGATATTTGTAATCTAGGACCATGAAATATCTATTGTCAGAGAAGCTGAGAACCTGGGAGCATGTTGGAACCTCGGAGCCACTTGGTCCAACTTTCTCACATAGAATGAGGACACTGCTGTCTGGAGGGAAGGAGCCCTCCTTCAAGGAGGAGGTAACCAGGGACGGGGTGGGTAAGATGCCTTAGCACCCTGTAAGTCAGCCCCTTTTCTTCAACATCTTGTATCTTAGGGTTTGAGAATTCACTCCAGCATGGCAAACAAGACTCTGGCTGTCCCCTGGGAAGAAGGGTTGAATTTCAGGTTTGTTTTGTTTGGTTTTTTTTCCCCCATCAACCTCCAAGAAACCCACCCCCACGGGGGCTTCCTACCTCTTGGGGTATGTTCCATGCCATGTACACATGGCTTTTAAATTCGTCCATCCAGACTTCAGCCACCCTGAGGGCGTTCCTGCGGACATGGGCGGTGAGGTCCTCGGTGTAGGGCTTGTGGGCTCGCTCAATGTGGGCAATCCGCGAGCAGGGCAGGACCTCCACGCTCCCGCCACACTGCCACACCTGCGGAAGACACGGGCCACGCATCAGTGCCCAGACCTGACCCTGAGCCTGGAACCCAGACCATAGGTGACCATGAACGCCAGCTCAGACATCCAGCTCTCCTCACCTTACTCTCCTGTCTGCAAAGGGAGCCAGCTGTAGCTTATTTCTACTCCTAGAACAGGAAGGTTATTGAGTCATTAATTTGTGTCTTGTCTCCAGTTGCTGTGGATTTACCAGCAAAGAATTAATGCACCCTCCCTCTCCAGTCTTTCCACCCTCCCTCCCCCAAAGAAGAGACTAGACGTTTTGTGACCAGCTATCTGGGTTCTTCTTGCCCCGGGGGAGAAGTTAACAAAATCCTTGATAACGGTCTCTGCAGCAGTGCTTGACACGGAGGGACCAGCAGAGCCTCCCAACAGAGACATCGCCTTAAAATGGACCACCTGGGCCTGGACACAGATGAGTGATCTCCACAGGGAGAGCTAGGCGCCCTGCAGCAGCTCCATCTTTCCTGGGCTCTGAGTTCTGTCAGAACCCAAGTGGGGGGGGGGGGGAGCTATAAATAAGGGAATAAATTTAAAAAAGACGGGAATAATATGAAACTTCTCCCTGACCTTGGTGAGTAGGAGCTTGAACAGGATGCAATTTGATTTTGAAAAATAAAAATGACCTTGTAACCTGAGCGTTGAGGGACAGTGTCTTGGAGCCCTTGCCACAATCATTCCAGACACTGTGGGAGTTCAATGTTCTGGAACGTGCACATCCTTTTGTGTCTTTAGGCCTTTGCCCATTCTATTTGTAATTTTGGAATGTCCTCCCTACTCCTTCTCCAGCTGAAAAAAAATATCATCTCTCAAGATCTTGGCCACCCAGCCACACTATTGTGGGGTCTTTGCTTCATTCTTGGGGCAGAGCTTCCTCCTCTGGCCCTCAAAGCTCTTGATACCACAACTTACCTGCTAATAGGTCAGCCTCCCCGTCACTGTGTTGCTAGAGGGCAGAACCCATATCTCATTCGTTTCTCATCTCCAGCACAGAACACAAGGCCTGGTACATACAGGTACTTTGTAAGTACTTGTTGAATAAATATATAAATGATTGATGCCTAACCAGACAACCAATCAGTAAATGGTTGGTGCTTAGAAAAGTGGGATGAATCTGAAACACCTAGTCAGAGAGGACGAGTGAGGCTTCTGGTGGAAAGCAGTCAAGATCTCTTGATGGACAGCGGGGGTCACTTATTAGGTATCGTCAACTGGACAACTTGGTGGGTGACACTTGCGCGTATAACGTGTACCCATCGACAACCATAGGTCTTCCTCCAAGGAAAGGTCAGCTTCAAATTTAGCTTAATTCCCCTCCCCACCCCGTGCTAGTTAGGAAGAGAATGTCTTCTCTTCCACCAAGCTATTTCACACCAGTTGGTCCTGTTGGAAGTTGGAAGGCAATGGACTGACCTCCTAAGCCTGTCTTGCATTTAGTATATTATTAATATTTAGGGCCAATGGAAAGGAAACAAGCATCCCCACTGAGCGTCCACTATGTGGCAGGCACCGGCACAAATCACACACAGTAGCTGTGTGACCTTGGGTTAATCACTTGATCTCAGGGTGCCTCAGTTTCCTCATCTCCAATGGGGATCCTAAGAGTTCCCATCTCAAGAGGTTGCTGAGGAGATTAAAGTGCTCATAGACAAAGTGCTTAGAAAGAGGCCTGGCACATAATTAGCGCTCAGTCAGCCTCGGCTATTACTGAACAAATGATACACAGCAGAATCTTCAGAATAACCCTGTGAGGTAGTGATTATTGTCTCCAATGCCAAACAAGGAGACTGAGACCAAGGCTGTCCCTTGCCCAGGACCACACAGCCAGTACGAAGGCAAAAGGATGAGTCTAGGGCTTCCCTGGTGGCGCAGTGGTTGAGAGTCCGCCTGCCGATGCAGGGGACACGGGTTCGTGCCCCGGTCCGGGAAGATCCCACATGCCGCGGAGCAGCTGGGCCCGTGAGCCATGGCCGCTAAGCCTGCGCATCCGGAGCCTGTGCTCCGCAACGGGAGAGGCCACAACAGCGAGAGGCCTGCGTACCACAAAAAAAAAAAAAAAAAAAAAAAAAAAAAGGATGAGTCTGAGCCTGACCGAAGCTCAAGGAAGAGCCAGTGTTTCCCCAGGCGACCATGCTTTGAAGGAAGTTTCCAGACCCAGGGGTGGTTCCGAGGACCAGGAAAGGAAGCCATGGAAGGCTCTAGGGTGTGTACCTTTATGTCCGTGACCCATATATTCTGGGGACTGTGCTGATTTCCAACTCACTTTGCTCAGATTTTCAAGGAAAGCCTGTGAATACTGTGAATATGTTACTGATGACACCCGGAGTCAGGGTAATTATTCTTTGTGCCACTGGAACGGAGGCTACTAATTGACATATTTCAGCGACCCAACACAGTACATGATTTGTAACAAAGCTCTTTTATTCCAAGACCTGTCTCTCAAAGAGTCAGTCGCCATTTCATCTTAGAGTGGGAGCCTCTGCCTTGGTTCTAATCAGAAGGGTGGTGGCAGCACCTCCCATTCCGCCCTTAGCTGCACTGTGAAAGGAGCCGTGTGAATTCACTGCTGACCTCTTGAAGCTACTCCCCTCTCCCCATCCTGTAGCCACCGCCCTCATCCAGACCACTGCCATGTCCCATCTGGACTCTGCAACAGCCTCCAAACAACTGCCCTCCCTCCTGCCTTCCTCGTCCAGTCTCTTCTCCACCCAGCAGCCAGAGTGATCTTTTGAAGGTGTACATTGGATCCCGTCCCGCCTGCACGGCGCCCTCCCCAGCACAGCCCCTGAGGCTCCGGGGGCCTGGCCCCTGCCCACCCCTCCAGCCTCGTGCTTGCTTCCTAACATACTCCGTGCTGCAGTCATGCTGACAGTTTTTACTTCCTCCAGCATGCTGGGTTTCCTCTCACCTCTGGATTTCTGCACATGCAATTGCATACCCACCCCGCCCTGCTTCACCTGACATCCTTGGGGTGTCAGTTCAGCGTCACAGTTCTGTATCCCCTTCGACTAGGTGAGCCTGTCATGCTCTGTGGTCCCAGCCCTGTCTTTCCCGACCATGACACTGGTACTGGTTTACTAATCTCCTTCCCTCTTTCAAAATGTTCTCCAAGCTCTTCACCACATTCTCCTTTAGACATGTGCTAAATGGTGCCTAGAACAGATCACGGGTTTCCAGCAGAGGTGGGATGGCTGAGCTGGGTGGGAGTAGCGCATAGTTTATAAAAGCACAGCTTTGGAGCCAGCGAGAAGTGGATTCCAATCTCTACCTCTGCCACCTGCTGCTGTGTCACCTTTGGCAGGATGTTTCTCCTCCCAAGTCTCAATTTCGCCTGGTAGAAGAAGGGGATGGAGTGCAGGTAGGTGTTTGACCCCGAGCCTGCCTCCGGGTGAGCTCTGTATGCATGGCAGCTGAGGTGGGATCAGGACATCTGGGTCTATTCTGACCCCACCATGTGCTGGCTGAGTGGCAACACTGGGGTACTTCACCTCCCATCTATGAAACTCAAATGACAGTGATTGCTACACTGAGCAGTGGGCTCTGGAAGCCCCTGTCGTAGTGCTCGGAACATTGTAAGCCCTTAGCCTGCACTTGTTATTATTGAGTATTTGATAATAACCATTATGACTGCTGCTAGTGGCTTCTCCTGTACAGCCACCTTCAGGGGACAAATGATTGCAGAGGAGTCACGTGTCTGGCTGAAGCCCAACAGACAACAGACGTGCTGCCCTCCAGAGTGCCTGGCCCAGCAGGGAGAGGCTCCTCTCCAGAGACTGGAAGCACCTGTTCACCTAGAGCTTGTCTCCGCTCTCCTCTCTTCTGTGAATAGAAACTCATCTATCGTGAGCATCTGCCTCGGATATAGCCTTTGGGTTCCTGGCAGCTTCTGGTTGGAGCAGAAGATGTGTATTTGGCGTGTTTGCCCCTTCACTTCCGGACCCTGACCAATGACCCTGAAATAAACAAGAGAGAGCCTGTGCTCCACGATCCCCGCATGAAGAGCAGCTCCGCTGACCAATGGCTTGCTCCAGAGAGAATCTCAGAAGTCTTAGCCACAGCTGATCTCAGAGGCCCTCTCGTGGATGGCAGACAAAGGATAGGAAAGAAAATCATTGGCATTTGGACCTCACGAAAGATGACATCATGAAGCTTCCATGGAGGTTTGGGAGGATGAGGAAGTAAAATGGATCCAGGCCTCGAACACAGGTCTTAGCTGGCATGATGTGGCAAGACCCAAACCAGATAGAGGCTACAGACGGGAGGCATTGTGCCAGAGAAGCAGGGCCGCTGGAGGGAGGGCAAAGATGCGGGACAGAATGATGGCTTAGCACTGCAAGTTCTAGGGGTGGAGGTGCCAAGAGGAGGAAGGGCAAGGGTTGGCTGCCAAAGGGGTGGCTGAGAAATGAAGACCAAGGGTCAGCAACCAAGAAGGCAGACGAGGTCTCAGGGGTCGCAGGGCACAGGAAGCCACTACCAAGGCAGAACTTAATTTTTACCTAGTGCGCTTGTGACCCAGGCTCATAACAAGTGAGGCGTGTGCTAGTCTTACAGGCCCTGGGGATGCCTGGTGGCACGTCAGCCCAAGGCTGGACCTCGTGGCTTCTGGATGGGCACTGGGCAACATGTTTCCTGACCACACCAATTTTTTTCCTGTCTCTGTGCCTTTTCACCTGCTATTCCATCCTTCTGGAATAAATCCCCCACTTGTTACCCACCTCAAATCTTACCTTCTTTCACCCACCCAGTCTAAATTAGATCCCCTCTGAATACCTTTAGCACCCCACCCTTTTTCTTATTAATGCTTATTCACAATACTTCTATTTACGTATTTCTTCGTTCAATGTCTGCCCTCCACCTCCATTGCCCTGATAAAGCATAAGCTCCAGGAAGACAAGGTGCATGTTGCATATACCAACACCAGGCACTCAGGACATGTTCAATAGCTGTGATCTGAATGAGTGATTCCAGCAATCCCAGAGCCCTGGGCTTTCATTCACCATAGAGAGAGGCGGCTTAACTCGCTTAGCTGGCTCCTCTACTAAAGACCATAAACATAAAATGGGCCAGATTTTACTGAACACAATGACTTCCTTCAAACCCAAGTGGTTTTTCAGCAAAGCTCTGACATTTAAGTGCATGCTGCTACAAACGAGAAGAGTTACTTTGGCTGCAGACTTGAATTACCGTTATAAAACTCGGGAAGTTATCAAATGAACCTGGGCGATTGCAGGCGGTTTCATCTTATGGAACCATGAACTCACTGTAGAGAAAGCCCCCCACCTAGCCAACGCTTCTAGACGCCCACGGAGGAGCTGCTGGGCTGCCCCCAGACGTGACTGAGAACTTGAACTGTTGTAAGCAGAAGAGCGAGTCACACTCACCAACAGCCCTTCCCAGGGAGCCCTAATCCTGTGATTGTTTCTGAAGAAACTTGGTGCCTCCATCTGGGAACTACAAGAAAGCATGCAGGTCTTGCGGGCTGGTAGACAGAGTGTGAATCCTGCCTCTGTCCCACATTAGCCTTTCACTTGGACCTGTTCTTGGATGTCAGTTGCCTATTTATTGGGGCAACTGGCAGGTTTAAAAGAAATGCTGTATGAAAAGCTCCCTCTAGCAAAGACAGGCATCTAGTAGGTTCTTAGGGAGGATCAGGTTCCTTTCCCTTCCCAGGACTGGGAGCTGCTGGTACAAGGTCAGGGTCAGAAGACTGAGTTTATGTCCTATGTTTGCCACTTACATAAATAAACCTGCTTCCTTCCCAAGCCTCAGTTTCTTCCAGCTGCCAAATGGAGGAGCTGGACTCAGTGACATGTTAGATACCTTCTACCTTTTGCATTCTGTGGTTCTAAGTGTTCTTGCCAATACCTCAAATATTACCCAGTATTTGAGACAACCGGTAGAGTTGTGAATTGGGAGTTATAAAATAGGGAGACACTGGAGGCAAGACATCAGGATACAGTGTGACCATTTCTCCTACTCAGAGTCTGGTGATCACTCTGTAGTCCTTGGTAGGAATAGCAGATAACACTCCCATGTTAAATCCATTCACTGGTTGATGTCCTTCTGAAGCACTGGGTTAAGAAGGATTCTGAGGCTCCGTCTGGGCTCAGTGGAAAAGCATGCCACCATTTATTAGTAATATCTACCGAGGGTAAGTGATTGGGGGCGGTGGCACCTTAGTCTTGTACTTCATAAGCACAGTCCACAGGATAAGATCCCAAATCCTGTCCAGCTTTTATCTCCTTATGACATTTAATGAGCTCTTCTCTCTTGGCAAAATCTTCCCACTGTTCCCTTAGCCCAGACATCCTCCTTCCTGCTCTCCGTCCAACCAAAGCCAGCCTGGCCCTGTTCCTCCAAAGTCCTGAAATACGATTCGCACCACTCAAGTGGTCCTTATTTCTTGGCTCATCTTGTTAATTACCTTTTTATGCGTAGCTGTCTCGCCTAACTTGGCTGTGAAATGCTGAGACAAGAGTCAAAAGCCAACCCAGGCAGGCTGGGGGGAGGAAGACAAGGAAGATGGAGGCTGAGGCCTGAGAATGGCTGGCAGAAGACCAGCAACGTGTTTGCAGAGTGGCTGTAGGGTCAGAAATGCAGGCAAACAAAGACACTGACTAGGGCATCACCTAGACACCACATGCGTCTCACTCTAGTAGCAGCGTGCACGGGAATGAGAAGGAAAGAGAGGTCAAACCTGGGCAAAGCTAAGTCAAAAGCCAGAGGCTGTCAGCCTCTTCCCCCTATCACATATATTTATTTGCCCGGCTAATTCCTACCTACTTTCCCTGTCTGCCCTGAATTTGGTAAATGCCTCTGCTCTGCATTCCCGTGTCACCCATACCTCCTCCAGCTGGGTGCCTGTGTACCTTGTATATGTACAGTTTAAAGACACATAACACAAGGGACAACTGTTTACCTACCGCCCACTTAAGAAACAGTATTGGCAGCAACTTAGAAATCTCTGTGTGCTGCTCCTTACCCACAAAGGTAACCCATTATCCTGAATCTTGTTAATAATTTCCTTGCCATCAAGCTCAACTACGTACTTAGTTTTACCTGGTTTTAAATGCTGTATACATGGAAGTGTATTTTCTGCATTCTTCAACTTGCTTCTTGCTTCATTTATTTTCATCACCATTGTGCTCCATCGTATAAATGTACAGACATTTATTTACGCATTCTCCTGGTGGCCCACAGTCTGGTTGTTTTCAGGATTATGAACAGTGCTCCTTCGAATATTCTTATACATGTCTCTTGGCACCCAAGAGAGAGCACCTCTCTGTGTATCTGCACATAGTGGAATTTCTGAGCCATAGGTTAGAACACACGTTCAACTCTCCCAGGGAGAGTGAAACTCTTCCAAAGTGAGAATCCCATGTTCCAGTCCCACCAGAACAGATGAGCACTCATGTTGCTTTACAATCTTGCCAACGTTTGGCATCGTTCATAGATGGGTGTGAAATTCACTCTCACTGTAGTTTTAATTTGCATTTCCCTGAGTACCAGTGAGATGGAGCATTTTTTCCTATTTATGGGCCCAAAACACCAGCCTGTGAGAGAAGACCCATGGCCACCTTGCTCTCCTTAAGGAATCTCAAGAGCCTAAACAGGGCCTGGCACATGATAGATACTCGATAAGTTGCATGAATGAAGGATTGAGAGTTGAGCCTTAGTTCTGAGTCATCCCCCTGTGCACTTTCCTCGGTGCTCTCCCAGGTTTCCAAAGGCAGACATTTCATTCTTTTCAAGTGTAAGGAAACATTTTTTAAAGTCTGACAATGCTTATTCTTCCATCAGACTCCACAGAAAAACACTCCCTGGGGATCCAGTTTCCCAAGCCCTATTCTTACAATAAAACACTGCCTAAAGGTCTTTTGGACAGAATTGCTGCTCGGGAAAAAAAAAAAAACAAAAAACGATGCTTTTTCTTGGAAGATGTCCCTGAAGGGGTCTGATTTTGGGTCAGCCATAAGAAGCCCTTGAAGCAGTTTCCCTGTTTGAAAGGGATCCTTCATAACTCTCAGAAGGCAGCAGGAGGATTCATCTGGTAGGAATCCAAGAGACCAGCTGGGCTGGAATGTCTGGAAACTTTTCATGAAGAAAAAGTTAAAAGGCTGTTCTGCAGGGACTTGAGATTTGCTGAAATAGCTGTTTACCTATAGGAAACCCAGGGGCAGCCATGGTGCCAAGCTCAGCAAACCAGCCCATTATAGACAGGGGCCCCAGCTTTCCTTGGACTCTAATGCTCTGACTCTAAAGATTGGGACCATGAAAGTTCATCTCCTTATGGGAAATTCCAGGAGGATCGCTTAGCAAACACGTGGTCATTGAGATTAGAAGCCCTCTTTCAGTGGTTCCAAACAAGGTGAACTTATACATGGTTACCTTAAAACTCATAGCAGCCAACAGCCCTGATTACTATTGTCTAAATGCAGGCTAGGGTGGACTCAAGACAGAACGGAAGAAAAGGAAGAAGACAGGCCTGGTCCTACCTGGGGTTGGGGACGTGAAGCCAGGAGAAGGGGAGTCTCCAAGAAAGTGGCTGACTCCTAACACTTATCTGTGTGTTCCTCTACATCTCCCAGCCTTCTTTGAAGTCGGAAGGGATTGTGTGAGCAGCTCAGGCCAATGAAATAAGAGAGGAAATTACAGCTGTCACTTTCAGGCCCAGGTGGGTAAGTATGCTGTGTGGGAAACCCATGAACACTTCTGCCACTTCTCCCCCCAATCCGCTGGATGTTTACGCCAAGATGACCTTGAAGTTCAAAGAAGGGGAACCCCCAAGCAACCTGAGTCCTCAGTTACCACTTGGAGAAGAGCTGGCCAGGAGAGCCCCCCCAACATTTAGAGGACTGTGAAGTGAGTGAGAAATAAACTTGTCCTGGGTTCAGCCTTTGGGGTTTGGGGGCTGCTGTTGCAGACTGTGAACATTTCCCTGATGCACACAAGCTGCCGGCATGTGGAGAGGCAAAGTGACCAGAGAGGCTTGGGCCCTGCAGCATGGATAGCAAGGGGTTCAATCTATTGGGTGAGACTTTGCAGCAGAAGTTTCCAGGCATGGGGAGAGACTGTCCAGGTCCAGATGATGAGTCCATTCAGAGCAGGTCCCCACTAGGGACTGAAGATACAGAGAGGAGATTTAGTCCCCAGTGGGGGAGAGAGGGAGCTGCCAGGGGTAGGCAGGTATTAGGACTCCTGCAAAACAGGCTGTAGGGGAGAGTCTGGTTCCAGTTCAGAACCAGAGCAGCAGTCAGAAAACCAAGGGAGAAGCCAGCAGGCTGGAAGAGGAGAAGCCAGGGGCTTGGAGACCACGCATGACTCAGGGCTCCTCCGACGGCCACAGGTAGCAGCCCCACGGCAGCTCCACAGATCCTAGTGTGAGCCAGCAGGAGGCGGGGCTGCAGCCACACCGCCAGCCCTGGTCAGGTGACACAGTCTAGCAGGGCTGACCCTCACAGCTTCCCCGTGCATGAAGCCGAGAAGGCTAGTTCCAGCCCAGGCGTTTCTATAGAACCAAAACTACAGAAGCCCCAAGCTCTGAGACAGAAGTATTGGCCACGGTCCAAATCAGGGTCCCATTGACACGCGTGCTCTCTACTCTAATTGCATCTTTTGTTTTGAACTAAGATCTCTGGCTCCATTACCATCACTGATGCTGTAGAGAATAATAATGAGCTTGAATGTCACAGGGACTCAGGGAACAATTTTCTGAAATCCAAATAAAACCCTTCCCGTCCCTAGTGTGAGAGTCATTTTTATCAGATAACTCAGCCCATCCATTTACTCAGGAGTTCTCGGAGCCCTCTCTGGTGGGTTAAGCCCCTCTGAGTTGCTGTAAGCGCCTTCTCCTGTGGATGTATCCAGAAAAGCTCGCTCTACCCAGCCGCTATTCAAAGCTGATCCCCAGGAATATGTTTAATTTATACTTTGCTGTATGAAGATGAACCACTGACTCATTTAATGTGTTTCCTTTTTTATGTCTTTAATCAGTGGCTGTTTCTTTCCTCTCTCAGAAGTTTAATCTAATCAGAAACAGCCCCTACTCCCCATATGAACGGCTCGTTAGCATGTTCCAATCAAATTCAAATTGACTGTCCATACCAGATGCCCCTCCCACACACAGACAAAAAGAGTGACACTGGTTCAAAGGATAAGGCAGGAGGATACGTTAGGAGGGTCCTTTCTGAAATGCAGGGCAATCAGAATCACTAGAGGAAAGTATAATACAAGCTGTCACCTCCCAGCATGGTGGAGCCAGATGACAGGTGACCCATGTGTCACTGGGACTGCATAGGTGGGGAAGTTTGGCAGACCCTGGGTGCAAACATTAGAGGAAAAGCTGTGTGTCTGGCCCAAGCATCACACCCACATTCGGCTCAGAGGAACGCTCGAGGTTATCGTTCAGATGATAAAACAAATCTGAGATGCTGAACATTTTCTCACGCAGAAGTATTTGTTCTAAAGAGTTTTCCTCTTACTCCACTGGAATTCAGATTAAGAAAGCTAGTGTGCTGGGTTTTCACTTAAAGAGATTTGCCCTTTTCATACACATCAAAAGGAATTGTCAGCTTGGGTTTCATCTCTGATAGGTACCTACAGCAAACTCACATTAAAAATGGGATTTACGGGCTTCCCTGGTGGCACAGTGGTTGAGAGTCCACCTGCCGATGCAGGGGACGCAGGTTCGTGCCCCGGTCCGGGAGGAACCCACATGCCACGCAGCGGCTGGGCCCGTGGGCCATGGCCACTGGGCCCGCGCGTCCGGAGCCTGTGCTCCGCGGCGGGAGAGGCCACAGCAGTGAGAGGCCTGCGTACCGCAAAAAAAAAAAAAGAAAAGAAAAAACAATGGGATTTACAAAAGAGATCAGCACTGCAGTATAGCAGAACTGCAGGGGACCTAACAGATTACCTTTTATTTCCCACCTGAGGTTCACGGTCACATGATAATATAGAAGCACAGTAGGAAATGTTTCCAAGACCTCTGCCTCTTGTGAGACAGGAGGACATTGTGGTCAGAGAACAGGGGGGTTAAACAGTCTTGCTGTCAAATCCTACATTTCCCATTTGCTAGATTGGTGACTTCAGACATTTCATTTCACTTTCTAATATTCAGTTTTCTTGTCTGTGCAACGTGTCACAAAAATGACACATTGCAAAAGTAGATGTGAGGATCAAATGAGAGAATTTCAACACCTAGCCCAAGTTTAGAGCCCACTAAGTGTGAGGTATAACTATTACCAGTGTAAGATTCCACTGATGATAAGATTCACCACCGCAGTAATAAGAACGTTTCAGGGCAGGAGGAAACACCACATTCTGCTGAGCTTGAGATTTATATATCCACCTGCCTACATGTCACCTCCACGTGTGTGTCTCTCAGGCATCGCAAGCTTACCTTGTCCAAAACCAAGTTCATGATTTCCTTCCCTGCCTCCCCAGATGTCCCTTCATCTTCCCCTCATCTGTCTAATAGCCCACGCCTGAAACCTACATAAATAATTATGTAACTCATCTGTAATTATGTCCTCTTCCTCCCCCTTCACAGCCAGTAATGCATCAGCAAATGCAGTCAGTTCTACCTCCTAAATATAGCTTAAATTTAATCACATCTCTCAATATGCACAGACAACATTCTGCTCCAATCATTTTTGTGTGGACAACTCTATCAATAGCCTTCTTTTTTTTTTTTTTTAACCAGGAATGTACAAATGTCCTTATTCAAAAATACAAAATAAATTATCTGTAGGTATGGACAATGACAGCAGTAAACCATTCTATGTTGTCAACTGAAACCAGTAACTGATGGTTATAGTGATTTTCTCAAACATCAGCCAGCCTTTTCTTCAGTCATCTCCTTCAACTGACCTCTCTTAAAGTTATTGGTGAGGAACGCTGCCTTGAGCTTCCTTTCACATCTCATTAATGATGGTAAAGCACTATTCTAGGAATCAGGACATGCCACCTCCCATCCCACCTCCCACCCCACCCGTTCCGCCCATTCCAGGATCATTCTCTTCTTTAGGAATTTCTGTGACTACGACTTCTACTGTAGTTAACAGAGAGGCCACTCCGGCAGCATCCAGTAAGGCACTTCTTACAACCTTAGTTGGATCGGTGATTCCTTTTTCCACCATATTCACAAAATCTCCAAGCATAGCGTCATAACCAACTTCTGAAGAAATCTGCAAAATTTTCTCAATTTCAACACCTGCATTCTTAGCAATGGTCATTGCAGGAATTTTGAGTGTTTTAAAAATAATTTCTATACTAATTTTTTGATCTTCATTAGCTGGAGTTTTGAATCCAAGGCTGGAAGGCACTGAAGCAGGGCACAGCCCCTTCCCAAAACAATGCCTTCTTCAACAGCAGCTCACGTAGCATTAAGGGCATCTGTAACTCTGTCTTTCTTTCCATTCACTTCAACGTCACTTGTCCCACCAACCTTTAGCACAGCAACACCATCTGAGAGTTTTGCCAGACGTTCATTCAGTTTTTCCTTTTCATATTCACTAGCTGTAATATCTAACTGCTCGATGATTTCTTGAATACGCTTTTCAATTTGAGCCTTGTCACCTTTTCCTTTCAAGAGCATGGCGTCATCTTTGGTCACAATGATCTCTCCAACTTTTCCTAAGTCATGAGGCTGAACATCTTCAAGATTTAGAGTTAGCCCTTCTTCTCCAAATGCTGTACCACCAGTAGCAATAGCCATGTCTTTAAGCTGGTTCTTTCTGTTGTCACCAAAACCTGGAGCTTTGACTGCTATAACCTGAAGACCAACTTTCAGCCTATTCAAAACAAGTGTACTTAGAGCTTCTCCATCCACATCTTCAGCAATTATGACCAAGGGCTTATGGTGAGCGTTGGCAATTTCAAGAGCAGGAACAATGGACTGGACACCAAAATTTTCTTTTCACTCAACAGAACATACACATCTTGGAATTCACATTTCTGACCTTTTGATGTATTAATAAAGTATGCAGAGATATACCCTCTATCAAACTTCATGCCTTCAATAATTTCTAATTTCGTCATTCTGTGTTTTTCCATCCTTTACTGTGATAACGCACTTTCTTCCAACCTTTTTCATCGCATCAGAAATGATGTTGCCAATTTCTTTGTCTCCATTGGCAGGAATCGTAGTAACCTGGGCTATCTCTTCTGGGGTTGCCACAGGTTTAGACTGCTTCTTAAGTTCAGCAATTATAGCATCAACAGCTAACATCACACCTCCCCTGATTTCCACTGGATTAGCACCTTTGCTAAGCTTCTCGAAGCCTTCCTTGGCGATAGAGCCAGTACAGTAGCAGTAGTGGTACCATCCCCACCCTCTTGTGTTATTGGCAATATCTTGAACAAGTTTAGCGCCAATATTTTTATATTTATCTTTTAAGTCAATGGACGTTGCAACAGTCACACCATCTTTTGTCACTCTGGGACTTCCCCAACTCTGTTCAATAATCACTGTCCTTGCCTTTGGCTCCATAGTAATGGCTACAGCATCAGCTAAAAGGTCTACACCTTGAAGCATTAAGGCTCGGGCATCCACACCAAATTTTACATCTTTGGCATAAGCCCGAGTGAGATGAGAAGCCAGTGCCCTGGACACTGGCCTCATCTGGCGAAGGACTGAGGGTAATCGAAACGTTTCTGTGGGGCGGCGGCACCGCTTGCAGGCGACGAGACAGGCCGTCAGCGGCGAGTGAGGGACAGACTGCAGGGCACACACAGCAATGAGCCCGCGTCCCCTCCCTCCGCCTATCAATAGCCTTCTAACAAGTTTTCTTGCTTGTTTGCAAGTTTGTTGCCGTCCAATCCATCTTCTAAAATTATAAATCAGATCATGTCCCTTCTCCGCTTTAATTCAATTCAACCATTATTTATTTAGTATTTCCTTCCTTTGTGCTGGGGGCTGTAATATGAGATGGGAATTTTGTCACTGAACGAAACCTACAAAGCCCATGACTTTTTGGAACTTACATTCTGTGCTTTTCATTGTGTCCCTCCGACCCCGAAAATTCATATGTTGAAGACTTATCACCAGCCCCCCACCATGTGACTGTATTGGAGATAGAGCCTTTAAGGATGTGACGAAGGTCCAATAAGTTTGTAAGGACTGAATCCTGACCAGACACAACTGGTGTCCTTATAAGAAGAGGAAGGGACTGTAGAGCTCTCTCTCTACCATGTAGGGCACAGCAGGATGGTGGCTGTCTGGAAGCCAGGAGGAGAGCTCTCACCAGAATCTGACCATGCTGGTTCCCTGATCTCAGACTTTCAGCCTTCAGAACTGTGAGAAAATAAACTTCTGTTGTTTAAGCCATCCAGTCTATGGTATTTTGTTATGGCAGCCGGAATTGACTAATACAGCACTCACTACAATTTGTAACTATACATCTATTCTTTGTTCCCTTTTATCAGCTGTCTGTCCCATTATACCATCAGCTCCAAGAGGGAAGGGGCTGTGTTTACTTTTTAAACATTGTATGCCAAATATTAAGCATGTAATTTTAAGCATTACACGCTCAATGTTAAACATTGTATGCCCAATGTCACCTATGGCAGGCGCCTACCAAATAATGTCAAATGAATGAAATTGCATTAAATGTACATATAAAATTATAAGTTAAGTGATCATGTCCTGGTTTGCCCATGACAACATTGGTTCATGCCTGCTGGTCCAGTGTAACAGTTAGTGGTATCCTCTTTTACTCTCAAAAGTGTTCTGATTTGGATAATAAATTGTAATTTATTTATATATTTATTATTTATCTATACATGCCAAATTTATCAGGCACAACCTGATTTTAGAAACACTGAAACCCAAGATAAGCATCTGCCTTGAAATCATAGTATTACTAATATTTTCTCTCCCCTACGCCATGACTTCTTTATAGGACTACCAATTCTAAGGCAGTGAAAATGACACACGCCGTCAAGACCCGCACTCACTGATGAGCAGCATTTGAAGTAGGCATAATGAATAAAGCCAGACACACTGCATTGAGTGTGGCCAGCACTAAGCAAGGAAAGAGGTCCCGTTCATTAGACTATCCAAAACTAGAGAGCGAGCCCAGACACAGAGAGAGACAGGACCTTGGGGAGTAAATATCTCCTGGGGGTGTTACTGGGGGTGACTATCTTCAGGGCTGACTTTATGTGCAGGTAAGCCCGCTTGATGGAAAAACTTGTGTGTAGGGATAATTTCTGTAAACCATCATTGGTAAGCACTGGGAAATTTTACTCATCAGGATCTTGCCCCTTGCATGGCTTTACAAAGTGAAGAGCATTTGCAGTGGGAGTAGATGTCTCTTAATTCCCCTTCTGCAATTTGAGATTTGTGAGTAGGAGGATTTTTCAAAAGCAAACCACAACACTGTTTGGATGGTGATCATGATGAGACAGATGCTGATGCTGAAGAGGACGAGGGGGAGGAGGGAGAAGAGGAGGAAGAGAGGAGGAGGGGGAGGAGAGGGAGAGGAAGAGGAGGAGGAGGGGGAGGAGGAGGAGGAGGAAGGGGAGGAGGAGGGGGAGGAGGAGGGAGAGGAGGAAGAGAGGGGGAGGGGAGGGAGAGGAAGGGGAGAGGAGGGGGAGGAAGGCGAGGAGGAAGAGGAGGAGGGGCGGAAGAAGGAAGTGGGGGGCAGTCCCTGCTCAGTTTCTATCAGTCATTCTGAGGAGCTGATTCTGGCCTTGCCTGCTGGTCCCTTCCTGGAAAATTGGAAACACGATGTAATGGTGGCAAAGAAGTTACCTTCCAAGGGCACAACACAAAGCAGCAGGCAGACTCAATTAAAGAAAGACAAAATACGAAACAAAAAACGAATAAGAAAAGGAGTGAGAAACTGACTCTCCGGAGCTTTAACATCCATTGCTGGCTCCCAGGTTTTTTACACTTTTGCTCTTTTTTCCCCAAATCTGGAAATTATACACTGAGACATTACTATTATCTAATCCACAGCCTATAATCAAATTTCATTAATGGTCCCAATAATGGCCTTTATAGCTATTTTCCACCTTGGTCCTAACTTTTTAACAAGGTAACATTTTCTTCAGCTTGGCTCTCAAACCCCTTTATCAATTGTTACCTCTTCTGTGCAGTTTATTAATCTTACTTTGCTATGGCTCTCTCATTGAACACAATTAAAGAAATGTAAGTGTGAAGACCCTTCCAGAATAAAATTGTCCATGGGTCCTCTCCTTCTGCTCCCCACCATTTCTAGGTAATTGCTTCATTATGTACTTTTTTAATTGCTTTGTTCTTTAGGGATAAATTTTGCACTTATCTTTACTAACCGTAAAACTTACAACGCACTGTTAAGCTGTGTCTGTTCCACGGCTGCTTTGTAATTGCAGAGTCACTGCGTGGCTGGTGAGCTAAAGATAATGTGCTATGGCAAAGAACCTTCCTCTCAATGTTTTCAGATACCTTCTGGCTACCCAGCATGGCAGAATAATTGGTTCTGGGCTGCCTGGGGCGCTAAGCTCCCCTTCCATATAGAGATCGCAAGCAGAGAAGACCCCGATCCCAGAGGTTTAGGCTTCGTAGGCCCCAGGATGCTCAGATCTCAAGGGCCCTGGGAATTTCAGGCCCCACGGTCCCAGGAGGCCACGCCTAGTGGCACACACTCCAACAGAGCAGGGCTGGCTACAGCTGACCACCTAGAAAGACAATGTCAACTCCTCTCTCAAGGTCAAGTCCATATTTTCCCAGGGCCCTTGCACTTGGCCTGTGCCTGCAAGCAGTTTTCAAGGAATCCCTCTCCCTCCATTCTTTTTTTTTTTTTTTTTCTTTTTGCGGGACGCGGGCCCCCCACCACTGTGGCCTCTCCCGTTGCGGAGCACAGGCTCCGGACGCGCAGGCTCAGCGGCCATGGCTCACGGGCCCAGCCGCTCCGCGGCACACGGGATCCTCCCGGACCGGGGCACGAACCCGTGTCCCCTGCATCGGCAGGCGGACTCTCAAGCACTGCGCCACCAGGGAAGCCCTCCCTCCATTCTTGGTCAAATAAAATCTCTAAACTCCTTGCCCCCTCAATCCCTCCTTTGAAATCTGTATTCTATCACCACCCCTTGACTCCAACTGTCCCCTCAAAGGCTTCTTCCACTTGCATCTGGATACCCTTTCTCCACTCATATTCTCACAGTACAGGGCTTTAGAGGCTTAGGCATCAGACAGAACCGTGTTCAAATCCCAGCTCCACCAAACTCTTTCTATGTGGGACCTGGGCAACTGACTCAACCTCTCTGAGCCTCAGTCTTCTCGTCTGTAAAATGAGGATAATAATTCTAGCCTCTTGTGGTTCTCAGGACGAAATGACATACAGCATAAAACTCACCAGGATGTAAGCTCTAAGAGGGTACAATGTAGACAACCCTGTTCATCACTGTATGCCCAGCGCTCAGCAGTGTCTAGTATTAAATAAACAAAAGCACCGAGCACAAAGTAAACAATGAATAAATGGTAGCTATTATCATGTGGTCATCTTACCATGACTAGTGCAATCCTGAAATGCTTCCCATGACATCTGTGATTTTCTATTTTTTATTTTTCTAGTCAATTCTTATTTTTTCTATTTTTCTAGTCAATTCTTCTCTGTAACTATGGGCACCACCCTGCCACCTGCCCCATTTCCTTTGCCCATGCTCAATTCTAAAATCTCTTCCTAGTTCAGACTTTCATCCTCTCTGGGCTCCTCCATCCTCGTACCTTCCGTGGGCACACAGAGGGCACCTGATCCCCTGTCTCACCTCCACATCTTCTCTTTACCTCTAGTTCTGGCTTCTTGCTGAAGTCAAGATCTGGGTATTACCTTTCTCCCCTAATGCCAAGTGCAGAACACAAGCAGCATAATAAATGTTTACTGTGTAAATAAACAGATGGACGAATAATGCGAGCCTTCTGGTTATTTCCATTGTTATTTCTAATATCAAACTTGCCCCATTTTTCCCCACAAACCAACTCTCTACACCAAAGACCCCTTTCTTAGTCAGTGGTACCCCCAAATTTCTCAGCATCTGGGCTTGAAATCTCAATGCCATCTTTGTCCAACTTTAATAACTCATTTATAAGGACCATGAAAGGCTACGTCTTGACCTCCAATGAGCACTCAGACCACTATTAGCATCTAACACAGCGCTAAGGGAACACATGGACAATGCCTTAGCAAAAGTTTTGAGTCGGGCTTCCCTGGTGGCTCAGTGGTTGAGAGTCCGCCTGCCGATGCAGGGGACATGGGTTCGTGTCCCGGTCCGGGAAGATCCCACATGCCGCGGAGCGGCTGGGCCCGTGAGCCATGGCAGCTAAGCCTGCGCGTCCGGAGTCTGTGCTCTGCAACGGGGGAGGCCCCAACGGTGAGAGGCCCGCGTACAAAAAAAAAAAAAAAAAAAAGTTTTGAGTCACTGGGAAAATGCCCTTAGGAAGAACAAAAGCCCGCAACCTTGAAACCTGTGTCTCATGTCTTGAAATCCTTGGCCTCAGAAGACAGCATAGATGGAATAGTTATTCCATTGTACGGTTTGCAGCCTCCTGTGGACTTTATTTACCCCATGACAGCAGCTGAAGGACAATGCCACGGCAGATCCCAGTTCACAAAAGAATGATACAAAACGGTGGCAGCCCACGACACCCTCCCCGCCAAGCCCCTCCCCACCCCCCGAAGGACGTGTTGCTCTAACCTTGCGGGTTATTCTGAACTCTAGATCCAGCTGGCTTGGACCAACCATAACATTTAGAAGCAACAGACTAAAATCCAATTTAAGGTGTTTAATTTTCTCTGTCTCCAGGGACGGGGGGTGGGTCAGAGAATCTGCATGTAGGCTTTCTATGAGATGTTGCTTCTGGGGGTCTCCTGAGACCTTTCCAGCTGAGCGAGCACACTGGTGCCCACACCCCTTCTCTTCCTTTTCACGTCTCTGTCACTGTGCTGGCAGAGACTAGTCGATGTACCTAAAATCGTGGTATCCAGTGTTCTTAATTAGCGTCCTTGTTCTCACCCAAGGCTGGGTGATGTCAGCAATGAGCTTACTCAGCCTTCTAAGCCCTCTGGGGAGAACAGTGTGGTCCCTCGGGCGCTTCAGTATCCTGCAGGGTTAACAAGCACACAAACATTTGCTTGGGCCTCTTTCACTAGTAATTCTAGCAAAGTCTCTAGCCCTTTAACCCTAGATATATTCTGTAAAAGTTTCAAATAATGGCGATGCCTGTTCTGGGCAGTTGCTATATCCCCTACTTTGCTTTCTCTTCCTCCTCTGTGTCTCTGGCTCCCTGAACCCAGGTTTCTGACCTCCTGTTACCAGCTCTTCTCATTTGGCAGTTCCTCAATCTACCTCCTTTCTGACACTCTGGACTCTGGCTTTCAGCTCAGCTCTTGTCTCTGTCACCCCCTCCAGTTTAGATGTCTCCTGCGACCTCAGGTGAAGACATTGCGTGGTACTGTCTGAACCAGGCCCCGTCTCCCATGAGGGATTTGGGCTGAAATCTCAAGCACTGAAACAGTACTGTGGTCCTTTTCCAAAGTGATGCTGACCCAGGTTAGCTCCTGAAATTAAACTGTATGCCATGGACAGTTTTAAACCCTGAAGGCAGAGGTGGGTGAGCATCGTGACACAGTGATAAGGTCTGAACCCTGAAACCACTCAGGCTGGTTCTTATCTTGAGTGATTTGGGGAGGCATTTTATCCTATTACTTCCAGCTTCCTGACTTACAAAATGGGGATAACAACACGGGCCTCATGGGACTTACATAAAAATTAACAAGATAATATAAACAAAGTGATAGGTCAAGAGCATCCAATAAATGGAAGTTCCTCCACTCGTTATTGTTATGATTAATAATATTATCATCATCTTCCAGACTTGTGGCCTAATACCGCTACCAACTGTGGAGCATGTATCTGCTTTATGAAATAATAATCTTCTGTTGCCCAAGAGTTGATGTCACTAAACCAACTCTTAGACATTTCAGACCTAGAAAGGCCAATGTTGGAAACCAAGGAAATGTCTGTCTGGACTCTCCCAGTAATAGGTCATCCACCGTAAGTTCACCTTTTCCTTTTCCTTAAGTCATTGATGAAAATGTTGGACAAGCCAGGATGAGCAAAGAGCCCACCGAAGGCCACCCGCTGGATTGCCAATGACCACTCTTTTTCTCCATCTGACTGCTCTACCTTGTCTGTCACTGGCCCTCTGTTTTAGCCCCATGTTACAGAACCCCAGTTCCCAGCCTTAGAGTTCAGCCACAGTCATGCTCTTTCTCAGATGTCACTTTGCACGTGTCACCTCAACTCTCTGGAACACCTGTCCTCCTCTTCCCACCTGAATAACACACCTTCATTGCTTAGGCCCAGCCTAAATGCTGCCTCCTTTGTGAAGCCTCAGCCAGCTCCAGGGGTAGAGGGGTCACTCCCTCTTGGGTGCTACTGTAAAGCACACAGCATCTTTCATCCTTGCCATTTTGGTCCATAGCACTGGGTTATGCCTTACTTAGTGCTTCAATCCGAATTATATTCACAATGATGAATTTTCATCCAGGAAGTATTTTCTGGAATAAATGTCATTAAGGGACTTTAATTCTCTTGGTCAATTTTCTATATAATGTAATTAAAATATATTTCCTTTTATGCTAATTTTTGATTTTTATTTTACTAGACTTATTTTCATGGGGTTAATACTTTTTTTTTTTTTTTTTTTTTTTTTGTGGTACACGGGCCTCTCACTGTTGTGGCCTCTCCCATTGCGGAGCCTGTGCTCCGGACGCGCAGGCTCAGCGGCCATGGCTCACGGGCCCAGCCGCTCCGCGGCATGCGGGATCTTCCCGGACCGGGGCACGAACCCGTGTCCCCTGCATCGGCAGGCGGACTCTCAACCACTGCGCCACCAGGAAAGCCCGGGTTAATACTTTTTTGCATTGATTTTACAACTAAGATATGACTTATCTATCAGCAATTTTTAAATCTACATCTTTCTTAAAATTACGGCCTCCATCACAGAGTTTTCTTTTGTGGTCATGATTTCAACCAAGTTTAGTTTTCCTGAATCAAATTCTGCAGATGTAAATTATATTACTATTCATTTCTTCAATCAATGTTTTAGCTTTTAAAATTTTTACTGTGTTCATTTTTGTTTGTTGCTTTAGTTCGTGTTGATGATCTTTACTACTACTCATAATTTGGAAAAAGAATAATAGTTTGCATTTTTTTTTTTTTTTAGAACTCTCACAAGAAATAGTGTCAGCCGTTTCTCTGAGTTGTATACTTACTACAGTCGCCATTGGTAGATCAAAAAACACAGAAGTCCTTAAAGTCACAATGGAGGAAGGGGTCAAAACGTCCTGTTTAAGCTCATGACATTTTCTATAATCTGTTAGATTAGTATTGATACTTAGAAGATGGGGAGGTGGTTGTCTCTCCCGCTAGACTGAGGGCCACTCAAAGACAGGGTCTATGTCATTCACCTCCAGTTTCCCAGCACTGGCAAGAATGAATGAATGAATACACACATAAATGAACCCACAAGGAGATCATGAGAAATCTGATCTGATTTCTTACTGAAAGCCACTACACTATGCCTATCTATATAAGGCATAATGGTTTCTGAAGCCACTCTTCCTGGGTTGAAATCTCAGCTTTACCATTTTCTTTTAACATCTTTATTGGAGTATAATTGCTTTACAATGGTGTGTTAGTTTCTGCTTTATAACAAAGTGAATCAGCTATACGTATACATATATCCCCATATCTCCTCTCTCTTGCGTCTCCCTCCCACCCTCCCTATCCCACCCTTCTAGGTGGACACAAAGCACCGAGCTGATCTCCCTGTGCTATGCAGCTGCTTCCGACTAGCTAGCTATTTACATTTGGTAGTGTATATATGTCCTACCATTTTCCTAGGGCAAGTTATATCACTTCTCTGTGCTTCAGTATACCCTCCTGGAAGTGGGGGTAATAAAAGATTCTACATTACAAGGTTGATGCAAGGATTAAGGGAGTTAATACATGTAAAGCACTTAGGACAGTAGTTCACATATAATTACTGCTATACTACTATTAACTATTAGTATTTTGGTCATAAATCTCATCTCTTTCTAGTAATACCGAGGGGTAGTCATGTTCATGTCCTATTATAGGGAGCTCACGATTCCATTAGGCATCCCTTCCTTTTTATGATTCTAATATTTGTTTCTCATATTGAATTGATAACTACATCCATTACAGCTTCCACCCCACTGTTCATGGCTCTAACTTTCTGAGATATATAGAATAAAATTCTCTTACACTTGACTGGCCTTCAAATTTGAAACCTGTTCATTGAGCACATACTAGGTTCCAAGCATCAGTGTGAAAATTAAGTAGCCATAAATCTTGACATTAAGTATTTTAAAGTCTAGATAGGAAGGAAGTGGGAAAGGTGATATTTCTGTCTCTCACAGATCTTCTCTTCCTTTGAATCCAAGATCTCCATGATACACAGTTGGCAAGCCAGAACCCAACTTACAAACTTAATATAACTTACAAACATTTTTAAGTTTGAACTTACAAACAATATAAAGGCTACATAATTAAAATTGTGTGATATTAGTATATGAATACACTCACAGATTAATGAAGCTAGAATAGAAAATCCAGAAACAGACCCAAATATGTACGGCAATTTAGTCTATGATAAAGGTAGTATTGCAAACCAGTGAGGAAAAGATGTAATTTTAAATAGAAGGTGTTAGGATAACTGGATGGCCATATAGAAAAATAAGACATTGGGTCCATTCCTCACACCATACATCAGGATCAATTCTGAATGAATCAGAGATTAAAATGTAAAAAATACAACCCTACAAGTATTAGAAAAAAACATAGGTGAATTTTTCTTTCCTTGTAGTGGGTAAACTTTACTCTGTCTAAACTCTGGAAGCAAGAAGGAAAAAGACTTTTGCTTACATTAAAACAAACAAACAAAAACTTGCATGGCAAAAAAACACCAGAAGAAAAATCAAAAGACAAGTAACAAAAAACAAGTAACACACTGAGAGAAAATATTTGCAGTGTATATGATAGGTAAAGTATTATCATCCCTAATGTGTAAAGAGACTCTAAAAATAAAGATTAACGATCCTGCAGGAAAATGGGCCAAAGATATGAAAAGCTCATGGAAAAAAGAAATGCAAATGGCCTTAATCATGTGAAAAGCTGTTCAGCCTAGGTCTTAATAAGCGAAATGCAAATTAAAACTACTCTGAAAGCCACTTCTCATCTGTCAGATTGGCAACACCCCAAATATTCCACAACATACTTTGTTGGTTGACTGTGAGGAAACAGGCACCTTCGTCATTCCTGGTGGGAAAAATACTACCCCTCTGCAAGGATATTTGATGATGTCTAGCAAAATTACACATGCATTTGCCCTTTGACCTCACAATTTCACTTTTAGGAACCTATTCAAACAATAATCCAGAAAAATAGGAAAAACTGTATGCACAAGACAATTCATTGTAGCACTATGCCCTCAACAAGAAACTGGTAGAATAAACCATGGAATGTGCATTCATTGGAATACCATGCAGCTATGAAAAAACAATAAGGAATACCCCTATATACTATTATAAAGTAGTCTTCAGAAAAAAATTTATATAATAAAATAGTGAAAAGTGTGCATAGCATACTACCATTTATCTAAGAAAGAGGAGATGTAAATATATACATATTCCCTTTTACTTTTTTAAAGTGTAAAGTAAAGCAAAATGTTTATGGTAGAGGTAGCAATGAAACAGGATAAAGAGACAGCAAGACATTAAGTACCTTGTGATAAAAGTACACGCGTACTGCCTATGAAACATTCTTGCTACAAAATCGAACCTACATCTCTAGGTCTAACTAGCAGTGTAGAAGAAATATATGGAACAGAAGGACATGTTAGATGACATCAGGGGAAAGCAAACAGGAAAATCTAGACTGTGGGAGTCTCCACAGGACAAATAACCTGATGTCTTTAAAAATAAATTACAAGGAGAAAAAAGAGATGGAGAAAGAAATCCAGTAGATTAATAGAGACTTGCAAGATATATTAATCAACTGGATCTTGATTCAAGAAACAATTGTAAAACAAAGTAAAAAAATGTTATGAGAGAATTGGGGGAAATTTGAACACTGATTGAATATTTGATGGTATTAAGGAATTCTTTTCAGTACTTTTAGGACGGAAATAGTATTGTGATCATGTTTCTTTTAAAAAGTTCTTCTCTATTTTAGATGCATAATGAAATTTTTTTTGATGATATCATGTCTGAGATTTGCTTCAAAATAACTGGAGTTGGGGAGGATTGGGTAGGGACAGAGATTAAAACCAAATTGTCCATGAGTTGATAATGTTGATACTGGGTGATGGATGCAAGGGGATTTATTATACTATTCTCTCTGTTTTTGGATATGTTTGAAGTTGTTCATAATAAAGAGGTTTTTAAAAAAATCCTATTTATGATAAAATCTTTGGGATATGGAGTACAATATCCTAGATATTATATTACATGTTTTAGAGGACATTTGTACCTAAATTCTAAGGTTCTAAATTCCCTTGCTATATGAGGGACCATATCATGTGTAATACTTGGGCCCATGGAACCTGAAAGGGTCCCTGACCCCTGGCAACTAAGCATGGGCCTATAATCTAGGTTTAGCCAACTGTATGCTCTAATGCAGCACTTTGAATTTTGGTGACTGTCACCAAGCCCCAAGCAATGGGACTTGCTTATAGTAGGACTACAATACTCCTTACAAATTAAAGCGTGCTTAAAAAAATAAAGCACTATATGAAACGTATGGTTGTATATTTCTGCAACATATACATCTACATGTATAATAGTAATAGATATGATCATGTTTAGTATAGAGCACTTTATAGATTACAGAGTACTTAAATTGATTTCTTGTTAACTTTGTTGCTAAAATAATGATTTTAATAATAAGATAATAAACCATAGAATGAATTAACTTTTTTGGCCAATATAAACATTTTAAATTGTGTAACACTATTAGGATAATAATATCTGGCTTGCCTATAGCACTTGATTGCTGTGTACATTAAACAGGATAACTGTAGGGAAAGAGCTTTGAAAATACAGATGTCAAGTAGCTTACCGCCTATGTTTTCTTCTAGGAGTTTTATGATTTCAGGTCTTACGCTCAGGTCTTTAATCCATTTTGAGTTAATTTTTGTGTATGGTGTTAGATAATGGTCCAGTTTCATTATTTTGCATATGGCTGTCCGGTTTTCCCAATACTATTTGTTGAAGAGATCATCTTTTCTCTGTTGTATATTCTTGGCTCATTAGTTGTAAATTAATTGACCATTTATGCATGAGTTTATTTCTGGGATCTCTATTCTGTTCCATTGATCTATGTGTCTGATTTTATGCCAATACCATACTGTTTTGATTTACAATTTTTCTTAAGTGCTATTTTGGTTGCATTTCACATAACGTAATATGTAGTATATTTGCTATCATTCAGTTCAAAATATTTTCAAATTTCTAGTATAATTTCTTCTTTGACCTATGAGTTATTCAGAAATGTTTCACAATTTCCAAAAATATGGCTTCTGCCTATACTTTTTAGTTATGGATTTTTAATTTAATTCCATCGTGGTTGGATAACATGTTTTATGTGATGTTACTCCCTTGAAATTGTTCAATTTTGTAGTTGTTAGATGCAGTGTTATATATATGCCCATTTGATTCAAACTATTAATTATGTTGGTCTATCAATTACTGGGAAAATTTATTAAAATCCTCAACTACATTAGTGGTGATGTTGATGTCTCCTTGAAATTCTATCCATTTTTACTTCATATAAATTAAAGCTGTGCAATTAGGCACATAAAAACTTACAACTGTTATATATTCCTGATGGGCTTAACATATTATCATCTTGTAGAAATCTTCCTTATTTATCCTAAAGTATTTTGTAATGGTATTTCTTCTAATATTAACATAACTACAGCAACTTTCTTTTGATTGGTATTTACCTGTTATGACTTCTTCCATTCGTTTATATCTTAACTTTTCTATATTATTATATTTCAGGTTTATATTGATAAAGAGCCTACAGATATTTTTTAAAATCTAGTCTAAAAATGTTAGTCTTTTAATTTGGCCCATGTAAATTTACCATATTTACTGATATATTTGGATTTATTTCTACCATTTTATATGTTTTTTTCTTGTATCACCTGTTTTATTTCTCTTTCTTACCATTTTCATATTTCATTTTTCCCCTCTACTACTTTGGAAGTTATACTTTTTATACATATGATTTTCATGGCCCCCCAAGAAATTTTAATATGGTTAATTTATCAGAATTTAAAGTCAACCAGAATCTTTTCCATCTTCATTAATAATATAGGCATTTTAGGGCACTTTATTTACAATCACCCCTCCCAACTTATTTGCAATTGTCATCATACACTGTAGCTTTAATTTGTTTTTATAACTTTGCAATACATTATTTACCATGAATATTTCTTTAGATTTACTCATATATGAGCTAATTATTCTCTTTTTATCTCAGATTTCCTTCTTGGCTCATTTTCCTTATACCTGAAGTACGTCTTTTAAAATTTATTTTATTGAGGATCTGTTAGTAGCAAACTCAGTTTCTGTGTGTCAGAAAATGGCTTTCTTCTTCCCTATTTTTGAAGGATTTTTTAAATTGAGTATACATATAAAAGTTGATATTTTCTCTCAGATATTGAAGATATTATTTCATGGTCTTCTGGATTCCATTATTGCCATTGGAAAATCCACTGTTATTCTAATTATCATTAAATTTTAGGTAGTCTATCTTTTCTCTCTGACTGCTGTAAGATCTCCTTTGTCTTTGGCTTTCTGTGGTTCCACTATGATATGTCTAAATGTGAATATTTTTGTATTTATCCTGCTTTGGATAGGTTGACTTCCTATATCTGAGGATTGGTGTCTTTCATCAATATGGTGTCTTTCATCAATATGTCTTTCATCATCAAAAGTCATTAGATATTCAAATATTGCTTTTGTCTAATCCTCTATCATCTCCATTTGGAATTCTAAGATATTAGACACTCCCTCTCATTTTTACATGTCTCTCAACCTCTTTCTTTCATATTTTTGTCTTTGTCTTCCTGCGGTAATGTTGAATAATTTCTTCAGCTCTGTTTTCCAGTTTACTCAATTTTTTTTCCTTTAACAATATCCATCTAGCTGTTTAATTCATCCATTAAGCTTTCAATTCACATTTTTATATTTCTCATGTTTGAAATTCTATTTTTATACTAATATGACTGGTCTTTTTTTTTTTTTTTTATGACTGGTCTTTTTATAGTCCCTTGCTTCTTACTCATAATTTCAATCTCTTTGTATTTATTTAAATATATTATACAACTTATTTGATATCCTACTTCTGATAGATTCAATACTTGAAGACTTTGTAGATCACATTTGGCTATCTAATGCTTTTGCTGGTGTTTGCTCTTGGTTCTTTCTTTTTCCCTTGTCTGTTTCATGATTTAAAAAAAAAAAAAAACTGAACTCACATTCCTTGGAACTCTAGCTGTGAGAAGTTTTGTGGCTTGGGTTAAAGGGGTTTTTCCCAGAGAGGATTCATGTACACTTTTGCAGATGCCTAAGAACTTCTAACAGCTTTAAGTTAAATTCTCCTCTCAAGATTTTCTGAACCATGAAGTATTTTGATTTTGAATGATAGATCCAAGGGAGGGATTCACAGAAGAGGATTTTTCCTTTCCTCCTAGCACAAGATTGAGACAGGCAATTTTCACTCTAATGATGAAAATGTGGGTGGGAGTATTTCTAGCCCATCTTTATACTCAGATAATGGGCCTTTGCAGTTCCAGCTTTATGGGAGGTAAAGGGTAGGGAATATTCTACTAGATTCTTAATGCTGGTCAAGCTTTAGGCTTTGTATCCTGTCCTCTGTATACTCCATGAAACTGGGAAATCACAAACTTCAAATCATCACGTTCTTCAAATATAATGGACTCAGGCTTTCTCTGATTCCTACTTTCACTTAGGTTTTGGTGTCTGTATTGATTTCCTTGGGTTGTTATAACAAAGCACAGCAAACTGGATCACCTAAAACTACAAAAAATGTATTCGCTCACAGTTCTGAAGGCTAGAAGTCTGAAATCAATATTTGTAGGCCATGCTCTCCCCAGAGCCTCTAGGGGAGGATCCTTCCTTGCCTCTTCCAGCTTCTGGTAGCCCCAGGCATTCTGTGGTTTGTGGCATCCGTAACTCCAATCTCTGTCTCCATCTTCACATGATTATCTTCCCTCTGTGTCTGTCTGTGCCCAGATTTTCCTTCTCTTGTAAGGACACTAGTTATATTGGATTAGGGCCCACCCTAATGCAGTATGACCTCATCTTAACCTGATTATATCTGCAAAGATCCTATTTCCAAATCAGATCATATTCACAGGTACAGGGGGTTAGAATTTCAACATATTTTAAAGGGGACTCAACTGAACAGATAACAGTTTCTAACAACTTCTTAATTCCTTGCCAGCTCTTGAATACTTTCTTATACATTCTAGTATTTTATAGCCATCATCTGTATAATCTGTCTCCTATTCAATGTCAGCTCTTACTTCTCACGCTTTTCATTCTGCTTGCCCACAGCAGTTCTTCTTTTCCCCACTGAGTTGTGGACTTATAAACTGGGGGGGGAAAAAAAGGCTTATTAGAATTGAGTGCAAAATAAGAATAAGGCTTTAAATGAGGACTCGGTAGACACAACTGTGAGTAAAGTAGAAGAAAATTACTGCATGGACATTGTAATGCTCTTTTGGGAATGCTCAAAGGACTTTTATCCCTAGGTCACTGTGGTATATCTAGCTAGCGAGGCTTTGGAATCATAAAGATCTGGGGTTGAATCTTTTCTCTACCTCTTATAAGTCATATGACCTTGAGAACATATTATGTAAGCTCTTTATTTCACAATTTTCTCATCTGAAAAAAAGGAGTATTATGATAACAGCTACTTTTTAGGGTGTTTTGTAGATGGATTATATAAGTACAGTGCCAGAGCAGGTAATGAATAATTGTGCAAACAGCTCTATTTCTGTGTTCCAAATGGGTAAGGACTTTGAATAAGTTGCCTCTAAATAAATGAGGGGAGGAAAGCAATGTCTCTCATTTTTACATATAATCCTGGGGAGTAACCGAAGGGAGATCCTAGATGGAGAAAGTGAGGCACTGAGATGTTAACTCATAAACATGAAAGAAAAACACTAATAACCACACAAAATGTGAACATCTATTTTGAAGATGGCTGGAGGTTCTGTATCCCTTTAGCGGGGACCTGGAATTGAAATTCAAATTAACTAGCCCCTCCTTCTGTCCTCAGCTCTGCCAGCCAACAAGTTGTTGGGTCCCTGCTTTAAGAGCCACCTTTCCTTCAACTCCATGATACTTCACCTCTGTCAAAGGGGAGGGAAGAGACAGAGAAAAAAAAGCTAGGCAACATTTTATACTGTATTTGACACCCCAAGCATCAAACCCCCAAATTTTAAACAAGTATTTGAAAGCCTCACCCAGGCCCACACTCCAGAGCAGCTTTATAATCTAGGCAAGGAAAACCCAGGAGCCTCCCACCACTCCGTGATTGACACACATACGTGCTGGAAGCACAGTTCACAAATCTAATTCCTTTCTCCATTCCTAGACATTTTTACCCAGAGAACATAAGTGACTGGAGGCGGTCCTGCCCGCTCAGCCAATTCCCAGCAGCAGCTCCTAGTAAAAAATATTATGTTTGGGGGCAAGCATTTATCCAGGAACGCGCGGAAATGAGATGGTGAGGATGCAAATGGTGAATAAATGACCAGTGTAGGGAGAGCGGAGAAGCGAGGGTGATTATGCAGCCTCTGTCCTCTATGAATATATTAGTTCCCCAATAAGCCCACGCATCTTGACTGTCTCCAAAGGGATTTCTCTGGGTTTCAGTGAAAACAGGTGTCTGGAAGCGTTTCCTAAGCTCGGCTTCAGGCAGCCTGCTCCTGCCGCCAGACCTCAAAGCCCTAGTATTAAGTCTGGGTGACAAGTCAGGCCCACACTGCCTGCCAGGCTATTGGAGGTATTGTGAGATGCTCATTGGAGGTGCCCAGTCTGCCCTCAGGGCAGGGCGAGGACTGTCCAGGGCCAGCTGACTGCCCAGTGGGTTGGAGATAGGAGGTAAGGAGGGTGTACTCAAGCTGGAGTCCTTGAGAGGACACCAAAGATTAGGAACAAGAGACGCCAGATACAGACACTAAGGCCAAAGGGGCAAGAATGGGGTCACTAGTGGGAACCAGGCAGATACTGGGTGGACTGCATGGGGGGCAGGCAGCGAGGGGGAACATCTCAGATGATTGCCATGAGCACCGGCAGGTACAAGGGCTGGCCAGGGGCTGGCGAGCCTGTAGCGCATGGTGTGCCAGGCTGCTTAAAGAGCCCTGTGGAGAGGACCGTGGGGGCCACTGTGAGGACAAGCACAGCTTGCATGTTGGTTTCTTCATGAGGCTAGGACCACAGCCTAGACAGAGGGGTGGGCTTCCCTGTAGTGGACGAGGTCCTTCCTTGTATCCATGATCACATTTCTGTCACCTGCCAAGGGACCTAATGTGTCCCTCAGTCATAGGGATGGGGTTCATTTTGGAGTTATCTTTGCATGGGCCGAGGGAAAGGGGCCAGAGCCTTGGAAATGTTCCTGTAGGATGAGAGACTAAGTTGTACCTGGTGTGGATTCACACCGCACGTTGATAACTGCAAAGGGCCCTGTACCTTGGGGCAGGATGGCGGATATCTCTGGAAAGTAGTGTGAGGCATGTACGGGCCTGAGGGTCTGACCAACACGTGGTGGGTCAGAAACCCACATGGAGTGAGCCTGGCTGTGTTTTGCTGTTTATTCCCCGTGAGTTTATTTCTCTGGAGCCCTCTCTTGACAAAGTCTTTAGGAAGGCTCTGTTGGCCACTGTGGGGGAGATGGAGAATAACAGAGTGAGAAATCCCAAAGGGAGGTGACAGTATAAGGAAGTGACTCTGAGGGTCCCTCCTGCTCAGCAGCCCCTTCCTGGAGCACCCCTTTGCTCACCCCTGAGAAGTCTGTGTTTGATTTTAGCCAAGATGTCACCCTTGATTTGGGAGCCCAAATCTCCCATGTCCCCACCCCAGCCAAAGTAGTTTCTGATGTTCTTTTCTTCCTGAAAATTCTATAGTTCCCTACCTGTGTCTCTATCCCATCCCCACCAGCCCTGATCACATACACATGGACCAAGGTTAGGCACTGGACGTCCAGAATCAGTCCACCACCCTCAACCCTGAGCCCCATTTCTCCACTCCTGGACTCATTCACCCTCTGGGGAGCTGAGCCACGCCCTATGGGTGGGAAACCCTGCTCACCCTGATCCCGAGCTCGACGTTCTCGCCTCCGTAGACCTCCATGCCTTCATCCAGTAAGCCGATCTCCTGGAAGTATTGCCGGTCCACAATGAAGCAGCCAATGAGTGCAGGGCTCCTGCAGGGCATGGGGACATGGCCAGTGGTTAGCAGAGGGGCTGTCTCATGGGGGCCGCCAGAGCAGTAAGAGCAGTGCTGCCTTCCTGCCAGGAGGATCTGGTCCTCTCCCTTCGTTTGCTGCCAGAACTGGTATGGGTCTTGCTCTCCGAGTGGCCCTCCTGGGTCCACCCTCACCAGCTATTCCAGGGAGGTTGTTTCAGCAGGGCAGTGGGAGACAGCTTGTGTCCTGGGACCAGCCATCACTTCTGGTGGTGCTTGCATATATGTCAGCCCAGAGAAGTAGTGCTCAGCCTACCAGTCTACGCTGCATGACTGTGTCTCTGGCTGCCCTGACCCCTGCACTCTGAACTGCCTAGCCAGTTTTTGTTTCTACCCGGGCACCCACACCAACTTTCCCACCCTTCACCTTGGTCCCTTTAGAGAGACGAGCTGGGGCTTTGGATAGCATGGTAAATCATTTGGATTTTATCTGTAGGTAAATGAGTGTCAAAGAAGAATTTTAAGCAGACAGTGGTATAAGCAGATCTGTGTTTGGAAAAAGAATACTCAGGCAGCTGTGGGGTGATTGAGATTGGAGGAGATTGGGTAGAAATCGAGGAATCCAGTTGGGAAGCTTGTTGCTATATCCAGATGGGCAATGATGAAGACCTGGACCAGAGTACCAGGACCGGAGACAGAGATTATTTAAAGACATATTTTGAGGTAAAAGCAGCAGAACTTTGAAACATATGAACTATGAAGATGAGAGAAGGGGAGGAATCTGGATGCCAGCTGGCGTTCTGCTTGGGTGATGGTGGAGTGGGGACCACCCACCAATAGGGGGGACAGAGAAGAAGCTGGTTTCAGAAGGAAGAGGGAGTCCATGCTGGGAAAACTGATCTTAAAGTGACTGTGAGTCACTAGGGGGAGATATCTAACAGGCAGGGCCTAGCTAGCTGGTCTGGATTGGAATTCAGCAGGGATCTTAGGCTGGAGCAACACGTCAACAGCTTGTGGGTCCAGAAGCTGGAAGGCCTTTCCTTAGCGAGTGTAAGCGCGGGATTCATGGCTGTGTACAGACATCCGATGCAGAACGTCACGAGGAGAGATTAACATTAGGTGAATCAGCACGAGCACATGTGGGCTGCTTCTCTGCTGAAAGCATCATCTTACACAAATTACTTTGAATTGTTCCACTGCACGCTGCTACCGCTTCTAGCCCCTGCGTAGCATTTTATCAGCTGGTGGCTGAGGAATTGGAGGGAAAGAAAAGGAGAAATGAAGAATCCTTAGTGATGAGAAAACTGTCACTCAAATGCAAATGGGCCCATCTTTGAAATTGTAATCTCATCAAGGTGGAGAAACAGCCATTTTGCAGGCCATTTCTTTGGAGAATGCTGATGCAGGAGGCTGCTTGGGCAGAGACTGGTGCCTTGGGGTCCCTGCCCCTCCTGCTTTCAAATTACAGCCTTTTATTCTGAATGGCCTCAGTTTCCACAGACCGCAGGCATCCAGGACAGTCAATCCACCTCAAGCCACCATTCCTTTAGGCTGAGTTCCTGCTCTGGTGGGGGGGCCGTGTGACCTGGCTTTAGAGGTGAGTGCTAGGGGAAAGGTTCCCCATTCTGCCTGTGCATCTCCGAAAGAAGTTCCCTAGACTCTCTGAGCCTCTGATTCCAGATCTATGAAACAGAATCAACTATAACCTCACAAGGGTTAAATTAAATAATGTAAAGCACTTGAAAACCTCTGGGACATAACTGGTACTCAAAAGATCATTTTAAAAGATGCACTTGCACATTGAAGAAGCCCAGACAATCCCCCCTCTAAATGCATGGTGGTTTTAAAACATCAGCCCTGCAGAGTGGACTCTCCGCCTTTTCCTTGATGTTACTGAAATGTGTTCTGTTTTGTTTAACATCTTTATTGGAGTATAATTGCTTTACAATGGTGTGTTAGTTTCTGCTTTATAACAAAGTGAATCAGTTATACATAAACATATATCCCCATATCTCAAATGTTGAGCAGGGCAGGGCATTCTGGGATACAGAGTAGGGGGCCTTCCCTAAACGGCCAGACCCAGTCAGGGAAAGAACAGAATCTAAAACAGTACTCTGAGAAGAGCACAGGTCCCCTCAGTCTTCATTATTTATTAACTGCCTAGGGTATTAAGTGGACCTACTCAGCCTGAAAGTGCTTCTGATTTATATCTTCTGATTCCCAAAAGGGTTAGAAATAGCTTGCAAGAGAATGTAAAATACATTGAAAAAAATAGATAAATGTCTGAAAAGACTAAAATTCCACCAAAAATTAGAGGCTGGTTAGAATGCATGTGTCTTCTTTCATGATTCTTAAAGTGGACCCACAAAGTTGACCCTGAGCTTCCTGGTGGCCAAGGTGAAAATGAACACATATGGTCTTAGAAGTAAGATTTATAGTTCCCACGTAGAAATGTCATAGTAATTCCTCAGGAATAGCAGGCCTTTCAGTTTGAAAGAAATTTCTCATGTCAGTCTTCTTAAAGGGGTCACTTTGGAATGTAGCGGACAACAATCTTAAAGCCATCCCTTTAGAACGTAACAGAAGATATCTCTGGGCTCCTTTTACAGCTTACATCATGTGGGGGTAAAGCACTAAAGCGCAGCTCCAAGGTGGGCAAGATACACTTGTATAACCCACAGCTTTCTGTGGGCTGTCTTCATCCAGGTATAAACCAAGAACGTTCTTTCAAAATCTTCCATTAATATAATTTCTCTCAGTTAGGATTTTTGATAAAAATTAGGTCATGGAATATTTGAGGCTGAGATGATATTCTCTGTCAAGGACCTAGAATGTGGGTCTACTGACTAAGTCTAGGCTGATACATTTAGTGATGCCCGGAACAGAAGCAGCTAATACCAGTGCAGTCTACTGCAAGACCGCCCATTGTGTTATGGCATATTTCCCTCCAATAGCAGTCAATAGACCTGGGGGTAGAATTCAGCCACAACAGTTCCGAGCTCAACAGTGGGTGCCTAGGAGGATGACACTAGGTATGGAATCTAGCTGCTCTGGGTTTGGATCCTGGCTGCACTGGCTGGAGCCTTTGGCAGGGTCATTCCCCTTTGTCAGTCTTTCTTTCCTCATCTTGTAAAACTGGAATGACACAATGAGTGAGCTGTCATCGGGTTATGATGAAGAGCAGATGAGACCATGTGTGTAAAAGGCCCTTGTACACAGCGACCTCCCAGCAAATATTTACCCACGTAAGTGTGGCAGAGGCCTAACAGACAGGTGACAGAGACAACCGCAGGAAAGCTAGGTGGGGTTCTCTTCCATCCTGTTTTTTTTTTTTTTTAAAGAAGATGTTGGGGATAGGAGTTTATTAATTTATTTTTTTTATTTTTGCTGTGTTGGGTCTTCGTTTCTGTGTGACGGCTTTCTCTAGTTGTGGCAAGCGGAGGCCACTCTTCATCGCGGTGCGCGGGCCTCTCACTATCGCGGCCTCTCGTTGCGGAGCATAGGCTCCAGACGCGCGGGCTCAGTAGTTGTGACTCACAGGCCCAGTTGCTCTGCGGCATGTGGGATCCTCCCAGACCAGGGCTCGAACCCATGTCCCCTGCATTAGCAGGCAGATTCTCAACCACTGGGCCACCAGGGAAGCCCTTCTATCCTGTTTTAAACATGAATACAGTTTTTTCCTTCTGGCAAGGAAAAATGCCATCTCAGATAGTAATCTCTCACTTTCAATTAAATTTTTCGTAATCTTTCTCCCTCACGTAATACAAAGCAACAACAGTTTCTAATCTCTTCTTTCATTCCAGGAACTGTCCCCTAGGCCACCTTCTGATGCCATCTGTGTGGCATCAGAAGGCAGCATGACGGCACCTGATCTGTGATTAGCCAGATAGAAATAAAGGCTGGCGGGGATGGCTGTTTCAGGAGTCCTGACCCATAAAATAGAGGCCACGTAGAGGAGTCACTTGGGTGTCTCTGAAGGCAGCAGCAAAGGCAGAAAGAGTCTGGGATCTTTGAATGGCAGTTTGAAGCCACTTGGGTCTGAGTCCTACAGGATAAGCTCAAACATCAGCCAGGCATACACGGTGCCGTGGCGTCTGGTCTTGCCTCTCCGCCCCTCCGGCCTCATTGCCTGGGGCTCCCCCCTCACTGTCCTCCTCCCTTCCAGTCCCTTTGAACTTCCTCTGTGTCCATGAACTCACTCTGCTCCTTTGAATATGAGTGTCCCTGCCCCAACCTTGCAATCTCCTACTTGCCCTTAAGAAAAAACAAATGCGAATGCTACAGGCCCTGAAAAGGATTCTCCCCAATTTTCATGCACTTTCCACCAGCATGGGGAATAATTTGTGATCCCACTTATTTTATTCCAATTGTTTTCTCTGCTTTCACTATACTCCAGGCTTTTGGGGGCAGGAATCGAGTCTTGATCACTCTGTATCCCCAGCACAGCAGCTGGCGCCCAGCAAGTGTCCCAGAGCGATGTGCTGAAATGAGTAACTCTGAGGCTCTGAATGGATTCTGGGTGCCACAGCTCTTTTAAAAGGGATCGCCAAAGGCTGTAAGCTGTGACTGAAGGTCACTTGCCGATGCAGCTGGAGTTTGGGAAACAAGGGTCAGGCTGGGAGGGGAGCCCTTGCCTGGAAGACAAGACAGAGAGAGCCCCAGGTAAGAATTCTTTACCTGATTGGGGCCGTGGAGTTCTCCAGTTTCCACCAGGCCTTAGGGGGGTTTAGGTAGCGGCACCACAGCTCCCAGTCAAAGCCCTGAGCGGCCAGCGGGTACTCTTCTATCTCAAAGTTGTCGTATTTGATGTTGTCAAAGGATGGCGAGATGATCCGTTTCCGGTTCTCCTTAATGCGGGTAAGCACGGGTTCAGCCCTGGGCAGGGGAGAGGGAGAGAGGGGAAACTGGCACCTTCTAAAGCTCCTTCCCCCACAGAAGGAAGGAACTCCTGGCCGTCTCCTCCAGGGGAGAGCTGCTCTGCCTCCTGGGAAAGAGTCCCTATTCCATCTCCCACCCCCATGCTTCCGGGCTAGCAAGAGCCCTGACCCCTCCTTCAGCATGTCCCAGGCTGAGCTGACAGATTCTTAGTGCCTCAGATCCTGGTGTCTGCTTGATTTCCTTTTTTCCATTAGAAAAAAAAGAAATCAAGACTTAAGAAAGAAGAAAGGAACAGATCTGAGGTTCCACGGGGAGCTTTCAACTTGGGCTTTGATTTGGCTAAAATGCAGCGCATCAACCAGGAGGAAAAGGCAGGTGAGGACGGCAGAGACACGGAGGTGAGAACAAACCTACTTCCACCCGTTGTGTGATGCTGCTTCGGTCCTTCCAGACATGCCACCCGCACCCCACGCGTCCCCACTGCCCAAGGAGAGGTGGGGGGGTCGGGCTTCCACGCAGCCCGGAACCCCTGGGGGCACGAGGCGAGTAAAGTGTTTGCAGACAGGAATGATAAGCTTCTCATTAAAAATGCATTTGTTGCACAACTGTTTATCCAAATCAGCTTGAAATAGCAAGTGTCCCTCTCCTCTTGTGGCCATAAATCCAGTGAAAATGCTTTTTAAATAGTCACAAATGGCAAGCAGTGACTTCACCTATAAAAAATGGCTGCATTACAGCCTTAATTCGGGCCTGCTATGGAAAAGTATGCCTCCACGCAGTCCTGCTGTGTGCATGCCCGCTGCCCCTTCCTGCTAAAGGGCCCACCTCACCCCACTCCAGGGAGGCAGAGGGTGGCACCTGGAGTCTAGGGTGGGGGACAGCAGACCCCAGTGCCATCATGCATAGTGATTACGGTGGTACCCTCGGCCATCCCCAGCACCTGGGACCCCCTAAGCGCAGGCTCTCTGCAAAGCCACACACAGTGGGCCATGGAACGCCCTCCAGCCTGCAGGGATGCTGGCGTCAGGTACCCTGTACCTGCCTGGCTGAAGCCACTGAGCAGCCCTGGACAGAGAAGGAAAGATTTTCTAGACCTAGTTTTACCAGTAGAAAGAATCTGAGGTTCTGTGCTACCTCTGGCCTGGCATCTGGGGGATCCCAGGGCACCCGTGACAACGTCAAGTCACCCTGGCTCCCTTTGCCCCCTCGGTCCTGTTCCTGTCTTTGGGGTTGGGCTTCTGCCTTGTGTCTGGTCCAGCTCTCCATTTCCCGGGGTTCGCATCCTGGTCCTTAGCTGGGCTGGAACTCTCGCTTTGCCCTTAGCATTTACCCCTCTCTCCCATCAGTCTCCTAGAGGACCACACCAGCGTGAGTCACACCTGATGCCACCAACACTTGAGACACTGTGTGTTGACCTGTTGATCCCTGACCCTCCCCTACCTTGAAGGGCCAGCCCTGTGGCCTGGTCACCCGTACACCCAGATCTCTCCTCTCCCCCATCATGACTGTGATCTCAGCAGGCTTTGCACCCATTTGAGCCACAGCCCCTGGAACACATTGGGACTCATCCTCCTCAGCTCCCGATGGGCACTTACCAGCCCACGTTGAACTCCACATGGGCATCAAAGAGTGCCACTACGGGGGCAGTGGCGGCCCTCCAACCACTGACCCTGGAGCGGATAAGGCCTTCCTGCTTGCTGTGCCGCACGACCTTGATGAAGCCTGGCTTCTGGCCGTTCACCTTGTCCACATACTCTGACAGCTTCTCCTTCAGCTCCTCTGTGAGGGAGAAAATGCACCGTTAGCACACTGAGGGCTGGGGCAATCAACACATTCACACTCTCAGGGTGAGCTGAGCCCCAGAGACAGGCAAGAGGAGCCAGTCCCTGCCCCAGGTCTTCCTTGGCATTTCCGAGCTCAGCTTTGAAGGGAAAAATAGAGGCAAAGGACCTGAACCAAGATGGCGGAGTAGAAGGACGTGCTCTCACTCCCTCTTATGAGAACACCAGAATCACAACTAGCTGCTAGACAATCATCGACAGGAAGACACTGGAACTCACCAAAAAAGATACCCCACATCCAAAGACAAAGGAGAAGCCACAATGAGACGGTAGGAGGGGCGCAATCACAGTAAAATCGAGTCCCATAACTGCTGGGTGGGTGACTCACAGACTGCAGAACACTACACCACAGGAGTCACCCACTGGAGTGAGGGCTCTGAGCCCCACGCCAGGCTTCCCAACCTGGGGGTCGGGCAATGGGAGGAGGAATTCCTAGAGAATCAGACTTTGAAGGCTAGTGGGATTTGATGCAGGACTTCAACAGGACTGGAGGAAACAGAGATTCCACTCTTGGAGGGCACACACAAACTAGTGTGAGCATTGGGACCCAGGGGAAGGAGCAGTGACCCCAGGGGAGACTGAACCAGACCTACTTGCTAGTGTTGGAGCGTCTCCTGCAGAGGCAGGGGGTGGCTGTGGCTCACCGTGCACACAAGGACACTGGCAGCAGAAGTTCTGGGAAGTACTCCGTGGCGTGAGCCCTCCCAGAGTCTGCCATGAGCCCCACCAAAGAGCCCGTAGGCTCCAGTGTTGAGTTGCCTCAGGCTAAACAACCAACAGGGAGGGAACCCAGCCCCACCCATAAGCAGTCAAGCGGATTAAAGTTTTACAAAACTCTGCCCACCAGAGCAACACCCAGCTCTACCCACCACCCGTCCCTCCCATCAGGAAGCTTGCACAAGCCACTTAGATAGGCTCATCCACCAGAGGGCAGACAGCAGAAGCAAGAAGAACTACAATCCTGCAGCCTGTGGAACAAGAACCACATTCACAGACAGATAGACAAGATGAAAAGGCAGAGGGCTATGTACCAGATGAAGGAACAAGATAAAAACCCAGAAAAACAACTAAATGAAGTGGAGATAGGCAACCTTCCAGAAAAAGAATTCAGAATAATGATAGTGAAGATGATCCAGGACCTCGGAAAAAGAATGGAGGCAAAGATTGAGAAAATGCAAGAAATGTTTAACAAAGACCTAGAAGAATTAAGGAACAAACAAACAGAGATGAAGAATACAATAACTGAAATGAAAACTACACTAGAAGGAATCAATAGCAGAATAACTGAGGCAGAAGAACGGATAAGTGACCTGGAAGACAGAATGGTGGAATTCACTGCTACAGAACAGAATAAAGGAAAAAGAATGAAAAGAAATGAAGACAGCCTAAGAGACCTCTGGGACAACATTAAACGCAACAACATTCACATTATAGGGGTCCCAGAAGGAGAAGAGAGAGAGAGAGAGAGAGAGCACCTGAGAAAATATTTGAAGAGATTATAGTCGAAAACTTCCCTAACATGGGAAAGGAAATAGCCACCCAAGTCCAGGAAGTGCAGAGAGTCCCAGGCAGGATAATAAACCCAAGGAGAAACATGCCGAGACACATAGTAATCAAATTGGCAAAAATTAAAGACAGAGAAAAATTATTGAAAGCAGCAAGGGAAAGACAACAAATAACATACAAGGGAACTCCCATAAGGTTAACAGCTGATTTCTCAGCAGAAACTCTACAAGCCAGAAGGGAGTGGCATGATATACTTAAAGTGATGAAACGGAAGAAACTACAGCCAAGATTACTCTACCCAGCAAGGATCTCATTCAGATTCGATGGAGAAATCAAAAGCTTTACAGACAAGCAAAAGCTAAGAGAATTCAGCAACACCAAACCAGCTCTACAACAAATGCTAAAGGAACTTCTCTAAGTGGGAAACACAAGAGAAGAAAAGGACCTACAAAAACAAACCGAAAAACAATTAAGAAAATGGTCATAGGAACATACATAGCAATAATTACCTTAAACGTGAATGGATTAAATGCTCAAACCAAAAGACACAGGCTTGCTGAATGGATACAAAAACAAGACCCATATATATGCTGTCTACAAGAGACCCACTTCAGACCTAGGGACACATACAGACTGAAAGCGAGGGGATGGAAAAAGATATTCCATGCAAATGGAATTCAGAAGAAAGCTGATACAAAATTAATGCACAGAAATCTCTTGCATTCCTATACACTAATGATGAAAAATCTAAAAGAGAAATTAAGGAAACACTCCCATTTACCATTGCAACAAAAAGAATAACATACCTAGGAATAAACCTACCTAGGGAGACAAAAGACCTGTATGCAGAAAACTATAAGACACTGATGAAAGAAATTAAAAATGATACCAACAGATGGAGAGATATACCATGTTCTTGGATTGGAAGAATCAATATTGTGAAAATGACTATACTACCCAAAGCAATCTACAGATTCAATGCAATCCCTATCAAATTACCAATGGCATTTTTTACGGAACTAGAACAAAAAATCTTAAAATTTCTGTGGAGACACAGAAGACCCCGAATAGCCACAGCAGTCGTGAGGGGAAAAAACAGAGCTGGAGGAATCAGACTCCCTGACTTCAGAGTACACTACAAAGCTACAGTAATCAAGACAATATGGTACTGGCACAAAAACAGAAAGATAGATCAATGGAACAAGATAGAAAGCCCAGAAGTAAACCCAAGCACCTATGGCCAACTAATCTATGACAAAGGAGGCAAGGATATACAATGGAAAAAGACAGTCTCTTCAATAAGTGGTGCTGGGAAAACTGGACAGCTACATGTAAAGGAATGAAATTAGAACACTCCCTAACACCATACACAAAAATAAACTCAAAATGGATTAGAGACCTAAATGTAAGACAGGACACTATAAAACTCTTAGAGGAAAATATTGGAAGGACACTCTTTGCCATAAATCACAGCAAGATCTTTTTTGATCCACCTCCTAGAGTAATGGAAATAAAAACAAAAATAAACAAATGGGACCTAATGAAACCTGAAAGCTTTTGCACAGCAAAGGAGACCATACACAAGACGAAAAGACAACCCTCAGAATGGGAGAAAATATTTGCAAACGAATCAATGGACAAAGGATTAATCTCCAAAATATATAAACAGCTCATGCAGCTCAATATTAAAAAAGCAAACAACCCAATCCAAAAATGGGCAGAAGACCTAAATAGACATTTCTCCAAAGAAGACATACAGATGGCCAAGAGGCACATGAAAAGCTGCTCAACATCACTAATTATTAGAGAAATGCAAATCAAAACTACAATAAGGTATCACCTCACACCAGTTAGAATGGGCATCATCAGAAAATCTACAAACAACAAATGCTGGAGAGGGTGTGGAGCAAAGGGAACCCTCTTGCACTGTTGGTGGGGATGTAAGTTGATACAGCCATTACGGAGAACAGTACGGAGGTTCCTTAAAAAACTAAAAATTGAATTACCATATGATCCAGCAATCCCACTACTGGGCATATACCCAGAGAAAACCATAATTCAAAAAGACACATGCACCCCAATGTTCATTGCAGCACTATTTACAATAGCCAGGTCATAGAAGCAACCTAAATGTCCATCGATAAAGAAGATGTGGTACATACACATAATGGAATATTACTCAGCCATAAAAAGGAACGAAATTGGGTCATTCGTTGAGACGTGGATGGATCTAGAGACTGTCATACAGAGTGAAGTAAGTCAGAAAGAGAAAAACAAATATCGTGTATTAACACATATATGTGGAACCTAGAAAAATGGTACAGATGAACCAGTTTGCAGGGCAGAAATTGAGACACAGATGTAGAGAACAAACGTATGGACACCAAGGGGGGAAAGCGGCAGTGGGTGGGGATGGTGGTGTGATGAATTGGGCGATTGGGATTGACATGTATACACTGATGTGTATAAAATTGATGACTAATAAGGACCTGCTGTATAAAAAAATAAATAAAATAAAATCCAAAAAAACCCAAAAAACAAAATCATAGCTGAGAACTTTCTAGATGTAAAAAAAAAAAATAGAGGCAAAAACAGTATTTATTGAGTCCAGCAACACGAAGTGGGTCACGTGCCTCACACACAGTTAGAATGGGCATTTAATCTTCACAACAAGCCCCTGGGAAAATGCAGCTCAGAAGGGTTGATCAATGTGTCCAATGCCATGCAGCTTGTGAGTGGGAGTTCAGTTCAAGCCAGGTCTAATGAGCTCAAAAGCCCCTTTCTTCTCATCTATTGAGGGACTTCCTTCTTCCTCAGTGCTCTCCACCAGTCCTCCCCTAATCCCCTGAGAAAGCTCCATCTGCAAAGACCATAGCCCAGGACCCACTCCTCGCCTGGACATCACCTTTCCAGGAAGTGGATGACCAAGAGCTGTGTCTATGAAAGTGGCTGGCATTGGTTTGTTGCTGGCCGTCTCTGGGCCTGGCTAAGCATCTGATTCCCCTGCCTCTTCATAACTGTATATGGGGCCTGCAGCAGCAGAACAGGGCCTGAGCAGCCACATTCATTGTGTTTTCCTTAGCAGCTCAGGCAACACCCTATGTGCCCCCCTTCTCCCCAGATGATTGCCTGAGTGGGCCACATTCACCCACCTCCAACCACAGCACCTCCCCAGGACTTAATTTCCAATCGCCCCTCCCCCCATCTTCCCAGCCTGCCCACTCCCAGGCCCTGGGACAGACCCACCTGGGCTGAGCCCTGCGTGTCCCTTGGTGCCCAGTCTGGGGCCTTGCCAGACAGGCAGCCCACTAGGAGTGAGAAAAGGGCATGAGGCAGCTGGCACAGGTCCTGGCACATGGTAGGTGCACCTCATGGCAGGAGCACAGTGTAGTAGAAAGAGGACAGCTTTCGGAGTCAACAACACTGCATTTTGGACTTCCCTGGTGGTGCAGTGGTTAAGAATCTGCCTGCCAACACGGGGGACATGGGTTCGAGCCCTGGTCCGGGAAGATCCCACCTGCCACAGAGCAACTATGCCCGTGCGCCACAACACCTGAGTCTGCGCTCTAGAGCCCGCGAGCCACAACCACAGAGCCTGCATGCCACAACTACTGAAGCCCGTGTTCCTAGAGCCTGTGCTCTGCAACAAGAGAAGCCACCGTAATGAGAAGCCACCGTAATGAGAACACCGTAATGAGAAGCAACGAAGAGTAGCTTCCGATCGCCGCAACTAGAGAAAGCCCACGTGCAGCAACGAAGACCCAATGCAGCCAAAAATAAATAAATTTATACCAAAAAAAACCCCCACCACAAACACTGCATTTTAATTCTGCTTTCCATGTATTATCATTGTGACCTGTTACTAGTTCTTGATGTCCATGGGGATATTGAGATGCAGTGAATGTATTTTGCACGTGGGAAGGACACGAATTGGGGGGGATCGGAGGGTGGACTGTTATGGATTGAATTGTTTCCCCACAAAGGATATGCTGAATTCTAATAACCCCCAGACCTCAGAATACAACCTTATTTGGAAATAGAATCTTTACAGATTTAACCAAGTTAAGATAGGTCATTAGGTCCTAATCAAATATGATTGGTGTTCTTATAAAAGGGGGAGATTTGGACACAGAGACAGACATACACAGAAGGAAGACAGTGTGGAGAGACATAAAGAGAAGATGGCCATCTAGCAGCCAAGCCACATCTGAGGGTACCAGTAGCTGGGAGGGGGCCTGGAGCAGATCCCTCCCTACCACCTTTAGCGGGAGCACCTTGATTTTAGACTTCTAGCCTCCAGGACTGTGAGGCAATAAATTTATGCTAAATCACCCAGTCTGTGGTACTTTGTGCTTTGCAGCCCTAGGAAACTGACATGGTTGTTATGAGGATGAAATGGGATTGACATGTGTGAAAAGTGCATAGCGCTTTCTCTCCTTTTCGTAGTTTCTACCATACTGGGAGTTGTAAGAGATGGGGGAGCTGACTGTCCCTAGAAATTGGGGGATCCATCTCTGGCTGACAAGGCCCTCTTCATAGGCTCTGGTCCAGGACCACCTCTTCCTGCTCTGCCCTGCCCCTAGGTCCAAAGTGTGCAAGAAGCGAGGCCACAGGGGCCAGGAGACACAAATGTGTGCAGTGGCCTCACGCCCAGGGAAGGCAATGGAGCGTGGAGCCGGAGTTGGTGCGCCTTCCTACAGATATTGATTTCAAGCCTTTTACCACATGATGCTGGCCAAACAAATAAGTCTGGATGGGTGGGTAAGCTGTGGTCCCTAGGCTGCTTTGTGCACCACTGCTTGAGTTAATCATCAAGGAGATGAGGAGACTGTGAATCCGAGGGAAACATGCTGACAGGGAGGAAGGAAACTTCTGTGCTGGACAGCTACTACCTCGCTCTGTGACCTTGGGCAAGTTCCTGTAAATCCCAAGACCTCAGAGTTAGACAGGATTTGAAAGTTCATTTTGAACCAATTATCCATCTAAGGTTTGAATGCCCTCTGTGTAACCCGATGAGTGATCGTCCGGCCCCTGCGATGACGGAGAACTCTGTGCCATCTATTCCAGCTATTAGATGCTCGTTTTTCTTTTACCCTCCAAGTGCCACAGTCCCTCAACCTTCCACTCATTGGTCCAAGACTTATTTGGGGGCCACAGAAGGCAGATCAAGTCCCTTTTCCACTTGGCAACGCTTTAGAGCTGAAGACCTTCCTTAAGACCTTGCTGAGAATTTCTCTAGGTCAAATGTCTTCAGTTCCTCCTTGTATTTCCTCCTTATCTCGTGAGTTCAAGTTCTTTTATCGAGTTGCACTTCTCCCTAAATATGTTAGTTTTTCTCTAACACTTTTAAATTATGAAGCTAGAAATTGGCCTGGTTTCTTTTTTGGAGTAAACTGAGCTATACAGAATAGAGGGAACTAATGACCTCCCTTAATCTAGCATCCATACACCCATCAATATCTTAATAGCTTAAGGTCACATTAACTCTGCCTACTTTTGACACAAATTGACCTTACTAGACACACACACTTAACAGGTTCTTTTCACACGGTGCTGCTAAGTCAGGCCTCCTCCATCCCATCTCTTATGTCAGGCCTCCTCCATCCCATCTCTTCATGGATGCTTGTGTGTGTGCCTGCATGTACTCCTGTGCTCTGAGCCAAAACAGGATCTTTCATTTACTCCCCTTAAATCCAATCTTTTTAAAGATTTACAATGTTTCTCTAAAGTAAAAATGTTTTTCCCCTGATTCTGTTATCCAGTGTCTTTGTTATAGAGCCCTTCAGCTTTCAGCTTCTGCAGAAGTGGTGTGCACATGCCTTTTGCTGTCATTCAATTCACCCTTTTAAATAGTGTGACCCTTGTCTGAAGCTAGGTTCAGTGGGGGCTGTCAGGTGTTCTCATCCAGCTTGGAGAAAATTCAGCTGACTTTTGGGTCACCACCAACACGCAGTGCGTCTCACTCTAGCCAATAAGAAAACGACCTCATGCTCTCCTGTTGGCGCCCCTGACTGGGGAGGCCTGGGGATGCCGCTGTCTCACAAATGGCAGGAAGTTGGCAGCACAGTGGTGTAGCTCAGCGTACCCCACGCTTACAAGGTCTTCAAGTGTGGCTGCCAGGAGGAAATGCTTACTGTTTCATCACTTCAAAGGTCCACTCTCCATATATCCTTTCTGAAATTTTAAGTAGAGCTCATAAAGCCTGATATTTGGGCTTTTGATGGTGGCCGTTAAGCGGTGAGTGCACAGAACTTGGAATGAGAACAGGGCTAGTACCAAATGACCCCCCTCCCTGCCCCCGGGGAGGACAGACCTGTTCCCTGGTCTCCTTCCCCATCCCCCAGGTGAGAATCACTGCCCATGGGGACCACTGTTACTGAGGTGTTGATGGGACAGGGCTGTGGGTCATTGCCACCAAGTGATCTCCCACGAATCCCACCTCAATGAGTTCACATCCTGGGTGGCCGCTTTGCACACTGAATCTCAGCTGACCCTGGGACGACAGGATGCAGCTAGCGGGACCTGTGCAAATTCCAGGCCTAGGCTTTAGAAGCCCTTGCAGCTTCTGCTTTCACTCTCTTGCTACCCTAAGTAAGGCAGCTGGAGCCAGCCTCCTAGAGGATGAGTGGTCCAGGGAGTTCCCAGTCCTTTAGGCCACCCACTGAGGCCCTACACATGTGAGTGAGGCCATCTTGGATCCGTCAACCACCAGTAGGTTGCAAACATATGAATGATATCCTAGCTGGCATCGTAGAACAGAGACAGGCTGCCCTTATTGCAGAGGCAGCCAGTGAGCCAGGGAATGGGTGTTGTTTTAAGCCATGAATTTCTGGGGTGGTTTGCTATACACAAAGACTAACCAAACAGGATCTATTGTCCTGGAACGGTGCTGCGGTTAAAATAAGATTGTGAACTCCTGACGCGCAGGAAGTGAAATCAGACGCAGAAGAGCCAGCTTAGAAGGTGGTAGCGAGAGACGAAAAGGCTTTGCTTCTCGTAGGAGCTGCCTGCCCCCTTGTACCTCTGAGCTCTGTTAATAGTGAACTAGAATAAAGTTTTCTGGTGGATCAGCCAGGAAAAAAAATTCTGTTCTCAGCCAGCTGCATCCCAAATATTAGCTACTGGTTAGAAGAGAGGGATTCACTTAGACTTAACCAAACAACTGCTATTAAAAAAATTTTTTTAAGGCCTGAAATACCCTGGATAACACTGGCTCAGTCTTTGCAAAGTCCATTTACTTAATTAGATTTTCATGTTTTCCTTTAACTTTTGCCAGTTGCCAAAGCAAGAAAGAACTATATCAAAAGGACTTCTCCATTTGCTGGAAAAACATTGTGTAAGATATTTCCTATTGCATAGTATATATATGATAAATACCTCTCAGAACTTAGCTAAGAAAAACGTATAAAGAACTTGTGGTTTTCTTTATACCTAAACACAAACACATAACCTGTCATATTTACCTTTGTGCCAAGGCTGCCAGGAAGCTCAGAGACCAATATAATGACTAACGACAGGGTTCTATCAGCAATTTTGCTTGTCTACTTTTGCTAAAGCTTTGATTTTCAAGCTCTAGTCTAAAAGCTGCATTGCCTTTTACCTTTTTTTCCCCCCTTTGGTAGCTACACTAAACTGTTTTTTGAAATATCTATAACTTTTAATAAAGTGTCTTGGTAAGAGCTGGACAAGAGTATAATTGTGGAAAGAAGGGGAAGGCTGTATTTCATGTTTGTTTTAATGTGTTGGGGAAAGCGGAGGTAGGGGTTCTGCCTTCTGTGACTTTGTCAGATTTAGAATCAATGGCAGAGCTGTAACTAGCCAATGTTGACAGAGAAATACAATTTGCACCCTGCGTGGGGCCAGGTGTCATCCTGCTTGTGTTGCTCCTCCAGTTGTCTCCTGCTGCCCACAAATTCCTGCTCTGCTGACATCTGAACGACCTCTGTAAATCGGGGCTCCCGGAAGCCATGCTGATGAAACACCATTCTTCTCTTAGGAGGTCACGGGCCACTCCCCACCATCGCCAGGTGGTGCCTTCCCTCAGAGCCAGCTAAGTGCAGACTGTTATTCTCCCCCTTCAGACTTAGACGCCAAGTAAAAATGCAAAATTCACCAGCCTGGTCAAACAGAGCCCTTTCTTCCCTCCCTATATGTGCCCCTTGTACCCCTCTCATAAAAAGCAATGCGCTCTGTGGGGTTACCCTAAAAGAAACATAATGCAGGCTGAGCAGAAGTCTGGTAACAATGGCTGTTCATCTGATTTATACACCTAATGAGATCCTCTTTATCTCTTGCATAAAGGATCAGGAAACTGACAGCCGATGGGGCTTCATTCTTTGGAAAGTGACTGCACAGGCATCCTTGTAATACAACCTGCTCAGCCGTGCCACGGAGAACCAGGTCCAGTCCCTCAACCTCTCAGTGATCGGATGATCATTTCCCATGTCTGCTCTAGGTTTGGGGGGAGTAGGAATGAAGGGAGAGGCCACCCATTCATTCGTTCAACAAACATTGAGCACGCACTCTGTACCAGAGTACTCTGATCTAGCTGCTGTGCCTGTAGCTGTGAACAGGACAGGACTTATGGAGCGTTCCTACTACTGGATGTTTAAATGGCATGTGATGTACCCCACACAGAAAGGGGACTGGGTAGAGATGGGGGGAGAGAGAGCGAAACAAAGGGAGAGGGAGGGAAGGAGGAGGAAAAGGATGCAGGGAGACAGAATGGGGAACAGGGGCAAGAGAGGGGGAGTTTTTTTTTTTTTTTTTTTGCGGTACGCGGGCCTCTCACTGTTGTGGCCTCTCCCGTTGTGGAGCACAGGCTCCGGACGCGCAGGCTCAGCGGCCATGGCTCACGGGCCCAGCCGCTCCGCGGCATGTGGGATCTTCCCGGACCGGGGCACGAACCCGTGTCCCCTGCATCAGCAGGTGGACTCTCAACCACTGCGCCACCAGGGAAGCCCGAGGGGGAGATTTTTGAAAAAGAATCTCAGGCACTGACTCAGTGCTCCCTGACACTGAGGGCTCGTAAATGACTGGGCCTCCTGGGCCTGAGAAGCAGTGCTTGGTGCAGTTGGTGGGAAGACAGAGGGGCACGAGCCGAAGTTAGAAGCTAGAAGATCTACATTCTGTTACTTTCCTAGCCCAGTGGTTCTCAACTGGGGGCGATTTTGCCACATTCTCATCCCTTGAGGGGATATCTGGCAATATCTGGAGACAGTTTTGATTGTCACAACTGGCACGGTGCTCCTGGGCATGTCTGCTGCTAAACATCCTACAATGCACAGCACAGACCGCCATGATCAAAAGTTATCCAGTTAAAAGCGTCAGCAGTGCCAAGAAACCCTGCAGAGCTCTTAGTTAATGGAGGTCCCATTCTGGAAATCTGAGCACGTATGAGTTTTCAAACTGGCAGCTCTGGGGCTGCATCTACTCAGAGACATATTTCTTTGGCTTGCAAGGCAATCCTGCTTGAAAACAACTGGCTGGAGCTGAGTAGGGGTTGCCCCTATAAAAGGATTCTGTAATAGGTATAAACTCCCTGTGAGATTCTGAGGGGCAGCCAAGCTTGGTGACAACTGAAATAAATGAAGATCGGCTTCGTAACAGGTGGGAAAGGAGTCTCCTCTAGAATTATGTGTAGTTTCAGCCCATAATAGAGACTCTGAGAAAGGCTCCCCCACTACCTGGCCAGGTAGTTTTTCTCTTCATTCTCCCAAACCCATGGGCTCCATCTTGCTGCCCTCCATTGGAAGCCCTTCACTTAGCACTTGGTTTCTCTACGTGGCCATCTTTGGTTTGGACTGTCCCTTGTAGGTCCCCAGCTGTTCTCTGCACAAGGCACTGCCTTTTGTCCCCTCTCCCCACGCCCCCACTTTCAGCCCTCCAGCTCTGCCTCTAGCTCAATGCTGTCCCCCAAAGCCCAGCCTGCATTAGAGTTGCCACCCCCTTCCTCCAGTTGCCTGGGAGGAGAGGGTAAACACCCCCGCTGAGAAGTGCTGATAATTGCTAGTCGCCAATGGTGCTAATTTGAAGATTAAAAGCACAGCACATTTCGGTTTTTCCTCTAAGAATGAATAGTAGCTGGTCTTCCTCAGATCAGAAGATTAACTGGCTTTCCTCTAAAGCCACTTAGGGCCACTGAAACACAAATGATGTGTCAACACACTTTAAAAGAGAGATTATTCATTAGGATGTAATGGTTGTCAAAACTAGCTGATCATCCACTCACTTGGGGATCAAAAAAATAAAACAGAGATGCCAGCCCACACCCACCGCCCTCCTGAAGAATCTGGAGGGCGACTGTGGACTCAGTTTGTCCTACTGATGAATGATGGTGAGCTGGGTTTGGACAGCTGTGACCCCAGAAGTATAGACCAGCCTGAGACGCCAGCCCAGGGGCAGCCTTGTTTTGTGGATTGCTCTTCTTTTAAGATCACTCCAGACAAGCTTTCAAACCCTGGGGAGTTTATAAATGCCTTCCAACCAGCTCCTTCTTCTGTCCCATATACTTAACAGTTGCACTTCTGGCCAGCCCCTTTTAATAGCTGCACTTCTTCAAAGTCAATCCATACTGAAGTAGATCTGGAATGAACCTAAAGAGTTCTCCTTACTCAGGACTTGGAGAAAGGCTCCACCTAGGAGCTGCACAGATGGCATATACAGTACGGCTACAGGGTCCAGGCGGAGTGTCTTCCTGGGAAGACACAATCTTCCTGGGAAGTTCCAAGCATTAATTCAGCCATTCCAAGTTCCAGAATTATCACCTAACAGACCCAGCCATTTGTTTCTGCGAGTACTCTTTCGTGTCATAGCCAGCCGTTAGTGACCACCAAAACCCACATGAAATACGCACTCTTCATTTAGTGGGGTCTCCAAAGCCAGGCTCTCAACGTCCACTAACACCTTCTTATCTGCTCCCAAATGACTCATTTCCCCAAAGATCCTATAACCTGCAACAAAATGGTCAGAACTGGTTTCTAAAGATGATTGTGGCAGATGATGTAAAAATGGTCCCTTGGACAGTCAGGGATGTGTGTTGGGTGCTAATCAATGTTTAACATTCTTTCTCTCTCTCTCTCTCTCTCTCTCTCTCTCTCAACAAACAAAATCCTGATTTGTAACATTTGCCAATGTCTACAGTGTAAATGCCCTCCTACCATAGCTGATTTCAGGCTACTAACCTGATGCCACTGACTTCAAGTTGGGAAGAGATGTGCAGAGTTGGGAAAGGACGTGCATGACCAGCTGGCAACAGCCCAGGTCAGTCCCAGCACACTGGCTCTAGTAGCCAAGGCAGAAAGGCTGTGGTTCTGTGGGTGCTTCCCTTCACTTATTATATAATGGGTACTGTGCTCAGTGCCTTACATCTGTCCATCCCATTCTTTATTCATTCATTCAGCAATTATATATTAAGCACACACGAAGTACCGTACATTATTGTAGATTCTCATCATACTGAAATCTCACTACCACCCTACAAACAATGACATTTATAGCTAACGGGGATTTATTTGGTGCTTACCATGTTCCAGGTACTGTTCCAAACCGGGTTTATATATGACTCATTCAATCCTCTCAACAGCCATAATACTACTCAAGGTAGGCAGTATTATTATGCCCACTCCATAGATTAGGAAACCACAGCACAGAGGTGGAAGAATTCGGTCAGTTTCACAGAGCTAGAAGGGGTAGGGCTGGGATGCAAACCCAGGCACCCTGGCTTGAGTCCATGTCCTTAATCCCACATATTACTATCTCCAAATGACAAAGGAGAAAACTCAAGGATCAGACTTGAACTGACACGCCCAAAATGACACAGACGGTAAGGGATGAGCAGGGATTCAAACTCAGATCTGCCTGATTCTAAAGACTTTGCTCTTTGTCACTCTGCCCCACAGCCTGCCAAAGGAGCTACATGTCCCAGGCTTCAACAGCATCCTATGATCACAGATTCATTTATGGAGGAAAATGTCCTCTTTTTACAACTATGTAGGCTTAGAACCCAAGGGAAGGAATTAGACTGACAAACGCAGCTTCCTTTTAATGGGAGGGCCGATAGAGTATTTACACACAAAATCCAATTTCTCTGGGATACAAATCCTGGAGCAAGCAAGATCAATAAATGAGGGAGGAGGGCCTAAGTCTGGGTGCTTGTTACCTACCTTTGGATTCACAGTGCAATCATGCCCAGGGAATCCAATGTGGCGCCGGGGACATAAGGTTGCCTGAATCCATCTTGAGCTCCAGGCAGCAACTTCTGAATGCTCATGCCCTCTTTGCTCCTGACACACCCAGACTTGTCCAAATCAGCACAGCCAGGAAGAGAACCCAGCTCTTCTTCCCCCAGGGCCAGAGTGCCAGGCTCCCTATTCTACCCCGCTCTCTATTTATCCACTGTGAGTGATTCAGCAAATGAAAATGAGAAAAATAGACTAATAGAACTCAGTTGTCTTCATGGACTAAATGACCTTGGAAAGGGGCCAGCTTGCCTTTGCACTCCCTGGGGCCATGTGAGGAGGAAACCCCTGTAAAGTAAAGGTGGGAAGCAGCCCAGATGCTGTGAGATTGCTTGAAGGGCATAAAATACTCCTGCTGCTCTGATGGTTTTCAGCAGGAATCCCAAGACTTATTAAAAATGCCATGATGAGTGATTAATGCCAGGTGTCCAGGCAGAGTAGACACTCCTCCAGCCCAGCTGCTCCAGCTCAGGAGTACTAGGTAGGTAAGCTCTCTGTGAGCTTCTAGGGAGAACGTGACCAAGAACTCAAAGCCTTGGAAATGCTGGACTCCAGCCTTTAACCACAGGTTAAATCTAAGCTAAGAACAGGCTCTCTTGGTGTCCCATAAGGCAAAGGTGATCCCAGGAAGGCCAGGCCTACGTGCCGGCACTGGGGAAGGACAGTTGCCATTAGCAGTTAAGTCACAGGCCAACCAGAATTTTGGTGCTAACTTCTAACTTATTCTGTGCAAGACTTGGAGAGGTTAAGAGTGTTGCCTAGCTCAGAAAATTCATGATCAAAATCTCATGAAGGAGAGCCCAAGACTTTATGATTATGAGTCCAGTATCTCAAGATTCTGGCATCTCTAGAGTCTGTGATTCTCAGATGCTAACGCCCATGATCCTGAGATCCTAGGAATCTAAGCTTCTGTAAATGCTTACAGTAACAGCTCTCCTATCCTCACCCCCCACTCTGCGACCCCTGCCATTGTGTTGGCATACAGGGTCCCTTCCTTCTCAGCCTCCTCTGCCAGACTGTGCACAAGTCATGTTCCCAAACACGCCAAGCTCAGTGGTGCCACAGTACCTTTGCACTAACTACTCCCGCTGCTTGGAACAGTCTTTTCTGCCTCATCTGACCCAGCTCGGTTTTTTCAGAAAGCCTTCCCTCCCCTGCCTGTAGCTCTCCAACTGGAAGGAAAGCCTAGGGGAAAGGAGGGGATTTTTTTCTCCTTAGAAAACAGACACAGGGTGCTAGAAACACTGATGTGCTCCAGGCAACCAGTGAGGACTGACATCAGGCTTTAAGGTCCAGGTTCTGCTGGTGCAGCCCTGAGCATCCTCCAGGAGAAGAGCAAAGGCTCCTCCAGGCATTAAGTCAGCTCTGTACTTGTGCAAATCACTGCTGCTCAGGCTGTGTGACCGGCTGCCTCAGCCTGGCTGATTCACGACTCAGGAGACCCAGCGGGCTTCACACACATATTTACATCCCAGCCCGCTGTCGGTGCCTGTCAGATCAGGCGGTTTGATGCTCTTTTCCTCAGCTCCAGAACACCTTCAGGCAATCTATTCTCAAAGGGAAGGATCCCGTGAAGGGGTGGGTGACAAGGCAGAACCCAAGCGCTCTGCCCTTAGCCTTTAGGTTTTTATTTCTTTATTGAGAGAGCAGGGGCTCAGAGGAGAGGCAGACCTCAATTTAATCCCTAGCGTGGCCGTTTATCAGCTGTGTGACTTTGGGCATGTGACGTAACCTCTCTGAGCCTCAGTTTCCTCATCTTTGAGATGGGAATAATGTTATCTACCTCTCTGGTTGCTGTAGGGTTCTGTGAGGTAATGCCTGGCATGTTATAAATACTTAATAAGTGGTCCTATTATTTGCTCATTAGTTTGAACCCTTTTGTTCCTCCCTTCAGAAGGAAGGGGGCTAGGCTGGGAGCAGAGACCCCTGCATCATTTGGGAAAGCCAGGCCTGCAGCAAATTGCCCTGGGACTTCCCCAGGCATAGGACACCGCCATCCCCCTTTGGAGGCCACTGACCATCTGGCCACTCCATATTCAATCCCCAACTCCCTTCCTATCCTAACGTGTCATCCATTTACTGGACAACCCCTTTTGGGGCAATTTCTATATGCAAGGGTTTATTTTTATTAAATCATTGAACCCTTATAAGAACTCTATTAGGTAAGGATTACTAGTAACTCATTTTATAGATGAGGAAACTGAGGCACAAAGAAGTTAAGTAACTTGTCCAGTTCAAATACATGCATACCTCTGAGATATCATGGGTTTGGTTCCAGACCACTGCAACAAAGCACATATTGCCATAAAGCGAGTCACATGAATTTTTTTGGTTTCTCATGCACATACAAGTTATGTTTACATTATACTGTAGTCCATTAAGTGTGCAATAGCATTATGTCTAAAAAATGTGTATGTTTATTGCTTTATTGCTATAAAAAATACTTTATTTTTTATAGCAATACTTTTGCTAAAAAATACTTTATTGCTAAATACTTTATTGCTAAAATACTTTATTGCTAAATAAAGTATTGCTAAAAAATAAAGTATTGCTAAAAAATACTTTATTGCTTAAAAAAAAGGCTGTCATCTGAGCCTTCGGCAAGTCGTAATCTTTTTGCTGGTGAGGGTTTGAAATATTGCGAGATGGGGTCTTCCTCTTCCCTGTTGCCCCCAGAGAGTCCAGCACAGCCCGGAGGGTTGTTGGCTGGCTGCATAGTACCTGGAACAGAAGTCTTTGGACTAAGGTTTGGAGATTTTTCTGGAAAATACCCAGAAAAACACAGTGGTGCTTCTGTTAAGCCTACCTAGGAGTTAAAAAAATCACTCTTTGTCTGGAACCCACTTTCTGAAGTTTCCACACAGTTGCTGACAGATGGTGGGCTCCTGGGCTCGCTGGTGTGTTTCACACACATCGTCCCAGTCAGTCCCCCACGGTCAACAGCACTGTGGTCATCGTTCACAGAAGGAAACCGAGGCTTAGCAACATGAAGATTCTTTCCTCAAGTCATTATAGCTTATGAATGGCAAGACCCAGACTCAATCCCAGGGGCAGGAGGCAGGTCAGAATCCAGGATTTGCCACATCCTGGATTGGCAGTGACTTTTCCTCAAAGTCACTGTTGACCTTCCTCAGCAACTTTGCCTGCTCAGTCCCCTCAAGGGTAAATGAAATAAGGCTGGGAAATGTGTCATCCTTTCCCCAGCAGCCCCCCTGCTGCTTCCTGGGGGTCAGAGAAAGCTGAGCAGACCACACTCCCTGCCCCCCAGACCCCGTCCCGACCACGGTGTCGGGAAATATTTTAGAGCCAACATTTCCCGGCTGTTGTGCACATGCACCAGGCACTGTCTTTAGCCCTTCACCTGACTTGTCACACTAAGTCCTCATCCGGACCTGGGAGGAAGGAACTAGCACAATGCCCACTGCACCGCTGAGAAAGCAGATTCAACTTGCCCAACATCACATGCCTAGTGGTGAAGGCTGGACCCAAATCCCATCTTTCTGACTCAAGTCCAGGGCCAGTATCCAGTCCCCTAGAACACAAACCTTTCTTGGGGCAAAATGGACACAGTGAACTCTGGCTCAAGGGGTAGACGTCGTGTTGCCTGAGTATTCACTCATTCACAGAGCATCCTCTGGGCCAGCTACTGCCTAGAGGGTGGGTTAGCTCAGAGAGGAAACCCAGCTCCCTTCCCTCAAGGACTCACAGACTATTAGTGGAGACCTGCAATACATAGATACATACACGGATTTATTCTATGATGTCAGGCAGTGAGTTTGTGTATGTGAAAAAAGCAAGCACAGTGAGGGGCAAACAGTGATGGGAGAGGGGACCTGGCAACTGTGATCTCCGGGCAGGGGTAATATTAACCACGGAGGGGCAGTGATGTCATCTGTCCAGTATGAAGGAGGAAGCTGCGGGCATTTGGGAAGCCAGAGACACAGTTGTGGATCTCGGGGGAAAACCCAGCAAAGGTTAGGCCTGTGGGCTGGTCTCAGCAAGGGGCTGGTCTCAGCAAGGGGCTGGGTTTCAGGGAAAGGCCCCGGGCTGAGAAGTGGAGTGAGGTGTTTGTTCAGCCTGGGATGGCACGACCATACAAACAGAGCAGGCAGCCCCCTAGAAGGTAGGTCTGCCCCCCACCCATCCCTCCCAGGAAGATTGGTCCTTTCAGCCAGGGAATGCCTGGCCTCAGCCATGAAACTGAGCAGCAATAGGGCCTGAGAAGGGGAGGGCCAGCCCAGTGGTGCCCCCTCCTCTCTTGCCCCAGGCAAAGCCTTTTCCATCCATGCTTCAGGTGCCAGTGGGACTGGAAGAGGCTCAAATTCAGGCCTGGGTTCTGGGTGGGCCAGAGCCATCTGATAAAACTCGCTAAATGCTCCGGTCTGCTGAGGCTATGCTGGATCGCAAGTGTAAACAAAAACACAATTAGCTGCTGGAAGCATTGTTTTTTGTTTGTTTGTTTTTAGGTTAGCGCCTAGGACTTAGGCCCTTGCCAGCATCTTGACATGGACGGCTAACATCGGCCGGCTCCTGGGCTTCCCTGCCCACCCTGCACTGGCCTTCCTCTTCCTTTAAAGCTACCAAAGGCCAAGCTGAGGGGATGCTATCAAAGTGCAGGATGTAGGTTAAGTACAGGTGCCTCAACCGCTGGCAGGAGACTGCAGGACCGGGCGGTGAACAGCCCTGCGGAAGAGCTGCCCCCTATAAAGTCTGCAACCTTCACAGCTGGCAGCTGCCAGTGTGATTCCTGCAGGCCTCTCGGAATTAGTGATTTTGTTCAGACCCCTTTATTTCAGCAACATATATCATCATATTCCTCTAGCGAGACTTACTTCAGAAAACCCAAGAAATATTACTTCCCTGATAGGCCCCCAATATTGACCACGTCGCGCTTTCTCACTTCATGTCACATCGTGTTCCTTTCATTCACGTGTTCCACTGGCAGAAGCTTCCAGAGTGCTTGGCACGCGGCAGGCCTGGTGCCCGGGGCTGAGCATGCGGACTATGTCAGAGCGCCATCCTCAAGAAGCTCACAGTGCAGTGGGAGGAAATAACTGAACAGATCACTTTCGTGCATTGAAATATGTTCTAAAAGTGGTTGTCACGAGGTGCTCTGATAATACAGTGCAGGATGGGACCAGCGTCACGGGATGACATTTGACTTTGAGGGGGGCTCTGCTATAGGAAGGTAAAGGGGACAGAAAAAAAGTGTCCCAGGAAGAAAAACAGCATACATAAAGGCCAAGAGGCATGAACGTGCACATCTGGCCAAGTGGTGAACGGCAGGCCGGCCGAATGTGGGTGACGGCCGAGCATGGGGGTGTGGATTTAGTGAGGGGAGAGGTCACTGGGTATGTGAGTGGTAGGCAGGTTGCAAGGGGCCTTAAAGGCTGGGCCAAAAACTATTAGGAAGTCATAAGGAAGCTTTACTTCAGGTGTCCTCTCACCTGAAGGTCTCTGAGCTTGTGAGAAATGAGCTGAAATGTCAGGAAGGGCCTTTTATCCATTTGTTAATTTAAAAGTGTACCGTAGCAGCAAAAGGAACTGCCCCCTCCAGAAAGCCAAGCAAGTGAGGTTTTCATTTTTTCCCCCCCCAATAATACAAGTCATTCTATTATTTATTATTATGGGTTCCTCATCCAGCCCCAAGCCTCAATCAGGCCTATCCAGGGTCTCTAAAGAGGGCCGGGGACCATTGCTTGAGCCAGCAGGACACGGAAGGAGGTGGCCCAAAGGTGGGCCTGGCCTCCTCCAGGGCCACTGAAACCCATCCTGACCACATGCTGACTTTGCCTGGCACGTGATGAGTTCCTTGTTCCCCCAGAACATCTGGAGTTAAAGCAGCCAGGCCTGATGCTCTCAACACGGAAATAACTCATGGGTCACCTAGGTGTGAGGCCAGCTTGGTCTCTGAGCAGAATCTGGCCTGGTACCCAGACTTCTGCAGAGAACTCAGCACATAGAATCAGTCCTGTAAGCAGCAGCCTGTGTTGGTCTCCAGCTTCAGAATCTGGGCTTTTTGTCATCTTTCTTGAATCATTCATTCACTCATTCAGTGAAAATATGGAGGACATAGTGTCAGACACCCATCCTCAGATAAGATTCAGTCCCTGTCAAGCCGGGCCCTGAAAGGTGTCGTATCAGAACTCCAGGTATGGATGGGAGTCCGCATCCCTATGACTGTTTAAGATGCCCATAGCCCAGAAAGCCACGCACGGAAGCCTGGTCATAGTGAAGTGACTGTGACCAAAAGAGGAGGAGGTGGCTCTGGGGGAAGCAGAGAGAAGGGAAGGAGGAGAAGGGAACTTAGGCTGTCTGCGTACCTACTGTGTGCTTCAACTACATTATCTCATTTCATCTTCACAGTGATCCCATGAGATGGGCCAACTGGCACCCAGAGGCTAGGAGGAAGGTGAGGGGGCAACTTCAGGAACCTCAGAGAGTTTGGGGTCCTCCTGCCAGAGGGGAGAGCTGGAACACTGAGAAAATGTCAGAGGAAACCTCAACTTTCTGCAGGCGAAACACGTCCACCTAACCCTGATGTGAACCTCAGCCAACTCCAAGGACTCCCCAGCACTCGCGGGTAGGACAGCATTGCTATTTACTGCTGCGGGCACAGCCAGGTGGGAGAGACGCCCCTTCCCGGGGGACAGCTGAGTCTTCCCCAACTGTGGCCACCTCCCTCTGTTGCTAATCCACCTGGGACTGGACAACCCCGCCCAGAGGCATGTCTCTAAAGTCTGGGCAGGACACTGAGGAACCAGGATAGTTGAGTGGTACTTTTATTGCTTTTTTCCCACTGACTCTGAAAGAGCAAAAAGCTGGCGGGACACCAGCTGGGTCTGCTGATGGTATTCACAAGCATCGTTTGGCTTTTTGATTCTGGCCTGGAATCCACAAAAGCTGGATCGAGCAGGACGACATTGCGTGAGGAGAGGGAGCGGGGGTTTGCTCAGAGATGAAGTGATGCCAGAGAAGAAATGAGTGAACCGGTTACTATGGAGAGCAGCAGGGAGGGTGGAGAGAGGGTGCACGTGTGGGAGGTGACCGTGAGGCAGAGGAGGAGACTACCGCGGTGGAGCTGAAAACAAAGCTTCTCTCTCCGAAGCCTGCTTAGCAATATGGACAGCCTGGTCAGGAGCAAAGAGAACTCCAGACGGGGCGATGACCCCACGGGGAGTGCAGAGATGTGCACGTGACTTGAGGCTGAGGGAACAGGGCTGCTGGGGCGGGAGGGATTAATTCCCGCCTGGCACCACCTAACCCAAGGGTGCGAGTGTCTGGTGAGGCTGAAAGGCAAGAATGCAGGCGAGAGCTCTGGCTCTCTCATCTGCCATTGGTGCTTCAACCAGATGGAGCCAGAGGGAGGCTGTTTCTGGCCCAGATCCCAGGATTGGTAGGGAGGGCCTTGGCTGCCCAGACACCAAAGAAAGGCTTGCATCCCATTCAAAGCAGGATGTTGGACAACTAGCTAATAATTCTCTGCCCCTGTGGCCAGAGGGAATGATGCCATGGTTATTTACCCTTTGTGCATCTTCTCAGAGTCTGATGAAACCTACAGGTCTTTTCCCCAGAAAAAAAATGCATACACACACACACATGCATGCACGCATGCAAACACATAGACACCGCCTATTTCAAGGGGGTCAGGAAGTCTCCAGTGACCATTCATGGTTCTTCTAGGACTCTATGGGCTTTGATTAAAACCCCTGACCACCTCATCAAACCACTCCTCCAATCCACTCCCCTCCATCCCTATGTGTTCTATCGCCTACCCTGTATGGTTTTTCTGGAAGTATTTTTAACTATCTAAAAATTACATTAATCCTTATTTGGTTATTTTAATGTTGTCTGTGTCTACAACTAAAATGTCAGATCTATATAAGCATGGGATTTTTCTCTCTACTAACTTCTAGTGCTGAGACAGTACTTGATACTTGGTAGGGGAGCAATAAATATTTTTTTAAACAACCTTTGCTATTCTGGACTTATCAATTCCTATCAACTGTGAGGAATTGGTGGAGTGTTGGGAATCTTGGTGGAAAGTTCTGTATCTTCTCCCAGCGCCTGGTAGAGAGGGCAGGGCTGGTATACCTGAAGCCTGAGTTTTAGTAGACAGACTTCCAAGAGTCGATGGGAAAAAGAGCTGTGATTTCATGGAATACAGCTTTGGAAAGAAGCCCTTGGAACAAAAATTCTGCTTGTACAATAAGTGATGATCCAAAACAGGAAGAACACAGCAATCCCAGAAAAATCAGACCCTGGGGAAACCTTCAAGGGGCTCTTATTTCTAAAAGACTGTGTAGGGAGCTTCCCTGGTGGCGCAGTGGTTGGGACTCCGCCTGCCAACACAGGGGACATGGGTTTGAGCCCTGGTCAGGGAGGATTCCACATGCTGTGGAGCAACTAAGCCCACATGCCACAACTACTGAACCAAAAATAAATAAATAAGAATAATAAATTTAAAATAAAAAAGACTGTGTAGAGAAAATAGGAGATCCAAAATCACAGTTTACTGGGATCTGCAAGAGCAGAGCTAAGAAGATGAGTAAGAAGGGGCCTGTGATTGGGGCCAACGGCATTTGTATGAGATGTCCAAGAGAAAGCATGGCTCCCTAGCTTCCATTCTGCAGCTCACCTCTGCGCCCTCGAGAATAATGCTTGATTTGAAGGGAAGAGAAGGAAATTAACATTTATTAAATAACTGTTATGATCCCGCACTAAACTGCTCCACACATTACAGGCATTAATTAATCTTCAAAACAATCCTGAAGGAGCTATTGGTATTTGCATTTTATAGATGAGAAGACTGAGGTTTTAAGCATTTGCCCAAGATTGCATACTTAATAAGCAGCAGAGGCTGGATTCAAATCCGTATATGTCTTTCTCCCAAGTGAGTTTCTGCCACGCCCACTGCCTCCCCTCTGTAAATCTTAGAGGTCATGACGTGGACCGCTGCCCTGGGCATTACCACCTTGTGCCAGCTGTGCCTGAGCTCACTGGGCAGTAGGTGGAAGTGCAGGAGGGAATAGTCACCACAGGAGACACCAATTGTGGGCCAGTAAGCACTTCCTAGGCATTTCCCACAACTATCCCATTCATTCCTCACAACAAGCTGATAGGGAAGTTTATTTTAAATTATTGTCCCTATTTTAAAGATGAGAAAACTGAAGTACAGAGGCATCAGGGTAAGTCACCAGCTTATAATTGGCAAGCTTAAGTTTTGAAAGCAGGCATTCGGTCTTTTCTGGGTGTTTACTAAAAATGGATGTGAAGAGAGTGCCTGACTACTCCCAGGGAACTCCAGCTTCCCGGCCGAAAACACCAGAACTCAGGGCACTGAGATCCACTAGAGACAATATCACTGAACTAATATACAGAAGAAAGGGGCTGGAAAACCAGATGGACACTTGGGATTTCAACCCAAGAAAAGGGAAAGGATTGGTCACATTGCAGGCAATTGGATTTAATACCAAGCACAGGTAAGATTTCCTTTTTAAGAGAGGAAGAAAGATGTTCCAGGCACATAAAACCAGCATGTGTACGTATCCTGAAAATGGAAGGAGTATGGTGCTTAAGATTGGCTGAAGCCCCCGCAGCCAGGGCAGAGGGTGCCCGGGTGGAGGGGGTGAGAAGGAGTGAGTGAGAGGGAGGGAGGGGCAGACCCTGTACATCATGTTTAAGAGGCTCGTCTTGATCCAAAGAGCAAGGAGCACGATTGGAAGAGGGTGGGTTTTGAGAGCTTACCTCGTGAAATGGTGATTCCTAGGACCCAACACAGGTTTATCAGAACAAAACACTAAACGGAACACATTTCTTTCCATTAAGCCTTGTTAGTGCCTCAGGTCAGGGAAATTCAGGGAAACATAAATAGTAATAATAATAATAAATAATAATGACTACAAACAGTAACAATACAAAATTCTGAAAGTGTAGTATAATGGTTACATGGACAGATCTGTGCATGCATACTGTTTCCCCACTTACTAGTGTGTGAACATGGCCTATATTTGTTCCACCTCACTGGACATGTGGTCTAAGGTGTAAAATGGAAATAATAATAAAAACTACCTTACAGAGCTGTTGTGAGGTTAAAGAGTTAATGCATGTAAAGCTTTTAGAAGAGTGCCTGGCAGGTATTCAACACTTAGTGTTACCTATTATTACTATTGTTAGTAACTTATTGAGCACTTATGATGCATTAACTACATAGTGCTAAAGATTTTACACGCATTATCCAATTTAAGGACTGTGGTGGTATTAAAATATGTCCACACATGGAAGCAACCTAAGTGTCCATCGACAGATGAATGGATAAAAAAGATGTGGTACATATATACAATGGAATATTACTCAGCCATAAAAAGAAACGAAATTGAGCTATTTGTAGTGAGGTGGATGGACCTAGAGACTGTCATACAGAGTAAAGTAAGTCAGAAAGAGAAAAACAAATACCATATGCTAACGCATATATATGGAATCTAAAAAAAAAGGTTCTGAAGAACCCAGGGGCAGGACAGGAATAAAGACGCAGACAGAGAATGGACTTGAGGACATGGGGAAGGGGAAGGGGAAGCTGGGACAAAGTGAGAGAGTGGCATGGACATATATATACTACCAAATGGAAAATAGATAGCTAGTGGAAAGCAGCCGCACAGCACAGGGAGATCAGCTCGGTGCTTTGTGTCCACCTAGAGGGGTGGGATAGGGAGGGTGGGAGGGAGACGCAAGAGGGAGGAGATACGGGGATGTATGTATATGTATAGCTGATTCACTCTGTTATACAGCAGAAACTGACACACCATTGAAAGCAATTATACTCTGATAAAGATGTTAAAAAAATAAGTAAAATATGTCCACAAAGTCTTTGATACTTCTCTTTTCAGGAAATGGAAATTGATTCCTTTCCCCTGAGTGTGGGCTGGACTCAGTAACCTGTTCCTAATGAACAGAGTACGGCAGAAGTGGAACTGTGTCACTTCGGAGCCTAAGTCATGAGAAACATCGCAGCTTGGTCATTGTCTCTTGGATCACTCCTTCTGGGGGAAGCCAGCTGGCATGACATGAAGAAAGATCCATGCGGGCCCTCCAGCCACAATCAAGCCTACAGATGACTGCAGCACCAGCCAACACCTTGCCTACGGCCTCATGATTCAGAACCACCCAGCTAAGACGCGCCAGGGTTCCTGACCCTCAAAGATTGTGTGTGATAAGAAATGTTTGTAGTTTTAACCTGTGAAGATTGGGGTAACTTGTCATGTAGAAATAGATAACTAATACAGTGATAACTTAAATACAATAGATAACTAATACAAAGTCTCCCTTCCTATCCTTTGGAAAGGTTGTAAGCTCAAAACATAAACGAGTAAAGTAATCAGGGAAGGTAGCAAACCAGAGACTACATGTCTTGTCTAACAAAGGCACCTGCTACCCAATTCCAGCTGACTATTATCAATACTAAGTATTTTTCAAGAGAAGCCGGAAATCTGGATATCTTGGTGAGAAATCTCCTGATTTTTAATATGAGTTCAAAGTTTTTCAATGCTGTGCTGACCAAAGAAAACATTTGCCAGAAAGCCACCACTGTGAAACATCTGGACTGGACGCTTGAAATACAATCAAGTGAAATAGTCACTAATTGAATAACTATGTCTAAAGGGATTGATTCACGGCTCAACATCAACATGAAAGGGGTTTCTGGCAGCAGGTGAAAAGCTCTGTCTTTAGCTCCATCTCAGATATATATTTTTTTTTCTTGATAGCTTAGATAGAGAAGGTGTACACATCAAAATTTGTGACTGATAAGAGGGTGGGGGGAATTGTGATAGATCCAAAAAAAAAACCCCCAAAACCCCCAAAAAAACCTTTAACAAGAAGGAATGGGTCAAATCTAACAAGGCGACACTTTACAGACGTAAAATTGGAAGCCGTGTACCTGTGCTCTCAACTCAGGTGCACAAGACAGGAAGTGAGAACCAAAATATCCTGTTGGCCCTGTAGCAGCTCCTGTGGGAAGGGATGGAAGTTGAAGTGAGAAATGCCCATTGGCCTTGGATGGGTGGGAAGGTCCCAGAAGCAGAGAGGAGGAAGAAGGTGAATCAGGCCTCGGGGGAGCCTGGCAGCAGCTGAAGGGCAAAGGTCCCAGCTTGTTGTCAGTGTCAGGAAGGCACAGCTGAGGTCTGCAGCTGGTACCTAGGGCAGGTATGGCATGAATCCCATCCTAGGAAGCTGACAGCCAACAACAGTTGAAAACTCAAACAGAAGACTCTCCAGCAGAGAACACAGCTTATCTACCTGGACCAGGGGTCAGGGGCTTGGTCACACAGGAAAAGCAAGAACCCAGTTATAAAGGCCAGCATCCAAAACACAAGTTGGAATCACTTGCTGCTGTCATCATCCAATTTATTCCGGAGGCTTGCTTCATTCAGATGCATGGGAGGGGGAAAGAGAAAGAGTCCAGATGAGACCCATGATGATGAGTACCTGGGGATTCACTGTATTTGGTACCTGGGTAGAGTCCCCAGACTTCAGCTTTTGGATCTCATTTCCATTCTTTTTTTTTTTTTTTTTTTTGCAGTACGCGGACCTCTCACTGTTGTGGCCTCTCCCGTTGCGGAGCACAGGCTCCGGACGCGCAGGCTCAGCGGCCATGGCTCACGGGCCCAGCCGCTCCGCGGTATGTGGGATCTTCCCGGACCGGGGCACAAACCCACGTCCCCTGCATCGGCAGGCGGACTCTCAACCACTGCGCCACCAGGGAAGCCCCTCTTTAATTTTTTTTGGAGTATTGTTAATTTACACTTTTGTGTTAGTTTCAGGCATACAGCAAAGTGAATCAGTTATACATAAACATATATCCACTCTTTTTTAGATTCTTTTCCCATATAGGTCACAACAGAGTACTGAGTAGAGTTCCCTGTGCTACACAGCAGGTTATTATTAGTCATCTATTTTATATATAGTAGTGTGTATATGTCAATCCCAATCTCCCAATTTATCCCTCCCTGCCCATACCCCCAGTAACTGTAAGTTTGTTTTCTACATCTGTGACTCTATTTCTGTTTTGTGAATAAGTTCATTTGTACCCTTTTTTAAGATTCCACATACCCATTTCCATTCTTAAATATGCTTGTCATTCCTGGCTTTGATGTCACTAGGAAAATCTGTGCTGTCACCAGGCTAATCGTGCCTAGACTCAAGTTGGCTGAATGGTCACGAAATAGGCTTGGAATAGGTCATGCCCAGCTCTGGTTCTATCTATTGCCCGTCCCCCTCTATTGGAATCATGTCATGAGTTTATACCACTGAGTTACGGATCTAAAGAGCTATAGACTCTGAATTCGTGCGAGGAGTGGGGATAAGCGCCCCACTCTTTAATGGCTAAAGGTAGGCTGGGGCAGGAACCCAGATGGGTTTCGGATACAGGACACAGGAAGGCAGTCGTGAGCAGAGGGGGCAGACAGCGTCCGATTAGGGAAGATGCAAGCTGTGAGGCTGCTGCCTTGTTTTAAGCTGTCATGGAACAGGGAGCTGCGGGACAGTTTTGAACAGCAGCATAATGTCCTCACAGCTTTCCTGCGGCAAGATCCTTCCATCAGTTAGTGTGTATTCTAAGAGATGGGAAAACACAGACTGGAAGTGGACAGGGGAGGCGAGTAAAGGTGGCTACACTCGTCTCAGAGATGACCAGTAGGGCCCCAGAATCCCACACACCAAAGCTTTCAGGCCACTTAAAGTTTTCACAGTACACTTAAGCTCCTTCTTCACTTTTGCTTGTTTGATGCCTAATTTCAAGTCTCAGAAAGTTCTCCCTTTGGGGGCTCAGCAATGCTATGAAGCCTTGCTGATCCCCCAAAGACTAGGTTGGATGCCTTCCCCTCATACTCCAGTGTTTCCTAGTCTGTCTCACCGACTAGATCAAAAGCTCCTTGAGGGCTGCGCCCACAGCTTCCTCAGTTATAGCTCTGGTGCCTAGGACTGAACTTGGCCTAGAGAACGTGATCCAGAAGAGATTTTTGAAAAGAAGAAGGAGTGCTTCTCTCCTCTCTCCGGGAGGGGACTGCACGAAGCTCACCCACATCACACGAATTCTTTCTCGTTTCTATCAAAACACTCAAGGGACCATTTGCAGGACTGGAGAGCTGTCCACATTCCTCCATGAAGCCAGCTTAAAACACACCCAGACATACTCAGACACACACCCACACCCACCCACAACCCCCCCACACACACACCCTTAAATTGATGAAATTAAGTTCTTGGGATGTGAACAGTAAGGCAGACAAGTCCAGCTCTCTGGAAGGATCTCTACCTGACCTACTGCAGATCTCCAAACCCCTTACGGTCAGGCGGAAGGGTGTTTCTGGATCCTTTGCAATCCTGAAGAGGATTGGGAAATCATGATGTGTTTGACCTCAGAAATTCCAGGCCTGGGAGTCCAGAGTACAGAGAAAATAACTCTTCTCCTCAATGGGAAATGAACAAATAAACACACAAACCCAGATCAGCCTCCTGAACGTGGCAACTAAATGATTTGGCAGGGAGGCAAAGTGTGGACTCAGGCCCCTTGAATCCACAGGTAGTGTGAGCTCCCTGCAGGGTTTGGTGCTGGGCAGCACGGTCAGGCTGGCTGTTCCTGGCTCTCTGTTCGAAAGGCTCAGGCCCCAGTCCTAACTGTGCTGCCTCTTGTGAGGCTTGAGGAGGCTGAGTAGGGACCACTCCAGGTTCCCCTTTGACGTTCTGGACATAAAACACATCTTCTAGGAACAAGAATACTAGGGTCCCTCTACTAGCGAATAGTCTTTTCTGTTATTTTCATCAAACATTTCACTTTTATGTGTTTAATATCCCCATTTAAAGTAGTAAACAAGAAAGAGGGTGGGTTACTTTGCATACAGTAGAAAAAGCACTTTAAGCAAACTTTTATTGAGAACCTCTTATATGCCGGGCACTAAGCACTGAAGAGACACAGTCCCTGGTCTTGGGGAGTTCCTAGCCCAAGAGGAGACAGATAGGACAAGAGACAAAACAATTCCATTCTAAATGGCGAGTGCAATACAATAGAGGCGCGGACACACAGCTCAGGGGACTCCCAACAACTTAGTCTTGGTGAGAGTAAAGAAGGGCTTTACAGGAGAGGTGGCATCTCAGTTGGGCTTTGAGGGATGAAGAGAAGTTTGCCAGGTGGACAGAGGTGAGACTCTCCTTCTAGTTAGAGTAATAGCATGGACCAAAGCCAGAAGGTGTGACATAGGCTTACACATTGAGTAAATCAAAAGTCATCACATGTGGCTGGCATGGAATTCTCCATGGAAAGAAGAATCAGGCTGGAGAACTGGAAAGCAAATAGTAAGGCAACAGAAGAATCACACAAGCATGATTTATTTTGTATCACCTTGGGAACACTACTCTTCAGTGTGTTTCTAGAACGTAGATTGCCTTTAAATGAGCCAGTCCGGTGGAATTAGATTTCTTTCCTTCTTGCCTGTGAAATGTAAGCAATGTACTCGATATTCTCAGGAAAAATAACTATCGTCATCAGGGGTATAGACATGTTTTAATCTGCGATGACAGTTTGTCTTGAATCATAAACTGCTTTTATCTTATGGAGCCAGGCTTTGATGGCGGGTGGCTTCCTCTGACTGGCTGCCATGCCGAGCAGAACTTCAAAGCAACTGAGAGCAAGATAACGAGCTCCTTTTGTCAAGGTGCCCGCAGGCCTCTGAGTGGTGCACGGAGTCATGTGAGATGCAGGACATCAGCCACAGTGCTTGCCGGGAAGGACTTCACAGGGCATCATCCCGGGGCCTAAGTCCTCCTCTTCACGGATAGTGCCAGCATCCCAAAAAATCCTTGGGGAACTCGAAGTCTCTGTCCTTTTGCAAACCTGAAGTGCGACATTGTGATGCACCTGCCTTGCAGCTGCAGGCAGGAACAGAGACTGCAGGAGGGAAACGGGAAGATATGAAGGCCTCTTGTAGTGCGGCTGGCATCTGACAAGGAGCCTCAGGTGTCCCTGTGGGCCCCAGGGATGGTGTGATGCTTGATTTTCTTTGGAGTTAGCACAACTCTGGAAGGTGGGCGCTTCTCTTTTCCCTGCCCCAGGCATTCCCCTGAAGAAAGTGAGCCTTGGAACCAGGAAAGAACGGTGGTCATTTAGAAAGAATCACGCTCTCCTTAGGGCAGAAGGGATGATAAAGCTGAAACGTGGTGTGGAGGACACGATAGGACATAGGGCTAGAAGCAAGGACCTGGACAGTGGAGGGGGATGCAGAAAACCAAGGCATACCTGTAATCAAGCACTTGACCTTGACCTTGAGACATCCTTCCCAGAGCATCTTACAGGAAGGGCCTTCAACAGGCCGCTTATCCAATCCTTCACTGCTGTGTGAATCCACCACACCACATTTCTGATAAGGAGTTCCTGCTTTGTTTGATTATCTCCTGTCCCAGAGAACTCAGTACCTCACAGAGCAGCTCATTCTTCTATTCAGTGGCTCTGGCTGAGAGAAAATGCTTCTGTTGCTGACTCCCAGCACCTGTTCCCAGGGGATGGTGTGCCACGTGCAGGATCCAGGAAACGACACTGAGTCCCTTCCAGGCAGCCTCCCTATTTCGAGGAACCCGTGCCCAGGGATGCCAGGCAGATGATAAGCTAATGCCTGGCAGCAAGAGGAGGGTGCTCCCATTTCGCATAGCCTCCCTGTGAGCCGGGGTGTTTCTTCTGGAAAGGAGGGAGTGCATGCATGCGCAACACGGAGCCAATTATCTCTGCTCCAGGAAATGGGGATGGCATCGATCACTGCATTCCCTGGGGAACCTGGGCTTCAGTGCCCACACCTCCGCCCATACCATCTATCTGCAGATGGGTCAGGCAGGCGGCTAGATCAGCTGGATTCAACTCAGCTGCTTTTATTGTTGTGTCCTCCCTAGGGGAAAAGCAATGCACACGAAATACAGGAAGACAGGGGAACAGGAACAAGTGCTAAAACACTCAAAGGTTGGCGTGAGCCTGGGTCCTGAAGGAGTTAAGGGGCAAACAGCACCCAAGGGCGTGGGTTGAACACTCCATGCTAGAGATTTAAGGAGAGTCTGACTTTATGGAAACACGGCTCCACCCAAACCTAACCCAGCTCTCAAACTCTATGCTCATGACCATATCCTCATTCAAGTGTGACTCTGCCTTATCTCAGCTCTGATTACAACCTAACTCTGACTTCACCTCGACCTTGATCTCCTGTTGACCCCAACCATCACTGACCCCACGCTGGTGACTCCGCCAGCCATGACTTGGCCTCACCTTGAACACGCCCCAGACACACCCAACCCAGCCCTCAGTGGACCTTGACTCTGCTCCCAGTCCTAAGTCTCTTTCAGAGGGCAGAGGGTGGCAGGGTCCTGCCTGCAACTGGGGAATAGATTCTCAGCCACAGAACTGCTTTGCCATGCTGTGTGTCTCCTTTCCACCCCCACCTCCCCACACTAGTACACTTCATGTGGTCCAGACACCTTCTTCCTCAGAGAAGTTTGAACAAGAAAAAGCCTGACTTGGTTACCTGTCGCTTCTGCACCCCGAGTCGGGGGACCTGGCTGCAGGCACTGGCCGTCCCCCGTATTTCCCACCTGCTCCGTGCTGGGTAACAGGAGGAGGTGTGTGGGGTTCGGGCGGTCAGTCAGGCAGGGTGGATATAGGGTATCTCTTCTTCCCCTCCCTTCCTTTGTTTTAGTTTTCTAGGTTATGAAGGAGACATGGGAGGAAATCACTGCATCATTGTTTAAAAATCATTTGATTTTGTTCCAACTGTATTTAAATCATTCTGAAGACAAAACGAAGACTGCGGTTATGTCCTCAGCAGAGACCAGTTAGATAAATCCTTTTCAAAGTGAATTTGAAATGGCTAGACTTTGGAAGAAATTCGGTGGAAGTGGAGAGGGTAAGTCTCGCTGCCCGGGATTGGGGGTTGAGTGGGGGTGATCGGGGTGGGGAGGGCTTGTGCACGTGACGCCTTGGCTTGGGGTTTCTTCCTCCTCCAGCCACACGGCATGACTTTTCAGGATTTAGAGCAAAGAGAACCACATGGAAGAAAGAGGGCTCTTTGTTGGGAGTCCAGTTTCCAAGATCCGCAGAACAGGAAGGGACAATATTTTCTCCTTAGAAAAATTAGAGAGAAGCAATGAATGCAGACCACAAGTGGAAGCCCTCTGAGGGCCTCTTTTATTCAATCTATGAGCTAGAAAATGTCTTTCAGTGCCCAGGAGCTATCAGAGCAGGGGGAGAAAGTTAACATTTCCCAAGAGTGAAAAAATGTCAAGATTGATAAAGTAGTGAAGGATAAGAGTTCTATTTGGCAAGGAAGAAATATGACTTTCACCTAAGTGGGGTCGTGTCTCTTTTATCCTGTGGCTTGGACTCCTGCACTTCTGTCTTTCTCTGTGCAGGCAGCTTTACTGATACACTAGTCCTAACCCAATTTTTAGCTCCTTCTATGTGGTGCTTTACTATGGGCAGAGCATCAACAGTCCTGCCAGACCAGAAGCCTAGTATCTCATCCCATAGAGGTTTCTATTAGAGACCTGAAAGTCCCAATGAGTCACAAGTGGATCAACTTTTCTTTATAGTATGTCTCCCTATTGTGACTTTCTTATTGCGAATCACTGTGTAGCTTACTTTGCCATTTTAATAAAAATCACATCTATTAGAGAAATAGGTAGGTCACTGAATCTTAAAATAATAACCACTGTTTACTGAGTATCTACTATGGGCCAAGCATCTAGGCTGGATTAGCAGCTTCTGGGTTTATTGTAAAAAAACCTCCTTCATTAAGTAAGAGAATAATCCTCATGATGTTTGCAGCTCTCACAACATAAGAGTCTATCATAATGACTGGGCCCAGTGATGTACTGTACATCTGATTTTTCATGCTGCCATCTGGGGACAGCTACCAAATTGCAGGTGAATGTTGAACTATTCCATCTCCATAGGGCTAACATTTTATATGAAGTACACTAAGAGCTGGTAAACATCATGAAACACTGGTATCTCCAGCCCCATTTCTATCTCCAAAGTCAGAAATGGTCCAGTATCTGTAAGCTATTCTAGCCATGTTGCAAGGAGGGGATGGTTCCAGGTGCCACTGTGGTGCAATAAAGGCAAAACTGAACATGAGGGGTCATAGGATTAAAATGTCATAAAAGTTGGGGTTCAGAACATGGCCAAAACTATACTCTATAGTGACAGCCATCAAAACTAATATGAAAATCAGAATCATGGAGGATGCCCAAGATAAAAGGCAGCAGAAAAGAAAGGACATGAAAGTTCTTACACACAGTCCGGGGTCATCTCTTTGGCCAGTGGGTGTTCCCATCTTTTCCTTTTGGAAAGCCCAGAGCCTTGTCCCCATGGGTGCAAATCTTCAGATCCTTCCCAAGAGAGTGAATCCAGAAGGAGTATTATCCATGGGGGATATGTGCAGAGGTGAGGGTCCTGGGGCCAGGTCGGACCAGGAGGCAGACTTACCTAGGACAGCCTCCAGCAGGATCACTGGAGAAAGACTCCTAATCAGAGTCAAGGAGAGAAGCAAGCTCAATGTCAAGGTGCTGAGCCTACGTGGATGTGAGCCAACAGATTCCCAAACCTGGGAGCTGGGAACAGGTTGGGATTCTACACATGCGACTGGCTGAGGCAAGCTGCTCAGGCCAAGGCCGTGTAGGGAATGAGTGCTGGAGGACAGCAGTGTGTGGGACTGGCTTTAAGGGCTGGCATCCAGCCAGCAGTCATCTCCCTTTGTAATCACATGGTTTTCCGACAGACCAGGCAAAGCGCTGGAGCTGAATAGTTGAAAGCATCCTCCCCTCAGATCAGCAAATTGTCCCTTGAGGAAAAAAGACCAGGCAATGCCTACAAAGGAGAGGCAGTTAGGGAAGCTGCTTCCCACTGCTAGAATGGCCACCCCGGAGATATAACCTGCACCCCTTGAGGACACACATCTCTGCTCTGCAGAACCAGCAGAAAAGAGCAAAGGCTACTTGGCTTCAGCTCCATTTATTATTATTCAGAAATAGTACTGCAGAGCTTTCCTAAAGTCAGCTGCATGATGTAGCCAGCCAATGCCGCAAGATGATTTATGGGACAGGAGAGGAGATATTCCCCGTGACTGCTATTATCCAGACATGGTCAGAGAACACTCCCTGACAAGGGAAACACAGAGCTTTATTTGACCACTGAACTTTAATAAACCTAAGAGGAGGGCAAAGTGGAAGAAGGAACATGTCCAAACAAAGGTTTACTAGGCTAAAGGAAAAGGGACCATCCCCCAGGAATGACTGTGGAGCAGCATTGAGTCGAAAGCTGGAAGCCGTGGTTGGCTCCAGAGAAGACAGAGAGGAGGAGGCCTGGCGAGAACTCTCAGTTGTTCCCATTCGATGTATTGAGTGGAAGCCCCACCTCCACCATTCACAACTTGAACAAGCGTGTCCTGGACATCCCCTTGGAGACACTGTGTCTGAGATATGACCCTCTTCCTGAGGAGTTTACAATATAACAGGTCAGAGAAAATGTATGAAAAAGTACACAGAGAACCAGACGAATAACTAAAAAGTATATGTGTGTGTGTGTGTGTGTGTGTGTGTGTCTGTATTTGCCATGTGGCCTAGAGGAATGTTCCCCTCAATGGACAGATCACAGAGCACCAAAGACCCATGTCCTCTATGGAAGGAGGTGCTCCAGACAGAAAGAAGCATGCGTACACTGTCAGACCCTCCTGAGACTCGTCATCTCTTTGGGGTCACCCACTGTGATTCCCATTCTCCCAGTTAACAAAATGCTTCTTGAAGAAATGAAGAGCCCAGCCCCTCACACTCTGTGTAGACGGCTAGCGAGGCACTCAGGTCCACCTCCTAGGCACGAGGGAGGATGTGCTGTGTTCTAGCACTGACCTAACGTGATAACAGTCCCTAACAGGCCAAAGTTGGTTTCCATGGCTTCTCAAGCCCCCATCCTCATCCACCGACCATGAGCTCTTTGAGGACAAGGGTACATGCAAGCAAGAAAGTGGCACAGCGCCTGGCTTAGGGCAGAGTGCTATGAAGGAACCACCTGATTTTGGTCAGTTACAAGCTGGGTGCCTAGATGCTTCACAAGGCAGACACACAACCCAGACAAGCTGGCTTCGAATGGGCAAAACAGCAATGGCCCACGAAGGAATTCGCATCCCAATCACCGAGTCTGCCACTTTGGACCTGGTGGTGACGCACTGAGGTGTCAGTATGGATTTTTAGGGGTAAGATATCTTTAATTAAAAACAGCCCTGGGCTTCCCTGGTGGCGCAGTGGTTGAGAGTCCGCCTGCCGATGCAGGGGACGCGGGTTCGTGCCCCGGTCCGGGAAGATCCCACATGCCGCGGAGCGGCTGGGCCCGTGAGCCATGGCCGCTGAGCCTGCGCGTCCGGAGCCTGTGCTCCGCAACGGGAGAGGCCACAACAGTGGGAGGCTCGCGTACCGCAAAAAAAAAAAACAAACAAAAAAAACCGCCCTGGTACCACAGGTTGAAGGTGATGCGAGCGTTTTCTTCTAAATGCTACTGCCAAGCAACAAGGCCACAGCTCTCTGGCTCCTGCGCACTCACCCCCAGCTGTTGGCTTGTGGAGGACACAACAATGCCCTTCTCGTAGGCTCCCAACTCAGGGCCAGTAGCCTCATCTCCTGAGAAAGAAGTCTAGTCAGCCCCCAGGTTCCTGGAGCTCGGTCTCCCCAAGGGCGGTCTGTAACCCTTCCCCTACACCGGGGCAGGCTCAGTGGGCTGCAGGGCCTTTCCTCATAGTCTGGTCTGGCCCAAAGGCAAGGCCTAGAAAAAGCTCAGGGCACCACCTGGACACAGTCGTGGGCCTCATCAGCCTTCTATCTCCACCTCGGCCTGTATGTGCTGACAAGGGGCTCTGGGGGACCCCAGGTCCCTCTTTGCCCATGCCCACCCCAGCTCTGCACTCACTCCACCACATCCTGCATTTTATTCAGCAATGACCTGGATTCTAGCTTTGTCCCTAAATCACTGTGTGACCTTGAACAAGGCACTTCCCCTATCTGGGCCTCGGTTCCTTATCTGAAAAATAAAGGCACTGGACTAAGCAGGTCCCCCTGCTCTCAGTGTCTGGGGCCTGACTCCCCATGAGCCTCTAGTCTTTGTCTGAGGTCCTCTCCATCCCTCCTGCAAACAGAAATGAACACACTGACAAGCGCACAACTAACGCTTAAACTCCATCCAAGCAATGAGAAGTTAAACTTTAAGCCGACCTGCATTATGAGGGTTAGGTCCTGAGGCACTGTGAGCTGGGACCAATATGCAGGGATCCAGCATCCTCCACCCACTCCCCACCCTCCCTGGGTCCTCTCTGTGCTCCAGGGGCTGACCTGCGGGGAGATCAGAGGGAAGGGGGTTATTCCCCCAGTATCTCCCTGTGGGGTACCCTCTTGGGCCTGCATTGGGAGGGACCACTGCTGTTTCCAGCCCCAAGGTCTTGCACTGTCCCTTGTGGCTTCCCTACCCCCTGCTCACATTGTGTAAATAATCTCTGTTATTAACTCTCCTCAGATTCTCCAATGTGAGAGTGCTACCTGCTTCCTGCCAGGACCCTGCAGTTAGGGGACCGCGGATCTGTTCCTGCAGTCAACGGACAGAGGTCCATATGGAAAACAGGAGGATGGAGAAGGGAGTTCAGAAATGAACATTCGAAAGTCCTAACTCACGTTTTTACCTTCATCATACGCAAATGATAAAGACTGCAGATGAAAGAAAGAAAACGTCAGTGGGATTTTTACATATCTTAAATGAATAATCACTGCACTGTATAATTAATTTCCATTTACCAACATTTGTTCACTAAAACTTCCCAGATTTCTCTCCCCTGCAGTTTTCAATGACACACATGAAAGTTTGTTTGGCTTTGTTGCAGAGAATATGCACACAGAGTGGCATTTTCCCCTGTGCCTGGAGCTCGATCACTATCTGTCTCATTTTATGGCTCAGAGCCGGTGGCTCCGGCCTCCTGTTATTACCAACGCTCCAGAAATGCAGCAGCACTTGAGGTTTTAGTTGAAAAGGCCTGAGCAACCCTTATTTAACCCAGGCTGCTGGCCACACTGAAATGCTATCTCTCAAGCCCTTCTCCATGTACACAGGGTTTACGCAGGTGGCACCCTCCATGACAGCTTCCCGCCAAGGTGGGGCGTGTTAGGAGTGGCAGGGCGCTCTAGCTGGCTGGCTGCTCCTCCCAGGAAGAGCCTGAGTGTGATTAAGGGCCTGGACACATTTTTTTTTTTTTTTTTTTGGCCTCAGTTTCCTTCATCTCTCCCCAAGGTCATGTCGCCAAAACCTCTTCACCCTCTCTGCCTTCTGCCTTATCTCCCTCTTCCTTGTCCCAACTTCCAGTTTCCTTTTTTTTTCTCCCCTTTTTCTGATATCTACCCACAGGGAGTGACTTGAATATACAAGAAGTGAAATCCTCACAACAGAGGGAAAGGCTTGTAGAAATAAACCCTCACTTAGTCGAATTTCACCGAAGACATGTTTTTGTGTTTTCTTTTAGTCCCCATTGAGTCTAATACAGCTCTGGGCTCACAAAGGGAACTCACTTCACTCTATAGATCAATTGAGACACTGATCCAGAGGGCGAACAACCATCTTGGTTGGTCAGAAGGATCCGGTTTAGCATGGAAAGTCCCAGGCACCCTGGGAGGGTTGGTCACCCTTCTCTAGCAGACCTCGTGCCCACCCGGCCTGGTACGGCTGCCACACATCTGGAAGTCTTAGACGAGGTTCTCTAAAAGCAGAGTCTGAGATGGGGATCCTTGAGTAGGTGCCAGCTCTGTTCCCATAAGGGGGTGAGGGAACTAGGTTAGGGCAGGGGACGAAGCTGGGCAAAGACCTGCATTCAGCGGCAGGCCAGGCTCAGTCTGCTGTCAGGGAGCGCTGCAGCGTGATGGCATCTCGGAGTTATCCCCCCGTGAGGTGAGGGGTGGGTTTTTAGACACCCATATCAATCGGGCACTAGTTCTGGGCCATCCCCGGAGGATGGGCATAATCTCCCAGGTACTTCTGGGTGAGGCAGCTCTCAACAGAGAAGGCAGTTTCCAGGAGAAGGGTGCAGGCTCTGAGCTGCCAGCTGCCAACGCTCATAGCATCTGGGGGATAGGCAGACTGGCCGGTAAAGGGGATCTGGGTGGGGCGCCAGTAGCATCCACGACACCAACCACAGCTTCAGCCCGGCCTCTGGGGTGCCGAGGGAGCACCCTCAATGCCTGGTGCCAGTTCAGCTGCAGCTTCCTTCCCGCTTCCCCCAAGCATGCACAGACCTTACAAGTGTGGTTCTACCTCAGTGCTCTGGTTTGTACTCTTGGAACAGACCTGACCCTTCTTGGCTAGGGCCTGACCCCTGCTAGAATTTGCCAAAGTTTTTCCCAGAAACTGCACCCGATCCTTTTTCTTCCAGACCCGGCTGGGACTGTGCTTCAAAACTGCTGAAGGTGGGGATCTCGGATCCCTAGCCCAGCCCGAGTTAGTCTATATAACCCCAAGTCACAGCTTCCTGCAGGTGCTCTGTCCATCAAAGGGACCCGCTAGACACAGACACAAAATGAAAGGGAGACCAGGTCTCGAGGCACTGTGGACTCTGCCTATGGGCAGCAGGTCCACCTCAGAGGGCAGGAGAGGGTCTAACGCTGGTCTTGCTTGTCCTGGGTGATGGCTTCAACCTGCTGCAGAGGTCCCAGCATGCCTTGCAGCTTGGTGAGTTAGGATTGGGACAGAATCAATATCACAAGCTTTTAGAAATGCAGTTTTTAAAAGTATCAAAACATATGCATCACGGCCCTTGTGGCAGATGCTGTGGATGCCCCACCCGTATCCTTAGAGATGCATCCTTTTCAAGTGCTCCCCCGACCCTCACATCTAAGTGCCAGAATGTTTACCCCAGGGATTTACTCAAAGCCGCAGACGACTGCTCTGCCCCAGCACACGGAGGGCTGAAGAGCTATAAACTAACAGCCCCTGAGAGCAGTCCTGAACCAACGACTAAAGGCAGCTGGCTTACAAATACCCCAGCTCCCTCACCTCTCGGGTTGATCACTCTCAGGCGTGTGCTTTACACAATTTCCCGGAGCTTCCCCGGAGGTTGAAACTCCACCGCCCACAGTGCTGCTTGACTTGATAACATACTCTTAGTAGCTTCCCTTCCCTTTCTTAACTCCTCACCCTATTGGTATATCTTGAACTTCCTCAATAAACTACTTCATATTGAATCCGTGTCTCAGGGTCTGATCCTGGGGGAACAGCCCCTCCAAGGCAAAGCTGGGGAAGTTGGGGCCAAACCTGCCACACGTGACGTAGGCCCTCTGTAGGTTGCTGCTACATCCCTGAGCCCAGTGGTCAGATCCCTGTGGGACCTCTTTCCACACCAGCCCCTCCTGCACCGAGCAGCCCTGAAGAAGGAAGCGGCAGCCCAGCCAAACATCCTTCTAGAGTTGCGGATGCCCCATTAGGATTCAGAGGCGTTCCCCACTTTCTCTAGAGGCCATTGATCCTGGGAGGTGATTTTAATCAGGGATTTGATCATCTTACAGACGATTCCTTGTCCACTCCTCCCGGGCTCCCTCAGGTCTCTTAACAACATTAGACTGCAGTTTTAGGTTTACATAATTTGGTACTTAATGCGCCTTACTACTAGCCCAGAACAACTGAAGTCACTTGTGAAATGTCAGCTTCACACCAGAGCCACCCCTTCCCAGAATGTCTCACTCTGGGTGTGTGGCTGCGCCCAGGGCTTGGCATGGGAGCAGGGGGTCCAGGAAGGAAGACTGCTCCAGCGGCCTGAGCCCTGGGTCTTTGAAGCCTTGCTGTGTAGACCCGGGTATTCTGCCACTCTTCAAGGAAGTGAGCATGGAGCTGGTCTGCCACCAGGCCAGCTCAGCTGGTCCTGGCCTCCTGGATCCGGGATATTGGCCCTGCTCAGCAGTGCCTCTCCGTCCAAATGACTACCTAAGATCTTCCCTCAGATGTCTCAAAGGCATCTCACATTCAGCACAGCCAAACCTTAACCCTTGGTCTTTCTCCCCAAACCTGTTCTTCTCCCCTCTCCTGCCCTCCCATCTCAGTAAGTGGCACCATCATTCACCCCATCACTCAAGCCAGAAAGCTGAACTTCATCTTTGGTCCTCTCCTCTCCTTCACTCCCTACACCCAATCACCAGCAAATCCAAATATTGGGTTGGCCAAAATGTTTGTTTGGGTTTTTCCATAAGATCTTATGGAAAAAACCAAGCAAACATTTTGGCCAACTCCATATATCTCAAATCCATCCTCTCCTCGCTCTCTCCAGTCACCGTAGTCCAAATCATCATTATTTCTGGTCTGAAGTATTGCCACAGCCTCCCAAATGATTTCCCTGCTTCCATTCGTACCTATATCCAAACACTTCACCACAGACTAGCCAGAGAGATCTTCCAAAAATATTAGTCAGGTCATACCTCTCCCCCAGTTAAAACTCACCAGTGTTGCCCACGGCACTGAGGGCAACAGTCTACAAGGTCTTATGTGACCAGGCCCCTGACTAATCCTTCAACATCATCTCAAGCCATCCTCCCCGTTCCTTAGCACCCTCCAGCCACATCTGCCTCCTTCTGACTCTGAGAATGTCAGGCTATCTCCCACCTCAGGGTCTTTGCATGTGCTGTTCCCTGTGCCTGGAACACTTTCCATGGCTCTTCACATGGCTGACTCCTTCTCATCCTTTTATGCTCAGCTCAGAGGGGCCATCTCTAATCATCTAACCTGAACCATGTCCCCCTCCTACACTGATTTACTTCATAACATCCTGTTTACGTACTTCATGGCATTTATATGCTCTGTAATCATTTCATTTGTTTCTTGTCTATCTCCCACCGCAGACTGTGAGCTCCATGAGGGGAGAAACCAAGCCAGTCTCACATTCCCTGCGGTTAGCACACTGGCCGGCACATTGTAGGTGACTGTGTTAGTCTTCTGTTGCTACATAATGAAATACCACAAAACAGAAGCTTAAAACAACACAAATTTATGATCTCACAGTTTCTGTGGGTCATAAGTTCATGTGTGGTGTGGCTGGATTCTCTGCTCAGGGTTTCACTGGTTTGAAATCAAGGTGTTGGCCAGCACTGTAGTGTTCATCTGGGCCTCAGGGTCCTCCTCCAGCCTTACTGGTTGTTGTCACAATTCATTTCCCTGTGGTTGTAGGACTGAAGTCCCTGTCCTGCTAGCTGCCAGCCAGGGCCACTCTCAGCAATGAGAAGCCACCTGCAGTTCCCCCCAACATGGCCCCCACAGGCAGTGCACAGGACAGATGTTCGCTTTCTTTCAGGCCTCCAGAGGGCATCTCTGTGACTCCCCTTTCTGCAACCAGCCACAGGGAGCTCTGCTTTTAAAGAGCTCACATAATTAGGTCAGGCCCACCAAACTGGTTGGGGACCTTAATTACATCAGCAAAATTCCTTCACAGCAGTACCCAGATGAGTGTTTGACTGAATAACTAGAAGAAGTGAGTGCGCACCAGGGGCCAGGAGTCTTGGGGCTCCATCTTGGAACTCTGCCTACACAGTGATCAATACTATTCGCTGAATAAAAAAAAAATGAATCTCCTTCTGGCCACCTGTTTGTATAAGCAGTTGGTCCAAGCCCATGTGGGTCCACCTCTAGGTACAAGGCAGGCAGTTAAAAGAAAAAAAACAAAGCCTAGTGGGCAACACGGGAAAAGAGAAGAGGGACACATGGAACGTGGAGCTGAAAAATGTGGGCTCAAGCCCCAGTCCTGCCACCATCTTGCAGTGAGAACTTTGGTGATTCACTATGTCCTCTGACCCTCAATTCCTTCATCTCTAAAATGGGCATAAAATACCTATGCCATAAAATGGAAAAGATTAATTCTATCCACCCATCCATCCATCCACCTTCCACTCAGCCACCTGTGCATCCACCCACCACCCATTCATCAATTCATCTACACAACAGCCCCACCTCTCTCTCTTCTCTCCCGCCCCCCTTTCCCTCCCTCCCTCCCTCCCTCCCTCCCCCATGGGTGTACCTGGCATAATATAGGAGCCCAATAACTGGGAAGTGAGAGGATGGGATTGATTTTTCCTGCCCTGCAGAATTCAGGAATTCAGGGAGCAGCAACCTCACCTACTGCTGGCCTGATGTATCGTATGTAGGAATGTGGACCATGTAGGTACAGAGGACAGCAACTGGGCACCTAAGATCATGGGAACTCACTCCACAAAGATTAAACAACAACCGTGAATGTTCTTTTCAGAGAAAATGCAATCACTTCAGGCAATGCCTCAGCCTCATGTCTGAGCAGCCCGCGTCGGGACCACTCAGCAAAAAATCTTTGTTTTCTCTGATTCTCTGCATTAGTTCTCATGTTTAAGCCAAATGAAATTTGACAACACAGACAAGCTTGCAGACATACTCGGTCCACAGGACTTAGCCAGAAACCTCCTTCAAAGTGGGGACAGTGTTCCTTTCTTCAGCATCTAAGTACCTTAGGGCAGATGTGGGATGCGACAGCTCCACTGGGCGGCCTGACATTAATCCACCCTGCGATGCTGGCATTTTCTGTCGCATCTGTGAGTGTCAGCTGGTGACAAGTTAATTCCTTCCCATTGTCTGGGTAGAGAACTCTCTCTGGACCTCCTGATCTCATCCACAGGACCCTTCGATTAATCTCCTCTGAGACCCAGGTCAGGACACTCTGCCCAGGCAGGAAGCTTGCCTTCACCATTAACCCTGCTGGACATACTCTTTTTAATCTCCATTTGGTTCAGAACCCATGGAAATGCTGACCCCTGATCTAATTTCTAATTCATTTCTGTCGCTCTTCAAATTCACTGGGTCAGGAAGAGTTTAAAGATTTGGGTTTGTAAAGTTCCAATTCACACTTCTTTCCGCAGATGAGAGAAACATGAGGTGTGTAGGGTTTTTTCCTGGGTCTTATTCAGCTTTGAAATGCCGTGGTTATTCACTCCCAGATGGCAACCACAAGAGCATCAAGCACGGGACCACAAACACACTCCAAGACAGTCCCTCAGGGTTGCAGGTCACCGGCAGTGAAAGAAATGGAGGTGACGCAGCGGAAGAGAATTAGGCAAGCCGGTCAGTGCTCGTGAGCCGTGGTACATCCACATCACAGCTATCGACACCCAAGTTGGCCCACGGGAAGGCCTGAGCTCCTGCCTCCCTCCCCACTTCCCTCCCCCACTTCCTGCCCCTGAGAGAGTCCTGCTCAGACTGACACACTCTCCAAAGTGACTGTCACACTGTCTGTCTCCTCTGCAGCCTTGTCAGCTTCCCGGGTGCTGGTCACTCCCCTCTCTCACTACTGGCCTGGCCCAGGGTACCTGATACAAGTTGCTTCCAAGATCTCAAGATGCAAGGATGTCACCAAGAATGGCATCCGAGTCCACAACCTAGGAACAAAATCTACACCTTGATTGCAATGACTATGTGCTTTTCCAAAAGGATCCATCAGCCCAAAAGGGGCCTCCCTGAATCAGTGAAACTAAACCGTGTGGCCTGTGCATTGTGAATGTCTCAACTTGTGCCCACAGTGAAGGGAAGCTGCACAGACCCCGTCTGGACTGGTGGCTTTCTGAGATGTGGGAACCAGAAAGCACAAGAGGGAGAGAGCGTGAGATGGAGGAGTTTTCACCAAGGAGGTCTGAGATAAACAGCATCTCCAGAGAAGTTTCTATTTTGCACACTGGGAGTCCATCTGATAGAGGCTGCAGACAGGCAGACCATGACCATATCTGGCCTGCCCATGTGGCTTATTCAGCCCACCAAACATAAAAGTGTGATTTCCAACTTGAAAAAGGTCAGCAGGTCTTGCAGGCTAGGAATAGGCTGGAGCCAGCATTGGCTGCCCGTCTGGGATGAACCTGGGCTCATTCTCCTGTTCACCGCAGTCCCCACCAGTCCTCGTTGCCTCACCTCTGCCATTCACGTTATCTGTCTAGCCCTGGTAGGTAACTGAGTTTAGACCCCTGAATATAGTGACAAGGTTAAGTGCCCAGGCTCTACAGTCATATCCAACTTGGGTTCAAACGTTGGTTCTGCCTTTCTCAGCTGTGTAACCTGTAGCTTTTCCAAGCCTCAGTGCTCTCATCTGTGAAATGAACATGATAATAATAATACCTCCTCATACAGTTGTTCTTAGGGTTAAGCAAAGCAACACATCAAAGATGCTTAGAAACAAATGGTAGCTCTTGTTAGTATTTGCCTAGGCTAAGAATCTACCAGCCTGGGGGTGGCCCCACGTGTATTTATGCAGGGGGAAGAAATTTATTCTGATGATAGAAATCCTAAATAGCTCTGTGCTTAGCCCCATGTTGTCCAAGGAAGGGGGATGCTGCCTTCCCTATGGCTTTGCAAACTCTCTACCCCCATCTTTCTGTCTCCATTTTCATTCAGTCATCAGAGTCACTGGTGCGTCATCAGAGTCCTGGTGGGGCACAAGTCACTGGGTGAAGCCTTGTGGGAAAGAGAGAAGGAATCAAAGAAGAAGCCTCTATTCAGGGCTAAATAACGGCTGAGTCTCAGTTTCCTCATCTATAAAATGGGGAGAAATATTGGAAGAATTAAAGAAGACAGTGTGTACAAATGCCTAGCACAGTGCCTGGAACGCAACAGGTGACCAATACATGATCATGCTGACACCTTCCCTAAAATCCAACTGGAAAGACACAAAAACAGAGGCAGCTTCTTTTCTCCACCCTCATATCCATATCCCAATCCCATTCAATCCCCAAGGCCCAGCTCAAAAGCCAGCTCTTCCAGGAAGCCCTCCCAGAATGACTAAGACCTCTCCCTGGGTTTCCCCAGCACTGTGGCTGGTGGCACTTATCTTTTTACATTGTGCGTAATGGCTGTTTGTCTATAGTTTATCAGCCTCACTAGGCTGCGAGCTCTCTGGGAGCAGAAACTGTTTCTCCGTCCTTGGATCGTTGGTGCTGAGTGTGATGTCTCACACTCTGTGAACATGTGTTGAATGAACGAGTGAGTACGGTTAGCAAAGCACTGGGGCAGGGTCGCTCTGGCTCTGCCATTAATCAGATGTGTGACGTTGGGAAACTCATTTAACCTCTTTGGATCTCAGTCTTCCCTCCAGGAAAATGAGGAGCTCGGACTACATTTTAGGGCTACATTTACATTACAGCCTGCTTCAAGCTGCCCACTGCCCCATAAGGGAAGCTCATCTAGGTGTGAGGGACCTGCAAAGTGAATCAGGGCACCCACTCCCAATAGTAGGCCAGGTGCTCAGAGGAGACGCACCTAAGCCAGGGGAAGCCCCTGGAAGTTGCGGTACAGGGGCCAGGGAGGAACAAACCAACAGAGCCACATACACTGGTACCCAGGCGATGCCCTCCTTGGTTAGATGAAAATCAAGCCCCCACTCCAGCAGTACAGGCGGGGTCAAGAGGCAACCTTGGGCTGCCTAGTAAAAACCAGCCTTCCAGTAGCGGCTGCTCGACATAGCTTTCTTGCTCACTGATTTGACATCCCCCTGGTTTCTTTCTGTTCAAGAACCTCTTTCCCTAAAATTCTACTTACATTTTGAGCTCCTGAGATACGGGCTTTTAAAAACAACTAGAATTGAGGCATCTCATTTTTGCATCTGTGACAAAGGAGAGCCATAGAGTCTGTCCACTGCCTGCCGTTGTCCTCGGTCTAAATCTTATCTGAGGCAGGAACCACATCTGGTTCACCACTGCCTCCCCTGGGCCAAGCTTAGAACCTGGTGCTTGGTTTGTTGAATGAATGCATGTGAATGACTTTAGGAGCAGAAGAGGCATAAGCCCCTGTGGGCCTGAGCAAACAAGCAAGGCAGTCTCTAAAAAAACAAAAAAATGGAGTGATTGCCCAACTTATAGTCCCTGGGAGTAGATTAGGGCCCTGGGAGTAGATTAGGGCCCTGGCAATTAAAAACAAACAACCCCGCCCCCTCCTCCACTGCAGTGGGTCCACACCTGCTCTAGAACTCTCAGGCCCCAGTCAATTATACTGGCTTCCCCCACCCCCCCCAACGTTATCTCCAGCACAACCTCCCACGGCAACATCCAACCAGGGGAGTGCTAGTCTCCCATGAGCTCTGGAGGCTAATTTGCAGGACAGATCTGGGCAGCAGGCAGCTGGAGTGGTTGCAGGTGCCAACTCTTGTCCACACGCCCCTCTTCTAGCTGAGCACGCAGGCCCTGGAGCTGCTGGAGGACACCTGGGTCGCTGTGTGGTTTGGGGTAGCCTTTCAGGAAATCAGTCCCACCAGAAGGCATCCCATACTCCAAAGATTTGACATCAGTAGGAATTATATGATTGGCTGGGTTTTGAGCACTTTTCAGCATTGGGGAAGCAGAGGGGGATGTCAGCTGACAGCACTGCCCGGCGGTCAGCTCTGCTTCCACCGTCAGGACCAGTTCATCTTTCCAAGCTGCTGAGCAAGATAGGCTGAGGGCCAAGGGTGGACAAGGAGACCTCTCCTGCTGGCTGCACTGGGGCTGGGCCGGTATGTCCCCCAGCTGCTGGCAGCAAGGCCCCTGACCCGAGGGCGGGAGACACCTCTCCTGGTTCCTCCCGCGCTGCTTAAGGCTCCAGCTCCGGGAATTTCCCCCCGACAGATGGTCCCACAGCTGACCAGAGGAAGAGGGCCTTTTGGTAGTTGGTTCCCGCTGGCTTTGTTAACCAAATACTGGTCACCTTGGCTGGTCTGTAAAGCAAAATGGTCCAAAGTTCCCTTGCTGCAGACGGCTTCCAGGGGGCTCATGAGCTCCGGAGAAGGCAGGCCCTTGGCCCTCCTGGGGTTGTTCTCCGTTGGCAGGGAAGTATGTTGAGGAGATCCTGGTTCCCGAAGTCAGTTTCCTTTACTGGTAAAGGCGCACAAAAGGGTGATGAACCACCCACACCTTTGCCAGACTCAGGCAGGCTCGTTTGTGTGGCGTGCCGGCACCTCAAGAGAGTGGCTGGTGAGGACAGAGAGGAGACTGGCATCACACAGGTTAGAGCTGGAGAAACTGATTGTGCTCTGGGGCAGGCCCGCAAAGAGGCAGTGTCCCCAAGGGGCCGGGCGCACCTAGGCATCACTGACTAAGGATGCTCTTTTCACGGGGAGGAGCCTATCAGTGGGAGATCCCAGCCCCCAGATGCAGGAAGGCAGATGGGTCAAACCAGGGGAGCAGGACAGCAGCCTGGTAGTACAGGGAGCAGGGTCCAGCCTCTCAAGGAAGAGGGTTAGCCAGGACTAGATGCGGAGCCAGGGGCCTAAGAGTGTCAGAGCAAGGCTCCGTCCCAGCAGGGAACAGCTGCCTCTTCAGCTGGGTGCCCTGGTGAAGGGCGTAACCTGAAGAACCACGTGGAGATTGTTCAGAAACTGACATGATGGAATCTGTCAGAGATACTCATCTGATTCCCTTCTCCCCGCACAGTCACTGGGCAAAGCAGGCTCAGCCCTAGGGTCAGGGCTTGAGTGGGCAGGGAGAGGTGGGCAGTTGCTGCCCAGAGCAGCCAGGAGCTCGAGTCATGCAAGCCAGGTCCTCGGGAGAGTGCTGCCGGACAACATGCGACGACAGGAATCTGCGACCACGGCGAGAGTACCTCTCAGGGCGGTGATGAACAAAGAATCTGTCAGTGAGAGGCAGCCCCAGGCAGTACGGAGCAAAAGTGACAGCCTCCAGGGCTCCTGCAGAGTTCAGGACCGGTTGCCTCTGTCTCAAGGTTGCTGGGTACCCTCTCCCGGGCGTGTGGGTGGGCCCCAGAAGTCACACTGGTCAAAGGCACAGGGGTGGGTGGTGATAAGAAGCCTTCTGCTGAGCAGGCTGACAGCCCACGTGCCCGGCTGTATAAACACCTTTAAGCTGCCGGAGTCTTAGTGGTAATTAGATTAGCTATATGGGGTTCTTTTAAGCTCCATAAAGCACACTACTGTCAGACCATTCTTTTCCTCTGCTTTTCTTATTTTTGCAATTATTCCAGCTGCATGCAAAGCTGTTGGTATTTTTACAGCCTGGAATGAGTATCTCTTGTGTAGGACAGCATCTTTGAAACATTAAACAATGATTAGGCAGGCTCTGGGCCAAGGGACGATGGGGGCTTTGCAAGGAGTGGAGGGGGACCCAGCAGCTGGTGGCAAGCAAGCTGGGAGCTCGGATTCTATTTCGTCACTACACTGTGATTTTCCCACCAACAATTAAAAATAACAATGATTCACAGTTGTGTCGTTACTTGTCATTCAGCAGGATTGTGAAGGTGCTCCAGGTAGTGGTGGAAGGGGCTGAACCACAGTTAGTGGGGACTTGCACACCACGACTCACACAAGCACACACAAGCCCAGTGTTATGGACTGAATGTGTGTGCCCCCAAATTCATACATTCAAGTCCTAATCCCCAAGGTGATGGTATTTGAATGTGGGGCCTTTGGAAGGTAACTAGGTTTAGATGAGGTCATGGGGGTGGAGCCCCCATGATGGGATTAGTGCCCTTGTAAAAAGAGGAGGAGACACTGGAGCTCACTCTCTCTCCATACCCAGGCACCAAGGAAAGGCCATGTGAGGACACAGAGAGAAGGCAGCTGTCTATGAGCCAGGAAGCAGTCTCTCATCGGACACCGAATTTGCTAGCACCTTGATCTTGGACTTCCCAGCCCCCAGAACGTGAGAAGTAAACCTCTATTGTTTAAGCTACCTAGTCAGTGGTATTTTGTTACAGTAGCCTGAATGGACTAAGACACCAGGTGCATACATGCTTGTTCACGGGGCTTACACATGTTCACACACATAAGTGCACACTCACAGGTTCATATATCTACTCAGCCACGTGTTCACATGCACACACGTGTGCACACACACAAGCATAGCAACTTCCCCCTATTTCAAAGGAAATAGGAAGCTGTCCCCCTCTCACAAGGTGACCTAAAGCATGGTTGCCAATTGTACGATTTCCACTCAACTCCGTGCCTAGGAGCCTCTGTGCAATGCATCCCTCCTTCTTACGAAGCCCCGGGCAGAGCTCCAGCTGAGGAGACAGCCACATTCTTCTCTTCAGTGCCTTCTTTGTCCCTTCCTTCTCTGGCCCTGCTGCCCAACATCTCTCTCTGAGGAGTGCACAGAGGTAAGAGAATGAGGACAAAATTCAAGGAAATCTTTTGGAGTCAGAGACCCACGGTGCACCAGAGGCAGCCTTGTTTAACAGGACAAAATTCATGGAAATCTTTTGGAGTCAGAGACCCACGGTGCACCAGAGGCAGCCTTGTTTAACAGTCAAGGGTGTAGGCTCTGAAGCCAGACAGCCTAGGTTCAAATCCCACCTCTGTGTTTGGACAAGTTCCTTTCTCCTCTGTGCCTGTTTCCTTGTTATATAAGATGACATTAATCATGGTTCTTACCGTTGGCACAGAGAGCCGATTAATTTATATAAAGTACTTAGAATAATCTCTGGCACATATGTGATCCAGCCGGCGGGGGAGTAGCGCAGAGTGACTCAAGACTTCTTCTGATACTGAGCAACTCTGAAGCTTGGAGCTGGGCAAAGGGGCTGGAGGTGTGGGACGAGTGTCATTCCCAGAAGACAGCTAAGCAGGGTAAAGGTCCAGAGTCACCACGAGCAAACATGAGGGGCCTGGCTGCAGGATACCACGTGGACATACGGTGCAGACAATAGGAAGACTGGCCACTGTACCAAGCAGGGGCACAGCATGGAGTGGAGAGGGGCGAGCCTTGGCGGGAGTCAGGAGACCTGAGGTCCCATCCTGGCTCTGTTGCTTACAGACTGCGGGGCCCCGGCAAGTCTCTGCCTGATGTGGGTGCTCAGTGCCCCCCACCGGAGAGCCACCTGGGGCTTGCCTGGCAGTCTGCCTCCTGACACCATGGTGGCAGAGGGACAGCTCCGTTTGGCCTGTCTCTCAAGGCCTGCTTACTTCTAAGCCTCCTCCTGCCAAAAGACACGGAAAGCTTTGAGCAAACGTGGCCAGTGAGAAGGCTGGATCCCTGGGGGAAGGATATCCACTGCCCAGGAGAGAGACGGTTCAATCCCAGCTTGAAGCGTGCAAGGCACTGGGAACTGGCCACTCTCTTGTTGGAAGGCAACAGAAGAGGACACACATCACGCTGGTGTAGGCTGGGCAAGTGACTGCCAGCCAAGCGCTGATCAAAATCTCCAGGGAATGAGATGCTTAAAAGAATATTTGATATCACCATTGCTTTGATGTGCTTTTAGTCACCAAATTCAGGTTCATTTTTGAAATTTCAAGTAGCGTGAAAGAAGAGTGCATGATTTTTTTTTTTTTTTTTTTTTTTGCGGTACGCGGGCCTCTCACTGTTGCGGCCTCTCCCGTTGCGGAGCACAGGCTCCGGACGCGCAGGCTCAGCGGCCATGGCTCACGGGCCCAGCCGCTCCGCGGCATGTGGGATCTTCCCGGACCGGGGCACGAACCCGTGTCCCCTGCATCGGCAGGCGGACCCTCAACCACTGCGCCACCAGGGAAGCCCAAGTGCATGACTTTTTTAAGGTTATCAAAAGAGGACGTGAGTTAAGAAAGGAAACAGAGAAACTGAATACAGCAAAGCAAGTGGGAGTGGCTGGATTGTGGGATGGGGTGACTCTGGGACAGCTAGTGAGGGAGCCTGAAAGGGCTCATGTTCATTGAGCACCTGCTCTGGGCCAGGTACTGGAATACCTGAGTCATATGAGAGTATTCACAATATGGGTGCAGTTGGTGAGGCAAGTGTTTAGCTGTGAGCTAAAGTACGTGGTACAAAGTATGTGGCCATTAAAAACCCGTTGAGGGAATGAATGAATGAATGAATAAGTAAATGAATGCCAAGAATCAAAGACAGAGATGACTGTCAGCTGCAAATCCTGGTGCTTCCCTCCCTCTGGAGGTCCATAAAGGTTGAATCTCTCAGTCCCAGCTAAAGACACTGGCCCACCGGGATTCTCCAAAAAGCAAGGTAATTAAAACCAGGAGGCTCTGAGCCGTGGTCCCACCATTGCCTCGAGATAACGAAGAGGAGCCAGGGAGGGGAGACTTTGTCTCCGAGTGGCAGGGCGGGCAGCCTGGATGCCACTGTCAGGAAGAGGCTGGGTAACATAGCAGGGAGGAGGCTCAGGTCGGTCATCTGACTCCATGCACAGGACCTGAGTTCAGGCCACGTTGGGGTAACCCTAAGAGAAGCTCCCCTTCTGCTCTGCATTCCTTCCCCTTTCATGCCATCTCCCTGGGATACAGCAGAGAGGTCCCAAGGGCCCCGCCCCAGGAAGAAACACTCCACCCAGCAGTGCCTGCTGCCGAGGCCAGCCCTGAGGGCGCCTAAGTGCCTGCTGCCCCGCACTCCTCAGCTGCAGCACGCTGGACAATGGGGGACAACGATTAGAACTGTGATTCCCAGAGAATGTCCCGTTGCATCAGAATGCTCTGGGAAGCTTATTGAAATGCTGATTCCAGGCCTTGTCCCAGACCTGCAGAATCAACATGAATACTTTCACTGAGTCAATATTTGTTGAACAACTACAAGAACCAGGCACTATTCTAGGTGCTGGAGATACAGCAATGAACAAAACAAATGTCCCTGTCTTCATGGAACTTACACACTGGTAGAGGGAAAATGTACAAATAAATAAGGGAGAGTAACCAAGTGAGTACAGTATATCAGAAGGCGACAGATACTGTTGAGGAAAAGAAGCATGGAAGGGATGAAGAGTGATGGGGTCAGGGCTGCCGTTTTAACAAGGTGCCATTTGCAACATTTGAACAAAGGCCTGAAGAGGCAAAGGAACAGATATCAGAGGGTAAGAGCATTCCAAGAGGTGGGGGAAGCAAGTGCAAATGTCCTGAGGCAAGAACGTACCTGGTATGACTCTCCTTATTTTTAATCAAGATCAGACATGAGAGTTTGAGATCACTTTAGCAGAGAGTGACAGCATCCTACACAGGCGCCAGCCCCTGAAAGAGTGGAGCTTGTTTAGGAAATTGCTAAGGAGGCAAAGGACCGAGACTCAGAGTCCTACACAAGGACCATCTGCAGAGCCTTCAGTCCTTGGCTTCTGAGGCGGAGATAAAGGTCTCGAGCAGCTGGGATGAAGAAAGCTGTGATTAACTGCCCCTTTTTTATGTTTGTGGAAACACAGGTCTGACCCCAAAGCAAACGTGCCCGCAGTCGGGGGGATTTGGGGAACACGAGGCACCAGCACACACAGAACCTGTGACAGCCGCCTGGAAGACAGCCGGCTTCATTTAGAGTTTTGAACACCAGAGTCCCTTCCATCATGCGTTATCTCATTCAAGCCTCCACACAATCCCAGAGGTAAGAATTATACATCCCAATTCTATAGATAAGGAAAATAGGGTTCACAGAGGTTAAGAACACACATCTGGCAAGAAGCTAGAAAGAGCTGGAACTGAATAGATGGCCTAATGCCAATTCTGTGCTCTTCCCAGCAGAGCGCACTGTTTTAGGGAGGCAAAAAAAGCCAGGGCTGCCTCTAGGGGCTGCCCAGCAGCTATTATTACTATTGTTGTTGTTATTGTTTTTATTCCTCTCATTTTAACGCACCCTTAGGGCACCCTTCCAATGTTGCTGCGTACGGCACATTCACCACCATTATTACCCCGTATCTCTTCAGAGACCGTGGGGCAGGCAGGGCATGGCAAGGCCTGATGTCCCCACAGGGCACGAAAGAAAACCAAAGTGAAAGACCCATGGTCGGGAGGTGGCAGAACTAAGGCCGGAAACTGAGTCCTATTATAATAGTTTCATCCCATTTTGCATTTTTTCGCATGACTCCCTGATGGCAGGGGTGGATCTGAGCCGTCACTCCCTCCACGCCCTTGGCCCAGGCTGGGCACCCTAGGAATGTTTGTTAGCCGAGCTGAGTTGGCCTGACGTGAAATGAATGAAAGTCCTGTGCTGAGCGGGCTGATGCCCCAGAGGGAGCCTGTCAAGGACACGGCCGGAGCCGCCTTCCCGGACAGGCTGGGACCTCAGGCAGCCCTAGGCTAGGGCTAGAGATGCCTCACTTCCTCTAAGAGCTGCAGTCTCATTGTCTCTGCCACCCCACTTGAGAGCTCAGTACAGGCTGGTCTCGGGGATCCCCATTCCTGGTCGCCTCCCCAGCCCATCCACACAAGGGGCCAACCCCCCTTTGCCTCCAACCGCCTCCCCACTCCCCCATCTGCTCCTCCCCAGTGGGAGAAAGACCGGCCCTTTCTTCCTTGGTTTCTGTGCCCTGGGTCCCATCCTCTCCTCCCTCCTCAGAAGCCCTGTCCTCACCATGGCCTCAGAGAACACAGGCACCCCCTCCGCAGACCAATTAAATGACCAGAGCTAAGGCACGACCCTCCTCGCTTTCTTAAAAGCTGTCCAAGCGAACCAGTGTGCAGTCAGAGTCTTGAGAACAACTCACCTTTCAAAAAAGAGAGAACTACAACACAACACAGTACAATACAACAGAACAAAATAGAACCAAATAACATAGACCAATCGATAACAGAACATATCAGAGCGCTTTGCACATTATAAGAATAACTATGGTTTCTTAAAATTTTGTTTCAATTGTGCGTGCCTAGGTGTGAGTGGTGTGTCATCCTGGGTCATGACTGGAGACTGGTTAATTGGTAGAAAACCTCGCTCCAGCTCCTGCCTTAGCTCCCGGTTCTCCTTCACAGTCAAAATCCCTGACGGAAACATCTACCTCCCAGCTGCTCTTCATCTTCATCTGGCTTCTGTGGCCCCATCCCCAACCCTGCCCACCAAAGGTTTCTGTGATCTGCACCTTCCACATCTAATGGCTTCTTCCCAGACCTGTCTGTGGGCTCATTCAAACAGATGACTCGTTCCTGAAATTCTCTTCGTCCGAGGAGTCTGCGTCGTCCTCCAGATTCTCCTGGCTCTTCCCTCTCTGTCTCTCACCAGCTAACCTTCTTCCTCCTAACTCCTAAACACCTTACCTCAGTATCCTCTCAGGCTTCTTCTTTTTTTTTTTTTGTTCTCCCCTCTTCTCTTTGCTACCCTCTCCTCCCAGCTAATGGCTTCGGCTGCTCTGTGTACAAGACTCCAAATCCACATCCCCATGTTTACTGCTCAAGCTCCGGCTGTGCAGTTGGCCAGCTGTGAGGCAGGCTCCCGGGACTGGAGCTGGGGCTGGGGAGGGGTAATGCTGACAGCACTCAACTCACGGTCACACACTTGACTGGGTCAGGCAGGTGAGGCAGGCTAGGAAGGATTACCATCCCCCTTTACAGAGGAAGAAACTAAAACTCTGAGGGTTGAGGGAGGTCTCCCTGGTCACTCATCCACAGTGAGAGGATCCCAGAACCCATGACTTCAGAGTTCAGAGTTCTTTCTCTTCAACCATGCACTGGAACTCAACGTGTGCAAAAGCAATGCTGCATACTATTCAATAAACCAGAGGTTCTCAACCAGAGCTGTGCAACAGAATCATCAAAAATGCTCTCAAAAGGAGAGACGGCCAGATTCCACCTCCAACCTACTGGGTTAGAATCTTCTGGGGAAGGCTTTTGTTTGTTTTAGCTTTATATTTTGAAGTAATTACAGATTCACAGGAAAGTACACAGAAATACACAAGGAGGTCCCATGCACCCTTCATCCAGCCTCTCCCAACATCAGCATCTTACACAACCGTAGTACGATATCAAAACGAGGACACTGATGTTGCCACAACGGAAAAGCTTCTCCAGGTCTCTCCAGCAATACAGGCACCCATTTGGGTGTGTGCATGTAGTTCTGTGCAATTCTGTCATGTGTGGCCTTGTGTAACCACCAGCACAGTCAAGATGCTGTGCCACCACTGCAATACCTCCCAGAGCTTTGGCTTTGAAAGCCGCCCATCCCTGATGAGGAACACTGCACCCATCCTACTACTCCTCTTGGCCCCATCCAGGGAATGACCATCATCCTCTGAGGCACCCTGGCTTGAGGCTGAATCATCGTTCACCAGCCCTCTTCTGGCCCATCTGACCACAGCCTGTTAGTCAAGAGACCCAGTAGATGCTTCCCTTATGGCGTCTCTCAGGCTTACGCCTCGGCCTCAACCCCACCTCCACCACTGCTCCAGAGCCCTTGATTTCTTGCCTGTACTGCTGCAGCTGTCATCTCGTCCAGTTCCCTTCTTCAGGACGCCCCTTTCCCCCAACAGTAATAAAAACCGCAGCCAAAGCTCTTCATTGCCCAGCCCTGACTGCATCACTCCTCTTACCAAAAACTTTCATGGCTGTCGCCATTTACAAAATAAAGTCCAAACCGTTTAAATTCAAATATGAAATCCTCTATATCTGGCTCACTTTCCTTACCTAAATTTCTCAAAATCAATCTCAGTTTCCCCCTCTTTCCCACATGAATGAACGATAAAACGGCCTCCTTCAGGCCATGATAAAGTTCTCACCGTGGGGAAGAAATGAAAGGCTTCAAGAGTTCCTTCTTCCTGATGCTTCGTTCTTTCTTTTGTGATGTGAGGATGGAGCCTGGGGATGTCTCTTGCTTGGAAGGATGGCTCTTCCATCCCTGGCCTCCTTACAGTGTAAGAGGTGAGGGGGCCAGCCGGCACGGGTAGAGCAACGTAGGGTACATGGGCAGCCGAGTCACGCTGTTGTGGTGTTAGCCACTGGGGAACGGCGCTTTCTCCACGCCTTGGACCCAAGAGAGGTGATGGTAGGTGCTGCTCGAGGTCTCCCTCACAATAGACCATCACCTTTAAAACTACACTGCCTATCCGCTGCCACCCTTAGGTGAATTTTCCTTCCTTCACGTCCATGGAACAATGAGAACTAAAGCTCTCATTCATAAGCACTGCCCTTCAGAAAGCTCTAAAATCCCCTTCACAGCATTGTTTCTACACTCGCTTCTACATGATAATAAAATGAAAAAGAAAATTTGCTTATTAAGATTAAAAATATTTCAGTTATCTGATATGTTTCAGCTTTAATTGATAACAAAACACAAACTGCTCATCTGAACTTCTCATGACAGCAACGGACTCACTGGGAAATTTACTACCTGACATCAGAGAAAACGTTAAACACAACACAGGCTCAGTGACTCTGTGATCCTGTGACCCAGCGGTCTATTTTTTAAAGTCATGAATTATCCATAGAACATTCATATTAATGGTCCTATCAAGAGCACTGGCTCCTTTTTTTTAAAATTAATTTATTTATTTAATTTATGTATTTTTGGCTGCGTTGGGTCTTCGTTACTGCTCGCAGGCTTTCTCTAGTTGTGGCGAGCGGGGGCTACTCTTCGTTGCGGTGCGTGGGCTTCTCATTGCGGTGGCTTCTCTTGTTGCAGAGCACGGGCTCTAGGCGCACAGGCTTCAGTAGTTGTGGCTCGTGAGCTCTAGAGCGCAGGCTCAGTAGTTGTGGCGCAGGGGCTTCGCTGTTCCGCGGCACGTGGGATCTTCCCGGACCAGGGCAAGAACCCGTGTCCCCTGCATTGGCAGGCGGATTCTTAACCACTGCGCCACCAGGGAAGCCCAAGAGCATTGGTTCCTAAACTGTCTCAATACATGGTCTCTAAGCTTGGAGAATATTATGGGGATGGTATATGTGGGAGGAGTCAGAAGCCATGGAATACGCACCAAGGGAAAGAGGTAGCTGGTAGCAGCCGGAGAAAGCGAGATGTGACGTGAGGGCTTCAACAAGGGCTTGCTGGCCACCTGGGGCTTTGCTCAGGCCAGATGGAATGAGGAACAGGGCGTCCAGAAAAGAGGTTAGACTTTCAACAGCTCTGTTGCTGTCGTTGCATGGTACGTCTTCTACCATCCCCACCATCAACACCACTATGGCCACCACCACCGGCACCATCAACACCTCCACCATCATCACCACCAACACCAATGGACAAGCTTCCAGGCAAAGGCCAAGGCACGCAGCAAAATGAAATGATGCTTCACAGAAAAGAGTCACTGGAAATGTTCACTGTGTACATGGAGGGGATAGACGTCACGGCTATTTATCTTATCATACTGCACTAGGATGTTGGGGGAGACAGTTGACAGCCAGTGAGGGAAAGCCTGGGGACCAGGCCCCTCTGGAGTGTGGAGAGGGTGCAACTGTGGAGTGAACCTTCCAGAGCGATGACCATCATGAATCTCTCCTCTTTGAGGCAACATCCCAGAGAAGGGAGATCCGTGGAGAGCCTCAAGAAAATGAGAACCCCGAACAGAGGCTGGCCCCTCCGCTCAGATGTCCGCGCGGGGCAGGGAGCCAGGCACTCACCGTTACTGCTGTTGTCATCCACCAGGATGATCTCCTTGAGCAGGTGCGGAGGTGTGCGCTCGATGGCTGAGTGGATGGAGCGCAGCAGCACGGAGAGCGCTTCGTTGACGAAGATGAACACGATGCTCACCTCTGGGAGGCTGCTGGGGAATGAGAGGTTGCGGCACCTGGAAAGAAGAGCAGCCGGGCACTCAGATCTGTCGCTGACTTGGCTGAGGTCCCCCCGGGTGCTGGCCCACCCACGTCTTGGCTCCAGCTTTGCTGGAGGACTCGGGAGTCCAGATTCTTCCCAGGGTCTTTTTCTTGATATACTTAAGATAAGCCCTAAGTGTACAGCAGACAGGCCCTCAACCACTGAAACCGGTTTGCCCCACTACAGGGTCTGAATCTGTCAGTGACTCCCCCAACTGAACAGCTGTACCGTTAGTGCAGGGCCCGGAACCCGGCAGGCAGTCACTGAGTGTTTATTGGAAGAATGACTCCCTATTTCTAAATCCAGTAGGATGGGAAATGCAACCAATGAAAGTCTTAGTTTTTCCAAACTGGCAGCCAGTGCCTAAGTGAGGCCAGACCTTAGATGACCTGCCTCAGGAGAAAAATATGGCTCCTTCCAGAGACTCCTACTGCCAGAAGCCACTCTGCCTCATTCCAGAAATCACACTGCCTGGGGCCTCTCCCACCTCTCACTTATCTCAGGGATTCAGCCTCCAGAAAAGGTTGAAGCCAGAGTCAGAGGCTCAACACACTAGAGGACTGGAAGGACACTTCCAACCTCACTTCACAGATGAAGACACTAAGGCTCGGATAGGCTAGGTCCCCGCCATGTGTCAGCTGTCAAGATGGTATCTCAACTCCGGTCTTCTTACATCTACACCGGGGTTCTTCCTTCAGGGAGAAGTGGTCAGGGGAGAGACTGCCTCTAACTGGCCATTGCCTCCCTAGCTCCACTGAAACCCTAAAGCCATTTGGAGGTCTCTTATCCAAAGCACAGGAGGCAAGATCATAGAAGTCTGCACACCATTCTCCACGGGAGGAGGAACATGCAACCCTAAAATCAGATCCCATCAAGAGGCCAGACCATAACAAGTGCCATGGTTCCCAAGGGCATGTCGTTTCCTTCCGTTGCAAACGTTGCCTTTATGGGTAGGAAATCATTGCTGGTCCCTAAATACTGTTTCAGAAGGCACTGAGCTCCCATCTTCAGGATACTTGAATGAAAGGAGAGAGCAGCAACTGTAGCCCTGTCCCAGGTCCTGGGCTCAGAAAAGAGGCTGCCTGCTCCCAGGGACAGGTTTGATCAGGCCACTGATGGTTCCAGGGGTTCAAGGCTGGTGACCATGTTGCATTGCTCCAAAGTGGGAGGTGCAGCCAGGTGAGAACATGCATTAATGAGCATAATAGCGCAGGGCTTCTGCTCGTCAGTAATTAAAGTGCTGCAGGATAGGGACGGGTCTGTTCTTCCTTAATGAGGAAGGCTACAGGATAACCAGCACTGAGCAATTTTAGAGAAATCACAGTGGGGTCCCAGCCTGCTTAAGAGCCAGAGATTAATAAACTAAAATCACTGTCTCTATGGTTACCAGAAATTTACAGAAACTTCTCCCATTCTATTTCCAGCTCTCCTTTTCTCTCACCAAAGATAGGTGGGGGAAGGGAAAGAATCAAGCATTTACCCAAATCTGCTTCATACTTAGAATTTGAGTAAAGCCATCAGGTTAACAGATTGGTGTAGAATTCATACATTGTTATATTTAATGGAATAGATATTTATTGAGTTTCTTCCATGAGATAGGTTCTGCACTGAGGGTACAGCAGGACACGGACAAAGGGCCTGTCCTCATGGAGCTTATGCTTTGATGGGGGAAGCAGGTGAACATGGAAGCAAACAAATGATACAACTTCCTATAAGTGCTGAGATGAAAAGTCACGCGGGGTTGGCGGATAGCGTGATGCCCTGGCAGCTGTTCTAGAAGGAGTGCTTAGGGAAGGGCTCTGTGAGGGGAGAGGTCTGACCAGAAACTCACATGGCACGCCACAGTGAGCTGTGCAAAGGCCCAGTGGGGCGAAGGGAACCGTGCTGTGACTGGAGAGGAGATGATGGAGGGAACCAGCTCATGGAAGTGCAGCAAAGGGCAGGAGGAGATGAGGAGGTGGAGGGAGGGACTTAACTGAAGGAGAAACTGGAACGACTCCTTAAGCTTAACAGACCCTTTCTAAAAATTTCTTGTTGTTGTGAACAGTCTTGTGATAACAGAAATTAAAAGGCTGCTGGTTAACAGTCAAACAGTGCTTCTGGCTAGTGTTTATTTATGGTTATCAAGACCAGCAGCTGGCCTTTCCTTAAGCATGGAGACTGACAGAAGTATTAACATGCAACCTACTTGCTAACTGCAGTTTAAAAATAATCCTTTAGGGCTTCCCTGGTGGCGCAGCGGTTGAGAGTCCGCCTGCCGATGCAGGGGACATGGGTTCGTGCCCCGGTCCGCGAAGATCCCACATGCCGCGGAGCGGCTCGTCCTGTGAGCCATGGCCGCTGAGCCTGCGCGTCCGGAGCCTGTGCTCCGCAACGGGAGAGGCCACAACAGTGAGAGGCCCGTGTACCACCAAAAAAAAAAAATCCTTTATATGGTCAGATTACTAGCACATGACCTTTATTTTTCTTTTATGAAAGTGTAATGAACAGCTCCTAATAAGGTCAATATATCAGTACACTGTCAGTTCACTGTCCGCCCCACTAACTCCACCAGCATGAAGACTGTGACCCTACGTCTGTCCCCACTTCTCCAGGGGTTTCCTCTGAGTTCTCAGAGCCTCACTATCTGAAGCTTCCGGTGGTTCTCAAGTCTTTTCCAGGGTTAGGGGTTAACTGCCTTCTCCTCCTCTCTTCCCTTCTTAATTCTCAGCCTAACCACTCCATTTCCGCCTTCCAAGGAGACCAAGTTGAATGTCTCCCAGTAACGGCCACGGCCGTCCTGATGGCTTGAGCAGCTGCTGTGTCTAGGATCTGTCTCCTGAAGATCTTTCTGTGAGCAGAGTAGAAACGTTACTTTTGTTTTACAAGCTAAACTCTGCTGATCGCTATTTTCGCATGAAAGACTCTTTCGAACAAGGTTGTTACTTAACAGCCCTTTTGAACAGAACACCTAGGAAAGCGCATCACATTTGTGTGTGTTTATTGCCTGTCTCCCTCTACTATAATGACCCTCCCTGAGAGCAGGGACTTTATTTTGCTACTGTACTAGCTCCCAACCTTAAGCCAGGGTGTGGCATATAGTAGGTTTTTGGAATTGAACAAAACTAACAGGTTTATTTATTTTATCCATGCATACTTGGGAGATATTGCGGGTTCGGTTCCAGACCACTGAAATAAGGCAAATACTGCAATACAGTGAGTCACATAAATATTTTGGTTTCCCAGTGCATTTAAAATTATGTTTCTACTACACTATAGTGTATTAAGTGTACAACAGCATTATGTCCAAAAGAAACCAATGGACATGTCTTAATTAAAAATATTTTATTGCTAAAATATGCTAAGCATCATTTGACAACACAAACCTTCAATCTGTAGAAAATGCAGTATCTGTGAAGCACAGTAAAGTGAAATACAGTAAGACAAGATATGCCTGCATAAGGCCTAAATTTCACATGCGTGCCACTGATCTCAGCACGCTCTTTTCATACAAACCTCCTCCCTCTGAAGGAGAGTCAGGTCCTCTCCCACCAGCAGGCCCTTCCTCTTCCACCCTCCCTCCCCTGGATTTGTGGCCCCAACTGCTCACTTTCAGTCTCCAGCAGGCTCTCAGTTCCTTTGCACTGTAACTAAGTGATCCCTCCAGGCCAAATGTCCTGACCTCCTAAAATCCTTCCTTCCTCCCCTTCTCTCCTGGGAGCCACTCAGGGCCCTCCCAGGAACAGCCATGGTGCTTTTTCTCCACACCTCATGGCATCTAACCTAAACCTGGGTCTGCGTGAGCAGGCAGGTGAAGGGTAGGCAGGTTAAGAAAGATGAGGTGGGATAGTTTATAGGGAGAGAACATTGCAGGGGAGGGGGACGAATAGAGCCACCCAGATGCTGACCCAGCTGTGCCCCGACTTGCTGCGTAATCCTGGGCAAGCCATTTTCCTGCTCTCCATATCTTGTCACAGATTAAGGGAGGTAGAAGCAATGATCAGAGGTGTCTTCTCTGTACAGTTCAGGATCTTCTATCTCACATGTGGTGAATGGAAGATGTCTCACTAAAGAAATAGCTTGCAAACTTTCTCTCCCTCCTAGCCAGTGCCTGGTCATCACCAAATGCCACAAGACACATACATCCCCTTACCACTGTTGTGACTAGGCAGGGTGACCAGCTTCATCCTGGTCTGCCCAGGACTCTCCCAGTTTCAACACTGAGAGTCCCAAGCACAGTGGGATGGGTTGGTCATCCTATGACTAGACCACAGCTTCCTGATGGTAGGGACAGATATTGTTCACGACCTCATGCCCTCTGCCGGGCACTGTTCCTGACCATCAACAGGCATTCAGCCTGCATCTCTTGAATGAACTGATAGCATCCTTTTCAAAGTCCCCAACACACACACATTCACACAGTATGATTGCAACCTTTGTTTCAACATCAAAGCAGAACTTACATGGCTGAGAGGAGAGGCCAAAAGAGGGGGGAAGAACAGCACGTCAGGTGAGATGTCTGCACACCTGCCGGTCGCACTCACCATCATCACTGCCGGATACTGAACTCAGGACAGAAGCCTGCCTGCAGCGGGGCAGCCCAAGGCCTTCCAAAGAAACACACGTCCAAGAGGGTTGTTCCAGACCCGAGCCCAGCAATTCTGTTCCCGCGTCCGGCCACTTCGCCCACAAACCAGAACCAGCCTCTGCCCGAGGGCTGTGCCTCTCATATTCACACACTGAGATGTTCTCCCCCAGCACCTGCATCCTCCTGGGTCTGGCCAGCACAGCCTTTGCTCCCAGAGCCTGCTGCCCCCACCTGCTCTGGTGTCTGCCTCTGTCCTCCCCTTCTCCGCTTGCCTCTCCAGAGAAGGGCCAGGGGACATGAGAATCGGAGGAACCACCAGGTGTAACTTGCCCTTCCCTATTGGTGCTCCTTGAGAAAGCCTGACTGTACCAGACTGGTCCCTTACACATTTTGAGAAGAGGTACACTCTCCTGTAAAATTAACCATAAAAGTTCCCTTTTTATTTTATTCTTGTTCAAAGTTGAGCCATTTTCCGCTAGAGATAAAAACAAGGCATTTCTGAGAGGGGAGTACTATGGCTGTCTAATAAGCCGGGACTGATGGTCATGATAAAGTCAACTACATCCATCTCTGCACACAGAGGTGGTGTGGATATGGAAGCGGCTATGTAGGGAGCCTCCCAGCAGAGCTCGCTGACACGGTTTGGAGCTGTTTATGAGGCAAGTTTATATCAAAAGCCTTAGCGCTGCCACTACCCGCGAGAGGCAGGGAAGCAGTAGCAGACTAAGGAAGGCCGAGCCAGGCGCTCTGCCACTGGGTACCACCCGGGGCAGCAGCCAGACACCCCCATATTGGACCGATGGATTCTCCCCTCCCTGTGACCTCGGCAAATCTACGAGCTCCCGGTCCATCAGAGCATGACTCGTGGAGGCTGCCTGACCTCTTCCAGAGCGAAGATCAAAGCAGAATGTGAGCTGTGGTCTGCTGGCCAATGTGCACAGGGAACCAGGTCCAACTATGCCTGGATGCTGGGAGTGGAGGAGGGACCGCCCTGGACCAAACAGAGAGAAGACGACACTCCCAGGTACCCACTCCCCTGAGTGCCCGGAGCCCCTCTTTCTTCCCAGGTTTCTCCTAGAGAGGCTCTACCCTGTACCTGTGGGCAGCACGCAAGGGCTCAGCTGTACCATTAACCCCCTGGAGCATAAACCTGGGATCAGCAGTGGCTTCTTGTCCCTTACAGCTATCTGTGTCCTCACTCTGGCCTCCACCCTTCTACCTGTACCCACAGGACCTGCTTGATCGTCCTCTGGCCTCACTTGGGTACACTTCTGGCTTCTTCCAGAACCTTCCAGATTAGATAGGCTCCCAGCCTGCCAGCGACCAGTCTGTTGGGCTTAATGAGACCCGAAGATGAGGGCAATATGGGGGTTCTCACTGGGCACGAGTGCAGTCGAGACTTCCACTCCCTGTGCCTGGCATCTCTATCACCACAACCTCTGGAGCTCAGAGACTGCACGGCACAGCTACCCCTACTGCCCAGGGACTCCTCACAGAATATCTGCAAGTAACAATAGTACTAATTTCCATTTACTGAGTGCTTATGATTTGCCATAAACCATGCTAAGAGATATACAGATGTTTTTACTCTTTTTTCCCCGCTCTGAACTTTATTCCTTCCTACAGTCTTATATAGTAAACATTTTATCCCCATTTTACAGATGAGGGAAATAGGGCTGAGGCAGTAAGTTATCTTCCAGGGCTTACACCTGGGCTCATTTGCCTCCAAAGCCAGTACTCATAGTCTCCGCTAAACTAGTGTCCGTACCTTCTTTCCACACCCACCCAGAGATTCATCTGTCCAGACACTGGTGTTGTGATAACCCAAAGACCTGGTGGAGGGAGGGGTAAAATGAAAGTCACTCCAGGTCAACTCTGATGAAAGATGGGGCAGATGTAGTGTGTCTAATAGGATGATGTGGACTAACGTGATAAAATACTACTGGGCACGTGAAGCCTCAAACTGTCTCCTTGTACCATTGCTCCCATTGAGATAAACCCTCCCCATATATACTCCTTGTATGAAGCTGTCTGTGTCCTCTGCCAGGTGGTCTCACCATTCCGCCCACAACTCATGGGACCAGAGACTGCTTCCTGAGCCCCAAGTAGCCATCGACGGGCTGGCAGTCAGTGTACAGAGCAGTGTAGCCCAGGAGGTCTTATAGCCGGATCTCATAATATTGAAGAAGGACCAGCAGTCCTATCAAGCCCTTTCTCATGGGGAGGTTGAACATGAGGTACCCTAAGAAGACGGAAGCAGAAATGATGGGGGAGGAAACAGAACACTGTCACTGAGTGAGCTGCAGACGTGGACAGTCACTGTTAGAGACACGGCACTCTAAGAGATGAACAGAGAGGATGCAGACTCGAGCCTGTCCAGGATGTCCTGAGCCACGCTGCCCTCCTCCAGAGCCTGGATAGGTGGCTTCTGCTGGTGTGATTATGTGACTGTGTAGACACTGGCCCACAAAGAATCCCAGCCATCTGTGGTCATATGAGTGAGTTGAGTGCCTTCTTCCATGAGAGCACACCTACCCTAGCGAAGGAAGACCCACTGCACTTCCTGGACTGGGATCGGATCCCCCTGCTAGACTCTCACAGCCTCTTTCGTTTTTCTTATATGCTATGGCAACGTGTTTTTACGTGGTTATTTAACAGACGTCAGTGTCTCCATTCAACTACAAGCTGCATGAGGTCTACACCATATCTGCTTTGCTCACCAGGTCCCCCTTGTGCCTCACACAGTGTCCAGCACAGAGTACAAACTCAGAAAGCACCGGCTATCTGGCTGAACGAACAAATGAATCAATGCTCGAATAGCAGACAGTAGAATGAATGCAGGCCCGGGAAAGCTTTGTGGGTGGGAATCCCACTGCGGCCTGACAGAACGGGAATCATGGAGTTGAACACATACTCCCTGCCTGACCACAACAGTAAGCCCAGATCATCCAATAAGCCAGAGGGTACATGGAGCTAGTGAGGCTACCTAGTGTAGGCAGGGGCTTCGGGGGCCTGGCAGGAGGCCACGTCTGGCTGAGATGTGGAGGAGACAATGGACATCTGAGAACAGGAGATTTCACAGTCTGCAAGGCAAAAGAAATGGGCCACAGCCTGATCCTGGAAGAGCATCTGACACTGGAATCACTACAGGTAAACTTCTAAGTAGATGTGATCATCAAAATGTCCAGCTTTCAACCAGAGGCAGAAGTTCTGCAAGGGGACTCTGTTGATTCAGAGAAAGGATCTGCTATGTCAAATGTAGATTGTAAGGGGAACAAGAGAGAAATGAATCAATTAAAATGTAAACAGCCAACGGGAAGCAGGGGGACCATTTGTTCCTGAAACATCTTAGAAATCCAGGGAAAATGGGGTCCCTGGGACTACATGGACTGCCACCCAGGGAATAAAAGTCAGCTGGCTCTGGTGGAAAAATCACATAAAGGACCGAGCATCTCCTTGTGGGAAGTTTGTGGGTGAGCGGGCCAGGCCAGCAGCAAGGAGAGCTGAGGAACGTGGGGTAAAGGGAAGGCAGGTCCGACAGGTGGGAAAAAGGAGGACGGGGCGTCTTTGCTCTCCAGCAGAGCCTTGCTCCGGCCTCTGATGCCCAGAACTCTGGTGCTGGGGAGAAATCACTCTGTCCTACACTGCCTACCTGGCCCTCCTCACCTAGTGCCAGGGTGGAAGGCTTGTCCCGTGTGGCTCCTTGTGCACTTTTTGGTGTTTCTGGTAAAGTCGTGACCATGTCCCCCACGCCATCTCTTTTACAAATCAGAGACCCAGATAAAAAGTAGCAAAAAGTTAAATAGCAGTTGCTGTGATGTCAGGCAATGTTCTAAGAGCTCTATGTATATTACACATTCAATCTTTGTATTACCATCTCTAATTTCCAGATAGGAAAACCAAGACACAGAGAGGCTAGGTAACTTGCTGGAGGTCAACCAGCTCTGTAAGTGACAGACCTGGCCTTGGATCCCAGGGAATTGGGTTCTACATATCACTCTATAATCTAGCAAAAACTTTATCTGTTTGTCACGTTACTCAGCTCTTCTCCTGAGTCGTTCTCCTCTAAACATATGCCACTTTCTCTATATCCCATAAAATCCAAATCTGCAGTTGTGATCTGAGTAAAACAAAACTATTGCCTCCCCATTTTTTTTTTAACATCTTTATTGGAGTATAATTGCTTTACAATGGTATGTTAGTTTCAGCTTCACAACAAAATGAATCAGTTATATATATACATATATTCCCATATCTCTTCCCGCTTGCGTCTCCCTCCCTCCCACCCTCCCTATCCCACCCCTCCAGGCGGTCACAAAGCACCGAGCTGATCTCCCTGTGCTATGCGGCTGCTTCCCACTAGCTATCTACCTTACGTTTGGTAGTGTATATATGTCCATGCCTCTTTATCGTTTTGTCACCCTTTACCCTTCCCCCTCCCCATAGCCTCAAGTCCATTCTCTAGTAAGTCTGTGTCTTTATTCCTGTTTCACCCCTAGGTTTTTCATGACATTTTTTTTTTAAATTCCATATATATGTGTTAGCATACGGTATTTGTCTCTCTCTTTCTGACTTACTTCACTCTGTATGACAGACTCTAGGTCTATCCACCTCATTACAAATAGCTCAATTTCGTCTCTTTTTATGGCTGAGTAATATTCCATTGTATATATGTGCCACATCTTCTTTATCCATTCATCCGATGATGGACACTTAGGTTGTTTCCATCTCTGGGCTATTGTAAATAGAGCTGCAATGAACATTTTGGTACATGACTCTTTTTGAATTATGGTTTTCTCAGGGTATATGCCCAGTAGTGGGATTGCTGGGTCATATGGTAGTTCTATTTGTAGCTTTTTAAGGAACCTCCATACTGTTCTCCACAGTGGCTGTATCAATTTACATTCCCACCAACAGTGTAAGAGGGTTCCCTTTTCTCCACACCCTCTCCAGCATTTATTGTTTCTAGATTTTTTGATGATGGCCATTCTGACTGGTGTGAGATGATATCTCATTGTAGTTTTGATTTGCATTTCTCTCATGATTAGTGATGTTGAGCATTCTTTCATGTGTTTGTTGGCACTCTGTATATCTTCTTTGGAGAAATGTCTATTTAGGTCTTCTGCCCATTTTTGGATTGGGTTGTTTGTTTTTTTCTTATTAAGCTGCATGAGCTGCTTATAAATTTTGGAGATCAATCCTTTGTCAGTTGCTTCATTTGCAAATATTTTCTCCCATTCTGAGGGTTGTCTTTTGGTCTTCTTTATGGTTTCCTCTGCTGCGCAAAAGCTTTTAAGTTTCATTAGGTCCCATTTGTTTACTCTTGTTTTTATTTCCATTTCTCTAGGAGGTGGGTCAAAAAGGACCTTGCTGTGATTTATGTCATAGAGTGTTCTGCCTATGTTTTCCTCTAAGAGTTTGATAGTTTCTGGCCTTACATTTAGGTCTTTAATCCATTTTGAGCTTATTTTTGTGTACGGTGTTAGGGAGTGATCTAATTTCATACTTTTACATGTAGCTGTCCAGTTTTCCCAGCACCACTTACTGAACAGGCTGTCCTTTCTCCACTGTACATTTCTGCCTCCTTTGTCAAAGATAAGGTGACCATATGTGCGTGGGTTTATCTCTGGGCTTTCTATCCTGTTCCATTGATCTATCTTTCTGTTTTTGTGCCAGTACCATACCGTCTTGAAAACTGTAGCTTTGTAGTATAGTCTGAAGTCTGGGAGCCTGATTCCTCCAGTTCCTTCTTTCGTTCTCAAGATTGCTTTGGCTATTCGGGGTCTTTTGTGTTTCCATACAAATTGCAAAATTTTTTGTTCTAGTTCTGTGAAAAATGCCAGTGGTAGTTTGATAGGGATTGCATTGAATCTATAGATTGCTTTGGGTAGCAGAGTCATTTTCACAATGTTGATTCTTCCAATCCAAGAACATGGTATATCTCTCCATCTATTTGTATCATCTTTAATTTCTTTCATCAGTGTCTTATAATTTTCTGCATACAGATCTTTTGTCTCCTTAGGTAGGTTTATTCCTAGATATTTTATTCTTTTTTGTTGCAATGGTAAATGGGAGTGTTTTCTTGATTTCACTTTCAGATTTTTCATCATTAGTATATAGGAATGCCAGAGATTTCTGTGCATTAATTTTGTATCCTGCCACTTTACCAAATTCATTGATTAGCTCTAGTAGTTTTCTGGTAGCATCTTTAGGGTTCTCTATGTATAGGATCATGTCATCTGCAAACAGTGACAGCTTTACTTCTTCTTTTCCGATTTGGATTCCTTTTATTTCCTTTTCTTCTCTGATTGCTGTGGCTAAAACTTCCAAAACTATGTTGAATAAGAGTGGTGAGAGTGGGCAACCTTGTCTTGTTCCTGATCTTAGTGGAAATGCTTTCAGTTTTTCACCATTGAGGATGATGTTTGCTGTGGGCTTGTCATATATGGCCTTTATTATGTTGAGGAAAGTTCCCTCTATGCCTACTTTCTGCAGGGTTTTTATCATAAATGGGTGTTGAATTTTGTCAAAAGCTTTCTCTGCATCCATTGAGATGATCATATGGTTTTTCTCCTTCAGTTTGTTAATATGGTTTATCACATTGATAGATTTGCGTATATTGAAGAATCCTTGCATTCCTGGAATAAATCCCACTTGATCATGGTGTATGATCTTTTTAATGTGCTGTTGGATTCTGTTTGCTAGTATTTTGTTGAGGATTTTTGCATCTATGTTCATCAGTGATATTGGCCTGTAGTTTTCTTTCTTTGTGACATCCTTGTCTGGTTTTGGTATCAAGGTGATGGTGGCCTCGTAGAAGGAGTTTGGGACTGTTCCTCCCTCTGCTATATTTTGGAAGAGTTTGAGAAGGATAGGTGTTAGCTCTTCTCTAAATGTTTGATAGAATTCGCCTGTGAAGCCATCTGGTCCTGGGCTTTTCTTTGTTGGAAGATTTTTAATCACAGTTTCAATTTCAGTGCTTGTGATTGGTCTGTTCATATTTTCTATTTCTTCCTGATTCAGTCTTGGCAGGTTGTGCCTCTCTAAGAATTTGTCCATTTCTTCCAGATTGTCTATTTTATTGGCATAGAGTTGCTTGTAGTAATCTCTCATGATCTCTTTTATTTCTGCAGTGTCAGTTGTTACCTCTCCTTTTTCATTTCTAATTCTATTGATTTGGGTCTTCTCCCTTTTTTTCTTGATGAGTCTGGTTAGTGGTTTATCTATTTTGTTTATCTTCTCAAAGAACCAGCTTTTAGTTTTATTGATCTTTGCTATTGTTTCCTTCATTTCTTTTTCATTTATTTCTGATCTGATTTTTATGATTTCTTTCCTTCTGCTAGCTTTGGGGTTTTTTTGTTCTTCTTTCTCTAATTGCTTGAGGTGCAAGGTTAGGTTGTTTATTCGAGATGCTTCCTGCTTCTTAAGGTGGGCTTGTATTGCTATAAATTTCCCCCTTAGAACTGCTTTTGCTGCATCCCACAGGTTTTGGGTCGTTGTGTCTCCATTGTCATTTGTTTCTAGGTATTTTTTGATTTCCTCTTTGATTTCTTCAGTGATATCTTCATTATTAAGTAGTGTATTGTTTAGCCTCCATGTGTTTGTATTTTTTACAGATCTTTTCCTGTAATTGATATCTAGTCTCATGGCGTTGTGGTCAGAAAAGATACTTGATACAATTTCAATTTTCTTAAATTTACCAAGGCTTGATTTGTGACCCAAGATATGATCTATCCTGGAGAATGTTCCATGAGCACTTGAGAAAAATGTGTATTCTGTTGTTTTTGGATGGAATGTCCTATAAATATCAATTAACTCCATCTCGTTTAATGTATCATTTAAAGCTTGTGTTTCCTTATTTATTTTCATTTTGGATGATCTGTCCATTGGTGAAAGTGGGGTGTTAAAGTCCCCTACTATGAATGTGTTACTGTCGATTTCCCCTTTTATGGTTGTCAGTATTTGCCTTATGTATTGAGGTGCACCTATGTTGGGTGCATAAATATTTACAATTGTTATATCTTCCTCTTGGATTGATCCCTTGATCATTATGTAGTGTCCTTCTTTGTCTCTTCTAATAGTCTTTGTTTTAAAGTCTATTTTGTCTGATATGAGAATTGCTACTCCAGCTTTCTTTTGGTTTCCACTTGCATGAAATACCTTTTTCCATCCCCTTACTTTCAGTCTGTATGTGTCTCTAGGTCTGAAGTGGGTCTCTTGTAGACAGCAAATATATGGGTCTTGTTTTTGTATCCATTCAGCCAATCTATGTCTTTTGGTGGGAGCATTTAGTCCATTTACATTTAAGGTAATTATCGATATGTGTGTTCCTATTCCCATTTTCTTCATTGTTTTGGGTTTGTTATTGTAGGTCCTTTCCTTCTTTTGTGTTTCTTGCCTAGAGAAGTTCCTTTAGCAGTTGTTGTAGAGCTGGTTTGGTGGTGCTGAACTCTCTCAGCTTTTGCTTGTCTGTAAAGGTTTTAATTTCTCCATCAAATCTGAATGAGATCCTTGCTGGGTAGAGTAATCTTGGTTGCAGGTTTTTCTCCTTCAACACTTTCAATATGTCCTGCCACTCCCTTCTGGCTTGCAGAGTTTCTGCTGAAAGATCAGCTGTTAACCTTATGGGGATTCCCTTGTGTGTTATTTGTTGTTTTTCCCTTGCTGCTTTTAATATGTTTTCTTTGTATTTAATTTTTGACAGTTTGATTAATATGTGTCTTGGCGTATTTCTCCTTGGATTTATCCTGTATGGGACTCTCTGTGCTTCCTGGACTTGATTAACTATTTCCTTTCCCATATTAGGGAAGTTTTCAACTATAATCTCTTCAAATATTTTCTCAGTCCCTTTCTTTTTCTCTTCTTCTTCTGGAACCCCTATAATTCGAATGTTGGTGCGTTTAATGTTGTCCCAGAGGTCTCTGAGACTGTCCTCAGTTCTTTTCATTCTTTTTTCTTTATTCTGCTCTGCAGTAGTTATTTCCACTATTTTATCTTCCAGGTCACTTATCCGTTCTTCTGCCTCAGTTCTTCTGCTATTGATCCCATCTAGAGTACTTTTAATTTCATTTATTGTGTTGTTCATCGTTGCTTGTTTCATCTTTAGTTCTTCTAGGTCCTTGTTAACTGATTCTTGCAATTTGTCCATTCTATTGTCCATTCTATCTCCAAGATTTCGGATCAACCTTACTATCATTATTCTGAATTCTTTTTCAGGTAGACTGCCTATTTCCTCTTCATTTGTTAGGTCTGGTGGGTTTTTATCTTGCTCCTTCATCTGCTGTGTGTTTTTCTGTCTTTTCATTTTGCTTATCTTACTGTGTTTGGGGTCTCCTTTTTTTTTTTTTGCAGGCTGAAGGTTCGTAGTTCCTGTTGTTTTTTGTGTCTGTCCCCAGTGGCTAAGGTTGGTTCAGTGGGTTGTGTAGGCTTCCTGGTGGAGGGTACTAGTGCCTGTGTTCTGGTGTATGAGGCTGGATCTTGTCTTTCTGGTGGGCAGGTCCACGTCTGGTGGTGTGTTTTGGGGTGTCTGTAGACTTATTATGATTTTGGGCAGCCTCTCTGCTAATGGGTGGGGTTGTGTTCCTGTCTTGCTAGTTGTTTGGCATAGGATGTCCAGCACTGTAGCTTGCTGGTCGTTGAGTGAAGCTGGGTGCTGGCGTTGAGATGGAGATCTCTCGGAGATTTTTGCTGTTTGATATTATGTGCAGCTGGGAGGCCTCTTGTGGACCAGTGTCCTGAAGTTGGCTCTCCCACCTCAGAGGCACAGCACTGAGTCCTGGCTGCAGCACCAAGAGCCTTTCATCCACAGGGCTCCTTAATTTGGGATGATTCGTTGTCTATTCAGGTATTCCACAGATGCAGGGTATATCAAGTTGATTGTGGAGCTTTAATCCGCTGCTTCTGAGGCTGCTGGAAGAGATTTCCCTTTCTCTTCTTTGTTCTCACAGCTCCCAGGGGCTCAGCTTTGGATTTGGCCCCGCCTGTGCGTGTAGGTCGCCGGAGGGCGTCTGTTCTTTGCTCAGACAGGACGGGGTTAAAGGAGCCGCTGATTCGGAGGCTCTGGCTCACCCAGGCCGGGGGGTAGGGAGGGTCACGGAGTGCAGGGCGGGCCTGCAGCGGCAGAGGCCGGCGTGACGCTGCAGCCTGAGGCGCGCCGTGCGCTCTCCCGGGGGAGCCGTCCCCGGATCCCGGGACCCCGGCAGCGGCGGGCTGCACAGGCTCCCCGGAAGGGCGTGTGGCTAGTGACCTGCGCTCGCACACAGGCCTCCTGGCGGCGGCAGCAGCGGCCTTAGCGTCCCATGTCCGTCTCTGGGCTCCGCACTCTTAGCCGCGGCTCGCGCCCGTCTCCGGAGCTCTCCCAAGCAGCGTTCCCAATCCCCCCTCCTCGTGCACCAGGAAACAAAGAGGGACGTAAAAGTCTCTTGCCTCTTCGGCAGGTCCAGACCCCTCCCCAGACTCTCTCCCGGCCAGCCGCGGCGCACCAACGCCCTGCAGGCTGTGTTCACGCCGCCAACCTCAGTCCTCTCTTGCCTCCCCATTTTAAGGCATTAATACAGCTCAAGATTACATCATCTTTAAGAACAACTATGTGACACTACTGGCCCATAAAATGTTTAATTAACTAAGATTCAGAAGCATTTTCCCAGATTGCTCCAGTTAAGAAGTATTTCTCTCTATGTTTGTGTAGTCAGCATTTTTGTTTGTTTGTTTTTTGCGGTACGCGGGCCTCTCACCGTTGTGGCCTCTCCCGTTGCGGAGCACAGGCTCCGGACGCGCAGGCTCAGTGGCCATGGCTCACGGGCCCAGCCGCTCCGCGGCACGTGGGATCTTCCCGGACCGGGGCACGAACCCGCGTCCCCTGCATCGGCAGGCGGACTCTCAACCACTGCGCCACCAGGGAAGCCCTAGTCAGCATTTTTGATGTAACAGCAGAACCGTTACCCAGGGTGTTGGTTTTACCCGCTTTGTCCTGAGGCTGCCCTCATGGAAGTCTCATCTTTCAAAGACTTCTGGGTCATCTCCACAGAGCCAAAATCCCAAACTAGAAAAGCTCCCCTAGGCAGGGCGGGGCACGGGGCCTGAGTAGTGTCCTGGAGACACAGACACAGGTAAAAATACTGGCTCTGCAACATACCACTGGTGGGAGCTTGACCAAGTTTCTTAACCTTGTAAATATTCAGTATTCTCCTATATAAAATGGAAATCATAATAACTACCCCAGAGAGACGAGAGGATAAAGTTAAAGGACAACATAGACATTAAGCATTTTGCACAGTGCCTGCCACGTTAAGTGAGCAAGTGGTGGCTCTTGGTGTAAATCCTTAGCCCCAGCGTAGGAATCCCGACATGAGCCAGCAACCATGTCCCAGCTCCTCACCTGAAACCACCCCTCTTCCCTGCCAGGACCAGATATATAACTTGTGGGGCTCAGTGCAAAAGGAAAATATGGTGGCCCCTGTTGAAAAATTATTAAGAATTTTAGCACAGCAACAGCAGATCATTAAACCAAGCGCAGAGCCCTTCTAGCCTTCTCAGGGGCCCACTGTATAGTGTCCTGATACTAATACTGCCGCTGTAAACAAGTCCCGCAAACCTGGTGACTTCAAATAACACACATCTGTTATCTTCTGGTTCTGGAGGCCGGAAGTCTGACAAAGGTCTCACTGGGCTAAAATCAAAGTATCAGCAGAACTGCACTCCTTTCTGTAGGTTCTAGGTGATAATCTGTTAGATACTGTTCTTGCCTTTTTCAGTATCTAAAGGCTGCCCACATTCATGGCTCTTTTCCATCTTCAAAGCCAGCAATGGCTGGTTGAGTCCTTCTCACACAGCCATCTCTCTGGCGTATTCTTCCACTTTCAAGTGCCCTGTGACTGCATTGGGTCGAACCAGATAATTCAGGATGATCTCCTTATTTTAGTCAGCTGATTAGCAACCTTAATTCCACCTGCAACCTTAATTCTCCTTTGCCCTGTAACATACCATATTCACAGGTTCCAAAGATTAGGACGTGAACACCCTTGGGAGGCCATTATCCTGCCTCCCATACACACTCATGAAGACAGCACTGTTGACCCCCAAAGTTCAGAGATCTCAGATGTCTGTCTAGAGGTTGCACCATGAAGACCTCATGGCCCTCCGATCCACACACACAAACCTGGTGACCATCCTCATAGTGGTGGCAGCAAACACCCACAGCCACCTTGAATGGACCCTAACCTGCTCCTAGGGGGACCCAGAGCCCAGGCTCCAGGCTGCATTCTTTCTCTTCTATAATCTCATCCTGCTTCTTTCCACTTGGATGTTCACACAGGGTCTCTCCAGCTCAGGACCCAGGGATCCTTTGTGGGTGGGTATGTGTGGATCTGCCCCAGTTGCTCCTACCTAGGGCTGCAGAAAATAGTCCAATCCCCTTTACCAGCCCCTTGTGCCTCAAGCCCCAGGCCTTAACCTACCAGTCAACCCAAGAGCCAGTCCACCCTCACTCCTGGGAGGGATGTGGAGCTCAGGGGATGCTGGTGAGAAAGGCAACGTCATTACTGATGGCTCAGGGGCCTCTGAGGATCTGCCAGCAAGAGGCAGGAAGCAATACCTGCTGGAGGCTCCGACCTGAGCTACCTTAGAGGTAGGCCATAGAGTTGCCATGGCGATGTGACAGCCCTGAAGCCGGAGCCCACGAGCCCCTCCTGTTCCTACCCATACCCAATGCCCACTAGATCAAGGGCTCATCCCTTATATCCCCTGGCCCCTGTATGGAAATAATACCCACTGCCTGCAGGAAAGAATGAGGCAGGCACCGGCTGCTGTGGAGCTGGTGAGTACCAATATGCTAACTACCCCACCCGCCATCACTGGGGTGGGAGGCCCACCCTTACCTTCCTGTCCTGATCTGGCAAGCTTGCTTTAGCCCTCCACGATCCTCCTTCCCCACAATCACAACCCATTTTCTCAGTGACCTCCCTAAAGATGCCGCCTCCATCCTCCCTCTCCATCCCACAGGCAAAGGACTTCCTTGATCTCTTTCTCACACCATAACTTTTCAAAAAGTTGACGCTTAATTTATATGCAGTGAAATGCACAGATCTTAAGTGTGTAGTTCGATGCGTTTTGACAAATATATATACCTATGTAGTCCACACCCCAATCAAGACTTGTCTTCCCCTTCTTCTCTTTTTGCCTCTGGGAGATTATTTTGGAGGCTACAGATAAGAAGGGGCAGGTGGGACACTGGGAGGCAGGAGGAGGGACATAGAGAAAGCCATGGGGATGTTTGGAGCTTGTAGCTGGGGACATGAGGGATGGAGTAAAGTCCAGCCAGACTGAGATGCAGACTTTCTCCCCTTCGATCCTGAGGCCCCTGTGTCTTTCACCCCAGGAAGCAAGAAGGCAAACCCCTGTCCAGATCTGGCAAAGGCCTCACGTGGGGTGAAGTCTAGGAGGCTCACCAGAAGAGGCAACCACTGTCCTGTCTCCCCTGGGTCTTCCCACCTGGATGGCCAAGGGGCCTGCTCTGTTCTTATTAATATAATGCAGGAAGAATGAATGGCACTTTGACTTCCCCAAAAGCCAAGTGTCCTGGTGCCCGGAGGAAATACGTCCTCTGTCTGCATGGATCAAAGACCCCAGATGAGGCTAATGAAACTGTGGCATTTCCAGTTCCCATGTCCTTCTGAGGCAGGAGATAGATGGGCCTCAGGCTGAGCAGCTGGAGTTTGTTCCCTGGGGACAGATACTCCAAAACAGCCAGAGGGAGAGAGGAGCTGAGTCCCGCCCAGATAAAAGGTAGAGACCACATATGTCTCACTCTTGAGGTCAAGGAGACCTTCCCGACTACACATGCGCAGAAAAGATCCTTGAAGGTCAAGAAGGGAGTGATGTCAACCCATCCATAGGCTTCTTCGCCAGAATCCATCTTGGCTAAGAGATGGGTGCGTGCACACGGGACGACCCTCATGTAAACCAAATAAGGACTCAGAACCAGGCAAAGCAAGATCACTGCCAAAGGAAACCCAGAAGAAATGCCCCATATAAGTGAGTCAAACTACCACGAGGGTGCTACTCTCTGAGTTCACCCGTGTATGCCTATTCACACGTACTCTTTTTTCCTCCCAATAAACACTTTACTTGTTTCACTACTTTCCGTCTCTTTGTAGAAATTTATTTCTACAAAGCTGATGGGCCAGAGCCTTGTCACTGGCCACTGGTCCCTGGTGGTCTAATGGCTAGGGTCCAGCGCTCTCACTGCCACGGTCTAACTTCAGCCTCTGGTTGGAGAACCGAAATCCTGCTTCAAGTCAAGGCCACCTGAGATGACTTCCATCTCCAGGGGAGAGTGGCCAACACTGGTAAAGGGAGGCTCCTTGCAGACGTCAACCTCCAAGTGCTGCTTCCCTGAGCAGAGGCCCCAGGAGGACAGGGCTTCTGTGGGTGTCAAGTGCAGTCCCTGACTTACTAGAAACCTGCATGGATGACTCCTTCCCAAGGAGGCAGGAGATCCTCTGCAAATTTTCTGATCACTTGCCTTCTGATCCCATCACCTTTCACTCTGGATCCCACTACAGTATAAGCTCCTTGAGGTTTCTCTGTCTGACGCTTTACTGGGTACCTGGCACACACTTGGTGCTCAATAAATATTTATTGGATGAATAAACTAATGAAGCCTACCTAGCAACCAGTTGGATGGATTTTTTTCCTTCTAGTTTCCTCTTGTCCTGTGTATAAGGCGCTGAGCACACTTTGGCCCTCTCTCAGCCAGATGACAAGGTGGTCAGATTACCAAGAAAGGAGATAAAATAAGGGCCCAGCCAGAGGTGATGGAAGGGAGGGTAGGGAAGAATTTGGGACACCCACTTTCTGGTCCAGGAATGAAGCCAATGAGCATAGCATCAGGGTTAGAACTTGGCAAAGTCAAGAATACAAAGAGCAGGGCTTCCCTGGTGGCGCAGTGGTTGAGAGTCTGCCTGCCGATGCAGGGGACACAGGTTCGTGCCCCGGTCCGGGAGGATCCCGCATGCCGCGGAGCAGCTGGGCCCGTGAGCCATGGCCGCTGGGCCTGCGCGTCCGGAGCCTGTGCTCCGCAGCGGGAGAGGCCACAGTGGTGAGAGGCCCGCACATGGCAAAAAAAAGAAAAGAAAAGAATAGTGCAGAATCCAAGGATGCCTCCAGGGGCAGAAATCCCCAAGGGCAAACAGGAGGTAAAAGGAGGAAAGGCACAAGAGCTGAGACTGAAGCAAGGTACACCTGGTGTGATTCTTCTAGAGACTGTCCTTAGCATGAGGCTTCCTCTCCAGATGCTCCCTGTACCCCTACCCACCTTGCTCTAAATCCCAACATTTGCCATAGCTGAGGTTTCACTCTATGCCTTGATAACAGCTTTGAGGTTCACTAAAACAATTCTTCCACTTCCTGAACCAGATAAGCCAATCAGCTCCATGCTGTACATTGTTAAAGCAGGCCCCATCCCCAGTAGAATGACACAAACGGACACCTCAAGACAGTGAAAAACAGTGACGGTTACAAGCACAAATTCTATTGCCAGACTGCCTGAGTTCAAATCCCAGTTCTGCCACTAGTGACCTTGGGCAGATTACATAATCTCTCTGCGCCTCAGTTTCCTCTTGTGTAAAATGGAGACTAATAATAATACTATAAAATAGTAAGAAATACGTATATTGATCTCTGCCCCCAGTTCCTGACAATATTTATTATTAGTCTTAGACTAATTATACTGTGAAATAGTAAGAAATACATATATTGATCTCTGCCTCCAGTTCCTGACAATATTTATTTAGTCTTTGACCCATAGCCCCTAAATCCTTTGTAATTTACTGAGTGAAAGGAGTGTCTGACACAGAGGTCCCAAATCCTTTAGAATTTCCTGGGTGATCGGAGTATCTCTTTTTTTCTAAAAACAGATAACTTTTTACTGAATTATAGTTCATTTACAATGTTGTGTTAGTTTCAGGTATACAGTAAAGTGATTCAAGTATACATATATGTATATATCTATTCTTTTTCAGATTCTTTTCCATTATAGGTTACTATAAGATATTGAATATAGTTCCCTGTGCTATACAGTAGGCCCTTGTTGTTTATCTATTTTATATATAGTAGTGTGTGTCTGTTAATCCTAAACTCCTAATTTATCCCTCCCCCCTCTTTCCCCTTTGCTAACCATACGTTTGTTTTCTATGTCTGTGAACCTATTTCTGTTTTATAAATAACTTCATTTGTTGTTTTTTTAGATTTCACATACAAGTGATACCATATGATATCTGTCTTTCTCTGACTTATTTCACTTAGTATGATAATCTCTAGGTCCATCCATGTTGCTTCAAATGGCATTACTTCATTCATATGTATATGTGTGTGTAGAGATATATATATACACACCACATCTTCTTTATCCATTCATCTGTCGATGGACATTTAGATTGCTTCCATCACTTGACTACCGTAAACAGTGCTGCTATGAACATCAGGATGCATGTATCTTTTTGAATTAGAGTTTTCATCTTTTCCACATGCATGCCCAGGAGTGGGACTGCTGGGTCATATGGTAGTTCTATTTTTAGTTTTTTAAGGAACCTCCATACTGTTCTCCATAGTGGCTGCACCAATTTACATTCCCAACAGTAGTGTAGGAGGGTTCCCTTTTCTCCACACCCTCTCCAGCATTTATTATTTGTAGACTTTTTTTTTTTTTTTTTTTGCGGTACATGGGCCTCTCACTGTTGTGGCCTCTCCCGTTGTGGAGCACAGGCTCCGGACGCACAGGCTCAGCAGCCATGGCTCACGGGTCCAGCCGCTCCGCGGCATGTGGGATCTTCCCGGACCGGGGCACGAACCCGTGTCCTCTGCACCGGCAGGCGGACTCTCAATCACTGCGCCACCAGGGAAGCCCTATTTGTAGACTTTTTGATGATGGCCATTCTGACTGGTGTGAGGTGCTACCTCATTATAGTTTTGATTTGCATTTCTCTAATAATTAGCTATGTTGAGCATCTATCCTGTGCCTGTTGGCCATCTGTATGTCTTCTTCAGAGAAATGTCTATTTAGGTCTTCTACCCAGGTAGGAGTATCTTTTGATCTAATGAGGAAGATTCTTGGCAGGCTCCCGAATGAGGGCTGGTCACCAGAAAGACCAAGCCATGATTAGAAATTTGGAACTTTCAGTCCTACCCACCCCCCCCATTCTCTGGAGAGAGGGGAGAGGCTGGAAAATGAGTTAATAATCAATCATGCCTACATAATGATGCCTCCATAAAAATCCTGAAAATATGGAATTCAGAGAGCATCCAGGTTGGTGAGCACATCCACATATTGGGAGGGTGATGAACCCCCAACTCCACAGGGACAGAAGCTCCTGAGCTCGGGACACTTCCAGACCTCACCCTATGTCTCTCTTCATGCGGCTCTCTTCCCATGGAGCCCCTCACAGGGTGAAAGTCACATACCTTGCAACAGTTAACAGAGCCCTTCTCTGCAATTCTTAACCTGGGCTGTGCATGGCAATCACCTGAGAACTCTAAACAACATGGGCACTGAGTTCCACCTCTGGAAACTCTTGCCCAATTGGTCTAGGGTAGAGCCTGGTATCAGGATTATTTTAAAACTCCCAGAGGAGTTGAATGTGTAGCCAAGTTTGAGAACTACCAACCCCCGACCCCGACTTGATCTGCTTCCTGTTACCCCTGTGATCTCATCTCCAACTACTGCCTTCTAGTTTGCTCTGTTCCAGCCACAGGGACCTCCTTCCTTTTCTTCAAACATGCCAGGCACATGTTGACCTCAGGAACTTTGCACATGCTGGTCCCTCTGTCCAGAAAGTTTCTTCCCTGAGTATCCACATGGCTCACTTCCTCATCTCCTCTAGGTCTTTGCTCAAATGTCACCTTCTTAGTGAGGCCTTCTCTGACCATCTCATTAAAAATTCAACCCCTCCTCCTATTCCAGGCTGTTCCAATCTCCCTCTTCCACCTTACATTTCCCCACAGTACTTACTACTGCATTTCCCCACAGTACTTGCTACATAGGTGACTTTGCTTTGTTTATTATCTGTCCTCACCTAACTAGAATAGAACACAAGCTCCCTGAGGGTAAGGATTCCTGTCTGTTTCGTTCACTGCTCTATCTCTGGGTCTAGACTATTCTGGCACATAGTAAGTGCTCAATAAATACCCTTTAAATGAACAAATACTCTTCTCTCCCCTTGTAGATCCTCAGCTGCTCTTTCATCTCTAGAGCCCAGCCAAGTTCTCCTGGGCCAAGAAAAACCACACCCAACTAAATGGCATACATCAGGTACTCAATAAATGTCTATGCAACTGAACTGAACTCTCCTTCCCAAAGAATATAGCCCCCAAGCCCAGCAGCAAGATCTTTCCTGAAAACTCCAGATATAAGCTCACTGTGGTTTGCAGCTTTTAAGAAAATTTTTAAAATAAGGGGCAAGTGGGGAAAAGAAGGTGTTGGTGGGGAGCTCACAAAAGTTAGAGATTTTCTCAGCTACAGTACATGCCCACATTTTTAATAATTAGGAGTAATAAAAATTCTAACTGAACCTTAAAGGAACATCTTCTGTAACGAAGAGAGAAGTCAAGACAGACTTCTCTGTTGGGTGTAATGACTTGTTAGCCTCAGAAGATGGATGTACTTTAAAAAACTAATTTACAGAAAAAAGTAATTGTTCATAAAAATGCAATTGATTGGGCTAAAATGACTTATTAACAGGAATGCCAGATGATTCTCGTTCCCTTAAGGATTAAATTAGGTTATTAATCCTTCAAATTTCTAATGGAAGAAAGCCTTCCCCCTGCTTAGCAGATGGAGAAACTGAGGCTGGGGGAGTGGGGAGAGAGTGACTTGCCTGATGCAGGCCAAGTGGGCAGACCCTGGCTGAAGCCGGGAAGAGACCCAGGAGTCCAGACACCAAGTCCTAGCTCTGTCCCCAGCACTGTGGTGACCCCACCCCCCCACCTGCAGGTCAACAAGGGCCCGGCCACTGACTCTGCTCACCCACTGGGTCTGAGGTCAGGCAGGGGCCGGTCGAGGGGTAGGCGGTCACTGAGGTAGGCATTGTAGCCGTAGTACTGGAACTGCTTCAGGGCCACACGCCGGCCTTCGGGGCTGAGCTCCTGGCCCCAGTGTGCAAACAGAGAGGAGTCTGTGAAGGGCTCAGCCTCTGCCTCCTCAGGTTTGGCGGGGGCCTCTGGAGAAAGAAGGGATAAGGAGACAGTGGGTCAGAGCGCACCCCTGCATATGCCATGACAACCCCTTTCCCTTCCTCACCATTGCCTTGGGTAAAGCAATCTTAGGCCCAACTTTAGGGGTGGGAGAAGGGAGACTAGAGTCTTCATGCTTCCGCAAACTCATTTATCCATCCATACATCCATTCACCCACCCAACAACCCCTAGCGCAACGGATATAGAAATATACCCAACAGGGTCTGCTGGGAAGCCGATGGGCGTGATCCTGACGCCCCACGGCTTTAAGTTAGAACCTTCTCCTTTCCCAGTCTTCCTTCTCATCAGAGATGCCGGTCCCAGCCCGCGAATGGGCCTTCTGCTTCCCTTTCCCCAGATCGTACCCCCATTCCCTGCCAGCTCTGAACCTGTCCCATATCCAGGTCCCCGAGCTGGGCATCTGCTCCCCTGCCCAGTTCTTGCCAGTCCACCTCTGTCTCCACTGTCTGGTCCTGCTGTGAGTTTCCTGGTCCCACCATACGACATTCACCTGGCTGCAAGGACCCTCGGCCAGACTGCCTCCTGCTGCCTCAGGCTCTGCTCACCAGGACAGGGAATCGTTGGCACAGGGGACAGCCATACCATCCCCAAACCTCCACGCACTCTGGGCACTGCTCATTGGACCCCTGGTAGACTTTGTGGGGGGCAGTGCTCACACCAGGTCAAGAAGAGCTCATCGTTTTCCTGGAAGCTTCCAAGAAAAATGGAAGAGGCATTATTACCTATAAGAGCAGAGGCTTGGATTCAAATAAATCCCTGCTCCACCATCCACTGGCTACACGACCACAAGCAAACACTCAACCTCTTGACGCCTTGATTTCCCCACCTGTAATGTGGGAATAATAATACCCACCCACCACCCCCAAGATCTGTGAGGATTACATACAATCATGTATATAAAACACTTGTCTCAGAATAAGTGCACAACAAATGGTAATGAGGGTTGCTATAGCAAGAGGAGCCTGGAGGGTCATTTAAGTCCTTCTTTTATGGCGATAATGGGTAGGTCTTGCCAGGACATAGGCCGACAGGTCAAGACTATGGAATTCGTTCCCAGGGACGGGTAGTCAGGCCCACCATTCAAGGTCAGCAATCAGAAAAACTGGATAGAGATGCCAAGGTCACTGGACGGCACCTTCCATGCTCATAAACATGATGTAAGAGACAGAGTCAGGAGCCTGGAATGAGACAGGGACCAGGAGGAAGCAGAAGGGGGGTTATAGGAACAGGAGAGGCAGGCTTGGCACACTTGCCAAAGTCCCCTCAGCTGTCTGTATGGAGCCAGTAGGTGCATGCACACCTATGCCAGGTAACTTAAAGGTACAGGCCGAGACAGGCCAGGGGTTAGGGTTCCATGGTCTTCAAGGTTGGAGAGCTCAGAGCTGCAGACCACTTCCTCTTACCACCACTTCCTCCTGACGGACTCTTGGAAGAGCCAGTCTGGGAAGCAGAGGAGGCCTAGGAGTAAGAGGGGGACCCTTCCAGCACCTAGGAAGGGGTGCTTCAGGGGGAGGAAGCCCCATCACTGGAGGTGCACAGAGGGTGTCATGGACAGAATGGAGCTGTTGTAGCTCCCTGCAAATTAGAGAGGCGAAGATTCTGAAAGCAGAGCGAGCACGCCGATGCCAGAGACCTCAGTCAGAGAGATGCCAAAACTTCTGTAAATGGACCTGGGACTCGCAGGCGCTGGATGAAAATGTGTATGCCCCTCTCCTCTTCGGGGGCCATGTCCTTGGGACATACCCCAGACTGGAGATCCATGTAACTCCTGAGATAACTATCACGGCTAGCACTTGCTGAGTTTACCATGAGTCAGGCTCTGCTATAAGCATTTTTCACATATCGACTCTACTCACCCTACCAGGTGGGAAGTGCTACTGTCTCCATTTTACCGATAATGAAGGTGAGGCACAGAGAGGATGGGAAACTCGCCCCGGTTCACTCAGAAGGAAGTGCAGTAGCTGAGGTGCAATCTCAGGATGTCTGTCCCCCGAGGCAGGAGTCCTAACCATGAAGCCGCACTGCCTCTACAGAGCAAAGGGCTGGATAGAGGTGAATTCCAAAGACAAACGTGACCTATCATCTCAGTTACCAATTTTCCTTAAAGATACAGAAGGAAACTCAGATATGTTAAACATATTAGGACGTAGTAAAGAGTAAAATGCAAACTACATGTGCATTTCTATGACAAAGCAAGAGCTTTTAGGACTGTGGTGCTACTCAAGGCTCCTTCCTAGAACTCAGGCTGCCTTTGGCCCCCCAACTAGGTATGCTTGAAGGGTAACACGGGGCGCATCTGACCTTGAAGGTCCTTGTTATCTCTCAAAAGATGGATGACTCACTCATTTGGAATGGGGGGTAGTAATAATCTAAATCAGTGAATCAACCGAATCATATAATATTTAACAGAAATGGAGCTTTACTGCTCGCACATACCTATGGATATTACCAAGTAAAATGAGATCAGTTAATGAAAAAATTATAATTCACAATTAGGCCAGTGTTTCATAAAAATGGATTATAAACAAGTCCTGGGTTCCACCACATGCTCCTGCCTTTTTACTCAGTATGGGTACAAATGACAACAAACTTGAGAGCAGTGGGTCCTGAATAATGAGTCAGGGGCGTGACAGTGGGAAGAGGTATATTTGTTGAATTTCTGCCTGAGCGAAGCACGGTGCTAGCTGATGTCCTTACCCAAGGTTATCTCTGTCATGCTCACAGGTGTGGACTCCATGAGAACAGGACGACCTCTGTCTTGTTCCCTGCTGTATCTTTGGCTCCCAGCACAGTAAGTGGCTCTTACAAGGGGCTCAGCATCATTTTAAAACAAATCAGTTAATAAGTACCCCATAGTGGTTAGTTATTAGACAAGAGGAAACCAAAGATGAAGATGTTAAATGACTAATCTGAGGTCACCCAGTTTGTCAAGGGCATTGAAGCTTTCCTCTGCATCAGGGGTGGGAAACTATGGTCTGAGGGCCAAATCTGGCCCACCATCTGTTATGTAAATAAAGCTTTATTGGAACACGTCACATTCACTTGCTTACGTGTTAGCTATAGCTGCTTTAGAGCTTACAAAGGCAGACCGGGTATGACAGAGACCATATGGCTTGCAAAGTGGAAAATATATACTTTCTGGCCCTTTAAGAAAAAGTATACTGACCCCCTGCTCTACACCTTACATGTGACATCTCTTAGGTAAGGAGGCTTTGCCTCTGCTAATCCATTCATTTTGTTTCCTTACGAGCACTGGCTGTAGAGACAGAATCCATACTCCAGCTCGACCATTTGCCAGTTTAGTCTAGCTTATCTGCACTTTGGTTCCTCATCTGGAAAGTGGAATGGATACTAAAAGTGCCTTCTTCATAGGCTATTGGAGTGTATTCAATGAGCTGGTCCATGTAAGGAGCTTAGCACAGTGCCTGGCACATAATAAATGTTAGCTCGGTGGGCATCAGCGGCTAAGGACCCACACAGACTCACAGCCCACCGGGGTGCTCTTCCACTGACACTTCTTGAGTTCAGATTAAAAACAGGAATGGTCTTGCCCTGAGGCCCCAGCTCTGGAAGATGCTGCTGCTGTGTAGCCCCCAGATGAAGGGTTTCCATGTCTACAAAGAGTGGCCTCCCCTTAACCAGTCCTAGACCCAACTCCCCTCACTCTCCACTAAGAAAGCAGACCTACAAGGAGGACCATGTCTGACGTAGTTGGAGCTGTAAAGAGGCCCCAGGCAAGAGCCTTGGCTGGGTCCTCTGCAGGGGGCCAGGGGAGTCTGGACACATCTGATGAGGGGCCAGACCCACGGATGTCTCTCATCCAGGGATGAGACCCGCCCCCCCCCACCCCGCCCCCAGGAGCAGATGCAGGCTGTGGCCCCTGCTGGGGTTCAGTCCTACTCGGCCATGCCTGACCAACTGAGGGGGTGACCAGAGAGAGGTGTCTATGCAGGGGGCTGAGGGCGCCCAAGGGAAGAGGTCATTCATGGCACAGATGAAGCAGGGCACAGTGAACTCAGTCCAGCGGCTGAGCCAGTGTTTGGAGGATCCTTAGAACAGCACAGGGGCTGTGGTCCCAGCCCATTCTTCACCCAGCCCTAGTGCTTGTCTGCGTCCTAGGGAGAAGAGGCTGAGAGGGAACAGTGAAGGGTCATTTCACCAGACAGCCACACACGGGGCTCAAGCGGCACCTGTGTAATGCCCAGGCAGGGGAGCTATTCCTCTGCCTTCCCTGACTCACCACGAACAACCACATGGTGTGAGCAGGAAGGGAGCCAGTGGGGCCTGAGGAAACCCATCAGCTGGAGAGACGCTGCCATGCTATGCCCCTCTCTGCTCGGGACTTCCCATGGCCAACTGTCTCTCTCAGCCTCTGGACAGGTGGCTCTACAGAGCAGAAACTGGAGAACAAGAACCAGAGCTGTCAGGGCCCCAGCAGGCCTGGGACGGCCTGTGGATGGGGAAGGAAGAACAACAGTGCAGACTGTAAGTCTGAAAGGCCCTGGATTGGCCATGTGATTTGGAAATAGTTTATGATCCTACAAGCACGTATGCCAAAAGTGCCACCTACTAACCATCACCAAAGGTACTGTCCCAAGTGGCACTCAAAAATGAGGTCCACTGAGGAGGGGACTACAGACTAATCTTGGGTGTTTGCTGCAAAACCTTTGCCCCTGGAGCTGATCCCCTGTACCCCAATTCCATTGCACTGGCCCTGCCAGCTGGTGAGGCCAGGCCATCGCAGTGGCCCTGTGATATAGGTTCTATCATTCCCATCATAGATGAGAGGAAACTGCAGGTCAGAGATATAAAAGAACTTGACGTTGAAACCATACTCCTGACGGCAGCCCCGCCTCCATGTCATGGGCGAGATACACTGTCTGGCTTGAGGACTGGAGAAACTTCAGGTCCCGGGAGGCTGCTCAGTTGGCCTGCACTGGTTCACAGCAGTTGTTAAACCACTGAGATACCTTCACAGCGCTGGTAAACAGCTGCTTCCCAGAGTCCCTCCGGGTGGCCCTCTAACCCCAGCTGCTCTGGCCCTTTTCTTGGAATGATCCAGATCTTTCCACCAGCCAGCAACTGAAAGGTGTATGCCCGGCCCGCCCAGGAGCCCCGTTCATGCACATTGGTTAGCGTCTGTGTCTGGCTGGATAAGTACAATTTGACCATTACTTGCTCGAGCCCTTCCTCGGAGGCCCCTGTGAGAAAGAATTATGGGTTTCTGGAGACCTTTCACTCAGCTCATCCGTTCCCCATGTGAGTGCCTGGGCGTCACTGTGCATGACCTGTTTTCCAGAAAGTTCTGCCAGTGATCACAGAGGGCATCCAGGACATGCCACAATATGGTCTCAGAGATACGCCCGCAGTGCTTGACATGCAGCCCACCAACGAGAGCAGAGAATTACCGATTCAGGTCCTGACAGCTTCCATGCTAATTCACGGAGACAGGAGGGAAGTGGGGCAGGAAAGGAGCTTGCGAAGCTTCGAGCAAGTAACACACCCAAGGCCGCAGGGCTGAGCACCGAGCCCAGGCTCACCAGGCAGGCACGATGAGCACGTCTGGAGACGCAGCCAAGCCTGTGAGGCTCCCGAAGCCGCTGTGCTGAAAGCAGGAGGAGTACCTGCATGCGCGCAGCTGTTTCAGAGAGCAGCCCGCACGGGGGCTCGCCCAGCTGCTTTTGCTCCAGCGTCTGGGCAGTGCTGAGACTGCACGATGGAGTGGAAAGAAAATGGGTTTGGGAGTGAAACAGACATTGCGACGCTGCCCAGTCCCACCCACTTCTGACCACCTGTCCTCTCTAGGACCACGTTCCTGGAGATCCCCATCTTTTGAAGCTGGGCCATTTCGTCAGCTCCGGTCATGCACTTCAGTGGAAACTCTGAGGTGCTGGTGGCCTTTCTGGAGGAGCTGCAGGAGAGGCTGTAGCTCAGATCTCTCCCAAAGCAAAAACCCAGCACCTGGCTCTGCCCTTGGACTTTAGGATGAATCCTAAAATAGCAACAGAAGGGGTTCCATTGCATGAGTGTCGCTGGAGGTCAAAGTGATTTGGGGCTGGACAGCAGGACTGGCCAAGCTCTACCGAGGGGACAGACAGAGCCACCTAGGACGTGGCTCACATGGCTGAGGACCCTTAGCCCTCTGCCCACGCTGGACTGTGTGCTCATTGGAAGTGGCAGCTCTGCTTCTGGTCCCTGTGTATGGGCGCCTTTAGGACTGTTACCCCAGGAGAGCAGTGGAGCCCTCTTGTTTCTTATGGTTTTTCTCGGTTTCCTATATGCCCCTCTTTCAGGCAGAGCTAAGAAGGCTTTGAGGGTGGCTGGGGAGGGGGGCCTCACTCTGCCCTGCAGCCAGTGCTAATCTGGTTTCTGAAGCTTTGGTGTTTGGTGGTGAGATCCAGAGCCCAGGAGCAGGGAGGTGGGAGGAAGCAGGACAGCCAGGCCGGTGTCCCAGGTAACTGCCTGCCATGTGCACCGGGGCCTTAGGTCTAAGTTCATCCGGGGGACAGGCACAGACGGTCCTGTCTCCTGGTCCGCCTCCAGGAGTGTCCTGGGGACCTCCTCTCACCCCACAACTGGGTCTGCTCTTCATTGTTTCTGGACAAGCTCCACAGCCCAGCCCTGCAAGTCTCCATTTCCTTTACTGTGAGACAGGAACAGACTGCCAGGCTGCTGGGGAGAGCCACTGTGAGTCAGCTTTTGGAAGGATGAAGGCTAAGCATTAAATAATGGAGCCAGCAGTGCTGAATATTCCAGATAAGAATTCATAAAGGCTGTTGCCTTTCCTTCCATTCCTTTTATTTTTTTTAACAGCTTTATTGGGGTGCAATTTACATACCATAAAATTCGCCCTTTTCAAAAGTACAATTCAATGATTTTTAGAAAAGTTTTCTTCCGTTCTTGAGATGTCTTGTTGCATGCTTTATTTGGGGTTAAAAAGAAAAGGGCTAATTGAATACCCGAAATGTACGTTTGTATCACCTGCCTGCTGGCTTCCCGCTGATGATAAGGGACCACTGTTCTCACTAAAGAGCCTGATGCCTGGGCCCCGCCAGCCCTAGAAGCCCGGGCAGCCGCGTCTGCAGAGCATCAAAGCCAGTTCATCGGAGCAGTGCTCGTGAGGCAGGATTCACACCACCACACAGGGGGTGGTTCACCCCAGCACAACAGCGGCTGGTCTCTGCTTGCCGTCGGTCGGCCGTGCCACTTCCACGGCCCGGGATGTGTGTCCACCTCCTTTCTCTTCCATCAGACCCCGGTCCAAAGTGGGGCCCCTCGGCCTGTCCCAGCCAGAGTGAGGCACCGAGAGCCTGTGGGAAGCAGGTGGTCCTGAGAGGCAGGAGGCCTCAGTCGACCCTCACCTCCAACCCTGGGCAAAACCCCGTTTCCCAGTCTGTGAGAGAGACCCAGTGTTTGTGTTCCATTAGAGAGAAAAAGGAGGACTTGAGCACATCACCGTGATGCTTTTCTTATACCTCAAAAAGCAAGACATTACGCATCCCCTTGTACTTGGGCTCCTAAGGGGAAATTTTCAGATGTTTTATGTGCTAAGAGCCCTACTAGTGAAGAAGCGAAGTATTCCGTTGAGTTGAGGGTCTTCCCCCCTCTCCACTTCTAGGCGTGCATTAGGACACGAGCTGAAGGTCTTTTGCCAGCAGTCCCTACAATTAGGCTTTCTCTTCCCGAAAGAGAAAACTAAGAGAACTGCTAAGAGAAAGAAGTAGGATCTGGCAGGAAAGGGCTTGGAGATAATCGGAAGAAACGAGCTCTGACAGACAGCCTCAGGTCCCACGCCATTCAAATCCTCTGCATAACAACTTCATTCATCTTGGCAAAGACAAATCCGGAAGACCTTCCTCTGGCACCTGAAGAGCACCGCGGGGAAAGAAAAGCAGCTTCCTCAGAATGCCTCCCTACCAGGCAGGGTCAGGCCTGCACGGCGAAGGGCAGCCTCCTGCAGGTGGTCTAAAGTCAGCTCTGCCCTTGACCGGCTATGTGACCTTTGTCAACCTCTCTGAACCTCAGCTGGCTCATCTATTTGATGAGGATAATAATACTTCCCACTCACCGCAAAGATTAGGTGAGTTGGTGGCATCAGTAAAGTGCTTAGCAAACTGTCAGGCTCCTGGTAAGTGGAGTAGTTCCCTGTTGCTGCCGTAACAAGTGACCACAAATTTAGTGACTGAAAACACAAGTTTATTATCTTGCAGTTCCGGAGGTCAAGGGTCTGACAGGGTCTCTCAGAGATAAAATCAAGGTATTGGCAGGTCTGTGTTCCTTTCTGGATGTTCTAGAGGAGAACTCTTGAATCCTCCTTTCCGGCTTCTAGAGGCCACCTGCTTTCCTTGGCCCATGACCCTCTTACTTCACGGTCAGTGCCAACAACAGTGGGTTAAGTCCTTCTCGTGTGGCATCCATCTGACCTCTTCTGATCTCCTCTGCCACTTTTAAGGACCCCATGATGACAACGGGCCCACCTGGGTAATCCTGAACGCTCTCCCTGTTTTAAGGTCAACGGATTAACACCCATGATTCCATCTGCAACCTTAACTCCCCATTGCTATGTCAGGAAACGTATTCACAGGTTCCAGAGATTAGTATGTACAGATCTTTGTGAGGGGCACATTATTCTGCCTAGCCCAGTACGCGTTCCATCATTGTGGGGTTTGCTATTTATAAAGGCGAGATTCTAATACTCTGCTCTCAGGGTTGGAACCTAAGAGGCAAAGGAAAAACAGCTCACGTTTGTCGAGAGCTGACCATTCCCCAGCTCTCAGCACAGTGGCTCTCTCCTCCCTGACACTGCACTGGGACTGCACGAGGGGATACACCCAGGCAATCAGGGCAGGGCTGCCAGCCAGGTTCTACAAAGGAGCAGGTGCACACGAGGACAGCGGGCGGCCGTGAGCTGTGGAGGGGTCTCGTCCATGATCTTGAAGCCACCTTGGCCCTGCGTCCCTCATACACCAGCTACTGAACAACGCACGAGAGCCTGGACGGAGTGAGGCAGGTACTGCAGCAATCACCCTCCTGCCTCTCTGCTTCTTTCGCAGCAGCTCTGACTGAACTGTCCCCGTCTCACCGCTGGCCCTGCCTCTGCTGCTGTGCTTTGAATTGGTGTTGGCAGTTGGTTGCCCAAAACTCTGGCTTTCCAAACTCCCTAAAGCTGCAGTTCTATTGTCTTGGGGGGGTTTCTCATCTGAGAATCTGAAAAATTACCCACTGGCACATACATAAAACAATCTGCATTCAATTTCATGGGAGTCATGAGAAGCAGTATGATATACCGCAGAGATGGGCAAACCTTTTCTGTAAAGGACGAGCAGTGAATATTTTAGGTTTGCAGGTCTCAGGGTCTTGGTTACAACTACTCAACTCTGCCATATCTCTGGAAAGCAGCCATAGATGATATGTAAATGAGTGGGGGTGGCTTTGTTCCAAGAAGAGTATTTCTACAGCAGGCAGCAGGTCAGATTTGGCCCCTGGGCTGCAGTTTTCTGAACTCTGGTGTAGGGGTAGCACACACTGTGGCTCCTGGCTACTGCATCTACTAGATGGCCAGGTCATAACTGCTCTGTGCCTCAGTTTCCTCACTAGTAAATAGGAAAACAATACCTGCCTTGTTGGGTAGTAGAGAGGAACGGAGGAGTGAACCTGTGTCCACTCAGAACAGTGCCGGGCACCTTGTAAGCTGGGTGAAAGTGTTAGCTAGGATCTGCCTGCTGGTCAACAGCACCTCCCTCCAGGACACTGGCTCTGAATCAGCTCTCTGCCTCGTTCCATGACAGCCCACTCTGATTGCCCAGGTACTGGCCTCATGGGACACAACGCTAGCCCACCTAATCCAGCCCCAGCCTGAAAGGACAAATGTAGTTACGATCCTGAATGTTCAAGTCACTGAGAACAGGACCCTGGGCGTGGCTGGGACAGAGGACAGAGGAGTCAGGCACCCTGGCAGGGGCTGGCAAGGATGAGAAAAGGCTAGGACTCAGGAAGGGCGGCAGGTCCTAGCAAGAAACTAGAGAAGGAGTCAGGGGTCTAAGGAGAAGCACAGTCATTCCATTCTGGGCTGACATGGCAGGCAAGGAACAGGCATTCGTCCGACTCCGTGAGCTCACTCCAGATACTCTGTGATGGCCTCTCACAGCCAGACACATCTCACACCTGCTCCCTTGCCAGCCTGGGACTACTGTGCCCTCTCCCCACTGCACAGGGTGGGTTCTGGGCCTGGGTGTGGCTAAGCTCACAGCTGAGACAGCTGGGCAGGTAGGGAAAGCCAGAGCTCAGCGTGTGCACACACACACTCATGGAAACGGAAATGGACTTGATTAGAAATTATGCAGAATGAAAGCTGCTAGTAAAGGTCCAAGTTTTTATGCTCTGAGCCAACTACATAAAGAACATGTGAAAAAGTCATTTTAGGGAGTGACAAATGTACGTACCTCCGGAACCAGGATTTATAGGTGCCATTATGTGCTACTTTAAAGCAACCCTTTAAACCTAGATTTCTGCCTAGGAGATATATAATGAACTCTGAAGCACAAACCATCTTTTTTTTTTCCTGAGAGCTGTCAGCCTGGAGCTGAGCACCCGGACTTCTAAATATACACTTCACCATTCACACATAAAACACTGTTTCCACACATCAATTTCTTGGAACGAACTAGCTAGTGACCCTGTTGATGTTAAAGTGGCATGCTTCTCCGGGCACAGATGCACAGATGGGAACAGCTGGGCTCGACAGTGAGAAAGAAATGTAGTCCTTTGCAGCACGGCAGCCGGCATCCCAGACCAACTTCAGACGCCTGCAACAGCTGCGGCTCTTAGGTGCCGGGACAGGCTACAGGAGAGTCCTTGCTTTGGGAAATCTACAGCCTGAGGTCAGCTGGGAAGAGTGTGTCCCTTCCTCTGTACTATTACTCTACCCTTTTCCCTCCAGTCTCAGCCTCTCCAGGGAAGCCTGCCGGTTTCCAGTGTCTTTCTTCTGGTCTTAAAGGGACAGCCACGTGCTGTCTTGCAGTGGCTCCCAAACGCTAACAGGCATCAGACTTACCCAGAGGGCTTGTTCAATCAAGGATCATGCTGGGCCCCCCTCCCAGAGTTTCTGATTCAGCAGGAGGTCTAGGGTGAGGCCTGAGAATGTGCATTTCTAACAAATTCCCCAGGGGATGCTGAGGCTACTGGAGGGGCCTCACTCTGAGAAGCAGGCTGTAGAGGTGACTGGAATCACCGGCCTCCTTCTAGCCCTGGCTCTGCAGCTCATTCACTCTGTGAACAGGCAAGTCGCTTCCTCTCTTCAGGCCTCAGTTTTCTTCTGGGTAAACGTAAGAGGGTGGGATGAAATGCTCTATAACAGCGGTCCCCAACCTTTTTGGCACCAGGGACCAGTTTCGTGGAAGACAATTTTTCCACGGACAGTGGAGGGGGTGGGGAGGTGTTGGTTCAGGAGGTAACATAAGCGATGGGGAGCGATGGGGGGCAGCAAATGAAGCTTCACTCGCTGGACCACCCGCCACTCCCCTCCTGCTGTACGGCCCGGTTCCTAACAGGCAGCGGACCGCTACCGGTCCGCAGCCCAGGGGTTGGGGACCCCTGCTCTATAAGACCCTTTCATGTTCTCAAATGTGATTCTAAGGTGGTTCAGCTCATACAGGAACTGGTGGTTTCCACTTAGGAACAAAATGTTCAATGGTACCCTTAAGCCTCTAGTTCAAATTTTTTATTTTTTAAATAAACAAACCAAGGTCCAGAGAGGTTAAATGACTCGCCCGAGGTCACACAGCTCGGTAGCTGCTGATTCTTGGACCAGAAAAGTAGACCAAGCCCCTGAATGCCCTCATTCCCTGCTCAGTGCATTCTCCACCACCCATGAGGATTTCTGCAAAGCAGCTCTGGGGACAGACAACCTGCTTGATCGCCAAGTCTTTCCAGTACCTCTGAGGAAGCCAAACCCCAGAGCCCGAGCCTTGGACAAACCAGCAAATCCTCCCTCAGACACACCTCACCAAGACTGGTGCCCGGGTCTAGATCGGCAGAGGCACCTGCAACCTATATGTCAGGCTGGCAGGGAGGTGAGAGGTGCTCTGCAGGTGTGGAGGGAGAGGATATTAATCCCCAGATCCCAGGACTATTAACCAGGCTCCCAGAGGAGAGCAGAGTTCCTGTTTTGCTCAGTTATCACCAGCTGTATGCTCACACACACATAGTCACAGCAGCCCACAAAGGCTTGTCCGGAAAGCAGATTCCTCTAGTCCCAAGAGGCTGCTCACCGCATGGAGGCAGACCGTTAAAAAGGTGTCATTTCAAAGATGAGAGAAGAACACTCGTAAAAACGCCACTCTGGTTCAACAGCCACATCTGAATCTTTAAGTGCGGTTTACAGTGGAGAAGGGAGTAGTCGCAGCCAGGGCCTGGGGCGGGGGGTCTGCTCACAGGCTCCCAGGTACCTGGGCCGTGGGCACCCCAGGGCCAAGCACCGCCACTCCCAGGAGCTGTTGGCTCCCTGGACATCTTTTCATTGCTGTCCTCGGTCGTAAATCTCCCAGCCCAGGCAGCCACGGCTGCATTTCAGTGAGGGAAAGTGGATTTGTCCTTCGAGAAAAGTTAACAAACAGGCCCTCCCAACCCCAGGCTCCTGCAGGACCAGGAAAGGCTTTGAATCCACGTCAAAGAAGCCATCAAAGGAAACAGGCCATTTCAAACAAAATCCATTTCTCGAGCATGACGGTAAAAATATTTATCACATGAAAGACGTGAAAACCCTTATGATGCCTTAACGCTCTGTATTATGGATGCAGCATGTGTCCAGCGGAATGTGTGCAAAAAAACCGTCATGCCTGTGACTTTGAAAGAGGGAAAAATTAGTCCTTTCCATGTGGCAAATTCTTAATTTACCAACCCAGTCGTGCTGCATGGTCACCTGAGGCAAAGGAAGGAGGTGGGCCCGGCGTTCAGCCAGACAAAATAAGCAAGGGCTTCAGACAAAGAAAGTCTACATGTCCGGGACACGGTGAATAGGGGGTCCCACACTTATCTATCTCTGTCAGCCAGGGCCCTTGAAAAGCATCCACCCTCACGCCTCATGTACAAGGTCAGACAAGGCCACTTCAGCGTGTCTCAGGATTACCCACAGGGTCTGAACTTTCTTCAGGCACCTCCATAATCATGAGCATTTGCTGTTCAAATGGATTTTCAAAGTGCATGATAAAGCCTGTTCCTACTCCAGGAAAGGATCACGAGGGGGCAAGACAGACTTCCTGGGAGGCCCGAGTTTCTCAGGCTCAGATCTGAGGATGAAAGCTCTGCTCAGAGACCTTAGGGCACTGAGGTTCTACCTCTATGCCATACCTCAAGGTTGGTGGGTGACCAGAGAGGGCACTGGGATGCACAGCCTCTCATGGATCCACGAGCATGTCCTTCTCTTCGGGAAGGAGATGCACCCAGTTCTAATGCCCTTTCCTCCGGATGGGTGGCTTAGAAGGAAGCTCCCTTGTGGGCCCTGGCACACTGAAAAAGACACATGGGCTTGCCCTACCTTTCTGGGTACCCACAGAGAGGTGGAAATTAAACCCTATGCATTTGGAATTATAAATCAAAGTTAATTCACGTACTCAACAAATTGCATCGAGATGCAGCTGTGCAGAGGTAGCCTAGTCTGGAAGTGAAGTATCAGACCTCTGAGACACACTGCTGGAGTCTGGAACTTGGCTTCACTCCTCGCTAGCTGTGTGACATGGCACAAGTCACTTAACCTCTCTGTGCCTCAGTTTTCTAATGTGGAAAAATGGGGATAATCATAATACCGCTTCCTTGTGGGGACTGAATAAATTAATGTGGGGCTCTCACATTCTATGCGCTGTATAATCACTGGTAATTGTTGCTGTAGCTATGGGCAGGTACTATGCTGGCTGCTGGGATAGAATTATGAGCAAACAGTGCGGAGTTTATGAAGTGGTTACTCATTGCTTTCTCATCTTCCTCACCAGAGTCAGGTCCGCAGAGTCACTTAGAACACAAGCCTCCTCCATCCTCCCTAACAGGACGAGAGGACACAGAGCCCGCTGGTACCCTGGGGTGGGGTGCCTTGGGATGCCTGAGGAAGGCCGGCCTCGGCTTTCTGCTCCTCACCCCATTCCTGCTAAGGTCAGGAGAGGAAGGGAAGTCGGGGAAGCCACACGGGAGTGGGGGAGACCAGTGCCACTGTGTGAGGCCCTCTGTATCAAGACGGATCTGCCTGGCTGGGAAGTTGGGTGGGAGGTGGTGACTTTTCCTCCTGGGTCAGTCTGTCACACTGCAGACTTGGGCTTGGACATGGGGGTTCCAACCCTATGGGGCTGCCTGCAGGAAACCCCAAGGATTCCTCATAGCATGCGTGCTGATCTCTCCAGGTCGCCCTCTGCTCATGACCCAGTGGGATGGCACCTTCGCAGTAAAAACCAAGGCAGTCTGGAGGGTGAGGCTGAGAGGTAGAGCTTGGGCAGGGTCCTGAGGGTGGCCTCTATGAACCAGAGACACCTGGAGGTGACAAGCTCCTCCATTGTTGGGGATCACGAAGGGAAGGTCCCCAGACCCCTCACACACCCACACCACTCGCCTTTTACAAGACACACCACAGTTAGCATCCTAGACCACGGACTTGGGCAAGGTCAGCCCCATGTGAACCTCCTCTCCTCCTGCCAGGCCCCAGGAGGAGGAATGGAATTGATGGACAGCGCGTGGGCTGTCTTGTGGGGAGGGGCTCACCCTGCCCAGATGTCCTGCCCCCTGAGCCCTTGTCTCCCTGCATACCTCACCAGTACACTGCCGAGCACGGCGGGTCAGAAAGTTCCCGGATGCAGACATGAGGCAAAGTCAGAGCCCAAAGGCCCCAGCAGGAACCATTCATCCAGACCAGTGCTCTGGGCCTTTTTTTGATTATAACCTACAGTAAGAACTACATTTATGTCTAGTACACGCATGCAAACATACATAAGGGAAACCACAATTTACAAAACAGTCTTTAGCCTTACCATATATGACTAACTCTGGAATATTCTATTTTATGCTACAATATTTGTTAAGAACGAACGCTGGTTGTGACCTAGGAAACTGATTCTATGACCTACTACTGGGTTGTGACCAGCATTTTGCAAAACAATGATCCAGAGCAATGGATTGCTACCTTTTATAAATCAACGCCTCCTTTTCATAAATGTTAAAAATCCCTACCCTCCTTTCATATTCTCTGAAATTTGAAAATAAATTAACTATCACAACTGAAAACAAATAAAAATAACAGCATTTTGGAATCCACTTCTTCAAAGTATGCATGCCACCTAACCCTACTTTCCAAAGACTTTGATATGGACCACCCCATAGGAGAGAAGATGCCCCCCCCAGATGAAAATAACCTAGTTAAGAGTGGTTTTCAAGAGCTTCTATGGAGCCCCCCTTGGGGAAAATGGACCCTGTGTTGGGGGAAGGGGAGGGCTGAGGTCCCTCTTTCCCCCTCTACCGTAGCTGCTTTGACTGAGTCTGTTTGTATGTTAGGGTTTTGTATAGGAAACCCTTTAAAGAAAGGGTCATTGGCTAAAGAAAATGGTTTGAACCCCAGGGGCTAGTGAGTTCCTCTGTCTCATTTCCCTGGGGAGAGAAAGAGGCCAAGTCATTCATTCCATCAGAAAGATTCAGGGACTTGCTGAAGATGACACAGAGAGGCAAGGTTAGAGCAGAAGTGAGAGGGAGACAGGACAGAAGGTGAGACCTGGTCTATGGCCACACCACCCTGAACGTGCTCCAGCTCATCTAATCTTGGAAGTGGGACCTGGGCACGGTATTCTTAGGTCTTCAAACAGTTTCAAAAAGACCCAATGATAAGGACATGCACAACGAAGGGACCCAATTCCTTGGCTTTGAGTTCGATTTCTAGAAGACTCAGCATGGAAAAATACTAAGTCAGAAGCCCTGCTTAACAGCTACGTGTGGCTTTGATAAATAAACGTGGGAAAATGAATTGATCATCTCTGAACAGGGGCAGTGTGTCTGGAGGAGAGCATCTTCTTAACCTAGGGTCCAGGAGGAGGGAACCTCTTGATGAAGAGAAGATAGAAGAGGGGGTGTGCATGTGCTCAGAGAGGGAGGACGGCGGGGGGAGGTGAAGAGGGTTCTGCTGGCTTTTCCACTAATACACAGAAGCCGACGCCAGGTGTCAAGCTCATGGCTCTGCGGCATCCACTACATCGGCTGCTGCTGCCCCAGGCTAAGTCACCCACCATTTGATAATCAGAACACCCCCAGGACTGGCTGGTTCCAGCTGCAGCTGTTACCCTCTGCTCCTTCAGAGGGGCTTTTCTGACCCAGAGCCAGGAGAGGCAACGTGATAGAGGCTCTTCTCTGGACTCCAGCAAAATCCTCTGAACACAGCAGATGCTGCCATGCCTATTTGATGGCCGTCCAGAGGCATCAAAGGGAGCCACTCGGTGTTCTGGAGTGAGCCCAGGTCCAGGCCATATATGTCTCTTGAGGGTTGGAATCAGCCCAGAAGACACACTCATGCACCCACAGAGCACAGACAGGCACTGTCCCTGAGGCTGTGGCTTACCCGAGTTCCCAACCCTGACTGCACATCAGTGCTAACTGGGGAACAAAACAACAACAAAACTACGAATGCCCAGGCCTACACCAGACTGACCGATTCAAAATCTCTGTAGGTAGGGTCCAGGCATCTTTTTTGTTTCTTTCTTTTTTTTTTTTTTTTTTTGTGGTACGCGGGCCTCTCACGGCTGTGGCCTCTCCGGTTGCGGAGCACAGGCTCTGGACGCGCAGGCTCAGGGGCCATGGCTCACGGGCCCAGCCGCGCCGCGGCATGTGGGATCCTCCCGGACCGGGGCACGAACCCGTGTCCCCTGCATCAGCAGGCGGACTCTCAACCACTGCACCACCAGGAAAGCCCTGTTTCATTTTTTAACCTCTCCAGGTGATTCCAATACACAGCCAAGATTTAGAACCACTGGGTTGGGGAACAGTTTCCAAACTGCAGTGTGTACACAGAAGTCCACTTGGAAAGTCTGGGGACAATACAGATTCACCCCAAGATGGGCCATCCCCCAAGATTCTGGAGCATAAGGTCTACAGGGTAATTATTAACAAATCCTAAGAAATGAGCTCCTCCCTATCAACAGAACTTCACGTCAATTCAAACCATCGCACATCTCACATAACAAAGCAACCCTTAGTGTTTTATCCCCTGAACAAGTACTGTAATCCTTTTATATACTGTAAGTGTTTTATCGGACAAACACAATGCCTTCTCTCAGATGTAGCAATATGGTGTCATTACCCTTTTTCAAACAGCCTTTTGGAAATTTAATAACTGATGATGCCAAGGTCTATTTTCCTCATCTGAGCATCATGATGTCTCATTTTCCCGACCTGAGCATCAGAAGATTCCCCCTCCCCAGGGCAAATTGTGCAAGGCACTTGGATATACTCAGGTATAGAAAAGAAAGCCACTCAAGGCCCGGAGCCGTGATGGTCCCAGCCCCACTGGTGAGCTCCATCTTCCCTCCTGCCATGAAGTTCTCATAAACGGCTGAGTCTTGTTTTGAGATTCTGGGTCTTTTCTCTACACCACAAACTGTATTTATGACGCAGTGCTCCCCAGCACGCACGTTGAGAAACAGAGCCGCTGAGCCTGGGCTCCAGGGAGGTTGCCAGAGAGTAAAAGAGGCCAGGTTGGGGGTGGGAGGATCTCACAGGCTCTTCGCTGAACCCCCGCTTCCCTGTGTTTCCTGTTGGCAGGATTCTTGGAACTGGGGGCTTTTCAAACAGCACCCCTAGAAATCAAAATGCTCCCCTCCGCTTCGAGAACACCGGCTTAGCCAGCAGTCACTGCAGAGGGGCTGCAGCAGATTCTGCAGGTGTTGGTGCTGGGAAAGGCTGGGAACCATGGCGGGAGGGATGCAAAGATGAGGCAGCCTCCCTGCCTCCAGTGACCTCACACGTAGGTATGAGATGGACAGGTAGACAGGTGTACTGCCTGTGTAACGCCATTCCACAAGGGGCTGGAGAGCTGGCTGGCTGGACAGATGGACGGCCATACCGACCCAGGGTCATTCAGACCTACTGCTGCAGCCAGGGTTTGGTAGGGAGAGCGTGTTGGGCACAGCTGCTGCCTCTGGAGATGGGGCCGGCGGAATGCAGCACTCTACGCCACTGCCAATAAGCCAGCTCTGAGGGGACTAGTGTTTGGATCCCGGGAGCCAGGAAAGGCAGTCTGAGCTGTATAAACACAAAGGAGCCAGTCTGTTTTCTTACCTCTGTGACTGTCGCAGATGGGGCAGCACTAATGAAGGTCCCAAACCACAGGCCCAGACTGTTCCCGGGGACTTCAGAGAGGGAGTGGATGAAAGGCATCCAGGCAGCTCTGCAAACCTGCCCCTCATTATAAGCGCTTCTGACACCTCATGGCACCGTGTGGGCCTCACTGTTCCCATCTGCAGCTTCCCCTTCACCGGCAGCCCAGGCTTTTCCTCAGGAGCCCAGAGAGGCCCTCGGAGGCTGGCGAGGCAGCAGGAGCATCAGGGAACAGGCAGTCCTTCGCCTCAAGCATCCTCAGAGCCCTGACCCCACAGGCCACTCAGCCACCCTTAGCATCCACTTCGTGTGCGAGCACATCAAGCGCCGAATCTAACAGACCAGGGTTTGACTCCCGGCTCCGCCACTCGTACCCTCTGTGAGCTCGAGCAAGTGCCTGAGTCTCCCTCAGCCCCTCAGTTTACTCGGCTGTGGAAAAGGGATGAAAAGAAAACCGACCTCCTCAGAGTTGGGAAGGGTACCCAAAACATTTCACAGAAAGCATTTACCACGCCTGGGACCTGGTAAGCAACCAGTCGATGTCAGCGAGCCGTAGCATTACCAAGGTCATTGCTGCCACATGGAGCGGTGGCAGTACAGGATACAGAAAAAAACCGAGGGCTGAGAAGCCAGATTCCCAAGCACAGGCCTCTGCCCTCTACCAGCCACACGAGACCTTGCACTCCGAACCTTTTAAACCTCAGCTTGGACCAGACAACAACCACCAGCCCGACAACCAGAAATACTGTCTTTCCCATCTGCTTTTGTCTCTCAGGTTACCTTGGCCAATTGACAGGGACACCTGGAAGGGGATAATTTTGAAGTTGTGCCCAAGATGTTCCCCTGCCTCGGGAGGGCTCAGAGCCAGCCCTTATTCCACACTTGGCCCCAGCTGTCACTCTTATTGTGTCCCTGAGGCTATAGACCCTGGACCTCCAGCCTCAGGACCAAGTCCTCAGCCCCTGGTCCCCAGAGTGGAGACCCCGGGCACTAAGGTACACCCCGGTCCGTCTCTCTGTGCATGCTCCTATTGCTGGCGCAGAGGAAGTTACACTCTGTTGCACCCCACTTTTCTGGCCTGGCCCACAGATGGGAACTTTCACCTTCTCAGAAGATGGGAAGAAGCCTCCTACCCTTCTCCATGCATCTCACTTTCTCCTTAACATTAGGGTATGAGGTGGCTGGGGAAGTGACCACACTGTAGACCCCATTATTCCTTGGGTATGGCCTTGACAACAGTGATGGGATGATTAGTCACTGGCAAAATTTTGACCTTTTGCTCTCGATATGACTCCTTTCTACTCCAGGGCTAGTTGAGATATTGGCAGAGACAAGGCGTTGACTGAAAGCTTGGTTAAGGCCGCACTAGCTGGGCCCCCTGGCAGATTCTCAGACCCCTTCCTTCTTCCAGAGAGTGTCTTCCTACCACTGTGAGCCCTCTGGTTGGCCTGTAGCAGCATCTCCCCAAGGCCTGTCCCCACACCCGAAGACCAGGAAGGACTGCCAGGACCTGCGGCTGCCATGGTGTGTCCACGGCACATCCTCAGTCCCCAACCACCTGTGGCTCCAGGACACATTCCCTGTGTCCCAAGGACACTTTCCCCCTCCATATCCCCATCCTAAAAACCTTTGCCTGGGAATCAAATGTCCCTCCCAATAACTTTTTTTTTTTGGCCGTACGCGGGCCTCTCACTGCTGTGGCCTCTCCCGTTGTGGAGCACAGGCTCCGGACGCGCAGGCTCAGCGGCCATGGCTCACGGGCCCAGCCGCTCCGCGGCACATGGGATCTTCCCGGACCGGGGCACGAACCTGCGTCCCCTGCATCAGCAGGCGGACTCTCAACCACTGCGCCACCAGGGAAGCCCCCAATAACTTCTTGATTCCTCCCCATCCACACTCAGAAGCCCCTGCACATCAGTCATCACTCTCTCCTCTGTGTCTTCATCCCCTACCTTTCCTCTGGATCATTCTCCTGACATCATCCATGTGCCCCAGTCCCCCTCATCTAATAAAACCCTTCCTGGATCCCCTCACCCTCCCCTGTCATTTCCCCCTTTTCTTCAATTTCAGTCTTCTTGTAAGAGAAGTCTACACAGACTGCCTCTTCCTCGTGCATCCCTAGACTTGGTTCTGGACTCCTCTCATGGTTGCAGGGGTTCCCCGAGTGCAGGACTCTGTCCTCAAAACATGCCTTCATCCCCGGACATGGCCCAGGGCTTAGCACATGACAGATGAACAACAGATGTTTGATGAATGAATGAACGAACAAATGAACACCACTCGCATAAGCCCTACCATCCTGTGGGCTGCATTTTCTCATCCGTAAAGCAGTGAGGCAGGTAGGACCGGTCCAGCTCTGACATGGCATTGCTCTGGGACTTCCCTCTCCACGCCATCACAACAGACAGGTGGTGACAGGCTGCTTATGATGGTGCCAGTGTCTGGGGTAGCAACATTAATCCCAGGAAGCTTTTTTTGCTCTGATTCCCTGGCTCTCTTTCAATACATCCCCTTTCCTTTCACTTTGTTGAGCATACCTGCCAGCTCTGCCATGAGATTTTGAGTTTACCTGAGATGATATTTATAACATCCACAGCCCAGGACTTGGCACATGAAAGTAGAATCTTTGTGGAACCATACTAAGCAAGAAAACTGAGGCTCAGAGAAGTTCAGTAACCTACCTGGGGATACCCAGCAAGAAAATGAGGGAGGCAGCTTCCAGTCATGCTGGTCTCATTTTAGTTCTTTGGACACCCCACCCCGCCACAAACGAGATACTCTCAACCCATCTCTGAGACACAAAGGCCCAGAAAAATCCCTGGAACCATACAGGACATTATTGAATAAAATTAAATAGAACTCAATATTAAACAGAACTCAATACTGTCACTTATTTGACTATCTCAGAACAAAATACTCGGAGGCAAGAGCGCGCATGAGTGAAAATGTTATTTATTGAGCAATCAAACGCAAGCGCTCTGGGCCCAGCATATGCTCTCATATAGAACTTACTTTATAAATACAAACCCAGTCTTATTCCAAGGTTTGAAATGAAAGATTTGCCTTTCAACGGAGAATCTGCATTTCAACATAAAGGTGTCTTAGTTATTCACCAGAGATTCAAGATATGATTAATGCTATATATTCAGCATTTAGAAAGCCCAAGGAGCCCAGAAGGCTCATTTCAGGCCTAAAGGCGGCAGCATGCCCCAGAGGTGCCTAGTGAAATGTGTGAGTGTCACTTGCAGCATCTTGGGTACCAGCTCTAAAGGAAGTCTCCAGGGACGGCAGCATCAGGGTCATCCTTTTACAAAGCTGAAGTGTGCAAGTGTGTAGTGAGAGAGAGGGACAGGTTCACTCCCAGGCGCTTGACTTTGTTATGCTAATTGCACACCTGTTACCTGTCAAGTGCAGGTGCTATGGCTACAACAGTGAACTTGTCAGGCAAGTCTGTCTCAAGGACCCTATATTCTTTTTTTTAACATCTTTATTGGAGTATAATTGCTTTACAATGGTGTGTTAGTTTCTGCTTTATAACAAAGTGAATCAGTTATACATATACATATATCCCCAAATCTCTTCCTTCTTGCATCTCCCTCCCTCCCACCCTCCCTATCCCACCCCTCTAGGTGGTCACAAAGCACCGAGCTGATCTCCCTGCGTTATGTGGCTGCTTCCCACTAGCTATCTATTTTACAATGGGTAGTGTATATATGTCCATGCCACTCTCTCACTTTGTCCCAGCTTACCCTTCCCCCTCCCCATGTCCTCAAGTCCATTCTCTAGTAGGTCTGCGTCTTTATTCCCGTCTTGCCCCTAGGTTCTTCATGACGATTTTTTTTTTTTTAGATTCCATATATATGTGTTAGCATACGGTATTTGTTTTCCTCTTTCTGACTTACTTCACTCTGTATGACAGACTCTAAGTCCATCCACCTCACTACAAATAACTCAATTTCGCTTCTTTTTATGGCTGAGTAATATTCCATTGTATATATGTGCCACATCTTCTTTATCCATTCATCTGTCGATGGACACTTAGGTTGCTTCCATGTCCGGGCTATTGTAAATAGAGCTGCAATGAACATTGTGGTACATGACACTTTTTGAATTATGGTTTTCTCAGGGTATATGCCCAGTAGTGGGATTGCTGGGTCCTATGGTAGTTCTATTTGTAGTTTTTTAAGGAACCTCCATACTGTTCTCCATAGTGTCTGTATCAATTTACATTTCCACCAACAGTGCAAGAGGGTTCCCTTCTCTCCACACCCTCTCCAGCATTTACTGTTTGTAGATTTTTTGATGATGGTCATCCTGACCAGTGTGAGATGATATCCTATATTCTACTGATGGAGATACATTAAGTAAAATAAAAGCAGGTCATTGCAGACCATGACAGCTGTAATGAAGGAAATAGACCTAGTGGCATAGTACAGAGAAAGCTGGAGGGGAGGTGCTGCTTTAGATAGAGTAGTCAGGACAGGTCAAGCTGAAGATGCATTTGAGCAGGTATCTGAAGGATGAGAGAAATGAACCACAGGGCAAAGGAGACAGCAAGACGAGAGTCTTGTGGCTCAGGGTGTCCAAAGACTAAAAAGAGACCAGGGCTTCCCTGGTGGCGCAGTGGTTGAGAGTCCACCTGCCGATGCAGGGGACTCGGGTTCGTGCCCCGGTCCGGGAAGATCCCGCATGCCGCGGAGCGGCTGGGCCCGTGAGCCATGGCCGCTGAGCCTGCGTGTCCGGAGCCTGTGCTCCGCAACGGGAGAGGCCACAACAGTGAGAGGCCTGCGTACCGCAAAAACAAACAAACAAACAAAAAATAAATAAATAAATAAAATAAAATGAGACCAGTGTGACTGGAAGCTGGAGAAAGAGCCCACAGGACTCTGTAAGCTTGGTAAGGAGTGTGGGCCTTGTTCTAACAGCAAAGGAAAAACTTTGAAGGGTTTAAGCAAGAGAGCAACATGAGCTGATGACCATATTGAAAAGTCCATTCTGGGCAGAGAATGTGGGAGGAAGCCAGTTAGAAGTTACTGAGCAGTCCAGGCGAGAAGTGTCCTGGATGAGGCTAGCAGTTGGAGATGCAGATAGGTAACCAGATTTAAGTTACCTTTTAGAAGTAGAAATGTCAGGCTTGAAAGTTAAGTAAAGGTGGATTCATTCATTCATTCAACAAGCATTGAGGATCAAGAAATGGGAGGCTCCCAACCGTGGAAGAGTTGCTGGAGCAGAGGCAAGGCTTTTGAGGCCCTAAATTAAAATACCATGAAAATTTCAACAGGTAGATTTCAACTTGCTCTCACTTCAATTTTATCACAACAAAGAGAATAACCAAAGATCTCCTTATGCTTTTTCTTATATTTCTACTTTATGTCATTTCTCTGGATGCTCTCTACCTGCAAAATACATCTTGTTATCATATTACAGTCACTGCATCTCAAATAGCTGATAATTATCATATTTCTAGAGCCTGTTAACATTTACTTTCTACAGTGATATCCTTCTAAATATCCATGTGAGTCTTTTTTTTTCTTTTTTCTAAAAATCACAGGTAGGTGCTCAGTGGAAAAACAATCATTAAGCTCATTAAAGCAGCAGGGTGAAATGCTGAAAGCATGGCTCCTGACATCCTAAGAGTCTAGAGCTGGAGCCCCTGAGACCCCAAGTTGAGTTTTGTTCCTTTTAGTGATAATGAACGTTAAAATCCAAAGCATACTTTAAAACAAAATCTTTGCAACTTGGCCGGAAGCTGCCGGCTCCTATTGCTTATGGGACTTAACAATACTGCTAGCCAGCCCTGAAAGGAGCCATGGGGACAGTGGTGGTACCTGCCCAACATTTACTTCTTGTACGTTCAGAAGATGCTCAGCTTCAGGCAGAGAGACATTAATTAGAAAGCTAGAAAAGAGCCAGTTTGAATCTCCCAGCCGCAGCAGTGCTCCTACAGGGAGCCTCACACGAAACGAGTTCCTCGTGGCCTCTGGATGGTCACCGTCATGGTCCACACTCATCTGCTACACACACGTCTTGACTCCACAGAAATCCAAACCATGCAGACCCTGAATCCACTGTCTACACCAGAGGAAGCAACAGGTGCCAAATCTAGGAACAGAGTTGGGGAGCCACGGTCTTCACGGCCCATCTCCTTCTCTAAGCTCAAGACTTCCCGTATGGGGACATGGGTCATGATGATGGAAATACAGACATGGAGAAGCCAGAAGCGTCTTCTGTGTTCAGCCTCCCCTTCTTGTCCCCTGGAGGCTGTGATCTCTCAACGTATTTGTTCAAGAATCATATTTCCCCTTCATATCTGCTATCCAGGTCCATAGCAGAAATCAGAAATCAGTTTAGTTCAGGCCTCCTCCCAAACCAGCTGATAACTCTAGCTCAGTGTCAAGGTTCTCATGAATAGCAATGGAATTGGGGGTCATCTAGACACCAATGACAGCGTAGAGACGGGACCCTTCAAAGTTGGGTGCCCCTGGAATCCCAGGCTCTTACCCTTGCAATAGCTGACTTATTGGGGCCTGGAACTCTTTTCACCAGGGATATATATTTCTGTTCTCCTTCCGTGTTTTCTCCTGTGGTTATTCAGGAATACTCAGAGCCAGGGAACGTGATTCCTCTTGGGTGAACAGAGGTAACTGGACACATTCAGAAGGAAGAAACTTCTCCCATAGCCTATAAAATTAACAGCAATAAATAAGCAAATAAAACGTGCTTCCTACCAGTCCGGAGGTGCTGTGGCATCCTCCTTTATTGGCTCATAAAGCACCGCCTGGCAATCTTGCTCTGCTATTGACAGCCCCAGTGACAAGGCTAAGCTATCAACTCGCTAATTGGAATGTCCTTTTTTCAGGAAACTTTCTGAAGGAATCAAATTTCCAGCCCCCAGTGTCTCTTTCAGAAGCCATTACTCAGATGTGCTTAGATATTTGCAATGCTATTTCATAGCAACCTTCAGATGGTATGACAAGTGTGCAAGGGGGAGGCAGATTCTTGAAGATGCCTGTCTAACAGGAAATGCTAAGCTGGGAATTTTCACTACAGCACCAAGATGCAATGGATACCAGATGCCCAAGTTGAGCTCCTAGACCAACCAGCATGAAACTCAAGTAGGTGATTGGAAAGGACTGGGTTGTTAGAGATTAAAGAGAGGACCTGTGAAGAGCTATTCTGAGTTGGGGGTCTCTGTCAGGTGGAAAGGCTGGATGACCTACCTCCACACCAAACTTAATGTGAGAGGCTTCAGTGGAACCATCTACAGAACTGATATGTGTTCTCCAAATTTGGGGGACACGGGAGTCTAGTAACTGATGCCTCATGCCTGAGAAAGCTAAGGCAACCACTAAACAGCCCCCACAAATGCTGGACAATGGTGCACAAACATGGAACCCAAGGTGGGAATGTCAGCCTGCTGTCATTTTAATAGGTCTGCTGTCCAAGAAGGCAGCTTGCCAAAGTAAGGGATCTTTCAGTAAGCCACTGTGAGGACCAGAAACTATGGGGGCACTGGGAGTAGCCAGTTAAAGCGGAAGCATGGCCTCTGTCAAGGAAGTTGCAGTTACCTGGCCCTGCGGGGGGATCTCCAGAGAACTCATGAAAATTATAACAACAGAGTCAGCCTCCATCTCTGCCAGGCGCAGAAGGTATAAAGCCATCTTCGGACAGTATCAGCCGAGTAAGAGCAATCCTGCACCTCCCACCCCTACGCCTTTCCTCCCTCCTCCTTTCTAGAATGGTGGGAGAGCACAGCTAGCAAATAAGGAAGGAGGCATGAAGAAAGAGAGAAGCAGGACCACACTGCTCCTTCTTGGACTGCAGAGCCTCTGGAGAAGAATCAGCATCAAACCAAGTTTGAAGTTTTGCTGATTATATAGCACCGTACCCTCTTAAGGATGGAACTGAGATTGTATTTTGGTTTAAATTAATCATACGACTTATTCTTGCCCATTAATTCAAAGAAAGCCCTGGTCCTGTCTGAATTTCTACCCCCTTGCGGTGGAAGACTTACTCCTATTGAGGATGTTTGCAAGGCAGTGGTATCAAAAAGAAAGTTGCTTCTATAATCATACCTCAGGGGTCCTGTTTATTCAGAGTACCAGATTCACCAAGTTAGAGCAGAAAGGGAAGGCTTCATTTCATCGTCCATGGTTGATGGCTAATTCCCCCCGGAAGCCCTACAATTAGGAGCTGATCCCTTTGAGACATCATGCTCGATCTAAGATGAAAGCCTAAATCCCTTTGGGACTTGATATTTTCCTCACTGTGGAGGAAAGCCTCACTGAGGCTTCATGCTCTCAGCAAGACAAGTCTACACTTGGAGCTGTTTGTCTCGATTTGTCCCCAAAGATACTTTGGGGATGTACAGAAGATACTAAAACTTTCCAAAGAGGAAAAAAGAAAAAACAAAACAGGTCATATATAAAGGAGCAGAAATATTGGATGGTACCAGATCTCCAAAGCAATACTGGCATTTAGAAGTCAATGAATCAGCACCTTCAAAATTCCAAGGAAAATTCTGTTTTCAACTTGGAGGTCTAAAGCCACATAACCTGTCAATCAAATGTGAATGTAGACTAAAGATATTTTCAGACGTGCAAGGGCAAAATATTTATTTCCCATGGCCTCTGTCTTGGGAAGCTGTTGGAAGACAAGCCTCTATAAAAAGGGAGTAAAGCAAGAAAGAGGAAGCCATGGGATTAACCCAGGGGATTCAGCCCAGGAGCAAGGATGAGGGATCCCCCCAAGATGAAGTTGCCCTGAAGCCTCGCACAGCAGCACCGAGGCAGGCCTGGAGCAAACCACCCTGACTGGAACAGAAAGATTAAGCACTCCAGGAAACAAAACGAAACTGATGGATTATACGAGATATTCAAATATTTGGAAAGTAATGGCAAAGGTGTAAAACAGATACGATAGAGCACACAGGAAAAACAAATCAATGCTAAATACTAATGTAATTTTTTTTTTATAAAAAGGGCAAATATTAATATTAGTGTGTTTGGTATTTGCTTGTTTGCCCTCATATCCTTTCCTGGCTCTTCTCTGACCTGTTCTGTACCATGGGAGTTAGAGAGGGGAGAAGAGGGGTTGACTCTGGCCGGCTGTACTTCTCAATTGGCTTCTGTCTGCATTTGGCCAATGAGAGGCACTGAAGGGAGATGGAGGGCGGGAGGAAGGGGGAAGCCAAGGTATTGTTCCCTCTCATTCTCTGCTTCATGTGGTGTCTCCCACAGATGGGGCACCTCCTCCATGTCTTTGACTCCTCTTGGACAAGTCCATTTTGGTTCCACCTTCTGCCAGGTAGCTGTGCATCCTGGGCTCTGGAAAGACTGCCCACACGCTTGGCTCTCCAGCCTTAGACATGGTAACAGCTTCCTGCTGTTGCTAATTTCTATTTGCCTCAACTTCTCCCTTTTGGCTTCCCAGCTCTTCCATTACCTGTACAACCATTTCCTTAAATCATTCCCTTCCTGTTGAAATGCTTAGTATTTTCTCTTTTCCTAGCTGGACATTGATTCAACCAGGAAGAACGAAAGTTTACCTCATGGAAGCTGAACTTAATAGTGGGCAATACTTTCACAGTATGTCATGTAAACACTGCCTATTGTCTTTATACAAAATGTGAGGACTCGGGGAGAAGAGACATGGTTTTGAGGAGGTGGAAAGTAGAAAAAAAAAGCGAAGTCTCACCTGCTATATCAGGAGATCAATGTATAATGCCTAATACTGCTGAGACAGTGGTATAAACATATTATTTAGAAATATGGTGGCAAATATGAGAAGAAACAGCTAAAATGGTTAAACAGAGCTCCTTTGAGGGTCAAGGCTGGGAGGATGACTCTGGTGAAGCAGAGAACTATCGTATTTTATTACAGGTACCATTTGAGGTTTTTAAGTGCGTAAAGAATTACTTTGATAAAATTCAAAAATAATTTTTTAAAAAATGATTCCTTCTAGTGGTTTGCTAAGGGATGACATTAAACTCACTAACCCATAGTTTGCAAAGCTGACCTTTTGTCCCTTTTGTGACCAAGTCAGGACACTTACTTATTTTGATCTCTGGCCCCAGTCCCACTCCCCAGGACACCATGAAGCCCCTGGCTGCTGGATCAATGTTTTCTTCTGTAAACTTACCTTCTGCGAAGCTTCATCTGGTGAAGCTCAGGTCAGAAATGTGAACTCACTTCAAACAGCTGTGTTTCATGTCACTGTTTCTAAACTACAGCTGCACTGTGGATAGGTAAGTTACCTGGATGCTCACCTCCCTGATCCAGGAGTGAGGGAGAGGAAGGGAGAGGGTGAGGAGAGGGGAGCAAAGCTGCAATCCCACCCCATCCCCACCAGGAGACGAGAGAAGGGAGATGGGAGATAGCAAAAGGGACCTCTCGAGTTTTCAGATCCAGGTGGGGAAACACTGCTCTTTGTCACCCTCCCTACTTGGGCTGCAACTTCCTTTCATTCAGTGACCTCATCTGAAATGTAATCTCCTAGAACAAGTCAGGAATGGTGGCCACAAAATAAGTCAAGAACAGAGTTGCCTCTCTCAATCAAATGCCTCAGTCACTGCTACTTATTCTCTTTGCTCATCTCATTCCAGGTTTTAGTTTACCCCTCTGATAATGGTCCGGGATATTCTCTGTTCTTTCTTAGGTGTGTGTCCATCTTTCACTGGCCTAATGGTAGAATTCGTTCCAGTTGGTGGCTTCTCCCATCTCTCAGGCTGTCTTCTGAGCTGCCCCTGTCTATGAAGCACATTATGAATTTGTTGGATGCTCTGCTTCTAGTCTCTGGCAGAAAGAGGCTCTGGGTGTCTCTGGCTACTATACGGTCCTAGGGCTGGTTCTGTGATCTGATTGTGGAATGCAGCAGTGCCATTGCTGCCAGGGCTCACTGACAGCAGAAGAGTGACAGTGGCAGCCTGGTTTCAGCCCTCCAGACGCTTCCCTGACTCTCCAGATAAGTCCTCCTATCCCATATCAGCACTTCCCGCAGCGAGCTCTGCAGAACCTTCCTTCTCTGCAGTTAGTACTGTTGTGAGATAGAAGGTTCCACGTCAACTGACTATGGAAAATGCTGGCTAATTCTGGTTAAGCGAAAAAGAATTGTGACTCAGGACTTCTCAGGCCTCTGATGTACACTGGGAACCTCTAAGAATGAAGAGTAATTGCAGCACTGGGCAAACTAGGTAACCAGGGAGCCCTCTTTTGAGAGGCACAACCCAGGACCGATGTTCCACAGAACCTGCTTTGGGAAATACTTTCACCAATAATCTTCTCCAAGTTCCTTAGCACTGATCGTGCAACGGGAGCACAGCGGCAGGCTCTCCATGGGTCTGGGCAGCCACATGTAGGAGCTGGGTGAGTGAGCTCAGGGCCGAGCGGGTGGTGCAGCCACCCAAAGCATCCCCCTTAGCCCTGCAAGGTGAGTCCTCCCCAAGTTCTGTTAGGGGCAGCAGCATTAATTCCCCAGCACTCTGGCCTGTGCCCCGCCCCCCAAGCAGAGTGGATACTAGTGGGAAGAGAAAATACCCAAACAAAGAAAGTTAGGTGCTGGTGGTTAGAAGTTGCGCCCATGTGCCCTGAAGGAGCCCGGCGAGGGGATGTGGGCAAGGCCCGGACAGCACCTCCTGCACCTGCCCAGGACATGGTCACTGTCCCCACCCACACACTGTTAGGCCCTTCAAGGCCTGGGCCTTGTTTGTCTTATCCCAGTGTCTAGCTCAATGTAAGGATTTGTTGAATGAATATACTCCATTCTACAGAATCAATCACCCCCTAGCTAGGTCCCTATAGTCCCCATGCTCCCCTCTAACCACACTGAATGATAACTGTCAATGTCCTTGTCTGTTTTCCTACTGAACTGTGACATCTTGAGAAAAGGACCCTTGTTTCCCCAGAGCCCAGGCCCACGGTGGGTGCTTAACATGCAGTTTCTGAACTGGACTGAATGGAACCAACATTCCACCAGGGCCTTTCGTATGGGAGAACCCGGGGTGAGAAAGGACAGTGTGCCGTGGAGGCTGGGGGCACTTAGCACCAGAGAAGCCCATGTGAGCCAGACTGTGCCTGCGGGCCAGATGGGGAGCCCTTGCCACCCTCCCCAGCCACGCTGGTACCCGTGGATCAGCACACCTGGCCTGGCCCCACCTTGGAGCTGTGCCTCCACACCGTTCTCCATCACGGCCCACAGCCCCCTCAAGCCAGGGGGCAAGGGAACGAGAGGACTCCGGGTAGAAGGTCTGTCTTGGACGGCTCTGCAGTGCGGGGAAACGCACGGAGGCTGGGAGGAGAGAAGGTACATCTGGAGTCACTGAGGAGGGGGCCATCCTCCCTCATGGGCGAGGCCCCAGCCCTTTAGGCTCACACGGAAGCCATGGGGACCATCACCCCAGCCTGGATTCCCACAGACAGGACAGTCTGTCTTCCTCTCAGAAGTGCTTGCCTTGTCTGAGTGGGAATTCAGAAACAGGGTTACTGAGGCAAACATCATTAAAAAGAGAATGAAAGCAAACCAGTATCCCAGTCATACTAAGGCGCTGGGCCTGTGCATTGGCCAAAGCACCAGTCCCTAGCTTGCTTCATGGAATTAGCTAAAGCCAAACTCCCATTCACCGTTCACGCACAGTCACAGGAAACGAGGAATAAGAGCCTGCAAGGTCAGACACACAGGGCTTGTCCCATCTGCTGCAGGTCCCTCCACTGCTACTCAACGTGTGGTCCATGAGCCAGCAGCGTGAGCTTCACCTAGGAACTTGTTAGAAATGCAGACTCTTAGCCCCCAGCCCAGACCTACCTAAGCATAATCTGAATTTAACAAGCCCCCACGTGACTCACATGCACATTAAAACCTGAGACACCTTTGCTCAGACTCACTCCGTTGGCTCAATGTTTTCTTCTTTAAATCCTGAGAAGCTCACGGGTTTGCCCGTCCAAAATCTTGCCTCCCTCCCCGTCGGTCCAGTCTGCTGCCTGCCTTTGTGCTGAGAGAGAATCCCACGCCCCTTTGCCTCTGCTCTCGCTACTCCCTCTGTCCAGAGTTCTCTCCTTTCTCCAGCTCCCTTCTTAGCCTGGCTAAATTATTCTCCTAAATTCAGCTTCTGGGAAGCTGCCGCTGACTCTCCAGGCTGTGAGACGCCCTCCTCTGGTCTCCCATGGCACTCAGCCCTCAGTCCTGGCATACCCTTCAGCAGACAGGACAGCTCTGCAAACTTTTCTGTCCCCGCCATCACACTGGGAGCTGTGTGGTCACCTTTATATAACTAACTGCTAGCAAAGACACTTAAAACATCTTGGTTGAGGGACTTCCCTGGTGGTGCAGTGGTTAAGAATCTGCCTGCCAGTGCAGAGGACATGGGTTCGAGCCCTGCTCTGGGAAGATCCCACATGCCGCGAAGCAACGAAGCCCATGTGTCACAACTACTGAGCCTGCGCTCTAGAGCCCGTGAGCCACAACTACTGAGCCCACGCGCTGCAACTACTGAAGCCCGCGCACCTAGAGCCCACGCTCTGCAAGAAGAGGAGCCACCGCAATGAAGAGTAGTCCCCGCTCGCCGCAACTAGAGAAGCCTGTGCAGCAACGAAGACCCAATGCAGCCAAAAATAAATAAATAAAAATAAATTTATTTAAAAAAACCCAACATATTGGTTGAAGGGAACAGAATGTCCACTGGATGTTTTTCTGAGGGTTTAATTGCCCAACCACTGTGGAGAAGCCCTTGGCAGGGTGAGACTGTGCCGCCAGCCCGTTCCTGGCCTGTCACACAGAGGTCCTGGGAGCCAAAGTCTGCAGAAGGCCCAGGAAGGGTTAGTGTCACCCCCACAAGGCCACTCTGAAATACACACACTTTTCGTCTCAACTGAGGCACGACTCTGAAAGGCAGAAGGCACTAAACCCAGCCCTTAGTGACACTAGTGAGCCGCAGGAGGGCAGGTGGATGGGGCTGCGCCAGTTTCTTCAATAAATAATGAGCTCGGTACCCGTGGGCGAGTTGATATTTAGGCTCCTTTCTGTGAGCTTTCAGAGGGATGATTAATGTGGCTCTAAAAGAGCAGCCGTGAACGGCGAGTGGGCAGATGCAGGTTGAAATGAAGGCCCAGAGCAAAGTAACTATCACTGGACAGCCTGGGTGCAACGTGTGACTGTCCCTCCCTGAAAGGAAACTGCATCTCCTCCATGCCAGGGCCTCTCCACTCACTTTCTCGTTTAATCTTCCCAAGATCTCAATGAGATAACTCTTATCATCTGCATGTTACAAATTAGAAAGCAGAAGCTCAGAGCGGTTTAAAGGATTATCTGAAATCCCAGAGCAGGTAAGTGCTGGGGTCAGGATGGAGGCCGGAAGGAGTCAGGATGACTGTCTGAGGCTGGCCATCTCCAAGGACATCTGGCAGAGCTCCTGCAACATCAAGAGCCTTCTGCTGACCACTGGGAAGCCAGGCTCACTCTGGGCAATTTGCTTCACTCCAAAAACAGCCAAGTAAAATGGTAATAAAGCACCCTAGGGTCTCTCTGCTGCCTCTAATGACGGAATGAGCACAAGACGGAGTGCGTGTGCAGTCAGGTGGCTTATAAAACTGAGAGGCAGAGACTGGAAGGACAGGCCCTCAGCAGCCCTGGCAAAGGCGGGAGAAAGAGCTGTGATCAGGTCCAGGAGGGGTGAGGAGAAGTCGAGCAGCTGTGCAGGGCCCTTGGGAGCGCCACTCTACAGGGGGCTGTGGGCAGATCACTCAACACTTCCAAGCCTCAGTTTGCTCATTGGTACAATGTGACCATTATGCCAGTCTCCAGGTGAGCTATCATAAGAAAACAGAGGGATAACCAGGGAATTCATCCTAGGGACAGAAGTCTTTGGAAACCAACGTGATGAGTGCTGGGTGGAAGGTGACCAGGGCACCAGCTGTGGGGAGTCAGAGGAGGGAAGAAGGTGGCCTTCTCAGGGAGCATGAACAGCCGGGAGTTGGCTTCTGAGAAAGAGAAGGGAGGGCAGTGAGTGCCAGGCTGGCCAGATGGGGTGGGCCTGGGATGAAATGTAAGCAGTGAAACCCTTTTAAGAACTTCCAGGGGGGCTTCCCTGGTGGCGCAGTGGTTAAGAATCGCTGACCAATGCAGGAGACACGGGTTCGAGCCCTGGTCTGGGAAGATCCCACATGCCGCGGAGCAACTAAGCCCGTGCGCCACAACTACTGGGCCTGCACTCTAGAGCCCGCGAGCCACAACTACTGAGCCCACACACCGCAACTACTGAAGCCCGCATGCCTAGAGCCCATGCTCCGCAACAAGAGAAGCCACCGCAATGAGAAGCCCGTGCACCGCAACGAAGAGCAGCCCCCGCTCGCTGCAACTAGAGAAAGCCCGTGCACAGCAACGAAGACCCAACGCAGCCAAAAATAAATAAATAAAATAATTTATTTTTAAAAATGGTAAACTAACAAACAAAAAAAAAGGAACTTCTAGGATTCTGTAGCCATTGAAAGCTGCTGCCCTCATAATCGTTGGGAAGGCCTGCTGTGTGTGTGAGCCCTTCCTTTGTGAATTCCCTGTGAACTCACCGACTCAGCACAGTGAGCACGTCATGGAGGTGATCCAGGGGAAGACAGGAACCCAGGTGGCAGAGGCAGCCTTGAGTTCCTGGGAGTGAGCAGGAATCTATAAGGGCTATACCCCCAGGGCTGTGGAATTATCCAGAATGATGTGTAGATCTTTGAGGGGCGAGTGGGCAAAGCTGACACCTGGCCACATTTGTCAGATGCCATGACCATCCCAGGGGCCTCGCACCTCTTGTCCTTCTTGCCTTCTTTTCCTCCTGCATTCATTTCCTGAAAGTTCTCCTGCCTTTCTCAAGAGCCTCTGAAGGTCAGAAATCCATTTTCCATCAAGCCTGTCCTCATCACAGGAAAGACAGCAAAAGGAATATTGGGATCTTCTAATGAGATGAAAGTGTGTGCAAATTCCAAGGTCCTTGGGTACCACAGGACACTGGTGCTCCTGTCAAGAAGGGACAGAGCTAAGGAGTAGATCTGAAAGTTAAATAACTCCAAGTGGGGTTTCTTCAACAGCTTTTTTTTTTTGAATAATTCATAGTACCAGACAGGTTGACAACTTATTGAAAACGGTTCCTCACCTGGAAAGTGCTTATTACTTACAGTGTACCATCTTTATTACATCGATACTGACATTTAACACTCAATAAATCTCCACTTCCTCCATGGAGATGTGCCTGACAACCAACGGGGGCCCCTGCCTTTTCTCTGCAGTCCGGCAGGGTTTTGGTTTCAGGGACTGTGCTCTGTTACCAGGTCCCTCAAATCCAAGGCAAATCTGAGTGGGAAAGGGCAGCCCTGGGATACCTTTGTCCAAGCTGATGCCCACCCCCACCCCCCCACCCCCGCCCCGCAACCCAGCCAAAGCCCCACCCTGGTCTGCTAACCGTGACTGATACATATATGTAAAGGGAGCTGGATAAGAGCTAAGTGAACGAGGGAAGGAAGGAATGTTCCCGCCACATGAGCTGCTATGACAACCAAAGCCCCACCCAGTCCAGCCTCCCTCCTCCCTCCCCCACTCCCCGCTCTCCTCTCCCTGGGAATGACCAGCCAACATCTCCCAATAAGCCAATGTGCCCCCCAACTTCTGGGCCTTTGCTTATGCGGTTCCTTCTGTCCCAAATGCCTGCTCCCCCCTCAAGTCCAAGTCCAACGCATCCTCCTCTGTGCAAGCCCACCCTGCCTCCCACAGACAAACTCGCAGTTTTCTAGCCTGTGCCTCCGTAGCAGCAGGCACAGACTGAGCACAGTTCCACTCAGCACAACTGTCTTGTCACTTCCTGAGATTCTCCAGGCAAGGGGCTGGTCCTTCTCATTTTGCTGTCTGACCTACCAAAGGCCCAGAATTAAACCATTTACAGGTGTCCCCCACTTTTCGAAAGTTCGCTTTATGCCGCTTCATTTCTGTGAAAGACCTCGTTGGCACCCGTTTTCGCTAACTGAAAGAAATCCAAAGTGGATTTTTTGCTTTTACAAAAAAAGGTGAAAAGCAAAAATAGTGTTCAGCATTTGTTTTGCAGCAAGGCAAACAATGTTTTGCCTCTGTGAGAGGCAGCGCACACCCCAAACAGAGAGAGTGGCACCGCCAAGCTCCTTCCTCAGCAGTTGCACTCAGCATCGTAGCCTCAAGCCGCCATAGCTCTGAACTGTGTCTGTGAGCAACTGTGCTTTATCTCAGTTTATTCTGTGCATCCGTTAGCAAGATGCGTCTTAAGGTAATTCCTTCTTGGCTTTCCACCATTTTGGTTTATGAAACGTTCAATAGGAACACTCTACTTTTGGGGAAACACGTAGAATGAATGAATGGGCATGTCACCTTCTTCCCTACCCTCTCCCCCTTCTTCCCACTCTCTCCTTACTTCCTCTACCTCTATCTGGCAATTTCACAGGCTCTGCTTTCTTTGGGTTTGCTAAGTCCCTGAAATGGATTATGGTAGCTAATATTTTGGGGTCCTAAGTCAGACAAATCTATCTTTATGGCCCTGCCTTGAAGCTTGCCAATTATGTGATCTCCTAAACCCTTTGAGCCTTAACTTCCTTATCTATAAAATGGGGATAATAATATATATCCCGTTAGGTGTTTGGAAGGATCAATGAGGCCATGTGTGTAAAGTGCTCACATAGGCTATGCTGCCTGGGCACATGCGAGCCATTCTTATTCGTGATTCCCTGTCCTGGGAGGACAGGAGAGTCCCCAGTCCTGCCTGGCTCAGGTGGTACAGATCTAAGCAGGCCAGCCGCCCCAGTGGCCTCGGGTATAGGAATACCACAGCAAAGCCAGTCAGGACTGGCAGAAAGCCAGTACAGTAGCATGTTCGTAGAGAATTCAAGAATATCCCTTCCAAGGACGTGCAGTCAGATGAATGTGAAAATTGGGTGTTAGTCTCCAATTTGTAATTAGAAGATCATGCAGATGGGTTCTGCTCGAAAGCCTAAAAACGTTTCTTTACAGGGTTTCAAATTTCTCCTTGCTGCTAGGAGTAGCTTATGTTGATCACTGGCTCAGCTAATGTCATTGGCCTCTTGGGCTGTGCAAAGACAACATAGAGCCAGGCCCTGGGGGCTATCACTCCAGCCCTCCTGCTGCATGTTGGGGTGGCAGTGCCAGGAGCCTGCAGGTCCCTGGACCACAGAACAGTGGGCTGGCCAGACTCCAGGTGGATGTGGCCACCAAACTCTGCTTCAGGAGCTCATCGGTGACTGGGCAGCTGTCCTGGGGCAGGACACCATTCTGGGGTGCCCAGTTTCTGGCTTGTGCACTGAGTGACTCGGGGCCTGACCTTGGCGTCCAAGGGGGCCTCAAGGCCTCAGGAGCACGGAGCAGCTGTATGCTTCCTTGAATCAAGACACTCACCCACTCGACTTCTGAAAGAAGGCCACTGTGTTTTCCCAAGGGCAGTGAGAAGAACCAGGGAAATACACAACAATAAAATGAGGAAAAGATGGAATTAATATACACAAATTCATATATGCACTCACAGTCCTTTGAGCATCAGAAGGGCTCTGAGTGATGAGCTGGTCCAGTCCTGCTCTCAAAGCAACAATCCCCTCCAAAGGCCCTGAGAAGACAGGCTTGGCCTTCATTTCTACTACTGACAAGGAGCTCCTGCCTCCCTTCTTTGGACATGGCCAATTGTTAGAAGCTCTTTCCTTACCATGAGGCCAAAGTGCCTCCCTGTTAATATTACACCCTTGGTCCCACTTCTGCCCTCTAGACCAGCACTGTCTGATAGAAATAGAATGCAAGCCACATGTGTCATTGTAAATTTTTGTAGCCACATTAAAAAGAGGGAAAAGAAAAAGGTGAAATTAATTTTAGTAACCCAACACATCTAAACATTATCATTCCAACGTGTAATCAACATAAACATGATTAATGAGATAGTTTACATTCTTGTTTTCATTAGAAGTCTTTGAGTCGGTTGTCTGTTTCATGCTTAGCGCACACCTCAGTTTGCACCAGCCGCATTTCACGTGCTCAGAAGGCATAGGTGGCCACGGGCCCCTGGACTGGATGGTGAGGCTTCAGACAGCGTGCCAGCAGCCCTCCTGTCCTTCCTCACCCCCGTCTGCACACCCCACCTCACACATCCCCAGTTCTTTCCAGTTTTCTTTAACCTTTTTTGCTTCCTTACTATACTTCAAACTTTTATGCTTCCTTAAGATACTCTAGGTTATGACTGTATTCACTCTTATACTCATTTGTTGAGTATAAGTATAATCAATGCTCTTAACCTTCTCCACCTTTTTTTTTTTAACCATTCCCCCTACTTCTTCCTGTGAAAGGTTCTCTTCACATTACTGTAAAAACAGTTTTCTGTTACATCAACATTATTTAGCTTCAGGAAATGCTAATACAACTTATATCCAGTGAGTATGTAAGTGTTTAGATCCATTGAAAATACTCATTCAGCCTTTCAAGCGTTTTGGCTACAAATCAAAATAATTTTTCTTTCCCCTCAGGTGAGCCCCTGTATACTTTTTCCTCAGAAGCTGTGCTTGAAGGTCTCCACACACTGACTGCTAATAAGGGCAGAGTGAACCCAGATCATCATCCAGAAACCCTATCACACAGCATCTGACATAAGGCCACACAAGACTTGCAGTTATGACCAGAGCCAGACGGTCCACCCAGCACCTCTGCAAGCCAGGCCTCTGCCCTCCTTTCTACCACACACTGGGATCATGTTTCCAATGGAAACAGACAGAGGTAGCCAAGAGCTGAATCCCAACTTCCCTGCATACCTCCTGCCCCTAGTGCAAATTCCTGCAGCAAAAATGCATGAAGAACAAGATGATGGAAATGATCATGGTCTATACAATAGCTGGGGTTGGAGAGTCAGATAACATGGTGGCTATGAGCCCAGGCTCCAATCAAACAGCTGGGTACAGGTCCCAGCTCCAAGCTTTCTTATGTGCAACAGTGCATGCGTTACTTAACCTCTCTAAACTTCAGAACGCTCATCTTAAACAGAGATAATAACGCTACCTACTTTTAGGGTGTATTAGTTTCTTATTGCTGCTGTAACAAATGATCACAAACTCAGTGATGAAAATGACAGTAATGTATTATCTTACGGCTCTGGAGGTCAAAAATCTGAAATGGGTCTCAGTGGGCTAACATCAAGGTGTCAGCAGGGCTGCACTCCTCCAGAGGCTCTGGAGAGAACCCGTTTTCCTGCCTTTTTCAACTTCTATCAATTGTCCGTGCTCCTTGACTCATGATCCTCCTCCTCCATCCTCAGAGTCAGCAAGGGTAGTTGAGTCCTTCTCACACTGAATCACTCTGACTCTCCTGCCTTTCTTTCACTTGAAAAGACCCTTGTGTTTATGTTGGGCCCTTCCAGATAATCCAGGATAATCTCCCCATCTCAAGGTCAGCTGATTAGCAATTTAATTGCCCTTTGCCATATAATAGACCAGATTCACAAGATTCTATGGATTAGGATGTGGACATCTCTGGGGGCCTTTATTCCTCCTACCACACAGGGTTATCTGAAGGATCCAGTAAGCAATACCTGGCACATTATAAGTGCCCTATAACTGTCAAAAATGTTTGTATGTGGTCCCTAATCCTTATGGAAACCTGTGGCCCTGGGCAACAAAGTGGAGCTAGTCTGGGTCATTGGATCTATCTTGGACCCAACTGAGGTCCTTCTAAGGGCAAGAGGGTCACTTCCATGTGGGAGAGAACTCTGAGCCCAGCTCACCACATGGATTCCAAAAAGGCCATACTCCCCAAAGAGAAGTTTAAGAATAAGAGGCAAAGACAGCCCACCCTAAGTGCAAAAATCTTAACCTCTTTGCTGTTCATAAGGAAAGCTCCTCTTCAGGACCCAAGGCCCAAACATACCCTTGCCCTCGACCCACACTGGGTTTCTCCTGGGGATGTAATGGAGGGCAAGAAGGGGCTTGGTCTGCCCTAGAAATCAAGGAGCAAAAAAGAACCCACTGCTGCAGAGTAATATCTAGGCAAAGGGAAGTGTGCTCCAAACTTGGAAGGAAGGTGACTTAGTAATAATAATAGTAATAGCTAAAGTTTACTGAGCACTTACTCTGTGCCGGGCCCTGAGACAAAAGCTTTATAGAGTTTATCTTATGTAACCCCCACATTCGTATAAACATGGGAGGTATTATGAGAGTGAAATGAGCAGGCATTCACACCTGGGTGCAAAGAAGCTGCTGTGAGCAAAGAGACGAGCAGGAGATGTGGGATCCCGGAAGCTCACCCTTTGACTTGGGTGGGGTCTCAAGGATGTGTTGCTGGAAGGGGATTTGAATGCAGAAAGTCAAAACCTATTCTTCTCATCTGAACCTCACTGAGATAACTGTGGCCCACAGATGTGGGACAAGAGTCCTTCCTGAGGAAGACAATGTCTGTTTGTCTCCCCCGCTGTCCTTGCCAGCTGCATGAATATGGAATTCCCACAAAGGTCTCTCCCTAGAGGGGAGATGTGATCACTTCCACCCAGGTCTGAACGGTGGAGCTTGGGAATCAGACGTGGTCCTAATGCCAGCTCTGCCACGTAAACATTGATGACTTCCCTGTACTTCAGACTTCTCATATGTGTGATGACAGTAACAATGGCAAACACTTATATAGGTGTTTACCAAGTGCCGAGCTCTGTTCAGAAAACATTCTATGTGTTCACTTATTCCTTGTAACAACCCATCGAGGTAGATATTATTGTTATCCTATTTTACAGATAGGAAACTAAAGCCCAGAAAGTTTACATTAAGCAACGTGCCCAACATCACAGAGCCGATGGTGAGCAGAGCTGGGAATTGAATACACATAGTCTGGCTCCAGCCTCGGGGGTCCTATACTGCCTCACAACATGGCTCACTTCATAGGGCTGTTAGGAATTAAGTAAGATATCTATGTAACATGCATTTATAATGCTCATACGTAATAAAAGTGCATAATAAAGGCCTCATATAATAAATATTAAACACTCACTGACATGAATGAATGAACAAATGGATGTAGGTTCAGTGATGGAGCATTTCAGCAGACTCCAGGGGCCAGCAGGTACTACTGTTTCCCAAATGGGTGATGGTATGACCAGAGTTACAAGAGGATGCAAGTCCTCGTCTGTGGAACAGTCTCTGGCTTGTGTGTCAGGGACAGCCCTTACCAGAAGGTCCTTCCCAGCAGAGGCAGCCGAGAAACTCTGCGATGCCTCTGACCCATGGTCTCTCCAAATCATGCTGTGTTGGGGCTGGTTCTCCTCAAGGAAACGGAGAGAGCTGAGCATGGACCGCTGGAGGGTCTGTCAGGTGGATCCAAAACTGGAGAAGGAAACCAGCAGCCCGAACACTCTGGCACAGCTACACTCATCAGACCTGAAAGCCCAGTCCCTAAAGGTGGGCTCTGGCAGATACTGGGGGGGCATAAGTGGCAAGGGGGGCAGAGGTAGGGAGTCTACTGAGGCAGGTAGGAGCACCCACAGAGGCCAGATTTGGGACCCCAGCAAGTATATTTGGTCCATCTTACTTGTCTCCTTAGCCCACATGGGGCCATTATCAACAGGGAGGTCAGAAGCCAGGCCTGTGATGCTCAGTGGCTCTCCATCAGAGGTCCTCGCCATACAAGGGTACCTCGCGTCTCTTACATCACAGGAGCTCTGTGGGAGCTGCTCAGATATAAGACATATCCTAGGAAACATTTGCAAGAGTCAGATGGCAGAAGAGACTCACTATCATCAAACAGCCACGAGCAGTGACATTTATAGTCATGAACACCTTCCAGGCCTCCTTCACCGAATGCAAAGAACAATTAGTCCTGCCAGATGGGGGAGTGTATCGAAAACCCTCTCCCAGAGTATAACCAATTAAAGCCTGGGTTTTAAAAAGCCGATTGATTTGCTCAAAGGAGCAAAGTACAGGCTGCAGGGGCTCTTCCCGCTGAGCCGTTCCTCTGTGTTTTCTAAAGCAGATCTAAAACCTCCCGGTGGACTTGGTTTTCATATGGCTATGCACAGAGTCCACTGATAATCTCTATGCTTCAAAGCACTTGCCAGGCATTTTCTGATGCATATTCATTTCATCATTCGACAGTTTCACTTTACCCTCTCACCCCAGAATCGGAGCCCGTGGACGGCTGACGGCAGAGTGCTAGGGCGGCAGATCGCACCGACCGAGCTCTTTTGGCCGGTGCAGTCTACACCACAGTCACAGAAGCAAGCAAGGAAGGGGACCTCTAAGGCATTCGCTCCCCTCCACCAGCAAGACAATCTCACGTGGCACCCTTAGCCACGCTGAGCCTGAGGAACAAAGTCTGCCCGTTATAGGTAATTCAAATCGATGGAATTGGTAATGAAAAGCTCATCTCTCATAGAAGGAAAGAGTACCTGTGATCCATTTCGCATTGACTCGAAATTTGATTTTTAAATTCTAAAATGAATAACGTGTGATGAGTTTTACTGGCTCAACCAGAATTAATGAGTTAATGAAAAAAAAAGAATTCCTTCAGGGCAGGTGAAAATCACTCCAGATTATATCCTGGTGTTTAAGTAACGCTAGGCAACCTGGTGTCAGACGACAGAGCATTTTATCCAACGTATCTGCACTGATGTCCTGCCAGTGTAGTGCCGGCAGTGGGGCACACAGAAATGAGTGGGCACCAGCTCACTTTCCTATTCACTGCTTCACAAGGGGCATCTCTTGTACCTGGCAGCTGCCGGTTTAACACCAGGGACACCTGCACCCCAGAAGCCAAGAATGCTGTGAACAGAAGGAAGAAGTGACCACGCCAGCAACAGACAGAAGCTCAGTGCTGGTAATGGATCTGTTTTCAAGTTCCTGAGGCGAAGCCCAGGCCCATGACTTTCTTTCTTTTTTTTTTTTTTTAATTTTTATTGGAGTATAGTTGCTTTACAATATCGTGTTAGTTTATAATGTACTGCAAAGTGAATCAGCTATACGTCTACATACATCATTTGTAGAGACATGGATGGACCTAGAGACTGTCATACAGAGTGAAGTAAGTCAGAAAGAGAAAAACAATATAACTTTCAATCTTGGGCCTCAACAGGGCAGCTTTCCCTCAACTGGATGGATATTTTTAGCTGGCTTCTCTTCTTAGCCTAAGGCCAAGACCGCTCAAGAAACAGAAACCCTCATTCATTAAAATCCCTCAGTTTTATAAACAGCTCAACCTTGCTGCACAAACTTGACAAGTAGCTTAACCTCAGGCAGCCTCAGCTTTCTCATCTGTAAGGGGATGATATTAGCCACCTTGAACAATTGTTAGAAGAATGAGGCATAAGGTTGGAAGTTTCTAGTGCAGTCCCTAGCACACAGTGGTGCTCAGCTGATGGTTATTGGTTACAAAGTGGAAACGATGATGTCTACATCTCAAGAGTTTTTTGAAAGAAAGCACCTGAGGAACACCCACCACTGGGCCTCCCAGTTGGTAAGCTCAAGGTGAATAGGAATTTCCACCCTTTTCTTCTGCAACCTGCTCACTCCCCAGCATGTGGAAGCAGACCAGAGGCCAGATCATAATGGTTCAGACTGCCTAGGTTCAGATCCCAGGGAAGACAAGTTACTTATCCTCCCTGTGCCTCTGTTTTCTCATCTATAAAATGGGGTTAAAAAAATAGCTCAGAGGGCTGCTGTGAGGACTTAATGAGGCCATGCATATAACAACTAGGCACAGTACCAGTAAATGCTTAATACATGTTTACAATGAGTGTGTTTTTCTTCCACACCACCAAGCAATTCTCCAACACCAGCTGGGTGTCTTACAATTCAACTTAAATCTAACATTATCTACCTAGAGATAGCATCAGATCCCACAGACTAAGGGCTCAATCCTACAGGACTACCCTACCCCCACCCCACTTCAGATGCCAATCTCAAGTCCACATTGTCACCTGGGCTTCAGACTGACCAGCTAGATTGGAGGATCTAATGACCCCCTCTTTGGGTCTTATTCATTGCTAGAGCAACTCACAGAATTCAAAGAAACATCTTACTTACCAGATTACTGGTTTATTACAAAAGGACATAACTCAGGAACAGCCAGATGGAAGAGATGCTTAAGGCAAGGTATGCGGAAAGGGCACAGAGCTTCCAGGCTCTGTGAGAGCATCACTCTCCCCACATCTCCACGTGTTCACCAACCTGGAAGCCCTCCAAACCCTGGCCTTGGGGGTTTTTATGGAGGCTTCATTACATAGGTATGATTGATTAAATCATTGGCCATTGATGTTTAACTCAACCTTCAGCCCCTCTCCCTTCCCTGAAGGTTGGGGTAAGACTGAAAGTTCCAACCCTCTAATCACACGGCCAGCTCCACTGGTGACCAGCCCCCATCCTTAGGTGATCTAGGGGCTTCCCAAACGTCACCTCATTAACAAAACGAAAGACCGCTTTATAGCTCCCATCACTTAGGAAATTCCAAGGGTTTTAGGAGCTCTGTGCCAGGAATAGGGGCAAAGACCAAATATATATTTCTTATTATAAGCCACAATATCACGACGTTAAATGTCATCATTATCATTATCAACATCATCATCAGGAATAAGAGGAGGAGAAAAGGAACAGAAACTGAACACAGGAAGATGATATTCAAGCTCCCAGCAGAAAACGTACCATGTTAAGGGGAAGCATAAACAAGCCAGGCACTTGAACCTAGGAAGTGGGGTTCCTTCCCCAGTCTAAGGTCCCATGTGACCAGAGAGTCTGTTTCCCCCAGTCTGTATTGGCCACTGGCCACCTTGTCTGAGGACAAGGACTGACTCTAAGAGGCCATGCCCAGGGCCACCACGTCCAAGATGACTGGAACCACCTTTGTGTCCTGCAAAGCTCAGCTCAAACTCACCATCTCCCTCACAGCACTAACCAGCCCTGGGTCATGACGCCGCCATGCAGAGGCACCGTGCCAAGTGAGCTGGAGGCAGAGTCAGGCCTCCCCATTTGTCAGTTTCCCCTCCTTCCTCTGGCATCCGCCACACACATATTTCTACCCAGCCTCGGCCTTTCTTGTTTTCGACTCTGCAGAGGATCAGGATGGATTTGATGGTAATTTCTCTTGCATTCCGTCAGTACCCACACTCCTCCGCTTAGGGCTTCCCACAGTGGCCAAGTCAGAGAGATGAATCCAGCCCATCGTGCCACTATTCAAAGCTGGCCTAAGATAAATGTTCTCACTGCAAGGGAAGTATTTTAATCTCACAACCCCAACCATGATCATCTGGGAGTGCCACAAATCAGCTGCCTGATTCCACCACCGAAAAATGCAGTAACATGGAGTGATAAGCCAATCATGTACCCTGTGGTCTGAACACATGTATGTAGAAGCCCAACAGGAATCTTCAAGAGCACCTTGGTCTTGACCAGGGAAGGGAGAGAATGAGGAGTGTCTCGGTAAACTCTGAAATGACATCTTAAATAACAAATCGTATCCAGCCCAAGAAAGGTGAATGGAAAGGTATTAGAAATCAGATCAGCAATTTTGTTAGCAATTTGAATTTCTGAGCTGAGGGCTTGGACTTGGGGTGTGGAGGCTTAGGTTTCCAATTTTGACTTCTAAAGTCCACCCAACAAAGTAAGAGGAAGAACAGTGTTTTCCAAAGTGTGAACAGGAATGACAGGTTAAACAAACAGAAATGTGTTTTATTACTGAAGGAAGTACTTCTCAGAGCCTTGACTAGGCTGATGATGAATGTAAATCTCTAACAGGGGATCTGGTATGCAGACTTCTCCCAGATGAACTGAACATTTGGAGAGGGATGACTTGCGGGACTGGCGTCCCACACACCAGGAACCATCAAGCCGAGGAACCCAGGAACACACAAAGCAGGACTGTCAGCCCTTCAGAGGAAACCAGCAGCCAGATTCATTTGTTCACTAAAAGCAAAGGTACATAAGCAGAATCTAAGATGAACTATAGTTATACAGAAAGTCAAGTACAACTGCCCCCGTCAGAGTGGACACACATAGCAGCGGCACCTAGGTACAAAGGGCTGAGTGCACAGAAGCACCAGGGCAGGGACTAAAGAGAAAAATGTGGAGAACTACAAATAATGAGCCTTCGAGTTCCTGTGAATCCCTGAGTCAGGGCAACCGTGATTATATAAGACATAGTAGAGGCTCCCAGATGTCCCTTAGTGCCAGAAACTTCCGCTAAGAACATGCGAGAACGGAACCAAGAAACAGGCATGTGCTTCTCCCAAACCAGCCTTCCTTCGCCTTCTTGCAGACTCCCAACATGACTATGTGCCAGACACTGTGCACAGTTACAGCCATTCTTTCACTACATCTTCCTAAGAGGTGTGTGTTACTAGTAATTAGGTATTAGGTAATCCTAAGAGGTGTGTGGCATTAGTTATCCTTGTCTCACAGCTGAGGCTCAGGAAGGTCCAGTTACTAGTCTAAGGGTACACGGCAAAGAATAAAAGCCAGGAGCTCATTATAAGTCTGTCGAACGAATGAACAAATATGGAGAAAGGATCTTTGCAAGCATTTTTCCACATCACTTTAAAGGGTTGGTTTAGAATATAGCAATAGACTTTTGATGACCTACTGACCTCATCTGATGACTGGAAAGTTATCCTCTACTTTGAAAATGGTAGTCCCCTCCCCTTGTGATTCACCCATCACCAAGGAGCCTGGGATCATCCCACCCACCAGCAACACTCCGGAGGGCATCATACTGCAAACTGGGTCCAATTACAGAGAGATTCAGTGCTTGCCTGATTCAGAGGAGCCCAACCTGCAGCAGTTCCTGGTTTAGCCACAAGCCCAAACTAACCCAGAAGTAGATTGCTATCCACTTCGATGTATGGCCTGCCAGGAAAATAGAACAAGAGATGGTCCTTATGCAGGAAGAGATTTCCTCATCATCAATTACGCTTTTCTAAAAAACAGGCAGCTCACTATCTCTTGGTGGGTTCTGATAGACACTGCAGAGGAGCAGATGGAGGGTTATTACAAGAGGTGGGAGGAAGGAAAGACTGCACCAGGAGGGAAGGACAGACCCTACAGAATAGCCTGGGGGAGACGCTGAGTTTCCTCATGCAGATGGCACGCTCTTCTGACTTTTTCTACCGCTCTGCCTCTGCTGTTCCCACTGCAGTGGTCTACACCCTCACCATTGCTGGCCTGGCTCCCTGCAGTGCCTCTGAGCTGGTCTAACCACTTCGACACCTGGCCCCAGCCCCCTGCAATCCAGCAGCAGCCGCAGCCAGAGCAAACTTTTAAAAAGGTAAATCAGATCACATCACTCTCACTTAAAACTCAACAACAGCTTCCCTTCTCACTTCGTATAATAGCCAAAGTCTTCACCCTGGTCTACAGGGGCCTCATCACTCCTGCTCATCCCACCCTTCCTCTCACTCTCCATGCTCCAGCCACACTGGCCTTCCTCCTTCCAGGCTCATTTGACCTCAGGACCTTTGCACTGGCTGTGACTCCAGGCCAGACCCTTCTTATCATTCAAGTCTCAGCTCACTTGTTGCCTGTCACAGAGGGGCCTTCCCCAACCCCCAGTATCAGCACTCTCACCACTCCCTCTCCAGGCACTCCATCACAACTTGGTGTTTTGTTTTCTTTATAGAACTTATCATTACTTAAAATTATCTGGTTTCTCACTGATGTTCTGCCTTCTCTCCCCCAACATATACACACACTAGAATAAAGCTCCGTGAGTTCAGCTCCTCGCCTGCGTCCACCCACACCTCCAGCGCCTGAAACGATGTTCAACACAAGTAGCTGATTAATAAATGTTTGCTGGATGAAAGAATACCCCAAACGGTTCTAGCCTGAATGTAATGAAATAATGATAGATTCAGAGTTCGGCAGAGGGCTTGGCACATCATATGTACCCAAAACACAGTATTCAAGTAACGACTCCTTATCTGACATGATCAGAACCAAATCAGTTAATCAAAAGAGTTGGATGAATCAGGGATCACTAAAATTATGCATATATGTTATACAAACCTGAAACACTATTTCAACTTGAAACATTTCTTGATAATCGTTTTGATGTAGAGCAAAGGCTACTACTTGAGCTGGGTCTCCAGGTGGGAGTTCTATACCTAACTTTTTCCTCTTTTAATAACTCATACCCTTTAGATATCATCTGTGATTTCCAGATTTGGCTTTAAAATGGAGAAAGAACTTAAATTCACACATGAGGGGCTTCCCTGGTGGCGCAGTGGTTGAGAGTCCGCCTGCCAATGCAGGGGGCACGGGTTCGAGCCCTGGTCCGGGAAGATCCCACATGCCGCGGAGTGGCTGGGCCCGTGAGCCACAGCTACTGAGCCTGCGCGTCCGGAGCCTGTGCTCTGCAGCAAGAGAGGCTGCGGCAGTGAGATGCCCGCGTACCGTGATGAAGAGCGGCCCCCGCTTGCCACAAGTAGAGAAAGCCCGTGCACAGAAAAGAAGACCCAACACAGCCAAAAATAAATTAATTAATTTTTTAAAAATTCACATATGAAACAATCTGAGTGCAACATTCTTCTAGGATTACGTACGATTTCTTCTAATTTTGCCAGTGGCTCCGCTCACAACTAATCTGACAGCCTTCATTGCTAGCGATTGATTTTTAGGAAGTTGTTCAATGCACACCACTTGGTTTTCCTAAAAAACGACGTCTCTTTTCACTCGTATTTCACTGGGTCACTTAATATTTAATTAAATTATGTTGCTACAATGAGTTCGAGCAATAAGAAGGACCGGGCATGAATACCACTCTCTAAGCCTTGGTGAGCATGTACCCCGATGGTGGGGGCAGAGGCCCATAGGGATCCCAGGGGTCGCCTGTGAGCTGTGAGTACCCAGCAGGCCATCGCCCTCAGTCAACAGGTTCTACAGAAGGAAGAGAATGGAAAACATGCATGAATTCATGAGCTGGTCAAGTAGAGATGGGTTAAGAGAGATTCTGTTGTAGCAGCAGCACTTATTATTAGCAGTAATTGTACTTACAGTCAAAGAAGATTAACTGGAAATTTGCCAAAATGTTTTCTCTGGTAGATGGTTAACATTCCTCTTACCAATTTCCCTTATCTTTCAAATCTTTGACACGGCATAAATAATACTTCACAAAAACAGAGAGTAAATTGCGCTCTTGGCTGACTCAGGCACTCCTGCTCTATGCCTGCAATTTTCACGTGACCCCTTTTGTCCTCATGGTCCCTCTGCCGGGCAGGTGATGCCCAGCTTTAGGACCGTATGATTGTGTTCACTTATGAGGCCCCAAATCCAGGCCCAGGTCTCTGTCCCAAGACCACATTCCCTCCCCTGGCCCATAAAGCCCCCAAACGCAGTCAGAGCTTCTCCATGAGCTGCCAGGGCGTCAAGTCCACAGCTATCGGCATGAACACATCCTCACTTAGGCCACTGTCCCGCCCTGTGCTTTGCAAGTTAATTAGAAATAAAGCCTTTCCTCATCAGTTCTGGCCTCCCCCACGGCCCTCTCCCCCGTGGCTGTAGCCTGTTCCCTACCTCCTCACTGTGGGCTCGAGATCCTCACCCTGGGACAGATGCAGCCCCATCGCATGTCCCTTCCAAGGCTGTGTCCGGATCACTCTATCTCGCCTCCCTTCTAGAGGCTCCTTTCCTGAACTGTGGACTCCTTGTTCTGCCGTCTGCTGCTTGCCTTCCATCTGCCCCGCCTTAGCCCACCTGGGTTTCTGCACCATTCCAGCCTTGACCTCCAGGAGCTCAGGTTTTGCCCTCCAAGAGGTACAATCCACCCCTTGGCCTATCCTCTGTTCACCCGTGCTCTGCATGGTTCCCACAAGCATGCCTTATGTCTTGGTGACCCAAGTTCTGCTCTGACCCAGAGCCCCGACTGTGACCCCCAGAAAGACCCAGATCTCTGCTGTCCCGATTTAGTACTGACACAGCTCATGCCATTGTTGGGGTCGAGGGTTCACAGGGAGTGGATAATGTGTATGGTTAAGACTCTTCTCCGATAGGTACTAGGGAACCCAGCTTCAGCCAGGGGCAGCCCTCCCAGTGGTGGCAGTGGTTAGCTCCCAACAGCCCCAAACCCAGAGGATTCAATCGCGCCAATTATCAAAAAGATTAAGACTCAGACCTAGAGAGACAGAGACAGAAAAAAGATCAAAAGAAAGGGAGCAAAAGCCAGAAGAAAGGCCAAGCATTATTGAAACTTGGCATCTTTAGCACATTTGTTTTCACCTCATTCTCTTCTACAGAAAGGCTTCATTGGAAACCACAAATAGGATCTCAAAGCAGATTATAAGGAAATGGCAGGTCTACAGGAAGAAAAGTCGCAGTGCAGGATTCTAGAGACGTGGAAATCTGGACAGACGGCATTCACGACAAAGAACTGGCAAGAGGCTGGCCCCTCAGGAGTCCCTGACACTGGTGTACAGACACGGGTTTCAAATCCCAGCATCATCACTCCCCACTCGTGTGGCTTTAGGCATGTGTCTTAACTTCTCTAAGCTTTCATTTCATCCCGTGTAAAACACAGACAGTAGCACCTGCCTCACGACGGTGGAGGCTTCAATGAGTTAGTACAGGCCCAGTACCTAGACCAGTGGCAATGGCTGGAGACATTTTTGGTTTTCACACATGGCGGGGGGGCGGAGAGGGGCACACGACTGGCATCAGTGGGTAGGAGCCAGAAGCCAGGGATGCTGGTTAACGCTGGTAATCATCCCACAATGAACAGCACAGCTCCCACGACACAGAACAATCCAGTCCAAAGTGTCAATAGTGCCAAAGTTGAGAAGCTTTTCAAAACCCAGCACAGAGCAGAGGTCAGCAATTATTAGTTCTCAACCCCATACTTGAGCCACACCACACCGCCCGTCTCTTTCTGGACAGTGCATTTCATCAGGTAAGGACCAGAGACCTCCTTTTCTTATATTTTCCCTGCAAATGGAGGAAGTAGAGTGCCAAGCACATCATCTGGCTTCCCCTATATCTGATAGTTCCTCTCCTCTCTGCTCTGTCCACAGAGCTGTGCCTACCTGGCAACCAGGCAGGGATGCACAAGACAGATTTGCTAGCTGACTGGCACAGAGGCCTCTGTGCAACACTGCCCTCAGCCTGCAGACTGGACAGAAAAGCAGCTTGAAGGAGGCTGAGCTCACAGAGGAAGGCTGGGCCTACGTGCCATCTTTGAGAAGGACCCCTCTCCCATATCCACTCTCAGAGACCAAAAAGTGACCATCTGACTTTTCCCAGACTTGACAACAATCCTGTATTCAGAAGGTAAAAGTCAGAACTCACCCCTTCACTCAATTATTCAACAAACATTGGTCTCGTACCCTGGCATGCACCGCACTGATGGTCTATGTTAGAAAAAAATTCAGCATTATTTTTAGAAAAAAATTCAGTGTTATTATTTTTCCAGCTCTGTAACTGCTTAACCAAGGTATCGATAGGAATGAATAAATAATAGAGGGAAGGAGATGTTTAAATCTCATAGAGCTTTGGGTCTGACCAGCCTCATTTTTAAATGGTGAAAATACCCACTTGATAAAGTGGTAAAAACGAATATTATTCTATTACTCTCTCTTGGTTCACTGAGTTTCTGAAGCACAGTCATTCTTTTAAATGTAACTCTTTTATGAAAAAACTATTCTAAGACACAGTCTGCCTGTGTTACATAATAACGTATCTTCCACAGAGATGGCTCAAAGTGAAGCCACTTATTCCTCATTCCTAAATTCAATAAGTCCTGTTTTTATGTTGCCTGAGTGTGTGAAAGAACACAGGGGAAAGAGCCTTGAGAACCAGAAGGCCTGGTACCAATGTCGGCCCCTATGATCAATGTTAGCCATCATAATTTCCAGATTCCTAGGGGATGGGACAAGTGAGGTCTTGCTTTTCTGGATCCTTGACTCCAAGTTGCTAAGACGCCTAACCTTTTTTTTTCCACTTACTGACTCTCCAGTCTGGGAAGCATAGAAGCAAATGAAGCCTAGGAAGGCCTTTGGTCTCTCTCCCAAGCTCCTGCCCCCATGCCCATGGCCGTGCTCCTCCCACACGCTATAGATTCTTGTCAGATCCTCTGTAGGAGCCTCAAACCAGGAGGCTCTCAGCTGGAAGAAGCCAAGAAGAACCCTGCGTGCTGCCAAATGCCCATCTGGCCCAAAGCAGGAAGTCTGCAAGAACACACCCACAGTTCTGAGCGTAGAGCCTGTCTGAGCATAAAGTGCCCTCCCCTGAGCTCAGCTCAGCACTTCATAAAGCCAGGCTCAGACTGCATAAATAAGATGTCTCTCTACGGCGAGGTGAGGCTTGCAGGATTTATGTGCTCTGAGGCCCCTTGCAAACAAGCTTAAGCCGACAGGACCTGAGTCTCCTGCCTTCTGTGAACTGCCTGACTTGGCTCCAAAGGCTAGGGTAAAAGGCGTCTGCCTGAGGTTTCCCCCTGCCATCCCACTAGACGGGCAGGCAGGCAGGAACATGCACGGCCTCTGAGAGGTCTCGGTCCCTGTGCCCTTCTGGGGAAGGACAGCTCAGGAGCAGAGACAAGAGGCCTCCGACATGCTCTGCTGGCTTCTGTGTAAAGGAAACAGGTAGAGAGAGCCAGGAAGGGAAAGAGGAAGAAGAGTCATTTACAGAAATGGCCTGAGCAGAGAAACCAAATGTGGACGGCTGTCAGCAGCATGAATGGCCCGCTGCATAATTCGCCCACTGTGGTTCTGTTTATGTGTCTGTTTTTCAGGTTAATCATTTGTTGGTTTGATGGAGGCCTCCTCCTCTGATCGCTTCTGTTAGCATGTGAACATGATGCTTGGTACGAAATGCAAACCTCCTCATTTGGCAGACGCCGAGTTTGCTAAACTACCCTTCCAGCTGCAGATAAGTTGTGACGTTTGTAATAAGTTGCCGGTCATGAGGGGCGCAGCGTATCCTCAGAGAAATTCGCGGCTGAATTTCTCACCAGCTTCAGTTCTTAACTCTCTCCGAAAGAGAAAGGAAGTATTCTTTCTAGCCCAAGGAGGAAAACATTTGAGACGGAAGCCTAGTTGCTAACCCTTGGGGCTTTGGTCTAATCCATGAGCCCTCACTAGCCCAGACTCGTCCTCACTGAAATGTCTGCAATACACAGGCCAGGCAAGCACCTTATGGGAGTAGAGGGCTGACCCCACACAACGAAGTCTTACCTCGGCTTTTGCAATCGTCACCTCTAAGGACGTAGCCGATTCTAGCACTGTGGAGGGACCAGACACGGAAGGTATCGGAGGTAATATGCTGTAGGAGGAAGAGCGAGGCTTTGGGGTAAGAGAAGCCTCATTCTGAATGCCAGCTTTTTCCCACTTATGAGCTGAGCGGCCTTGGATAAATTAGTTCACCTCTCTGAGCCTCAGTTTCCTTCAGGTTAAGTGGAGATACTAGGAAGCCTAGGAAGGACATGCGTGAAGGACCCGTGACACACTGTAGTTTCCTGATAAATAACAGCTATTCTTATCATCATTACTGAAGTAAATCCAATCGGGTGCCCACCTCTGTCCGCTGCGATTTCTGGTCAAACCTCTACCTGAAGACTTGCAGTGATGCTACTGCCTGCGGGCATCATCTATCCCATCATTTCACAAAGACGTGATGTTGGCCTGCTCAGACCAGGCAGGCCCTGTGCTGGGCACCTTGGGTTCAACAACCAATAAAATTAAGCTCCTGGCCCCCTCCCAACCCAAAGCTGAGATCATCTGTGGGTGATTTTCACTGTTAGAAAGGATTCTCTAATTTTGGGGGGGGGGTATTTTTTTTATTGACGTACTATTGATTTACAAGATCGTGTTAGTTTTAGGTGCACAGCAAAATGATTCAGGATTCCCTAATTTTGAGTCGAAACTATTACAATGCAACAGTATTCCCTGTTGGTGAGGAGGATTATGAGGAAACTTCACTACCTTCTATGATGGTTCCAGCTTTATTTCCAGGCACTGTCTTTCTTCTTCTTTTTTGTTGATGCGTAATGTACATACAGAAAAGTGCATCTGACACGAGAGTACAGTCTGGTGAACTTTCACAAGCTGAGCGCCTCCATACAACCACCACTCAGGGCAGGACCACCAGCAGCCCCCCAGACCCCCCCATGAAACCACAATGCTGAATTCTAGTCGTACACATTCATTTTGCCTGTTTTATTATTTCGACATTGTCTTTAAAAAAAGTATTTGTACTGGGTTTTTATCTTTCCTGGACTATTTTCACCTAGGTTAGGCATATGAAGACAAATGAAAAGGTTTCCTCTTACACCATGAAGTTCCACCTTTACAGTTTTCCTTTCGGATGAGCCCCTGAGGGCTGGGGTGTGTGCGCCTGTCCTTAATACGTGCTCAGTAAGTTGAATAAACGAATGATAACATCAGATCACTCAACCGTCAACACACCTGAGCAAAAGGAGGGTCATGGACAACAGGTGCAGGGCAGGGAGTATGGTGATGGGGTCTTAAAAGGAACTGTAGAGCAGAGGTCTCTTTTCTGCTCAGGTGGACTGGATAGCCCTGGGCCCAATCCTGATTCACTAATGTTCTGTTGAGTACCAGGCATTTTTTGTGCTGCCTTTAAACATATTCACATTTCCTTCTTTATAAAAAAAAAAATGACCACAAACGAATCAGGTCATCAAACATTTAATGAACGCCTAAACTATGCTAGGTAAGAGGGACAATTTACTGAGTACCAATTACGTACTAGGCATTCTGCTTACCTCTGATGACTCAGAGATGAATCAGGCACCCCTGCTGTCCATAAGTAGCATCCCGGCTAAAGGAAGATAAAGACACGTAAGCAAACAACTGCAATATTCAGTGCAGTAAGTGGCATAATCCACTTATGCATCGAGTGTCACGGCACATAGAAAAAGGAGCAAAGTTTACAGGAAACGTTACGTTGAAAAGACACCATTTGAAGAGGATGTGAAGAATGAGTGGCGTTCACTAGATCAAGACAGGGAAAGGACACTACTGGTTAAGCAAACAACAGGAGTAACAGGAGCGTAACAGTAGGGCTATTTGGTAGTAAGCGCCCCGATGGGCACACTGGTTGTTTATAGCCTGTGAATGCTGGGGTTAGTGGCTGGTTGTGAGATATCATGAGTATCAACCCTAGGTACAAATAGGAAGACGAGAAAGGACAGGCCATGATGAGGGAACGGTGGTGAGTTAGTAGCTCCCTGAACATCTAACCTCTGCTATGGATGGCATGGAGGTGTGACGCATGCCAACACTGACCACTCCTAAGCCCACATCGGACATGAGTAATCAGTAACAGCACTCCTACTTGATTCACCCAGAAACAAACTCATAATCCTGTTCCACGAAGAGCCCTAGGCAACCATACAAATAATAGGAGTTGGCATCATCCTGGGTTGCACATTATGGCTTCCATTGCCTCAGCGTCTCCTCCCTCATAAATGCCATAGAGTCTGGCTTCAGTCCCTGACGTTCCACTGAAACCGTTCTATCAAAAATTTCCATTAACTTCCTTCTCACCAAATTCAGAAGTCCTTCCTCTGACTTTGTACCATGCTCGCTCCCTACTGGAAACCCTTGCTTTCCTCCTCTATGAGTCCAGTGTACTGCTCTCTCTCTCCTTCACCCAATGTCTTCAGATTCTCTCTACACTTCCTTCCCACTGTTTCAGATCTGGCCTTTCTCCACAGTAAGCACCCTAGTCCAGGCCTTACTGATGGAACCTCAGAGTCGGAGGAGTTGGCCATCCATTCTCACACACCCTGAAAGGGAGTCACCCTCCCACTACAGCTTCCTTATCAGTGCAGGTTGGCAGTGTTTAAAGCCTGGCTCATCTTTAGGGGACAAAACTATGGATTATTGAGGCCTCCTCCAACCACCCTGCAGCAACTTGTAATGCCCATAACCATCTGGCTGATTTCGTCCTTGGGAGCCTCTGTGATGAAAGACCCAGCTGAGCGAGAGCGTAGAAGCTACCAGTTGCGATAAAGTTTAGGGCTTATCTACGGGTTTCAAATGATCTATGCCCCCAAAGCTCCAGCACACAGCACTTCTAGCAAGCGAATATAAAAAATGTACAAGCAACACACACACACACACACACACACGTACCATAAAATCTCACATGGATTTGCTACAGACTCCTGAATCTAAGCCATTCATCCATTTTGCAAAAGAAAAGCCACCACAAAATATCTAATATGGGTTCAATACACATGTGGGTTTTTTCCTGCACTGGGATGATTTCAGATCCAGAATGGTCAGGCATGATGTCTAAATCCTGTCCAGATGACTATTTCCCCAAATAGCTACCAGGAGACCCTGGAAAAGCAGTGATGATTATCAGCCAACCATTGATCCAGGCGTCGGGAGCAGGAGATGATTCCAGAGTGCTCACGTTGAAGGGGATTCCTGTCCCAGCCTCAGGCTTCCTAGAGAAGGGCTGACGATGCATCAGCTGGCACTATTGATTCGTGGTTTTTTTCTGGTAGAAAGTGGGGCATTTGTCTTAGATGAATTGAAAATGAGCTAGGGGAAAGAACTGTGTTGTTAGAAAAGTGAAGGCATGTGAAGAAATTCTCAAGACCGTGCTGCTTCCAGATACCAAGTGGACAAAACTTCTAGTCAATGGGCAAGAAAATGCTCAGAAGACCCGTGGCTGGCCAGGCTGGTACGCTGGCAGATACGCCCTGGTGTCCTTGGAGACTTGTAGGTACAGAAAAGCATGGAGAACTGGTCACGTAAAATGGGTTGCTGCTCCTCTCTCAGGCAGTCAGCCAATCCCACGCTCCTTCCTAGACCACACTTTTGCTTCTGCATCTTCCACACTAGGTGCCCCAGACAAGGAAAAGTACAGGGCAAAACCCTCCGGGGGATGCTTCCCATGGAAGGAGCATCTCTCTGTGAGAGAGCCTCTCCCTCGCAGAGGCTGTTCCCCACACACTGGGAACCGGAAAACATAAACAAACAGAGGCGAAAGTGACATGTGACTCAGGGCTGGCTGTCTTGGCTTTGTTAGTCGTGACCATCATATGGACATTAGGGTCTGACAGATAATGAGTAGATGAATGAATTTTCCCATTATTGAGAATTTCCACTTTTTTTAAGTCGCATATTCATTCAAAACAAAAGAAGAAATTTTTGAAATAAACATTTATTAAAGACTTACTTTATATCAGGAACATTCAAGTTTCATAAAAACCCATGAAAGACACATTTCCCCCATCTTATAAATGAGAAAGCTGCGTCTCAGAGTAAAACCCTGAACTGAGTCTGTCCCCAACCATCAGCCCCAATGCACTTTCCTTTTTATGTTTTCTCCTCTTTCTTTTCCTCTTCTTCTTCCTCCTCCTTCTCTTCCTCCGCTTCAACTTCTTTCTCCCCACCCCTACTTTTTAGTGTCTTATATTGATACAAGCTTTATATGCACAAAGATTAAAGGATCAACTACTTCTACAAACCTTATAAAAAGTGTCCTGTTCCACCTCCACCCCTGGCTCCCAACATTTCCCACTCTCCCAAGGCAACTGCTTTCAATTCTTCTGGCTTTTTCTCTTAGTGTATACTCCCTATCTTTATATAACATGCTTATGTTACTTCTAATTTTTTTTCAGGTTTAAGCATTATCTATTGACTTTCCCTCGTAGAAGATAAAGGTTTAACTCTCACAGACATACTCTGCCTCCCTTCCCCACCCACCTCCAGCTGTGCATGTCTGAAAATGACTTTAATCCCATACCCACACTTAATAGTTCATGCGGGTATAGAATTCCAAGTTGAAAAGCATTCCCCCTCAGAACGTCAAAGGCATTGTTCTATTTTCTTTTAGTTTCCAACATTGTTTTTGAGTAATCTGACGCCATTATGATTCTCATTCCTTTGTCTTCTCTGTACAGGAGTTCACAAGAGCTTTACCTTGTCCACAGTGTCCTGAAAATTCACCTTTATATGCCTTGATAGGAGTCTATTTTCTTTCATTCATTATGAGAAGCAGTCAGTGGGCCCTTTCAATCCTGACATGTGCCTCAGTTATGAAACATTTTCTTGAGTCATTTCTTTGACGCTTTCTCCTTTCTTGTTCATCCTTTCTACCTGGAACACCTAGTTTTTGGCCCTTGGACCTCCAGGACTGATGTCCTACCTGACTTTTCTCCCCGCTTTTCATCTCTTTGCCTTTTATCTTATTTCCATGTTCTGAAAGGAACTCCAATTTTAGCTTCCAACATATCTACTGAGTGTTTCATTTTTGTTAGCATGTGGGTAATTCCCAAGAGCTCTGGTTGTGATCTTACTTTTGGAAAAGCATCTTCTTCCTGAACACAATTTCTACTCATCTCTCTGAAGATACTTATCAAGTTTTAAAACTTCATTTCCCTGGATTGTCTGTTTCCTTTAGGTTGCTTTTTCTCATTTGTTTGTTTCATGTCTCTTGCATATGGTTTCTTGCCATTCTTTTCTGGTGTCTGGTGGTCCTCAACCATATCCTCTTAGTTAATGGAAAAGATTAATTATCTGGTGAGGGGAAACTTTGTGACTATGAGCCTTATAGTGGAGTAATCTGGGTGGGCCATGTTTAGGGGAAACACACATAGTTAATATCTTAGTGCTCTTTTTGAAAGGCTGATCAGGTTTCCTAGAGAAAAATCTTCTTATCACATGATTAGAGTGTAAAAATCTGGCTGTCCCTGTTCTAGGAACAAGTGGAAGATGATGTCTGGGGAGATCTCCATATCCAGCGTTATACAGGCTTTCACTTAATCTTGCTGTTTTCAGTGTAGCACTCCACTCCGTGCTGGATGTCCCTCAGCCCCAAACCCTGTTTTACTCTCCTGAAAGTAAACCTTCAGTCTTCTGTTAAAGTTGGTGCTGGGGGGGGAGCATTTATTTACCTGACTCCATGGAGTAAAAGAGGAGACTGGAGGGTCTAACTACTTCTCAAATGGACTTTCAACCAATCCTCCTGCTTTCAGTCCTGATCATATCCACACTTTCAGCAGTAGCTGCTAGTAATGCAGGTGTGGAGGAAGTGGAGATTATAAGGATACTTCTGGAGTATCACCTGTTGGGAAGGGGGTAGGAGTGAGATCATGATGGGACTGATGGATGAAAGAATAACAAAGGTGTGTTTGAGGGACCTCAGATTCAAAGGGGGCGTTCAGTGTTTGTAGCCTAGTGAGAACTTTGGGGGGCAAGAATATCTGTGAACCAAGAGAACAGATTTGGAGCTTGAGATATTAAACATGAATCAGAACCAAATGATGAGGAAGTTCCAGTGAGAGGAACCAAAGAAGAACTTCTCCAGGTACTACCACCCCCTGATCCCCAGGAGACTCATCTCCTTTCCTTAGGTCTCAGGTCACATATGGACAGGATCCCCTGAGGATGGTTAAGAATGAATAGAGCCTTTTTTTTTTAATAAATTTATTTATTTATGGCTGCATTTGGGTCTTCGTTGCTGAGCGTGGGCTTTTCTCTACTTGTGGCGAGCAGGGGCTACTCTTTGTTGTGGTGCGTGGGCTTCTCATTGCGGTGGCTTCTCTTGTTGCGGAGCACGGGCTCTAGGTCCGCGGGCTTCGGTAGTTGTGGCACGCGGGCTCAGTAGTTGTGGCTCGCAGGCTCTAGAGTGCAGGCTCGAACCCGTGCCCCCTGCATTGGCAGGTGGATTCTCAACCACTGTGCCACCTGGGAAGCCTGGCCAGAGCTTTCAAAAAGGGAAAGCAGCACTGAATACACAAAGCACAAATGCAACTGGTGCTCAGGGCACAGAGTTCTGATCTTCCCTCAAGCAAGTTCCGAGCCTCCAGGCTCCCTTTCCTAAGTGCTTTCACGCCCTGACCCTCATCCCCATTTATTACCTGCATAATCAAGGAGATAACCACTTCAAGGGCTTTTTTTAAAAATTATATATCATGCTTTTATTTATTTATTTGTTTGTTTGTTTGCTTGTTTGTTTGTTTGCGGTACGCGGGCCTCTCACTGTTTTGGCCTCTCCCGTTGCGGAGCACAGGCTCCGGACGCGCAGGCTCAGCAGCCATGGCTCACGGGCCCAGCCGCTCTGCGGCATGTGGGATCTTCCCGGACCGGGGCACGACCCTGTGTCCCCTGCATCGGCAGGCGGACTCTCAACCACTGTGCCACCAGGGAAGCCCTATATATCATGCTTTTAATAGAAACTTAAAAAAATCTGGAACAATATAAACTGTACAGATCTGATCAATACAGTCGGGTTTTAAATCTTGGTTCTACATTTGCCTCGGACTGTGTGACGGTGGCAAGTTAACTTAGCCTCTCTTAGCCTCAGTTTCTACACTTTTACTGTAAAGAATCATATTCGTCTCACAGGATTTTTCTGAGGGTTACACATATAGTTGTAAAGTACCTCATACAGTTATCTGGCATGCAGGGCACAGTCCATAGCAGCAACAGCAGCAGTAACTCGGAGTAGCAGTAATAGTAAGTAATGATGCTGCTGTTGCTGACACACTAAAGAACCAAAAACATCAAAAGCACCTTCCTGAGTCTACTAGCTTCTCTGTGTGGGACTTTACCTCTGTCTGTAGGTAAGACACTGTGGGTAAGAGAAATGCATGTCCTACACAGCAGCCATTCTCCTCCCCCGGTGTTACCTATGGGTGCAACGTAAACGAACTGCAGTTTCTCTAAAAGGATTCTTTGATTTAAATAAGCATCTTAATTGAATTTTAATTCACAGAATTGATAAGGTAATTTACTGATACATTTTCTAGATTCTGATGCCGCAGACAGAAAATTTTAAAGTTGTGGCTCAGTAACACCAACTGGCAAAGTGTAGCATGGCAACCGAGCTCCATTAGACACTGTGAGAGGGGACAACTGCAAGAAATGATCTCCCAAAGGGTGTAAGTAAATGGGGGGTGGTAGATTAGAGACCCCAAGCATGGCAGAACACATTATCTCAGCAAGAGTAAAGTGAATAAAACACTAAGGGGAGCAAAGCATGTAATCAAGAAAATTTCTACAGAGCCTTGAAACACACAAACACTCTGGGTTGCCATAGAATAGCACTTCATGCGAACTTTTCTCTTAGCAAACACTTTCACCTCAATTATTCTCCATTTTTGCAATGGAGATCAATAAAAAACAGTACATATATGTATAACTGAATCACTTAGCTGTATACTTGAAACTAACGCAACACTGTAAATTTACTACACTTCAATTAAAAAAAATAGGATCAACCACAAAAATTCACTTTGCAGTCAGCTTATAGCACACATCTCTTATTAAGCAAGGGACAATATGTACATTTGGTCTGGAGTAGCTTTACAACATGTAAAATTAACTACATGCCAGTTTGAGATCACAGCTCTAAGAACATATGTTGTCCTACATTGCTACACAAGGAGTTGCTGTTGCTTTAAGATTTTCATTTGAAAAATTTCATAGCTATAGAAAAGTTGAAGGAGTAGCACAGTGAGTATCAGTAGAGCCATCACCTAGATTTATCAGTTGTTAACATCTTACCACATTATTCATGCTCTCTCTCTCTCTCTCTCTGTTACTCCACCTCTAAATACAGCATCAATTATCCTAAGTACCAGGCATTCTTGAACATTAATATAATACCACTGTCATACATTCCATACTAACACTGATGGAATAAACTATTATCTAATATACATTCTGTATTCAAATTTTCCCTATTATCCCAATAATGTCCTTTATAGCTCTTGTTCGTTTTCCCAGGTCATGATCCAATCAGAGATCAAGCATTACATTTGGTTGTCATATCTTTTTGGTCTCCTTTTAGTCTAATACACACCCTCTGAACACACACACACATCCTTTTCTTTTTTTCTTTCAAAACACTTATAGTTTTAGAGTCTATGCTACTTGATTTGGAGGCTATATCTTACAATGTGAATGTGTCTGATTAATTTCTCTTTATTACATTCAGGTCAATTTTTGGCAAGAATACTAGGTAACTGATGTTCTGTCCTTCCCATTGCACTGCATCAAAAGCCACATTTGTCCCATTATTGGTAATGCTAAGTGTGATCACTTGATGGAGGTGGTGTCTGTCGTATCTCTCCACTCTGTAAAATTACTTTGTCCCTTTGTAATTAATAAGTAATGTGTGGGGTGTTACTCTGAGGCCATGCAGATATCTGCTTCCCCAAATTGTTGTCGTTTTTTAATCACTGCAGTCATTGTGATCTCTCCCTAACAGATTTGAGCAGTAATGGGAGAACAAAGGCATGGTCTTCAATCATTCACTCTCTCTGTAAATCCCATTTGGCACTGGTTAATGATAATGAAGACTTTGGTACTTTTTTCCTATAGATGCACTTACAGGATAAAACTCCATTTTAAAAATGCATTACACCAAAGCACAGTGAAAGCAATTACCAATACTCAATTACTCTGGCATCACTTCATCACTGTAGATACTCTTAAATGCAATGCAAGGGTGGTTTTGAACATCCTGAAGGTGAAAATTGGTCTATAACCGCAGAGGCTCAGAAACCTTCAGTGGCTCCCATGAACTACCCAGTACAACCCAAGCTCCTTTATCCTGGCATTCAAGACCCTACAGGATCTGGTCACACCATTCATCCTCTCTCCCATGACTCCTTTCACATCCCCATCAAATTGAACTTTCCTCTTCTTCTTATATACCCTCTCATGCTCTTCCTTCGCTCATTTGGATTCCTTTGTCTTGAATGTTCTGATCTCCATCGGAGAATTTACAAACCTTACTTAGCTTTGAAGGCCAAGGTCAAATTTTTGTTCTTCCACAAGCATTTGTTACGAAAGTAACCTCCTCCTTATCTGAGTTCTCTCAGTCTGAGAAATGAGGGCCCTTGGTACATGCTATTGTTCTGTGTGTGTCTTATCTCCCTGAGGCTGAGATCAGGGCTGTGGTTTCTGAACGTTACCCTGAGCATGTGTTCAGAACATCAGGGATGTTCAAGCACCAAAGTAGTTTTGAGAAAATTTGATATCTAAAAAAAAATTTAAGCATTTAAGTAGTTATCATGAGAAAAATTAGAACTGGCTGGTATTCCTCATAAATATTTATAATTTAATATATTTTTATTTTGAATTACATACGCGGGAGAAGGGAAGGGAGCAGTATCATTCTTAGGACCCCACATATCTTAATCTAGCCCTGACTGAAAACTCCAGGAACAGAATTCATGTTATTTCTTCCCGAACGCCAGGCCCAGCACAAGGTGCTATGCATGGTAACTGCTCAATAAGTACCTACTGAATGACTGAGAGAAAACTGGGAGTCACAATTGTTTTGCTCCTTTGAAGATGGGATGACTTTCCCTTGTTCTACTAGGCCCCTCGTCCTAGGCACAGCTCACCCAAAGAGGCCCTCTGTGGCTAACCATGTCAGAGCAAAGAACGGCCATGGCCCTTCAGCCTCAGGCTTGCATATGTGAATTCAGGACCTTCATTGGCCTGTGGTCAGCACAAGGGCAGCTCCATCCACTGTGAAAAATGGAACGTCCTGCTCATGATGACAACGGGAGGGCGAGCTCACTTCTCTGGCTATGCTTGGGCCACCCTCACACCACTCAGAAGGTATATTCATATAAGACACAGCCCAGGTGGTCATGTCCTCTGGGAAGCTTCCTGGAGGCAGGGCCTATTAGCACATCCCTCGGTTCTTTATTATGGCATCTGAACCCTCCACACCCCTTGCTGTGGCCTGTAAGTACCAATAAAGTGCCTACTCTCTGCCAGCCATGGCACTGGAAATTCAACATGAGGGCAGACCCAACTCCTGCCCCAAAGGAATGTTACCACCATGTCACAGAGAAAACACTGAAGTACCTGGAGCACGCAAGAATAAACAAGGCAATGTGGAATGAGGAACTTTGGAAATTCCCACACTGGAAAAATTACTTTTAAGGGAAGCCAGCGTTTTGCCCAGCACCAAAGTGCACAAAGCACTTTAACATCTCTTGTCTCAGTATGCTCTCCCAGAAGCCTTCTGGGCTGGGCTGGTAAGGAGCATTAAATACGAAACAGGGTAATAATGAAAGCTCCCTGCTCTGTGTCTCCTCTTCAGCGAAGTCTCTCCAGGTTCCTACCTCTATTTGGGTTGCTCTGTGGGTATAACTAATCATCAGGCCTTACACCAGGCCCTCAGGACACAGAAGGACCCTTTGAGCACTAACTATATGCAAGGAATCTGTCCATTTAGTGACACATTTTCTGAGTCTGACTCTGGGCTCAGTGTAAGAAACACAGAGATGAAAGTGCCTGCTCGTGGGGACTTCTCCAGCTATTGTCCACTTTTCACACCATCTAGTAGCACCTGCTGGCCCATCTGTCTCTTCTTCCAGGCTGTGATCTTTTCCAGAAAAGAAGAGGCGTCTCTGTGGCCCCATGGCAAATCTCAGGGTTAAGCATACTGCAACATCATTTCAAAGACAGGCTTCTGTGATGGTGGATGGTCCTGGGGCCCCAACTTGCTCATGTGTCCACGGAGCTTCACCCTTAGGGGAAGAGTATCCGTCAGGTTGCAGGTGACTGCCCCCGGTGACCGTCTGCAGCCTCTACACAACCCTCCATCGCTCCATCGGTGTGGACAGTGCCCGGGCAGCCCAGGGCAGTGCCTGCAGACACAGCCAGCACCCTTTCCTCTTGGGAGGGTGTGCAGCTGGCGTCAACTTCCACACGACCCCTGCCAAAGACATGGGGTCTGCCAGGTGTTGCAGAGGAAGGACAGGCTGCATCTTCTCTCCTGGGGATTCTGTAAACAGGCTGCCCTTACCTTGGACTGAATGAGGTTTCCCACGGGCAGTGCGGTGCTAAAGTGTCCAAGGACCACATTCAGGGACCAAATCCCGATATCCCAGCCAAGGGATCGGCTGAAGATGGAGGGACCAGCTGTCCAGCTTCACACAGGAGGGCTCCTCAAAGCTCCTTACTACCCCTGCAACCAGGCCCTGGTCTCAGACCTTACAAACTGGTCTGCACGAACTCCATCCTGAGGTTGCTCTATCCACCACAGCTACTAATGAAATAGCTGAGCCAGTCCCCTGTGGCAGACAGAGAAGAACCCCACACATGTGATCCCCAGAGCAGCCTCGCCCCATCCTAAGGAGACCCTGCTGGGCCTCCAGTTATGCTGATGCAATGGTTCTTCTGTTCTTCTGGGTCACACACCCCTTGGAAAATCTGAGAGAAGAGTTGGATGATCTCCCCGCAAAATGCATACACACACACACACCCCTCTACATATATATACACACATATATACATATATGTATGCATATATATACATATACATACCTACCCAGAACTATTTCTATAATTTTTGCATGTTTACATATTCTCTAAAGCCCATTCATGAAGTCCCAGTTAAGAATTCTTGTTTTTAAATCTTCCCAGTAACCTAGCAACCCTGGGTTCTTAGCAAGCTTCCTCCTTAAAGTCACCAAAGTAGAAGCCAGTTTTTCCATCTGAAACTTCCTGTCCCTGTGGGGTCAGGGCTGAGCTCCGTCTCCTGGGCAGGAGTAAAGAGTTAATACAACCCTAGGGCCAAGTGGCACGTGACCTCACACACAGCGTGGAGGACAGCCGGCCTCGTGGCCGGGCACGCTTGACCCCTGTCACAGCTACCAGACTCCACCTGACCCAGATCTGCCAGCAGGACAGACTGCCATCTTTGTGGGAGTAGCTCACGGAGCTTCATCACTCGCATTCTCTCTGGTTTGCACTTAGAGATGGAGGGAAGCATCCGAGTGCCATGGAAATCCCCCATTCCAACTGGGACCAGGAATTTGAGATGAGAGGTGTGGCGCGGTGAGTCTCTGCCAGGGGACGTGTGTGGAAACACACACAGACACACGCGGGTTCTTTCTGAGCCCAGAGCCCTGACAGCAAATTAGCCATTTCCTCAGGATGGCTCGGCCCAGCTCAGACCTTATGCAACATAATTTAAGTTACAGAGTCTTCATCCCAGTTGGCAGTTGTGCAGGGACTGTGTGTCTAGAAGGTGCTGTGGAAAGTTTGGCAGCCCCTGAGGTCTGGGCTCATTATGTGCCTTAACCCAGTGGTATTATCCACGCCTGGCTACCTGCTTAGCCTATCTATCTAAGCAGCCAGGGCTTCCCTGGTGGTGCAGTGGTTGGGAATCCACCTGCCAATGCAGGGGACGTGAGTTCGTGCCCCGGTCCGGGAAGATCCCACATGCTGCGGAGCGGCTGGGCCCGTGAGCCATGGCCGCTGAGCCTGCACGTCCGGAGCCTGTGCTCCGCAACGGGAGAGGCCACAACAGTGAGAGGGCCGCGAACCGCAAAAAAAAAAAAAAAAGCAACCAGGACACAGGTGCACTGGCTAGAAAAAGGACGCCTCTCAACAAAGTCCCAGAATGAAGGTAACTCCTCTCATCAATCAGATGGCCCCTGTGTGTGATGGGGGTGGAGCCCTGTGCAGTGTGTGTATGTGTGTGCATGTGTGTTTACACATCCCAGGAAAGGCAATGGATATTCACGTACATTTCCCAGAACGATAGGCAGCCCTCCCCTCTGGACTATCGAAATACACTGGAGAAGAAAAGGGCTGCTTGATGGGAGAGAAGAGCACGTACTTTAGAACCACAGACACTTGGACCGGGTTTAGGTCCAGACTCCCTTGCTTACTCCCTGTGTGACCTTAGGGAAGGCATTTCATGTCTCTAAGCCTCAGTTTTCTCTGCTGTCAGAGAGGAATCAGAACCTCCTTCTGAGGTTTGGGAGCAATAAATGTGAGGACGGAAGGCAAGGAGTGAGCACCGTGCCTGGCCCATCGCACAATGTCGGTACCCATCTGCTGCTTTTCTGTCCCTTGCTCTAGTCTATGCAACTCCTGATGGAATCATCTGAGTAAAAAGTCAGACTCTAGCTTTTTAAACTCTCCACTGGCCACAGAGTCTACCTCTTTTGTGCTCCCACATCCTACGACAGGCCGGTGGCTGGCGCCTCTTAGAGAGGACTTGGATGATCAAACTGATGACACTGAGTTTCCCCAAATGTAAAGCCACCTCCCCTTCTGCGTTACCAGCATGCTTCGTCTTCTCTGCCAGGCCTCAAGCGCCTGCTTCTTAAACAATCTAATCCATTTTGTTCAAGACAAGAGACGAGAGGGCTTTAAGGAATGGGAAGTTACTCTTCCTGGGACATTCACATAGGTCACAGTAAAACCGTTTATGTCTCCAATGGCCTTTCTTCTGGGACTGCTCATAGGGAACATCATTTATTTTTTGTAGAGCTTCAAAGGTTGTTGTTCTTTTGTTGGAAATGGGACTGAAAATGTGTTTCTAGGTAGTTACAGGATCCCGTTTGACGGATTCTGATGGGACTTCTAGAAAGAAAGCATCAAGCTTGAATGGGTCCCAAATGGAAAATGGGGCAAACAGCAAGTAGGAAGCTCAGACCCTGAGCGCTGGACCCGCCGTGGGCTAAGGGGGGACCACTGAGAGTGAAAGGGATCCTCTCCCTGTGAGAGACCCCTTGTGATCACAGAGGACGGGGTCAGAACAGGAAGGGGACTTTCCTAGAACGCCCTCACTAAAAGAGAATCCTGGACTCAAACCCACCCGGTGATTCCCACATTATGGACGGGAAAACTGAGTCTCAGAGATGTGAAGTCACTTGTCCAAGGTTATGCAGGAAGTAAATGTTGGAGCCTGGGTTCCAGCGCTCACACCTGCGGTTGCTTGCGCCCCGCTGACGTGTCAGGGAAATCACCTCTGACTTGTAGGCCCAGGCTCCTCTCATGGAATGACCAAGACTCAGTCCCTTACTCAGCAACATCCTGAAACCGCGCCAGGAAGGAGCTTCCCTGGACACTGCTTTTGCAGTGACGGTGGATGGCAGGCCTCCCTAGTGGCCCAAGAGTCACCAATCCTGGCACTTCTGAGTGTGGATAAGGAGAAGAGCGATCACAGGGAGAATCTATTTTCTAAGTGTGAAATTTCCCATTTCCCATTGCTTGTCACTGATCTGACTGGCCACGAGTCACTTCTCCAATGCCTAGGGAGGACGGGATATACCTGAGGTCACACACCTATAAGTGGCAGAGGCAAGTGTGGAACCTCCGTCTCTGACCCCAAGACTCCTGCTCTTTCCATAGGGGACCTACCTCTCAGACGCAGTCAATAAACCTACACAGCCCTGCCGTCACACAGCTGACAGTCTAGAGGGCAGAGAGACACCAAACACATAAACAGAAGACGTCTCAAATGCTACTGAGAACAATGAAGCAGAGTAAGGGGGACGAGATGACAGAGCAGCGGCTATTTGATGAAGGTGATCAGGGAGGGCCTCTTCAACAAGGAACAGCCTGAGCAAAGACCTGAGGGAAGTGAGGGAGGAGTGGGGGAGCCACCTGGCTATGGGGCAGAAAGGGCATTCCAGCCAGAGGAACAGCAGGTGCAGAGACCCCAGGGGAGTGGGGGAGAGGGCTTGGTGTGGTGCAGGAACAGTGAAAGGCCCAGTGGCTGCAGCTCAGGAGAGCGGGGGCAGAGCTGGATCCCGAAGGTGGGAGAGGAGACAGTCCGCAAGGTGCCCTGACAGAGTGGAGGGCCAGAGTTCCTCTCCAAGCCCAGGGGCTCTGACCAGGTGTATTGGTGCGGGGACAGAGACACAGAGGGGCTGTGGTCTCTGGGAGGAACGGCGACAGTGGGCAGGTGCTTCAGAACTCAGGAACTGGGGCCACAGTCGCCAGGAGGATGAGGATAGGGTGAGGCCCCTAAGATCTGGGCAGACCGGGGAAGGAATCCAGGTAGAAGGACTGGGGCCTGGGTCCCAGTAGGGATGGCGATAAGATGGACCGTCACCACAGCCTCCTTCTAGCCTCCACTCTGCTCCCGGGTGGCCACAGAGCTGCTACATGGACCCAGCTGCAAGGAAAGAAAGTGTAGGGACGGGGAGCCAGGCCATCCTGTACAAAATAAGACACCGAAAAGCAAAAGTCTTGCAGCCTGAAAAGTCAAGTGGAATTTCCTCCAAGTAGCCCCATCCTTGTACTGTTAAAGCAAAGGAGGCCTGGACTTAAATTCTCAGCTCTGCAGAAGTGGCCTCAGAAAAGTCCCCTGACCCCTCCGAGTCTCCATTTCCCAGCGGTAATAAGCCCCCCGCTGCCTCTGTGGGGGGAGTCATGGGGGCTACATGTAACTGAGTGACCAGCACACACCGGCACACAGTAGGCCCTCAGTCAACAGTGGCTGTCCCTGCTACCACTGCAGCATGTGGATGGGCTAAAGCTAAGAGAGACACTAAGGCTTTGACTGATGTTAGCTGACCCAGCTACAACGTGTCCGGACAAGGTCAGCTCTGTGAAACAGACTGTGTGGTGATCACTATGGCTTAGGGACAGCCCAAGAGAGAGCAGAGATGAGGCTCCACCCACCCAAACCTTTTGGGATTCTCAGCCCTGTTCATCACTACCATCATTTCATTGCTGTGCTGAGAATGCTCTTTCCCACTCTGGAAGAAATAAAGAGGGGAAAGAGAAGGTCTACACAAATATATACACCCATATGTGCACACATATGGATTTATTGTAAGCAATTAAAGTAAATATTTGTGGTGTTTTAGTTATCCTCAGATAACTAAAGGCCAAGGGGACCCTCACATACAGCCCTGGCATCCCTGGTCTGGCCACTCCTAAACAACATTTACAAACAAGCAATCACTCCCTTCTCTACCCCCTTGAGAGACACTAGCTACCTGGATGAGGTTGGCAGCAACAGAGCTCCTGCCACAATCCTCAGTCCCAGTGGCCTGCCCCACTGAGCCACCCAGAGTCCCCTCTTCTCGTCCCCTGTGATTCCTGCTCCCAGCTTCAAAGCCTGCTCAGAAGAAGGCTTGACAAACTATACTAACCAAGGTGAGAACACTGATAATCTTGCAAAATGAGCCTCCTAGGAAAAGGATCTGCACTTTCTCAATCTTACCAGCTTCAGGTAAAGGGGTGACACAGTAATGGGGGGACATTAGGCATCCTGGGAGAAGCAGGCTTCCCCATGGCCAGTGTCTACTCTGGCCTGGTTTAATAGCTCTGCTCTGCGCTCCAGCAATCCCCAAGGGACGGAGCCCTGAAGATGCCAGTAGCAGGATGCCATCCTCAGATACAATGCCGGGCTCCAGAGAACTTCTCAGGAGCCATGGGATGCCAAGTTCTTTGAGCTTGGTTGCCCAAGACCCTGCCTCTCCCCAAGCTGGGACCCTTCGCACCAACCAGCCAAAAGCCCTTTCTGTGCCATTAGCCCAACACAGACGCCAACTGCATTTCACGGCTGAAAAAGCCAGTGATGGGACAAGTAGTGTTTGTTATCTAACTAAATCGTAGAGGAAATGATGTGTGAATGAGAAAATTCTAACACAACCGTGGATCACTTCTGACAGCTTCGATTATGGCTTTGTTTAGTTAAGCACTTGCGCATTCTAACGAACTGTCTTATGGAATTATTAACTGGATCTGGGATTTCCAGGGCTTTTCCACTATTCTAACTCCCAGTGGAGATGATATGTCTTTGGGTATCTTGATTACAAAGGTTGGTTTTCCACCTAAAAATCCTGAGGCTAAAGGCCAGAATAAACCAGATTCAGACATCTAAGCCGAAACAGGCAGAGGAGCTTCTGGTCTTCCCACGAAGTTGAGGACACGGAGAACAACTTCTTGAAATTACAGGGATACAGAGTAAGACCGATTCAGGGGCACTGTGATCTGTGGCTTTTCGTTAGTAAAGGAGTCCAGTTGAGAAATGAGTCAGAACCAGTAGATCGATTGTCCAGGCGCTGAGAGCTAGTCATCTAGGATAGGGAGGGAGCCCTGGACCCACCAGCTCCTCTAAACACAGACCAGGAAGAACTGGTGGAAGCCCCAGCTCATTTCCCTCAGAACATCCCGGTGCCTGCTCTCCCAGCTTTGGCTACACCAGCACCACAAGGCCGCTTCTGTCCCATGCCCTCCCCAAGGACACTGCTGTGACCGCCGAAAGATCCTACCAGCTTCCTTGATGAAACCAAATCCAGATCTTCTACTACCGGCAATGGAGGGGATGCACCACACAGGGAATAAAGACGTTCCCTGGAGCCCACAGGGCACTGCCGTATGCAGCTGGACAGACAGTGCCCTGCACGTGGGCCCCTGCAATTCAGCCTACACCTGCTTGCCAGCCAGAGGCGTATGCATCAGTCAGGGCCCCACAGGAAACTAGCCAAGAGAGTTTACTAAGGAACCATTTACAAAGGTGGGCAGGGTTGAGGAAAGTCAACAAGGGCTAGGGCAGCCTGGGCCAGCAAGAAGGGGGCTATTACAGACTCAGGCTGCAGAGGGTTAGGGGAGGAAGTCCTTATAGAAAGGAGCAAGAGCTGTGGCTGCAGGGAGAGGGGAAGAACACAGCCACTGCTCTCCCAGCAGGAGGAGGCTTGCAGAGGAAATGGCCCAGTCCTGGCCTAGCTCTCCGGCTGGTGCCACCCACTGGCTACACCCCCCTGGGAGGCAGGGGCATGGAAGCCTGTTGGATGCAATCCACTGAAGTCAGCCTCCTGCGACCCAGGGCGTCATCAAGAAAAGTGGGGAGTGGATGTGGAAGGGCAAAGGGGACTCTCCCAGGCCAGGAACCCATTCTCTGATTCCCACGAAGGGCCACATGGGCTGAGCCTGATTCCCATCTTCTTTTCACTCCCCACAACTGCGTTTCATCTTCCCCTTGGGGGATCTCTCACAGATGGTCCCACCACCAGCAGCACATTCCATGCACTTTCCCATTTCTATGAGCCTCAGCCCCATCCTGTGTGCGGGATAAACCGTAGGAAGAATGGGTGGTAACCAATCCCTCAAACTGCAGTCAGGAAAACCTGGAGGCAGGTCTCCTTGGGACCATTGGCAGCCTGGGAACCGACTGCTCTCTCTCCTGGGAGCATGCCGAGTTTGCGGGTAAGGATGGACCCTGCCCACTGTGCAAGGGCCAGCAACAGTCCCCAGTGCCCGCCAGGGATGGGCTTTTATAGTCTAGAAGAGAACCTGGGACAGGGCTGCCAGCCAAGCCCCCGACAGGAGCCACCAAACGAGGCCTCCAAGGCCAAGGATTAGCAAGGACTGTGAGAAACCACCGACCAGTCCTTCCTCCCCAAGAAGCGGGCCCCCTGGAGAGAGCCCCAGGTCAGTGCTCCTAAGTGATATTTTAACAAACACTCCTAAATCGCTCACTGCGTGCCCAGCAGGCACTGTCTGTTTTAAAAGCTTTATAAAGATATTCCCATTCGTTCCTCGTTCCTCACAAGAGACTATGAGGGAGGGATGATTATCTTCTCCATTTTACAGATGAGAAAAGTGAGGCACAGGGGGGTTCATTAACCTGCCTCAGACCACACAGGGAGCAAATGGTAGAGCAAGATTCAGACTCAGGCAGTCTGGCTCCTAGGTGTGTTCTCTTAGCTTCTGAGCTAGTGGGAGCACACCCACGCCCAGCCCTGCCAGCCACAGACGTGAACGGCCACCCGGACAAATGGCCTGCTTCCCACTCTTCCCAGACTGGACATTTAAGGCATCTCTGAAAAGACCTCTGCTACTCACCAAGCAAAAGTGAACCATCTCAGAAATGACCCAGGGATCTCCGGCTTAAAAGGAGAAGTCATGGCTGAGTTCCTGAGAGGCAGCCTCTGAGATGGAGATGAGCATGTGGGAGGTTCGAGAGGTAGAGCTCTTAGGATCCACACTTCTGCAAGGGAGGGGAGAAGCCGATCGGGCAGGGCAAGAAGCCAAGCTGTAATGTGGTCTCAGCAGAAGCCAGAGCGGACGCCGAGGGGAGTGTTAGAGATGGGGTGATCTCACAGAGCTGTCATGAGTTGGGGTGAAGGCGCCCTATATCAGCATCCATTTCATGCAGAACCACACAAGGAGGCCCCATGGCCTGGGGCAAGGCAGCCCTCTCAGCCAAAGCATCCCCTAGACAGTGGGGCTTTCTGCCAGCAGTGCTCCCAGCAGATGGGGAAACAAGAACTTTTTTCCTGGAGGGCATCTGGGAAACACATCTCTGCGCCTATCACAGGTTGTAAATAAGAAACTGCTACCAGCCCTCCGGCACCCAGGAAGTCTCTCCATATGTCCTTGTGTCCTGGTTACTTGGCTGCATCAACCAGGATGCGACTCCGGAGGCTTCAGGAAGCCCAGGTTCCCTTAAACACAAGGCCTACCACTTCCTGGCTCTCTTCTGTGCCCCATAATGGGTCCCACATGGGCTGACACCCCACTCCCAAGCTAGAAGTTTTCTAAGGGTCTTGAAAGATCACAATTTTCTGGATACTCACAGGGATAACAACTAGCCAATGTCAGATATTACCAGAAACATGAAAACAGAAGGCAAGTCTGTCCGGAGCTCTGATGACCTGCAGGTCCAGCTCCGCCCTCCGGCCACTGAATGGACTTGCTCCTCGTTCCCTGGCTCTTTGGTCCGTGCCCTGGGCTCCCCCGATCCCTTCAGGCTGACTTGTTCTCCAGTTCTTATGGACTCTGCAGGCCTCACCAGAAAGGCATAAGGGATGCTCCGAGAGGCCAAGGGGAGTTCTGCTTGCATCTCAGAAGAAATGCCAGACAGGACAGCCCCTTTTGTGAGCTCCTACTCTACCCCTGAACTGTCTAGGCCTCATTCATAATCAGAAAACGTCAGAGAAAACCCCCATGCAGAGGACCCAAAGAATTATTCAAAGCCACCTTCATCTAACATAATTTACACCATAACTATAGTGGCTTCCGATAGCACCTTAAATGAAGGGAACTGATTCCTGGCTCAGACAGGCCCTCTGGGAGGACCAACCAGCACCCCCTCAGCTGGGGAAGCCCAGACACTTCTCCATAGGGTCCCAGGGCAGCCTGAGCCACCCAGGCAGCTGCAACTGTTCCTGCGGTACTGATGGCCTGATTCTCCACCATAACCCCTGTTATAGGAGGCCCAAGATCAGCTGACTCAAGAGTCCACCATCAAGATCACTTTCTTGAGGTCCTAGGAAAGGCAAGAACCAGAGAACAGGGACATAGGTGGTTGAAAAGTGGGGAAAACCCTAGAGCCACCATCAGCCACCCCCAAGAGAGATGGCTGCCCACCCTCCTGACCTGAGAAGGGAGGTTCCAGGACCCTTTTGTTACAAGAGTCCTCCTTCTGAGGTGCTTCCCTCCTCATTCCAAAGAACAGTCAGCAGATCAGACACACATCATCCCTGCCCTGCAAACTCTATGCCCACTGCCGCACCCTCAAGAAAGGGCTGCCCATCTCTGAAGCCTTACAGTTGACCCACGTCCCTACCACTCTTTCAACACAACTTCCAGTGGCCAGTCAGGGCATCTGGATGGAGACAGAGATGGAGCCAGGCTGGAGGGTCCTCCCATCAGAGGGGAGTAGGGGATGAGAGTCTCTGCTGATTTTCTGCAGTTGTTTTTGACCCACGGCCCCAGCTCATGGCACAGACAAGAGGCATATCCACAGAAACACACAGTCCACTGCCAGGCTCAAAAAGCAAACAGAAGACCTCCCGATTGGTCCATGCCACACGCTAAGCTCCTCAGGACGGCCGCAGGAAAGCTCAGAGCTGCTAGGATCCTGATACAAGCCACCGGGGCTGCATTCTTTTCAGCCCAAAATAGAAAACAAAATAGACAGCCCACTGCACCCATGGAACTCAGGTCTCTAACAGTCTCAGAGTGACGGCTCCTCTACTGAAAAGGACACTTGGCCACTGGCACACAGCTAGCAGTGTACCATCTGCACTCGCGTCTGGGAATCCTAGAGCACGCATTTGCCACGTGGACAGCATGGGTCACACTCACTTCCTTCCAAATCCAGGTTCTGCAGCCTCCCCACACTCACACTGAAATATCGACAGAGCTGTCAAATCCTAAACTTCTTTCCTCATCCTCAGATTAGGCAGATGAGATTAGAGTAAGAGACAATGCTCAATGCCTCCGCCGAGAGTTCAGACAAAAGTCCTCCTTTATAAACTGCTTGCCGAGAGAATAGCAATTTATGCGCACTTTCTTCCACAAGCCCTGTCATTATGTACGCGAGGTAAATTCCATCTGAGTGAAGGTCCACGAGCACTGCTTCTGGAGCCAGGAGTCCTGCCTTCTGCACTCAGTTTTACCACCAACATATTCTATGAACCTGAGAAAGTCATTTCACTTTCTTGTGAATAACAATCATTAGAATAGGTACTCGACTCCCTCCATATATATTATCGCATTTAATACAACAACCCCATAAGGCAGGTTTTATTATCACCCCATTTCACAGATAAGGAAACTGAGGCTTATGGAAGTTAAGTAGCTTGCCCCAAGTACAGAAGAAGCTGGAGGTCTTCAAAGCCAAAAAGTCTGGTTTCAAAGCTGACAGTGTTAACTACCTTAAACACTGCCTGCCTGGGAAAGTTAGTGGGTGAGCCAGGATGCATGGCTGTAAGCAATAGTAACAGCACTGGCTGATTCAAGCAGAAAAGGAATTAATAAAAGGACATTGGGCGACTCGTGGAATTGCCAGGAGAGCTAGAGGACCAGGTTCTCAGTAATGCCAGCAAGTACATCACCCCAAGTCTTGCTTCAGTAGAGGATCACCCGCCAGCACTGCCCACACTGCTGATACTGGGTGCTGCTACCCACATTGCAGCCTCCAAGGCCCTGAGAATTTGAAGCTCCTGGCACTCCAGCCATTGCTAGCCAGCCACCAGCTCTTGACTCAAAGCCTGGGAAGGCACATCTTATTGATGTAAGCCAAGCCACGGGCCTAGATCAAGGGAGGCCAGGAAATCACTTCTCTTGTCGGAGGCTGCCCTGATCGGTCTCTGTTCCCACCAAGGCTCAAAAGTAGGGAATTCCTCAAACATACGAAGTGAGTTCAGAAGCTGGGTAGTCCAAAATGCAAACGTCCAACATATGAGGAAACTGGACGATGAATTCTGTAAGGTTCTTTTCAGTAGCTTGGGTCCATTTAATTTGACAATCACATTGCAGTGGAGTGTATTATAATTCCCATTTATTAGCCCATCGTCTGTATAAAAATATTAAACATTTGTTATTAGTTGCCTTCGCCTTGCAGTGCCTCTTCCATCCTATGGGAGAATACTTCTCCACTGACACTGGGTTTGAGCAGTAACTGGCTTTGACCAACGGGATATGATATAAACTCTGCCCTAGCAGAAGCTCTGGGAGCCTTCGCATGGAAGACTCTTGCTTTATTTTCCTCTTCCAGGAAAATGGCATGTCCCAAATGGAGGTTGTTCCTCCAGCCTATGCCTCAGAATGGAGAGGAAGTTAGCAGAGCCCTATAGCCACCACAGTTGACCCACACAGCCTCCAACATTAATAAGAGCAAGAAGTAAATGTTACTTGTTATAAGTCATTGATTGGGGTGGGGGGTTGTTTGTTATAACAAAACGGTCTGATCCATGTATACTGAGAATCATCTACACCACTGCCTACTAAACAAAGGGAATAAATAGGGCCCAGTCCCTGCCTTCACTGCACTTCTCTGTGATACGCTCAAGTCATAGCTGGCACAGAGAGTGGAAATGTTTCAAAGGAGGCATAAACACAATCCCTAGGGAGCACTAGAAAAGGAGACAGAGATTCTGCATGGGGCTTCCAAGAAGGCTTCCTAAGGGATGTGAAACTTAAACTGGATCTTGAAGGTTAAGGCCAATGTTAGCAGAGGAGAGAGGAGAGAATTCCATGCAAGTTGGAAAATTCAGAGATACAAGAAAAAATATATATGTATGCAAGAATAAATTCTGGTGTTGCCGGAGTATAGGCAGTTCAGGAGGAAGAGTGGTGGGAAAAACAGCGAAATAGAGAAGCAGATTTCAAATGCCCTAGAATGCCGTGCCAACAGGTTTCAACCTCACACTCAAGACAACGGGAATGATCAAAAGTTTGCAGCAAATCTGTATTTTAGAAATATCACCCTAGAATTGGCAGAGTGGAGGATGAGTGAGTGAGAAGCAGAGAACACAGTGAATAAGAAGACTGTTAGATCAAAACCAGTTCCCAGGGATTCCCTGGTGGCGCAGTGGTTGAGAGTCCGCCTGCCGATGCAGGGGACACGGGTTCCTGCCCTGGTCCAGGAAGATCCCACATGCCGCGGAGCGGCTGGGCCCGTGAGCCATGGCTGCTGAGCCTGCGCGTCTGGAGCCTGTGCTCCGCAACGGGAGAGGCCACAACAGTGAGAGGCCCACATACTGCAAAAAAAAAAAAAAAAAAAAAAAAAAAAAACAGTTCCTGAACTGGAATTGTGATGATGAGAACAAAAAAGTTCACAAAGTATTTCAGAGGTCATCAGTAAGACTTGGTTGGATGGGAGATGAGGCAGGAAAGATCGAGAGATGGCACAGAATGTGATGGCATGGATTTAATCACTGAATGGAGGGTGGAGTTACTCACGGATACGGGAGAAGCAGAAAGGGAAGCAGGCATGGGAAAAGCTGATGATTTGGCATTGAACACAGCACATGCGAGCTGTCTCTGGGACAAACGCATGGAGGTATCCAGTTGGTAGCTGGAAAAGATGGAAGAAATTCCCACCTGCTTGGAGTCAGGGAAGGGTTTGGAAAAAGCTCCAGAGATAGTGTTGACATTTGCATTAAGGCCACTAGGTGTTCACTAAACCGACAGATTGTTGGAAGAGGGGAAGAGAGCAGCATTCCAGGGCTAAGACTAAGGATGGAACCCCTAGACTAAGGATGGAAGAAGAATCATCTGCTTCTGCTTCCACTATGGCTTTTCTCTGCATAAAGAAAAAGAAAACCTAGCACAGAACCTGTATTTCACTCTCTGAGGCATTTTCAGATCAAATGTCCCTTACTGGTCCGCTGCTGGGCTGGCGGGGGCAGGGGTTTCTTGCTATGCCTGCAGATAATTTGTTTGCCTTGCAAATCTCTAGTCTGATGCAGTCAAGTCATTCCAGGACCAAAGAGGGACAATAATGATTATTCTTATGTGGTGCTGCAATTAACAGATTTTTCCTAAGTAAATGTCCACGAGTTTCATTCAATGGAGCTGTAAACAGAAGCCCACAAGCACTGCCACCACTACAGCAGTTTACCAATGAGAGGTACCAGGCCATGAGCAATGAAATATTTAAACTCCTTCAAGATTATATACATATATATATATATATATAAATATATATATATATATACACACACACACATTTTTTTTAACAAGTCTAAATGTATTTATAAAACCAGGTTTCATTTCCTCTGTTTTGCTTTCTCAAGCAGAGTTTTCTGGGCCTAACGAATTCCCCACCAACCGCCAATCTTGTATGACCCCATCAAGCCAGGCATCTGTAATATAGGCTGTCTCCTATTTACTGCCTGATGGACACTAATGACTATCTATTTGCTTTAACTGTGAGTGGTAAAGGCCTGTCAAACTCAGGCACCCCGGCCAAAGACAGACAGAAGAGTCCCTAGAGTTGCCCCTGCCCAAAACACTGACATCTCTAGATGCCAGGCAGGCAGGTGGCTGAGTATTTCTTGGGCACTTTCTACATGTTGGACATGGTGCTAAGCACTTTATCTGGGTTATCTCATTTAATCCTCGTGACAACCCCATCAGGTAGAGCCTATGATTACCCCCATTTTACAGAGGAGGAAACTGAGACTTAGAGAATGTTATGGAAAGCCTATAAAGAGTAGGTGTCATATGAATAGAGTGTTACAGGATAACTAGCGACTAGCCAGGGGTTCAAAGAGAGGAAGGCCACCCAAGCAAACTGAACAACATGGATGAAGCCATGGAAATGAGGAAGACTACAGCTGGCCCTTGAACAACGAGAGTGTGAACTGTGTAGGTCCACTTATACCTGGATAGTTTTCCATAGTAAATGCTACAGTACTGCACAAGCCATAGTTGGTTGAATCTGTGGATGTGACCGAACCACAGATAGAAGGGCTATCTATAAATTACAGGTGGATTAACCTGGTGTTCAAGGGTCAACTATACTGTGTGTCTGGGGAAAGGTACAGAACAGGACGGCTTAGGCACATGGTACTTAGGTAGAATTGCCTAAAAATAAATCTGGGAAGGTTAGCCAAGGCCAAATTGTGAAGGGACTCAAATTTCATGCTCAAGCGTTTGGGCCTCTGACTCCAGGGACTGGACAAGTAACAAAGGAGGAAAGTGAGCAGGTGTGAGACAATAAGGAGTGGTGAGGACAGTGGCAAACTGGAAGGTACACACCCTTCAGTATGTAAAAGTATTCAAATTCTTTTTTTTTTTTTTGGTAAGTGTGAGCTGAACTTGGCTCTTAGAACATCAGCTTACAAACACTAATAGTAAGAAGCTGATAAGATGATTAACGAGGGAATCATGTGGTTGGATCTCTTATTTTAGAGAGCTCCTCTGGCAACAGTGTGGATGACAGGCTCTGTGGGACAAGACTGAGGGCAAGAAAACCACTGGGGAAGAAGATGCAGGAAAGCAGCAAGAGATGATGTCAGGTAGGGCCCGGGTGACGGCAGTGGGGCGACAAAGTAATGGATCTGAGAAGGAAACATTAAGGAGAAAGAAACTGGCAGGACTTGAAAGCAATCAGGATGTAGGGGCGGAACGGTATGGGGGTTTCAAATATAATACCCAGGTTTGTGGTACAGACCACAGGGCAAAGATTGTTGTTAAACCCAGGGGGGTAAGGGAGAAGAAGATGATGAGAGTTATTTTAGACAAGCTGATGGGCAAAGCTTTGACATTTCTGCTACCAAGCGAGGCCCACAGGGCTGATACGGGTCTTGGTCAAGACGCCTTGCTTTCTGCATGGCTGAACAGCTGATGGGCCCACCCAAGATGTGCTCTTCAACTACTGCGGAGGACAACCTCTGCTGTAGTACACAGGGGTGAGCAAAAGCTCCTGGAGGTCCTAAGGAGGCACCTAAGGCTGGTGCCTATCCCCATGCTGCGCCTGGACACCCACTGATGCATGAGGTCACCAGATACTAGGTGTGAGGGTAAATTTTGTGGGGCCATGACTGGGCCATAGAGTGTCCAGATATTTGATCAAACATTACTCTGGGTGTGTCTGTGAGAGTGTTTCTGGATGTGATTAATATGGAATTTGGCAAACTGAGTAAAGCGGACTGTCCTCTTCTATGTGGGTGGGCCTCATCCAATCAGTTGAAGGCCTGAATAGAACAAAAAAGCTGACCCTCCACAAGTTATAGGAAACTCCTCCTGCATTACAGTTTGAGCTGAGATATCAGTCTTTTCTTGCTTTCAGACTGGGACTGAAACATTGGCTCTTCTTGGGACACGAGCCTGCTGGCTTTGGAACTGGAGCGACACCAGCAGCTCTCTAGCTTGCTGTCTATAGATTTAGGGATTTCTCAGCCTCCATAATCATGTGAGCCAATTCCTTATAATAAAACTCTTTATTACACGCACACACACCCTGTGGTGGTTCTGGTTTTCTGACTGATAAACCATATCAAAAAGGAGCAGGCCAGAACCCTGGCCCCTTGTCATCAGAGCTGGCTGGGCCAGCACAGGCTGCATGGAGTTACCTGAGTCTGAATGGGTCTAGTTCTCTCATGTAGGTTGGCCAGGAGAATATAAAACAAAGACAGGAGATGGGGGCTCCCCATTCACTGAGCACCTATTGTACGCTAGTCACACTGCTGGGGGCTTTTCATAGATCATTTATTTAAGCCTCACAGCAGGCCTAAGAGTTGGGCTCAAATATCCTCACTTTGTAGACAGAGAAACAAGGTTCAGGGCTTTAGCCAGTTACACAGCCGGCCTAGATGCAAATATGATTCCATCTTACTGAAGAGCTGTGTTCTCAGCACCCTCTACACTGCCTCCCTAGCCAAGTGCCTCCTCTAGGGATGGAAGAACAGCCAGGAGTGGAGAGAGGATGAATTTGACCATAGCATGCAAACTCCAGCTTGCATAGTCTAGTCCCAAAGTCCACAGGCGCCAGCCCTTCAGGGGACGAGATTGGCCAGGTATGGGCTCATGGAGGGGTGCGGTTTGATGTGTGGGACATGCATCCCACCCAGGCACTAATGAGTCATGCCAGCCTGGGATTCCTGGGGGAACTTGCAGCCCTGGAAGGAGTTCAGCCCTGCCCTGTCTCTTTGTATCTCTGTGATCCAGGGGGTCCTGGCACCAGGATGTGGTGCCTCCCGTCCCAGAACTGGCTGGTACCCATGGCACAGAGTCGCCAGCTCTGTCTCCACTCTGCGCTGAGCAGATCTCTCTAACTTATCCAGAAGGGGATTAAGCTGGGTGCTACAGATGCGGTCAGCAATCTCCTCTAACAGGTTTACCCGTTCTGACCAAACACCGACTGCACGTGTCTGTAAGCGTGTGTATGTATGAGAGACTGTTCATAGGTGTGTGCCTGTGTATGAGTGCGTATACCTGTGTAGCTCTCCTTGGTTTTCACACTCAGTATGGATTTTGCTACAGAAATATGCCTGCATCTTCCAGAAGGTCCTCTGAGTCCAGTCCCTGGCACTGCAGGACTCTTGGGCAGGGCAGCTGGGAGATGGCTCCAGTATCACAGATCTACTTAAATCCCACATGAGCAGCTTTTCCTGGAGCCCAGGCCTTCCTCATTTGTCAGGAACTTCCCCCTCCTCCCGGGGGCAGACTCATTCACATGCAAAGCCCCTCACAGAAAGGCCAGGCCAGCCAGAGAGGAACATTAGAGAGTTCAAGCTCGCTCTGCTCGCATGCACCACAGGCCAATAAATCGAAGACAAGGTGCTGAGGCAAGGGATACGACTTTATTTGGAAAGCCGGCAGACTGAGAAGACGGCAGACTAAAGTCTCAAAATAACCATCTTATCGGGGTTTGCATGCCAGTTTCTTTTATAGCACAGAGAGGGGGAGGAACCGAGGAAGTAAAGTAAAAAGGCCATACGTTTTGGAAGTAAAGTAAAAAGGCCATACGTTTTGCAAATATCCCCTGGAATGGCCAGCCTCGGGGAGGGGATGTGTTAATTTCTTCTGTCTCGCAGCCATCGCAGCCATCCGTGGGTGGACGGGGTCTGGAGGTCTCCCTGACCAAAGGCATTTTGGTTTAACATTCAGGCAGGGGGCACGGTTCCCCGAGGCAGGCCATTATGTATAGACAGTATCCTTTTAGTGAACAAAAGCAATGGGAAGCAAAGGTTAAAGTAAAAGAAACAGATCCAACGTGTAGTCAGATTTGGCTCTTCCTCGTTACAGGAGAAGCCTGGAGAGGGCAAATTCCAGCCCTAAAATGGGCAGGGCCGGGAACTAGCTCCCTGCCACCTTAATATCTGCTCGATAACTTAAGGCAATTTTTAAACGAAGTGGGCAAACGCCCTCTCTCCGCAGGTAACAGGAAGATAGACCCTTTCTCTCTGCTGCTGCTGCCGGGGCGGCCCTATTTCTGCCACCAGGAGATGCCTTCAAGGTGTGGACTCTCTCAGCAGTATCAGGGCAATATCAACTGAACCCAAAACCAAACAGCACTCTGAACAGACATACTCAATGTGCAAATGGGCAAGACAGGCCCATAAGCTTTGCTATCCGGGGTGCCTTTTGCAGTTTACCCTTCTGGAAGCCAACCTGCTCAAAAAAATTGTGCTGCAGGCATCTTACTGAGGAAAAGGAGTGGCAGACCATTGACCATTTAGTTGTGGAGCTCTCACAGGCCGCACAGAGCTAGGATTTGAGACAGAGGTCCCGACCACTGTTCTCTGCTGCCCACCACCTGGACTAAATCACCTGTGGGGTCCTTCAGAGTTCACAACCCAAGGCCACACTGGTCAGCTTTGCCAGCCTGCAGAGAGCACGCACGCACGCACGCTCTTGTCAATCAACACTGCAAACATTGCAATCAACACTGCATCACCCAACACTGCTGGGTGCTGACTGGAAGCTCAGCCTGGGGCCGCCAACTCCCAGCTCCTGCGAAAGCCCTGATGAGATGAAGCAGTGTTGGAGGGGGCAGAGCCGGGGATGTGAAGCCAAGGGGCCGGAGACTAGGAGTGCCTCTGGGGCCTCGAGGAGGTGAGGGCGTGGCCAAGTCACTCACGGAGGACAGCACATGATGCCCATGTCCACTCTGAGCTGGGCACGCTCTGAGGACGTGACTCCAGCCAGCTGCAGCCTTTGCCCGGGGCCATCACTGTACCTCTCACGCCTCCTGAACACAGGCACTGGGGCAGAAAGAAAACCCTACACATAGATTTATCTCAAATATGTACAAACCCACTGCTGCCTTCAGCAAAGACTAGGGAGGCTGGAAGCCAATTGTGGTTTCTCATAAACTACTGAGGCATTACAGTGTATGGGCTTTGAGAAAATCCTGCAGAAAACCCCATCCACAGGCCTCTCAGAGCCCCTCCCAGCAACATGTGGGAGGGGCTTGGGAATCATCCAGCTGCACCGTGCCTGCCCAGCCCCCCTCCGGCCTGCTCGCCCAGCCCCCCTCCGGCCCACTCGCCCCTCCTGCCTGCAGGAAGAAGCTCTGGCTGGCCTATGCGTGCCTGTGCAGGAGCGTCCACCATGCATATCCCTGCTGCTTACTCTCCATTTGCACCCTCAAGAGTCCACTCTTCGCTCTTCCCTGCCAGGCTCTGTTCCCTGGAAGGAGGCTCCTGCCCATAGCATCACCCAGCCTCCCTTGGTAGGGCTCAGCCGATGGGAGGCATGGCAGAAAATCGGAGCATAAGAGGGGAATGGTGGGGGGACACATCTCTGGCAGTATGCCATGTCCTTCTGTGACTATCGCTCCTGCCAGGCTGCATCACTTCCAAGACTCAGGCTCTCTCCTACCTCGGTAACACTATTTCTTCCCTTGTTCCACCAGCCCTAGGTGTGGCAGAGCTTCCACGCATTGTGAGTCTCTGGACACCGCACCATTCTTGACCTTTAACTCCATCCTTACCTCTTCGTTATGGCCTCTCTATGTGAAACAATGGGGTGAGTCCTGATTTGTGCCAGTTCCCTTCTGATAGGTATGAATGTACATGTCTATATGATGCACGTGTGCGTGTGAGTGTGGGTACAGGCAGGCTATATACACGTTCAGCCCTGTGCGTGCATCCCGACACATGCATGTGACTCAGCTTTTCCCTGAACTTCCAAGGCTGACAGAAGGAAACCATCTGTGGGCGTCCACCTCTGTATCCAAGAATTCCCAGTACCTACTCCCATCCTGATGCCGTTTTGAAATGTTTAGTCTAGGTCTCTGCCTGACCCTACTCGATGGTAAACTCCTTGAGCTTAAGGAAAGAAGGGGGGAGTGGGAGACAGCAGGAAGGAGGAAGGGAGACGAAAGGAGAGCGGAGCCGAAGAAAAAGCTGACTATCATTCGTTGACTACCTGCTGTGGAGCCATTTCTCTATGCTAAAGACCACGTAGATAATCAGTCTCATTTTACAAGTGGGAAGCCCAGGCGCAAAGGTCAGGGGACAATTCAAAAACCACACAGCTAATGAGCAACCGTAGCTGAGTGCAGGCCCTGCCCCGTGCCAGGCCACCGTGCTGTTCTGTTGCCCCCCCCCCCCCACCAGGACCATAGTTACAGCCAAATAGTAGGTGCTCAATCAATGCTTGTAAAACTGAACTGAATCTGAGAAGGAAATCCAATGGCATGCTTAAGTCCAAAGAGAAAGCTCACAGTCCTGGAGAGGGCCAAACTGCTCAAGGCCTGAGCTCAGGTCGTCTTGAACAACACACAGATGGTGTCGATGGCTGCAGTCCTACAGAAGACACCAGGGCTTCCCCGGAGCTGCTTCGAGGCCGGTCCTTAGTCAAAGCCAGGGTGTTGGTAAGTTGCCAGACAAGGGCTTTCTGATGGTCAGGTACATGGTTGAGAATCAGAGCATCAGGAGAATTGAGCTGCTAACACATCCCTCAGCCTACCCCCGAGCAAGGCTGGGGTGGGAACTCAACGGCAGATAATTTGCAGACAGTCTACGTCACTGATAGAAACTGAAATGCCAGGTAACTAAGTAGACAGCAATGAGGATGCTTAATAATAATAATAATAATGATAACTAGACATCCTCTGAAGGTCAGATGGCTCAAAGTTTGGGATCTGTTCAGGGGCCAAAGTGGGGCCTGGGCACACCTGCTCCATCATAGTGACCAGATGTCATCCTGGTCCCTTGTCTACCCCTGCTACTCCCCAGCCATTAGTTAATTTCTAGGCCCCTAAAAATCTTGCGGTTGTCTGGCCTCAGAGGTACCTGCCTATCTTGCCAAAACTAGCAAGAGCTGCTGCTGAGCTGCCCGCAGGAAGAAGCTCCGTCTTCACAGCAACCCTAAAGTGTGATATATAGTGAACAGAGGAAAAACTGAGGCTAGGCCAATTTGCCAGCAGTCACACAGCTGGTAAGTGATGGAATGGGATTCAAACCCAGGTCTGCCCTGTTCCAAATCCTGCCATCTCTGCCACACCCAATGACGCCAATGCCCTCCAATCCCATTCAAATGCCACAGTGCTTCTTATCCCCAAAGTAGAAGCGTGTAGGTCTCCCTAAGGAGCCACCGGGAGCGAGGTGACAGTGGCTCAGAGACAGACACGAAACATCTCCAGATCAGCAGAGCCGGCCCCCACGGCACTGAGTCAGGGCTCACTGTGGGCAGCCTGATCTCTCCACGATGCCGGCTCTCCACAACAGCTATTTATAAACCTCATTTGTACAAACAGGACGGCGTATTCTGGCTTTTTTCCTGCACTTTAAATAACCAAGTTATGGATGACGGAAACAGAATGAAAATGTTATCCAAGCCCAGGTTTGCCCGGGCACACGTCTATATATCCGATAGCTTCTCCTGCTGTCACTTCTAATAGACTCCTCTCCTCTCTGCCTCATTATCTCCTGCTCTCCTTTGTGCTCCTAAACAAAGGCAAGATGGGCACACAGCCAGGGCTTGCTTACCCCCGACCTGGCAGAGGGAGCAGCCATGCTCCCAGGCCCCTCAGGAAATGACAGTACAAAGACCTAACATGGATTGAGCCCTTACTAGGTGCCAGCACTGTACGTTGTCTCATTCAATCCTCATCATTCCCCATGCCATGACCCCTATTTTACAGATAAGGAAACAGGCTTAGAGAGGTCAAGCAGCTTGCCCAAGGTCACACAGCTGGAAGGTGATGAAGCCAAGACTCAAACCGGGGCAACCTGACCCTGGCATCCAGGCCTTTGACTATAGCCCATTGGTTCAGGCCCCTGGCCACAGCTAGTCAGCCCTAACAAACTCCAGTGGTGATCCCGAACACCAAGGTAACGGCTCCCAAGGGAGGCCAATATTCAAAGAGGCAGAGGATGACCATGGGATCTCCCAGGGCCCTCTGCAAGCCAAATCTGGAGGCACTGAGCCCATGGCAGGTGTAATATGAAAGGAGAGCTCTGACCAGCCATTTGGTCTCACCCTTACCCTTAGTAATGGTTTTCAATCATTCAGTCAGTCATTCAACAAACATTTGCGGAATATCTACGCCATGCCAGAGCCGGTGCTGGGTGCTGCTCATGCAAAGGTAAAGATGACACAGTGTTGTCCTCAAGATGCTCAGCCAGTCAGGAAGACAGATGAGAACGCAGTGGCCGAGTCAAAGGCACCCACACGCCCAATGAGGTGCAGAACTATCCCTGCCCAAGACGTGCGGTTGCCACCCTACTGCCGTTCCGCATGACTTGAAAACTTCCATCTTTTCCCCAATCCATCTTCTTTTCCCCTGGCATTTCCCTTGTTTTAATTAGTAGACAAATAGGACCTGTGCAATCCTTGCCGGCTTCTTGATGAGTTCTCCATGCTGTGCTTACAAATGCAACTGCAGACGAATTGCTCCTGCCACCTGTCCAGGGAGACATGCTGGTGGCCTTTAAACGTTCGATTCTGTTGATGCCCCTTATGCAGCAGGGTCACAGAAGGAGTCTGCCCGAATCTTCTTCAGTGTGGGAGGAAAACAGCTCAATGCAGTGGAGACAACATGGGGTGGGGAGCCAGCAGGCCTGGTTCGGGTCCTGGCTTTGCCATTGTCTTCTGAGTGACCCCAGGCAAGGCTGTTAACTTCTCTGAACCTCCATTTCCTTATCTTTAAATAGAGGAGATTGGATGAGGCACTCCACCAGGTCCCTTCCAAAGTCCCAGGGAGCATCACTGTGGCTCTCAGCCCGCAGCCCTGGTGCTTTCTATATCACACAAAAGAATGTGTGAAGAATTCTGTTGGTGAGGCAGACCCTGGCCCCACCAGCTGGAGACTTGGGCACTCTGGTACCTGGATAAAAAGCATGAGATTCTGAGCGGGCAGACCTGGGCACTCCTGGTTCTGCCACAGAGCAGCTCTGGAACACTGGGCGAGTCAGTGAACTTAAAGGAGCCTCAGTTTACTCATCGGTAATATGATGACAACAATACTTTCTTCGTTGGGTTGATGTGAAAATTCATTTGAAATAATGTGATTGTTGGCATATGGCAAAGCTCTGCGTGCAGTCTCCTGAGTCATTTTTTTCTGTGTTGCCTCTGTTGTCCTACGGGGCCAAGTTCCGATGTCCTAGGGCTGACCCCTTGCTCCCCTGGGCTCCAATTTCCAGGGCTGGGCCCTGAGCCGGTGCCACTCCTCAGGGAGCACGCCCCTGCTCTGCCCCAGCCGGATGGCTAGGCCCAGCTGCCATTGGCCGGACCTTCTGAGCTCCCACAGAAGGTCCTGCTAGGTCCACCTGACCCACTGGTATGCAATAACTTCCTCCTTGGAAGTGTGGGTAGTGCCTACTGGCAGATGTGTTCCAGACCTCTTCTGCCACCTCGGTGACCCAGGCCCACCCAACCTGACCCGTGAGTGCATTTCCTGCTTGGCCCACTACTTCACTCTGTTTCTACCCTGGGGACCATGTACCATGCTGGGCTCTGCCCTGCTCCCTGCTCACTCAGAAACATGCGTTTCTGCCCATTCCCACACTTCCTGCAACTGCTTCTGGAGTGCCCACAAGAGTCACATGAAATCACCAGGAGGCCCTTTACCATGTGGAGAGTAGTCCCTCCCCAAGGAGCTCCAAGCCCCTCACCCACATCCTGTCCAAACACATACACAGTAACTCATGGGTTGGTCCAAGCAAGCTGGTCTTTCAATCTCCATTCCCTCTCCAACTATTCTGGACTATTCTTTGAAGGAGTCTGTACAGGGAAAGACCTGAATTATCAAGACCTTGGGCTAGACTGGGCCCATGGAAAAGACCACCCAGCAAAAAGAATAAGAAAAGGTTTCATTCATGGAGTCCCAGGCACTTTATATATATTACCTTGTTGAACTTGACCCAACAACTCAGTGACACAGGTACTGCTCTCACCTTTATTTTACCAAAGACAATCAGACCGGTTAGCAAAGTTCCCAAGATCATAACACTACTAGGTACCAGGCCAGGCTGTCCAGCCGGGTCTGCCCCAAGGCCCAGTGCTAAGCCACGTTGCTGTCCCACCTCCCAAGGGAGGCAAGGCAAGCTAACCTGGCAGGGCGGGGAGAAGAGGAAGGGGTACAGAGCTTCCCTTCCTTTGTCTCCCATCATCGCTCAAGACCTGATTGGACATGGCTGTTCTGGTCTCTGCTAATTCCTGCCTCCCCTACATCAGGTTCTTCCTCTATAGCTCTTCTGTCGAGAAAACCAGACCTTCAGCAACTCGAAACCTTGGAAAGAAAGATTGAGACAAAGGGAAAAGTCCCCCGGTATCTGCATGCCACTTAGATAGATCACAGCTAGAGAGATTCTCCGAAGACAAGGCTTTACAGAGTTTGCTAATGGGGTTGAGCAAAACGATGTTTTGCTTCATACATGGTGGTCACACACAGGGCTTCTTTCACCACCACTGTGGCTTGTTCAATTCCTTCAAGGCAGAACTGTGTGTCAGGAAAGAACAGGGCTTGGCTAAAGCCAGTCAGCATCATTACCTAAACTTCTTTACTTTCCTGGAATGCAGGCGATGCCCACGCTCCCTGGATCTCCCAGGTCGTCTCATGCAGTTACATTTCACTCTCTACAGTGAAGGCTCGCTATGGGTCAGGCATTGTTGTAAGTGCTTCATCAATATTAACTCAGCCAATCCTTCTAACGACTCTGGGGGATAGGTGCTACTATTAGTCCTATTCCAAAAATAAGGAAACTGAGGACAGAGAAGTTGTATAACTTGCCCAAGGTCACACAGCTAGTAAGGGGCAGAGCTGTGATTCAAACCCAGACAGTCCAGTGCCACAGTCTGTATGTTTAACCACTGTGCTACCCCAGTCTGCATTTGCTAGGGATCATTCCATATACAAACACAGGCAGATATATCATTATACATTTATAACACGTTTAAAATGGATTGCCAAGTCAGAAAAAAAAAAATCCTTTCTCTAACCATGTTTCTTAGGAGAGAGTTTAGAAATTGTGGTCACCCAGAGACAGGTGATCACGTTTTTAAGGGGAAAACATTTTGTAGGTCTGCAAGGTGTCTAGACAGAAAGCTGAGGAGAAAGGATTTGTCCATGTGCATCTCCAGGGCTGCCCAGGGAAGAGGAGCATGATTTGAGGTGACAGCGCCTACTGATTAGTCAGAAATAGCCCAGCCGTGGAGGAGAGCCAGCCACGAGGCTGGCCAGGGCTGGAAAAAAGAGCTTTTAAAGCAATGCTGCCCAAAATCTAGTCCTTGGACTTCCTGCAACAGGGTCACCTGAGGATTTTGTTACAAACACAGATTCAAAACCTTACCCCAGACCCATGAATGGGAATCTCTGGGGAGGGAGGGAGGAAGGAATGGGAGGGGTTATAACCCCCAACCCTGAATCTATAACAAGACCCCCCGGGGGTTCTGATGACAGGGAAGTTTGGAATCCTCTGCTGTAAAACCTGACGTCTCTATTTGCCATAAGTGTCTGTGCCCCATGCATCCCTGGGAAATACGAGTCGGCCACCAGAATAAACCATGCCCTACAGCCCAGCCCCAGATACACAGCGGAGTATGATCTGATACTGATATAATATATTAACATCAATCATGAGCGCTACTGATTATTAGCATTTACTGCGTGCCAGACACTGCTAGTGCTTTCCCAATCTTATCTGTGCTCATTCTCATCACAGCCTTGTGCTGTAGTTGTGGCCAACCTTGATTTGCTGATGATGAAAGTAAGGCCTAGAGAGTCTGGGTGACTAGCTCAGGGCTACACAAAAAGCAAGCAGCGGAGATGGAATTCAAACCCGTTCTGTCACTTTGACCGTTCTGGCTCTGAGCACAAGGTCAGTGCTGCAAGCAGGCCACCCTCTGCCATCATCCCCAGGGCCACACTGGGGCTGGGAAGGCCACCGGGTGAGGAAGCTGCTCTTCCAGATGCACATCCATTTCAGCCAATCCCCCAGGGGCGTCTGTCCTCCTATTCTGACACCAGCCAACGTGCTGGGCCAATACCAGCTCCATTAGGCCCGAGTCTGCAGGATGGGAGAGGCCAGGGTGTCATCACCTGAGGCAAACACTTTGATGCTGGAAAAAACAAGCCTGAGGCCTCAGAGCCTGAGGGGCTCCTCTGGGGACCTCACACAGCTGGCCTTCTGCTGATGGAATGGCGTCCGCTGACCTGAGGGGGAATCCTCACTTCCGAGATGTGTGCCTCAGGAAGGCTGCTCACCCTTTCCGCAAATCTATAAATGGTGACAATGACCACGGCCTCACTGGGTGTCTGGGAGGATTACAGTTGACCATATGGAAAAGGTGCTTTCCCGGCCCCCGGACTACACACTGTAGGTGCTCAGACCCACCCCACCCACCCCCCCCCCCGCTTTCTCCTCCCGTTGCCTTCTTTAATTTCTTGGTATCATCCCCATCTGGACAGCGCTGCCAGATCTCCTACCCCAGCCCTCAGGACAGAAAGTCCAAGAACCTGGGGACTCCTTTGCTGGCAGGGGTACCCCACATCCGCCCACCATCCCGCCCTCAGAGCTCTGGAGGCCCTCAGCCTTCCTGTTTACTCAGCCCAGGATGTAGGCTTCCCAGCGGCAGGGCCATAACTGTCTTGCTCTCTGCTCTTTCCCTGGGCTAGGAGAGTGCCCGGCAGGGAGTAGGTGCTCAGTTCATGCTGAATGAATGAATTCAATCATCTGACAAAAGGGAACTGTGCATCGGCTCTGCGCAGGGCCCAGTGCTGATAACAAACCCATCTGGAGCTTGCGCTTCTGCACTCACATCTGACACCCAGGCTCCCTCTCAAGGGCTCCAGACTGATGGAAGGCGCCTTCCTACCCACCATGCTCCTCTTGCCTCGAAGTGCGGCTAAGTCAGCAGTGGAGCCTCACTCTTCTTCTCCCTTCACTTTTGTCCTGGGGACAAACCTCCCCGAGAGATGCTCAGACCATGGCCTCCTGGAACTTGCCATGTAGGCCCAGAGTTGGAGCTAAACCCAGAGGCCTCTCCTGACGAGGAAGCAAGTAGCCGTCTCTTGGTCTGGCCACCCCTCCAGAGAGCTGTCCTGACACATTCTCACTGCTCATATCCTCCTGCAGGAAAATCCACTTTCAAGACAGGAAGAGACACAGGCCTGAGCCAGAGAAGCCTCACCGGCTCACCTCTCAGAAGGCCCCAGGAGGACCCAGCTCCAACAGTGGAAACACCAAGCAGTCGTGAGGTTGGATTGCTAGGAGCACAGAGGGAAGCTGTCCACAGGGAAGCCTGAGAAGGGTTCCAGGGCCCCTGGCTCCCCACCAATGAACTAATGGATCCATCTCAACTACTTCAGTTTATTTACTCATCAGCAAAGACTCTCCTCAAAAGCTGGAAGAAAAAAAAAAATGTCATGAAGAACCTAGGGGTAAAACAGGAATAAAGACACAGACCTACTAGAGAACGGACTTGAGGATATGGGGAGGGGGAAGGGTGAACTGTGACAAAGCGAGAGAGAGGCATGGACATATACACACTACCAAACGTAAGGTAGATAGCTAGTGGGAAGCAGCTGCATAGCACAGGGAGATCAGCTCGGTGCTTTGTGACCACCTAGAGGGGTGGGATAGGGAGGGTGGGACTGAGGGAGATGCAAGAGGGAAGAGATATGGGAACATATGTATATGTGTAACTGATTCACTTTGTTATAAAGCAGAAACTAACACACCATTGTAAAGCAATTATACCCCAATAAAGATGTTAAAAAAAAAAAAAGCTGGAAGAAGAAAAATTTCACGCCAAGCTGGTGGGTAATCCCCATGTTGGTGTGACGTGCTAGCTCGGAAGTATTTTCTGCTGCTGTCGTGGTTCGTCCGCTAAACTGCATTGTTGCTAGGTCCCGGAACACGGGCATAGGCAAGAACAGGGACCTGCCCTGGCCCCGGCTCAGGAAAGACTACAGGTATTTCCAAAGAATGACCACAACCTCTTCAGTAGGAGGTAAACAGAATTTGGTGATTACGGGCAGGAAAACCTGTTCTCCATTCCAGAGAAGAATGGACCTTTAAAGGACACAATGAATATAGTTCTCAGTAGAGAACTCAAGGAACCTCCACAGGGAGCTCATTTTCTTGCCAAAAGTCTGGATGATGCCTTAAAACTTATTGAGCAACCAGAATTAACAAATCAAGTGGACATGGTCTGGATAGTGGAACGCAGTTCTGTTTATAAGCAAGCCATGAGCAGGCCAGGCCATCTCAGACTATTTGTGACAAGGACCATGCAGGAATTTGAAAGGGACACACTTTTTCCAGAAATTGATTTGGAAAAATACAAACTTCTCCCAGATATCCAGGTGTTCCTTCTGATGTCCAGGAGGAGAAAGGCATTAAGTACAGATTTGAAGTATATGAAAAGAACAATTAATGTGAAAGTGTTTTCTGATCTATTTCAAGCCTCCTCTTGCCCCCCCAAAATTATGTATTTTTTGTTGTAGAGACATTTGTTGACTTTAGATCTATGGATAATTATTTCTAAGCAAAGTACTTTTATTCCCCATTAATCTTAACTAGACTGTATCAGATACCATTTGTGAAACATTTCTTTGCTGTAACTGCCTGAATGCCCATCAGGAGTCAAGAATAGGTGACCAGCACCTGCCTAGGGTAGAACATCTACCAAGACAGCCCGAAGTGGGAGAGTCCCCTGGTAGCATGAGCTGAAACCAGAGCCTATAGAGCTAGGAGCTAGGCAGATGGGTCCAAAGGTCAGAAATGGATTACAAACAGAAGAGCTAGCATTCAGTTATTAAAATTAGATCAAAACAGGGACTGTGAATTACTTTATATCACACTTCTTAAAAAAAATTCTGTTCACTCAGAGCAGGAGTCAATAAGTTGAAAACTCCAGGATATTCCACAGGGATAGTAAAGAGACAGGTACGAGACTACCTTTTCCGCTGTTAAAGGAGAAGGTCTAAGACCTTAAAAAACTCTGTTTCTGATCTTCAATGAGATTGCATGGAACATCACAATGATAGAACAAGAACTGGCTGCTCGTTACAAAAAAGAATAATCTAATATCAAGCATAATGGCTAAAATTAAAACTTCAAAGAGGTAATAAATTGAGAATGAATACTGCTAGAAACCAACATTAGTAAGTTAGAAACTAAACTTCACAGAATTAAAAAATGAAAATTAAAACATGTTTTACCCATCATGTTAGCGAAGATTTAGATTAAGTACCCAAAAAAAAGAAAAATAGCATTTTCTGCCTTATAAATTGGTACAATTTTTAGAGTGTAAGTTAGCAATATCAATTAAAATTCAAAATATTCTGGGTTTGGACCCAGAACTTCCACTTCTAGAAATTAATCCTGAACAAAGAAATGGACCCAAGAGTACTTGTTGCAACTTTTTTTTTCAAACTTGGGAACAGCCCAAATGTTGATTAATAAGAAATACCAACCAATATGTCTATAAAATGTAACATGTGCAGCAGCCAAAAAGAATGAAGTACTGACAGAAAAACGCCCCAAACTGCTAAGTAAAAGAAGCAAATTGTGTATAATACTTAAAATGTTTAATAAATGTTCATGTGTGGGGAAAAGCATGTGGCAAACTGTTAAGAAAAGAAAAGCTGGAAGAAAAGCTATGTCTGGATCTTAGGGAGCAAATCAGAACAGAACAGAACCAGAGCACCACAGTGTTAGCAGGTGCTACCAAAAGAGGGGTCGGAAATAAAGAAGACAGCGTCTCAGGCTACCAAGGAAGTCGATGGTGGACCGGAATTTTCTTTACACAAACGTGATGTATGGCTTTGGGACACAGCACCTGGCAGAGACGAGGGGCACCTCTATTCCCAGTACCAACCCCAGGGAGGGTAGAAGAGGGCACTGGGCCAGGGACCAGAAAGCCATAGTGGCACTGCAGCCCAGCCCTTCCCAAGCTGGGCAACCTAGGATGAGGGGCTTAACCTCTCCGGGTCTCTGCTTCCTTCTCTGAAAACTGAAGGAGTCGGACTAGATTATCCTAAACACATTCTGTGGTACCATAAACTCTTTTTCACCTTCCACGTCAACAGTTTAGACAGAGATAGTCAGTTCTGTCATCTTCTCCAGCGCTGAGACGGTGTCCTTGTAACCTTGGCAAAGGGCCCTGGAAGGTGCGTGGTAATTGTTTCTCTGCCTCGTTGCTATGGAAACTTGCAACTCTTGCATCCCTGGTGCTAGGACAACAGCCTGCCTGGAACTCCTGGGTGGTTTAGGTTTGTTTTGTCCACATGCGTTGTAGGCGCACTGAAGTTTTCCCAGAGCTGAAGGTGGTGGCTTGCTGATATGAGCCACTGACGTTCCCCCTTCAATTACCAAGTTTCACTAGAAAGCTTGGGATCGTGACAATCGCGTTAGCAGCGCTGATGCTGCACCGAGGGGCTCCCACAATTAGCGCACCCCTAGGCCCTGGAGACTGATTCCTGATCTGCCTTCTGCAGGTTCCCCTGGGCTTGCTTTGAGACTTTGGGGTGACCCTTTATTACTTTCCTGCCACCTCTAATGAGACATACGCTTCAAAAAGTTGCCCTCAACAAGCACTGAAAGATACAGCAGCACCTCTGTGTGACTCTCTCTGATCATGAAAACACATCAACACAGCAGACACGTGTGTCAGAAAGCAGGTCTTCTAGTGCCCAAACAGAAAAGTGTCATCGGCAGAAAGGCTGCTGATGGCGGTGCTGTATATCAAATTCTGTTTTGTCAGAGAGGGAAAACGGGTTAGAAAATCCTCCCCGTCTATAGTAACCCTATAAAATGCATCAGATTTGCTCCAAGTTTTGTGCAATGTTACAACTCTCTTTTCAATAGTGGTAGTGAATTTGGAAACCAGAAATGTGATCATTGAGGCATGCCGCTTGGCTCCTGATGAAACAGAGCGAGCAACAGGCTTCCTGGCTTGCCCACATCCAGTCCTGAGACCACAGCGTTCCACACTGGCTGAGATTAATGGGGTGACACTGTGGCTGCCAACATTTCTCACTGTCACACTCTGCACCTATAAGCTCTTTCACCCTCCCTCCCCAAACAGGGCAACCTGCCACCGCCTGAACAATTGCCTGCATTTCCACGCATGCTTCACACGCAGAATCAACCCCAACTCCTCTCTCTCACCTTCCCATACCTGACTGGTCACCAAGTCTTCCTCAAACTCCACCTCTATTTCCTCCACTACTGTGCTAGTTCCCACCCACGGCCTTTCTCACCTGCACTCATCCAGTCATCTCCCAGTTGGACTCCTTGCCTTCAGCCTTACCCTCTCCAAGCCATCCTCCACCAGCGTGGTCTTTCTAAACCACAGATCTCATCATGCCACGCTACTTACTGTTCTTCCGTGGCTCTCCAAGGCTTGCACCATCAAGTCGTAATCCATTAGCCCGACATATAAGGCCCTTCCTGCACTGGTTCCACCCCCAGGCCACCACTGTGGCAACAGTTCTTCATCTAGCCCAACCCCCCTCCTCTTAAAACCTTCCCTCACCCTCTCTACCCTACCGGATAGAGCAAGTCATAGCCACCTCTGTGCTACCATAGCAACCTGGGCTTCCTCCCCTTAGCGCTCCTAGTTCCACGACATCTGCATGTTTCTTTAGATATCTGTCTCACCTCCAGACCATGAGCTCTTTGTGGGCAGGGACCCCAACTTAGTCATTCTTGCAAAGAGCACGGTGCTGGCACACACTTAACCATTTTTCAATGAATGAATGAATAAAAAATACATGAATGAAGAACCTGCCATATGCTACTTGCTTTTCACATGCAAGTATAACTTTTCACATGTAGAATAACTCTTTCCACACCCTAGTTACAGAAAGCAAACAAGGCAAGCTCAAAGAGGAAGAACCTGGCTATCGAGAAGAGAACGTGCAGTGAAGAGGCGAAGAGTTAAGCTGCTTGGGTTCAAATCCTACCTCTACCATTTTCTAGCTGTGTGACTTCAGTCAACTTTCTTCACTTCTCTGAGCATCCGGAGGAAGAGTAAATAATCTGACCTTCCTCATAGGTTGTTGTAAGCATTAAATGTTACATAAAGTATGTGGAAAGGGTCTGGTGCAAGGCAAGTGCTCAATCAATGTTAGCTACTATTATTAGGGAGGCACCGGCTTCCCAGGTATTTCTGCCATTTAGAGAACAATGAGCTCTGCCCGAATGGCTGCCCTGTCTTAGATGTTTCTAGAGCCTCCATTTCAGGAAGTTGTTGAGTTAATTCCAGCCTTGCTGATCTGTGACAAGTGTGGGTCCTCAGGGACAGAACCCAAGGAAGGGTCTCAGGGAAAATGGCATCTCTGGCATAGGTGTCCACCATCGGAGCTTCATCCCCATCTCCTAATTGGGCCACCTCAGGCCCCAGTCCTGTGCCCATTCCCCTGGCTGGCTGAAATGACAGGGGCTTGGTGCAGGGTAAAGGGGGCTCAGTGGGGACTCTGGGAACCCTGCAGTCAGGAGATTGTCATGCCTTCAATATCTGGGTGGGGATGTCCCTTCTCTGCTACGGTCTTAGTCTGTTCAAGCTGCTAGATCAAAATACCTGCGTGGCTTAGAAACAACAGAAAGTTATTTCTGACAGTTATGGAGACAGGAATTCCAAGATCAAGATGCCAGCATGGCTGTGTTTTGGTGAGGGCCCTCTTCCTGGTTCACAGCCGGCACCTTCTCTCTGCGTCCACACAGATGGAAGGGGCTGGGGATCTCTCTGGAGCCTCTTTCATAAGGGCACTAATCCCATTCCCGAGGGCTCCACCCCATAACCTAATCTCCTCCCAAAGGCCTCACCTACTAATACCATCATCTGGGGGGTTAGGATTTCAACATATGAATCTGGGGGGGGACTCAAACATTCAGACCACAGCAGCTACCCTGTCCCTGTCGTCTGCACCATCTCTGCACAGGGTGGTCACTCACAAGTGTTGCTGGAGCCTTTTTCACCCTGGGGGAATGGGGTGAGGCAGGCCAGGGGTGTGGGGAAGGGGACAGGGAAGAGTGGCATGGGGAAGGGCCTGGCTTTAGCATTCAGCACACCAGCCCCGAGGCTCAGCTTCACCCCAGCCACCCACTGACCTGCACAAATTCCATCTCTCCCAAAGGCCCAGGCTTGTTCATCTGTAAAGTGAAGGGCCCTAGCTTAGATCACCGTCTCCTGCATCCTGTGGCTCAGGGACGTGACCTGGGCTTCAAATGTGTTGCGGGGGGGGCGGGACGGGGGGCGGGACGGGGGGGGGGACAGGAGAGGGTGCAGCATTGTTTCCCATTTCCTTCCCCCTACCTCCCATGCTGGTGCTTTGGGCTCTGGTGGCTTCAGGAAACACCCATTCTTCTTCAGACAGGAAAAGCCTTTTCTAAATAATTTTTCCTCTCTCTAGGTCCAAGCCAAGAAACCTGGAACAATAAAAAGCCAGCCCAGTCTTCTGTCATGATTGTCTGCAAACCTAATAAAAACGGATGCCTTGGGCTCTGGAATGGTGAACACGAGTCTTCCTCATCAGCCCGGAAGGTCCTCAGGCTTCAGTATCCCCTCCAAAGAAAAGAAGCAGATGGCCAGTGGGCCCAACCAGGACACCAAGACCCCGTGGATGTGGGTGGCCCAGCCTCCTCTGGCTCTCAGTTGTCAGCCTCAGAGAAACCAGGCACATTGTAATGGAAATGGAGGGGACCCAACCTTCAGTACATGTGGGGAGGGGGTGACTGCGTTCTGTGTGCCAGGAGTGCTGGGTCCTGCTGATTTATTTACAGAGACATACCTTCCCTATTATTAATAATGAAACACTTGGATATCTACAGAGGTCTTGCTCTGTGTCAGGCACTACACTGAGTGCTTTGGCTGCATCAAGTCATAAAGTCATTTGGTTATTCAACCAAAAACTTAGTGAGCGCTCAGCGTGTGCCCGAAGCTGTGCTAGGCACTGGGGCACAATGTGAAGCCGTGGTTCCCTCACTCAGGGAGCTAACAGTCTAGGGTTATGGCTCTCAAACTTATGTGTGCATCCAATGAGAATCACCTGGTGTGTAACTCTGGGCCACACCCCCAAACAGGAATCTTCACTTTTCTCAAGCACCTTATCTCTAATTCACACTTTGTGAAACACTGGTCTGGTACTATGGGAGAAATCTATTACCATGCTCATGTTACAGATGACGAAACTGAGGTTCAGAGAGGCTGAGTAACTTGCACTACATCACACAGCTCATAAGGGGCAGACCTGAAGAGGGACACTGCTCTACCTGATTTCAGAGCCAATGTTCTTAATTACTACTCTATCCTGCCTTCCCAAACCTTACCCAAAGAATTATAGTCTTATCAAAAAAAAAAAAAAAAAGGCAAAAGCAACAACGAAAACCAGCCATGGACAAAAGGGAAGGACAAGAATGCAGATATTGTTAGCAGGTTAGACTTGAGAGGAGCTCTTTCTCACACGGTCTCTGGGGATGTTCACGGGCACAGAACCCCTGAATCACCTGTGCCCCGTGGAGCTCAACCCATGGACTGAGAAATTCCAACCTGCATGCACATGCACAGCCATGAGGATATGCACTTGCCACCATACGTGTGACATGTGCGGCCGCATTCGGATATTCACGTGCACACGCTGTATCCTTGCCACACTCCTTGAATTCCCAGCCCTTCCGGAACACCCCACGAGAAAGTCACCTTGTGGCAGGTGGCCCTCCACTGGCCCAAACGGCCATCACCACAGGATTAAACAGCCTCTGCTGAAAAGTGTTTTCTAGTCAAAAGAGGTTTTAGCAGCTAAAGTGCATGTGTAAAGGTCAGTTCCCCACTCAGGGGACAGCCAAGCGCGGGGAAAGGACAGAAGGTTGAGGAGGGACTGCCTAGGGGATGACATTTGGAATTACGCATTTCCCTAAGCTGCCTGCAGAGCTGCCATGCTAAAGGGAAGGCCTGGATCCCAGGGGACTTGGTCTTTTTACATTTACATGACAAGCCCCTCTGCACAAAGCAAGCATCAACTAACCTGTAAGGAAGCGGGGATGCACATCACAGCACCCCAGGAAAGCACAGAGCTAGCTCCTCCAAGAGCTAGGGCACCTTGCAGAAGGCACCAACTGCTGGGCCCCTCTCCCCAGCCGCTCGGCCAGACTGCCAGTGCGGATTCCCTTCCTTCTTTGACTCACACTGAGCCCTGACATTCCTGAGGAGGCTTACAAGCCCAAAGAGACCTTGCTGCCTAGCTACCCCTGGACCACAGCGTATTGCAAGAGGGGGTGCACAGGGAGGAGGCCCGGCACACCCATCTACTTGGTGAACAACAGTTCCACACGACCCTGTCAATCCAGCCAGGACCCTAGGACCACTCAGACTCCCCCTCTCCCACACCCTCAAGCACCCGGTCCTGCTGCTTCCGCCTTTTTATTCTTTCCTCTTCTCTCTGTCCCAACTGACAGAGTCCTTGGCCAGACTTCAGTCAGGCTCCTCAGAATCCGCTTTCCAATTATACCTGGACTTCTGGGCTCCCGCGTTCAGCTCTGAATCATCCAGTTTTAGCACGAATCCTGCTAAATCAGTTTAGCCAGAACCCCCCCAACCCCAACCCTCAGGATCTGATCACGCTCAGTATCTGATTGGTTTCCTCATCCTCCACCATCCCCCAGGTGATCGCCTCCACCTGCCTTCAGCAAGAATCCGGGTCACTTTAGCCAAAATCCCCTCTTACCCTGATGCTTCCTCTCAGTAATTTTCCATCCACTGACCCCACCCTGCTCCTTGGCTATAAATTCCCACTTGTCCTGTTGTATTTGGAATTGAGCCCAGTTCTACAGAGAGGTCTCTTCCTCTACTGCACCAGTCCTGTATAAAATCTGCTTTTTCCACTTTAGCTACTGTCCGGCTCTGCTTTTTGTTTTTCACAACCACACCCACCCCTGCTGCCACAGGCCCTGCAGCATCATCTCTTGCATGTCCTGTGCACGAGGATCTCCCCGTGTTCATCATCTCGGAATGTACTTTCTCTAGAGCTGTCCAACACAACTCAAATCCTGGCACCGCGGTGTTTTAAGACATAGCATGACTCCAACTGCCCACTGGATAAACCGTAAATATTGACTCGGCCGTCAAGGTCCTTCACAACCTAGGACCAGCCAACCTGCCTGACAGTGTCTCTTGCCCAACCTTTCCAAATACTCTGACCTCTTGACATGTAAACACACGTGCTCCCCCAAAGAGCCCATGGTATCTACCGCAGTAGGTATCCTAAATGTTACTGATTTCTTCTCAGGTCTTCATCCCTCTGCCTTATAACCTCCTAGAGTGCTTGGCACAGAGCAGGCACAGAGTGAAAGTTTAGATCAGACAGGTGGGTGAGTAGATGGTGGATGGACAGACAGGTGGATGGGTGAGGAGTCTTGTATTGGCTTTTGTCATTTTCATCTGATGCCTCCCTGGGAAGGGAGCAGCCTGATCAGACATTTTCAAACAGAAAGGTTGCTTGGCCTCTACTTTTAAACTGATGGATATGAAAGATGAGAATAATAATATCCACACTGTAGAGCTGTCGTGAGGATTAAATGAGAAAACATACAGGAAGTATTTAGCCCTGTGCCCGACACACAGTAGGTGCACAATATACAGCAGCCACTGCTGGCACCAGCCCCTGTGTGTAAGTCCCTTTGCCTTCCAATGGGCAGGACACAGGTGCTCCAGCCTCTCCTAATTCTGGTTGAGACAGATCTTTCCCGCAGGCTGGAGTGAAGGTGGAGGGCAGCCACAGAGGAGCTCCTGGCCTACTTTGTGTAATTTTAGGCTCAGGCAAGGCTCCAGACAGTAAGCGATGCAAAGAGCCAGCTGCAGATAATGAGGCCCGGGGGACAGGCCGCTTGGGGTGGCTCTGTCCAATAGAGGCTGCTCCACCTGAACGCGCAGGGCTCTTACCCAGCCTCCGGCGGTGCCCATGGCTCAGGCTTCTGCAAAGCTGCCAGGCATGCCTCCTGTTCCACAAAAAGAAAAACAAAAGGAAAAAAAAGGAAGGCAGCCTCTGACATCCCAGGCTATAGGGAAGCTCCTCTCCAGTACCCATTTGGAAAGGCAGGGGAAGTTAAGACAAAGCTTCTCCTATAACACAAAGGCCTGCACGTCCAAGCTGGTCCTTTAGCCCCTGCTACCATGATTCTTAGGTTCCTCACAGGTCTCCCTGCATCCATATACTCCCCATTAGCCCATCTTCCACGCAGCACCCAGGGTGAGCAGTACACACGTAGATTCCATCCTCACCAGCCTACAATCCATTCAACGGCGGCTCCCTGTTGTCTTCCAGAGAAAGTCCAAATTCCTTGGCATGGCGTTCAAGGCCCTTCACAGCCTTCCCAGCGTCTCACCCTGCCCCACATGCTGGGATACGCTTACAGGCATCTGCATGTGCTCTTCTCTCTGCCTGAAACACCCCAGAGTTGCTCAGCAAGGAGGTGACGGAGCCAGGACCCCGGGCCTTCTCTTCTGCCTCTGAGTGCCACACTCCTTGGGTGGGAAGGGCTTGGGGATTCCAGAGCAGCCCAGTCCCATGCTGCTGAGATGCCAGGACAGACCTTTCCCGTTTCTTACATCCCGAATTCTCTGAATTTGCCCTCATTACACATCACTGTGTGACTCTGAGCACCTCGTCGATGGTTACCCAAATAAAGTCAGCACAGGCTGAAATCTGCATCTCCAAGGGTCTGAATGGCTCAGCTGCAAAAGGGAACACAAGCTGACATTTCCAATTAACCTTGTTCTTACCCTCTGTCACTGTGCACTGCGTGGCACACCCTCATGGGACTGCAGAGGCCAGAGGCCAGGGAGCGAAGGCAGACCCTGGCATCCCAAGCAGCAAGGAAGCACCTCTCCAACACCCATCTGGGAAGGCACTGAGAGCTAAGACAAAACCAGCGCTATCCAACACAAAGACTCACGTCCCAGCTAACCCTCTGGTCCCTGACTTTCTGCTCACGGGAACCTCTGTAGCCTCAGCTCCCTCTGACATCTGGACCTACTGGGGCCCCTGGGCTAGGGAGCTCCCCATTGCTCAGGAGGAGGGCCCCTGAAGGCCTCCTGGCCCTGTGCTCGATATCACCGCTCCCCTACGTCACTAATGACTCTACACATCCAAACACACGGCCATGCAACTATATTCTGGACAATAGGATGTAGGAGGAAGTGGTATGTGTAACTTCCAGGAATTGTCCTTAGAGGAAAAGGATGTGCACTTCTCCTCCTTCCTTCTTCCTTCTGGGTGGAATGCACATACAATTGCTGGAGCTGGAACAGCCATTTTGGACCATATGTTGGAAGGCTCATATTGAAGAGGATAACAAGCTAAAAAGAGCCCAGGCCCCTGACACTGGAAGAGCCAGACCAGCCCCAGACCGCTTAACTCCAGGCTTTTTGAACGTAAGAGAGAAACGCACTTCTATCCTGCCTCATCCACTGTTTTACTGAGATTTCTGTCAACTCATTGCTGAACCTAAGTCTAATTGATATGGCAGGTGACCTAAAAAAGGCTTGGTTTACTTCTCGAGGCGTTTTTCTCTGCATCAGTGCCAAACACGGCAGATGGGACCACTCTGTCCCACATGCTTGGGCTTCTCTAAGGGGCTGCTTCAATCTAAATGGAATATGTGATCCCAGACCTTCCTGAACTTGTCACTGGCAAAGGCTCTCTTGGTCCTTGTGGTTTCTTCTCCACTCTCCTACCTGCCCTGAGCTTCCAGTTTGATACCCACTGGCCGGCTTTTCTGGCCTACCTCCATCCTGTCATTCTCAGTTTCTTCTCCATGTTGCATATAGGTAGTGTTTATTTCACACGGTGGTTTCCGAGTGACTAGCTTCTTGGGACTGTTCTGGGTACAAAACTAGTGGCTGGGCTGGGACCCTAAGCATGGCCCCTCCCCTGCCCTCACCCTCTAGGAGAGGCCAGCCCACACAAGTATATCCTTGTGGACTCACCTCCTTCAGTCTGCCCTGAAGCGTGATGGGGAAGTAGAGTCAAGGGCCTGTCCTGGCTGATGTTACCTTCTCAAAAAGCCCATGGACACAGGAGTTAGCTGGGGGAAAGGAAGTCTCGCATAATGCTGGGACAGAGGCCACGGAAAAGGCAGGCTTGGCCTCCAAGACAGGACTCTGGTGGCAGCCCAAGAGGGCAAGGAGTCAGCCAGCATTACAGAGTTGCAAACCAAAGCGTCCCCTAGGAAAGACCCAGAAGCAGGGAGTGCTTAGCTCTCAGCCCCTCAGGGGAGTAAACTCAGATGATCCCAGCCCAGGTGGGACCCAGGGTAGAGTGTCTAGATCTCCTTGGGCTCCAGTCTCCTAGATGAGCAGGTTGATGGGCCTTTATGCTTGGGACCTCTCAGAGGAGGAGCTCAAGGCAGGCCCTTCTCAGGGCTTTCCAATGGGACGTGTTGATTTTTGGCACCCTGCCACTGGGGGACCATGACCAACCCTTGTGCCATGTGCAGCCCAGAGCTGAGCAATCCCAAGCCCCTCCCCTGTCTCACCCCTACACGGCTCTTCTGAAAGCCCTTCTGCTCTTTTCCTCTCCTTGCTTTCCTCTCCCCACCACCTGGCCTGCACTCCTCTATTGATCCATAACTTAGAAATAAGGCGTTTCACAAGTTTCACTAGATCCTCAGATTCCAGGTGCACAGGATACTTCACGACACGACAGAGAAGGACCGTGGGAGTCCTGTGTACTACCTGGGAGTCAACGGTCTAGAGCAATGCTGTCCACTAGAACTTCCTGTGGCAGAAATGCTCTATTCCTACACCGTGCAAGATAGCAGCCCCCAGCCACGTGTGGCTTTTGAGCACTTGAAATGCAGCTAGTGCAACTGAGAAGCTGAATTTTTAATTTTACTTAATTTCACTTAATTTAAATTTAAATAGCCACATGTGGCTAGTGGCTGCTATCCTGAACACTGACAATCTGGAGGAGTCAAATAAGCAAACAGTCGTTCAAACATGGAGATAATTGTGATTAATTGCGATAAGCACCACGGAGGGAATGAACAGCATGGAGTGAGAATGTATGATGGGGGAATTTACCCTTTCCTGGGGGGTAAGGGAACACTTCTCTGAAGCAGTCACATTTTAGTGGGTGGCCCAACTGTAGACATAAAAACAAAACTCCATACAGGAAAAAAAAGCCCAAAAGGAAACATACCAAAAATATTTTTCAAATGCTTTATAACAAATTCATTTTCTTTATATGAGGAAGAATAACTTTTTTTTTAAGTGGGTCAGCTCAACACTATATATTCATTCGTCTCTGAGGAAAAGTAAACTAAATAAAGTTGCCGTCTATTTATATGTGGGCCAAACTTGATTTTGTTTTTCCTTATGCAACAGAGTCTGTCAGAGAACCAAGTGTTCCCTAGCCCATCCTGGGGAAAAGAGGACAAGACGGCTTCAGGACCACTGCCTTAGCCGTACGCCTCCTCTTCCATCATCAGAGCCGTCAGGGCCTGAGATCATCAGTGAGGCCTTGCTGCACACACATTCCTCACGCCCGGAAATTTCTAACACTTTTGACCTCTTCGGCTTCCTTAGAATAAAGGTGCAGCGGCCTTGCCTGGGAGGCCGTTACAGCTCATCCCCCCGGGTGAGGACAGAGCCGGTTGAAGCTTTGGAAAAGCTGGTGGATATAGTTGCCTGGAGAGCTGCCCAGGTGACTGCTCATTTCCTGGGCTGGAATAAGAACCTTTATAAAGGGAAGTGACATGTTACAAATGCATTCACGAAAGAGAAGGGAAAGGAGAGAGCAGCCAGGGGCACTGGGAGTCTCCTGTCTTCTCCCAGGAGGCAGGAAGTCAGGCCTCTGCCCTCTGGTCAGGGGCTTCTGGGAAGTGAGCTGTGTCATTCTGAGGCACTTGCCTCACTCACCTGCCAGGGCCAAACTGTGGCAAGGAGCCTAGGACCCTGAGAAAGTTAGTCATCCTCCCATTGGCCCCCCCTAACTCTTGGTTCAGACATTCACAGTAGCTGTTGTCATGCTGTATTCACGTATGTTCATGCTTCCTTCACCTCAGAGAGGCCAGAAGCTTCTAGAGGGCAGGCTCTAATGCATCCATTCCAGCATCCTTGTGCCCAGCTCCGGGCCTGGTGGAGAGTAGGTGTGCATAAATGACTACTGAACCGAGGAAAACAGCATATGGGCAGCGTGGTGTTCAAATCCCAGCCAGCCTCCCAGTGTCTGTGAGGCCAGTTACATAACCTCAAAGAGCCTCGCAGTCTGGATTAAATGTGAAGAAGCATTTTAGGCCCAGCCTGGACCCTGGAGCCCAGTTAGGGTTCAACAGGCAGGGGCTTACTGTGGACAGAGCGGGAGGGAGTTGAGACCCCGCTAAGCACAGAGTAATTTGCAGAGACCCCTCGCCCTGACTTGAAGAACTTGCCTTTGGTCAGTCTAGCTTCCACACGATGCTGCTGGCTTTCCTCCGGGAAGACAAGGGCCTCCTCCTTGATTAAATAACCAAGTACCAGCCTCACCTCATCTCCAGGCCTCTGCCCCTGCACCCAGCCTCTGACGCCTCACCCCCCGTTCCTGAGCCACTCCAGACTGAGATCAGCAGTTTTCCAGAAGCCATAGCTTCCCATGCAACGGGCAGACATCGCGAGCACTCCCAAAGCCCTGGACAGCTCTAGGTACCTGGGTTGACCCCACCTCCAGTCACAGCTCTTCTAGTTCTAGTTTAGTCTGGACCAGCAGTTGTCAAAGTGTTGACTCAGGACCGTCAGCATCTACATCACCTGGGAACCTGCTGGATATGCAAATTCTGGGGCCCGGCCCCACTCCACACCCACTGAATCACAAACTCTGGGGGTGGGGCTCAGACATCTACATTTTAACAAGCCTCTAAAGATTCTGATAGATTCTTAAATTTGAGAACCACCCTGAAGTTCTGACCGGTTCCCCTTTCTTTATCGCACCTCTTCCCGTCCCCAGATTGGCGTCTTCCTCCTATGCCCCAGCCAGGGTTGGTACTAAGGCCTTGAGCAGACTTTCCTGCCTGCTGCCTGAATCTCACGGTGGCCCCATCTGTGTATATTTTGCCTTTCTGACCCAGCACCCAGAGCCAACCTCCAGTGGAATCAAGACACCGCTCAGCCAGCACGGCTGCCCCTCTAAGGCCCAACTCCACAGCCCCAGGGCATGGATGGAGCGAGAGCTGCCGCCGCGCCCTCCCAAACCCACAGACCAGAGGGAATCCACAGAGAAGACAGGAGGGAAAGCTCAGCCCTGGGAAACGCCTTTGACATTCATTGTGAGGAGAACTGAGAGAGACCCATGGAAGACCCTAAGCAGAAGGGAGAAATGTGGAGAGGACTGAGGGGCACCAAGCTCCCCCCGCGGTCCCCAGGCTTCCCCAGGCACTGCTAACCAGTTGGCCCCTCCTGAGCCCGGCAAAGCAGTCCTCCTTTTAAGTTTAACTTTCTGCTGAGCAGCAACTGCTCACTGCTGGGTGCCAAGGTCACCTGCCACACCCCTGGTTGCAAGTCGGCAAGTGTGGCCCAGAAATCCACTTCACTCCTAGAAAACGCATGGGCACAGCCCGAAGGGAACACTGGAGAACCTGCAGCACAACACACAGACACTTCCTGGCCCTGCCTTGCCTGATCCTTTTGTAATTACACATTTATTACCTCTCTCCCTCTGCACTGTTGGCCACTGCTCAGCACTTCACAACCACGAATGGGTCTGCCCGTTAAGGGCCAGGGGATGGATCCTCCAGGTCACCACCCCTCCGCTGATACCGATACTGCTCCCGTCAGCTCAGGTTCATCTCTCTGCCCCAGGGCGGTACCCCAACTGGAAGCCCTACAAACTCACTGTGACAATAGTGGCTCTAGAGTAGCTCCCCTTCCTGCCCCACGCCCTGCCTTGGATGCCTCCCCAGCCGGCTTGCTCCCCTCTGCCGCAACCCACCCCCAAACGCCATCCCCACGGTCCCCTCAGCCCTGTCTCTTTTCCAAGAGCAGCTGGGTTCTGGAGGAAGCACGATCACTGTGAGGAGAGGGGGCCACAGAGATGTCGGGGTCCACGCTGAGGGAGGGGCACGGTTAGACTCGGCGTGACTTGGTCTGAAATATCCCAGGCAATATCTATAATCTGTGTCTCTAGTGTTTTCCAACATGCCTTCTGGGAAAGACTTAATCTGCAGCTGTTAGCAGGTGTTATGTGAAAAAAGGGGTGGGGGATACTTCTGTGATGAAATGCATTTGGGACACCCTAGAAGTGAACCAGGCTTTCTTCCTACAAGGTGTCATAGGGCCTTGAGTGTGGTTATATATTTAGGTCATTCATAAAGAAAGATTTTTTTTTAACATCTTTATTGGGGTATAATTGCTTTACAATGGTGTGTTAGTTTCTGCTGTATAACAAAGTGAATCAGTTATACATATGTTCCCATATCTCTTCCCTCTTGTGTCTCCCTCCCACCCTCCCTACCCCACCTCTCTAGGTGGTCACAAACCGTGGAGCTGATCTCCCTGTGCTATGCGGCTGCTTCCCACTAGCTATCTATTTTATGTTTGGTGGTGTATATATGTCCATGCCACTCTCTCACTTTGTCCCAGCTTACCCTTCCCCCTGCCCATATCCTCAAATCCATTCTCTAGTAGGTCTGTGTCTTTATTCCCGGCTTACCCCTAGGTTCTTCATGACATTATTTTTTTCTTAGATTCCATATACATGTGCAGCTCTATGTACAATAGCCAGGAGATGGAAGCAACCTAAGTGTCCATCATCGGATGATTGGATAAAGAAGATGTGGCACATATATACAATGGAATACTACTCAGCCATAAAAAGAAACGAAATTGAGATATTTGTAGTGAGGTGGATGGGCCTAGAGTCTGTCATACAGAGTGAAGTAAGTCAGAAAGAGAAAGATAAATACCGTATGCTAACACATGTATAGGGAATCTAAGAAGAAAGATTTTCAAATGTATTTAGCCACAGCATTCTACCGCATGGACCTGGCATGGAACTGGTGCTCCAGGGGACACACTTCGGGAAGAGGAGCGCTCTCAGCAGTTGGGTTGTGAGAGTGTCTGATTCCCTCCCGTGGCTTATACAGGTCCACCTCTCCCGCAGATACCCTGTATGTGGAAGGTGTTCATGGAGAGGCAAAAGTAGCCAGACTGGAGGCCTGTAGGGCCCTGCTGCTGACAGTGTTCGTCTGAGCCCACCGTCCCCCAGAAAGGGGGTGAGGGGCCTGGAAGGAGCGAGCAGGGAGTGGGGAGCAACAGGAACTGGTCCTGAGCAGCCTGTACGTCAGGAATCTGTAACCCTTGAACCTACTCTTGCAGGCACCTTCCTAGGCACTTTGAAATCACGGTCCCATTAAATCCTACCAACAACCCAGTGAAGTATATATCATTATTGCCATTTTACAGATGTGGAAACTGAGACTCAAAGATGCTAAGAAACTAGCAGGATTTAAACTAAGATTCCCAATGATGAGTCCTGAAGGGAGCCCTGGCTGCCCAGGGAAGGGCAAAGGGCAAGGTCAGAGCCCACCGACTGACGACATCCTGTCCACGCCCTGCCCACCACCAACAACCACACCAGTGAAGATGCCAAGGACCTGCCCTTTCTGGCAGCCCGTAGGCTTCAGGGGCCTCTTTTATCAGCTCTAACTTGTGAGCGTTTTCCTTACATGGTGTAAACATTTGCCAGGAACAGGGTTCTTATCTTCCCCAACCCCAGCTTATTTAATCCACGCTCCAGTGCTCCGAAGAGTCAGACCTTGATAGCGTGGCCCCAGGAGTAGGCATGTGTCAGCGTGTGGATACACAGGTCTGGTGAGCATCCCCCGTAACAAAACTCACCTGAGGTCTGGTTTCTCACTTAAACCACCCTGTTTGTTTGGGGGAAATCCAATTATTCTCTGTGAAGTAATTCCCTGCACCCCATAATTTCCAACAGATTTAGTCCCATGCATGGCAAAGATATTCAGGGGCAGCTTCTGCACCTCTGGACGCATTCTTCTTGACCTTTCCCAACCTCCCAGAAACCCATACTCCTACAAGGAAGAGGGGGAACAGGGGAGAGACACTTTTGGTGCCAGAGGGAGGAGAGGGCTCACAGACCCTCTGGAGACTCCAAAGACAAGCAGCCTTTTGCCTCATTTGCCCCATCCGTCCACTCATTTTATTCAGCACCCACTCTGCGCACTGAAAAATTTCAGAAGCTTCCCCGGTCAATTACACGTGCCTGTCTCATGGGGTCTTTATGAACAAGCGAATGGAACTTGAGTTCATATTGGTGAGCGTCAGCTACATGACACAGTTTCACTTCCTTTACTATCGTGCTCTAAGGTGGGAACAGTATCCCCATTTTCTAGAGGGGAGACTGAAGCTCAGCGAAGTTAAATTACTTGTAAAAGGTCACATAAGCCCTGCTGATCTGTCGCCAGGAGCCAACCTCTTTCCTCCTTACCATGCTGCCTTCCTAGACTTTAAAAGGTTTAAAAGCGCCAGACAGCCTCATCTAGGATAACTCCCATTGTCAGAGCCACGTTCAGAATAGGTCCTGCCTTAGCACCAGCTAATGATGGTGGCGTCTGGGACAGAGTGGAGGCCCTAGCCAGCTGTCAGGAGGCCAGGGTTCCCCGGAGTATGGATACAGGCTTGGCTGCCCCACAGGTGAGCCTGGAGCTGGGAGCGACTGGATTGGGAAACCCATGGTCCTGACTGTAACCTGCTGCTAAGCATTGAACAATCACAGGGAAGGGAAAGACTTCCCTCCTTCCCCTATCTGAAACACAACCTTCCTCCCTCCCATGACTCTTTCCTTTTCACAAGGCTTATCACTGCTTCATTACATATCTATATGTCTACTTCTTTGGAGTCCTTGATCATCACGGAAACAACAAGTTCATTGTCACTCCAGTTCACACAGTATCTACAGGACTAGCACAAGCCTGGCACACAGAAAGCTCTCAATAGCTGTTTGCTGAATGAATAAATAAACAGAAACCCAAGGTGGTCCAAGAAGACGCACGATGGCACCTGACTACCTAAACAAGGCACATCTCCTGCCTTGGATGAATTCAGGGCACTAAGGAAACTTGCCAGTGAATGACTAGACCCATTTTCATGGTCTTTAACGAGTTCTGGAGAATAGGAGGAGAAAAGTCAGGAGATTAGTACCATGCATCCTATAGCTCCAGTTTCTAAAGTGAGAAAGGAAGTAAATTCTAGACTACAGACGTGTGGTGGCACCCATGAAAGATTCTGAGAGTGACACCAGGGATGATTTGAGCCGTAGGAGCCCAGATGGCCTGCTATAGTGGATTGAATAATGCGCCCCATCCCCCAAATTCACGTCCATCCAGAACCTCAGAATGTGACCTTATTTGGAAATAGCATCTTTGTAGATATAATTAGTTAAGATGAGGTCATGCTGGATTAGGGTGGGCCTTAATCAAATGACTACTGTCTTTTTAAGAAGAGAGAGATGCAGAGACACACAGGGAAGAAGGTCACCTGAAGATGGAGGCAGAGACTGCAGTGATGCAGGTACAGGCCAGGGAGCACCGAGGATTGCCTGCAACCACTAGAAGCTGGGAAGAAGCAAGGGAGGCTTCTCCCCTAGATCCTTCAGAGGGGGCATGGCTTTACAGAACACCTTGAACCACTAGAAGCTGGGAAGAAGCAAGGGAGGCTTCTCCCCTAGATCCTTCAGAGGGGGCATGGCTTTACAGAACACCTTGATTTTGGACTTCTAGCCTCCAGAACTATAGAAGAATAATTTTCTATTAAGTCACCCACTCTGTGGTACTTTGTTACAACCCCCCTAGGAAACTAATGTACCCACAGAGGACACATCCTGTCAGATTGACCTCATTTCCTTAACAGAATTACTAGAGCAGCAAGGCAATGGTGAAGGCTTCCTGCAAGGCCTCCTTGGCTAGATACTCCTCAGATCTAGGGACAGACCCCATGGTCAGATAGAACAGCCTGGTTAGGGAGCACCTCTCCTGGACCAAGTGGACTCTTTCTCAAAGAGATGACCTCTTCTCCAAAGAATTCCACCACCTGCTCTCATGCAGTTGGGGTAAATGCAAGAAGCAAAGGTGAAACTCTATCGTGTGGTTATGAAGTCAACGTGCCAGGGCCAAGCAGTGTACATGCAGGTGGCAAAACCCCAGGGGACGCCATTCACACTGTCATCTGCACCTAGAGTTGTGCCGTACACACCCTGCACCCCCGTACAGGGCAGCCCTGACAGCTGCCTGAAATGGCACCTATAGGGATTGCAAAAAAGTCACTGGAGTGCATCAGCCATATGGTACCAGTTAGCTCAGGTTTCCATGGGCAATTATGGAATAGACAGAGCTGGTGAAAAGTTGAGTCCGTCTCACTTCTATGCAAGATAGTGTCCTTGAGAAAAAAAAAATTAATATCAAAGTAAGACTTTTCACTGGCCCACCTCCTTGCCTCTGTTGAGTATTTTTACTCTGCGTGTGGCAGTTGCACCATGCAAATGCAGACCACACCGCCCGCTCCCGTAGTGCCAGCAGCCAGCAGCTTGAACTTGGCGAAACAGTCAACTGACACTCTGAAAGGAGTAAAGCACTGTTTGCAGGGAGCAAACACTTTATGATGTGTCAGTGTAACCTACGGTTATCTTTAGCAAATATTAGTGACTAACACTATCCAGTTATGAGTGACAGAAAAATGTGCAGTAATCTACAGGCCCAAAGCTTAAATGTTATGTTCAGTGCATGTTAGAGCCTAAAGAACAGAAAGAAAAAGGTATACAGATTTTATTACTAGGTAATCCATTTCTCCATGGTCCCAACAAATACATGTTGAAAAAATATTTCAAGAATATTACGTAGAACATGTGCCACACCATTAGCCTGCCCAGGAAGCCAACAGGTCTCTTGTGTCTTTCCCTGATAATCTCAGGACGCTGCCACTGGATGGCCCTTGGAAACTGTCTAGTCTAGCTGTTTTCATGCTATTTCAAGGAGCCCAGGCTGCCACAGAAGTTCCCCCAGGTCCCTGCAAACAAGAGAGACTCTGAGCCTTACTCTTCTCTAACCAGAAAGACTGTCATCTTATCTGTTTTATTTTTGGACCTCTATGTAGGTTTCATTTTTAAAAGGGTCATGTTCGCTTTTTTTTTTTTTTTTTTTTTTGCGGTACGCTGGCTTCTCACTGTTGTGGCCTCTCCCGTTGCGGAGCACAGGCTCCGGACGCGCAGGCTCAGCGGCCACGGCTCACGGGCCCAGGCGCTTCGCGGCATGTGGGATCTTCCCGGACCGGGGCACGAACCCGTGTCCCCTGCATCGGCAGGCGGACTCTCAACCACTGCGCCACCAGGGAAGCCCCATGTTGGCTTTTTAAAATGCAATAATTGTTGATCTAACCCAGTACCTTCATTGTTAATAGCATGGACCCTTTAACCAAGAAGTTTGGGTTCAACTCTTATCTTTGCCATTTAACTAGCTGTGTGACTTCAGGAAAATTACTTAACTGCCCTGTGCCTCCATTTTCTCATCTGAAAAATGGAGAGAGTAACAGTATCAACCTCACAGGGTTGTTGTGAGGGTTAAATGACTAGTGCTCATGAGACGCACAGAATAATGCATGGCGTGTTTTAAGCACCTCCTAACCGTTAGCTGCCATAATTATTGTCTTGCATCCTCACTCTACAGAAGGGGAGTCTAGGACCCAGAGAGGCAAAGCAATGCATCTGAAGTTGCCAGCTTTAGACCCAGGGCAAGTTGATCTCACACCACATGGCAAGCTCCAATTACCAGCCAACTTCCAGGAAGATGGGTCAAGGTTCCCCGGGGATCATCATTGCTGGACCCTGCACACCCACTGAGTTCCACACTTCCCAGCTCGAAGTGGGAGCTGATTATATTTGCCAAACTCAATTAAAGAATGAATTCAGCTGTGAGTGTTTTTGAGCTACTTGAAAGGTCCTCAAAGTGGGCCTGGATGACTGGAGATGAAGGTAGCAGAGGCAGGGCTGGATGGATGTGGGTGTCTACCACCCTGCCCTGGCCAGTGCCAGCCAGTGCCACCCCCCACCCCCTGTTGGACAACCTCACCATGCAGGTGCCCTCACTTGACCACAATATGTTTAAAAAACACTATATTCCCTGTGTTCTAAGATGTTCATTTCTTTTTTACATTTCAATGTTTCTGAAATGGTGATGAATCTTACAATCAATGTGTACTTTAATGCCATAGTGTTTCTTCTTTTTCCTCTGAAAAACTATCATTAAATCAATGATCTGTCTTACGATTGGTGGCATGCTAAAATAGAGAAAAGACCATACCTTGTAACAGATGCAGTGGGACCCTGGATTTTGTCTAGGAAAAGACAAGGGAGGAAAGAATGCCTAAGTCCTACTGTTAAGTGCTTGCAAATGTCCCAGCTTGTGTGCTGCAGTGAGGCTGGGCCCTGGGCGAAGGGAGAATTTGTCCCTGCGGGTAGAGGCTGGGTGTACCCCAGGCCTGGGGCAAGGAGCGGCAAGAATGACCATGCATCATGCCTGGGCCTTGCAGCAGTTCCCACCTTCTCTAAAAACAGCAGAGATGAAAGGCTCAGAGTTTCCTGGCCTGGAGTCCCAGCAGCTGAGAAGCTGCTGAATTCACCCAGCTTCCCTGGCAGGAAAGCAAGAGGAGGTGGCGGAAAGGTGGCAACGACTCCCGCTGCTGCTCCGTGGCCAAGAAGGTGGACAGTTTGGCTCGAGGAGACTTACTTCATGGAGAAAATAATACAGTATCTGCACTGTAGGAGGAGGGGTTCCTGGAGCCCCCGCTTACAGTGCCCATGATCAAGGACAGCGCCAGTTCTCACCTCTGTGTCCGGAATGTCCTCCCTGCCTTGCCAGAGTGGCCGTGAGGTGCGGTGATTAAAGCCACAGCCTGCCTGGGTTTGAACCCTGGCTCTACCACTTACTAAACTATCGCTTTGTGCCTCCGCTTCCTCGTTTGAAAAATGGAGGTGATAAGAGCACCTCCCTCACAGGCTGTTACGAGAAGTAAATGAGTTAAAATATATATAATGCCAGGAATGGGGTGCCCAGCACCTAGCAAGTTCTATTTAAGCGCTAGTTTAGAGACTTGCTGTTTGCCTAGTAAACCCCCATTCACCTTTTGAAAATTCAACCCAATCATCACCTTCAAGGAGCCTTCCCTGACTACCCCCTCCCTCACTTTCTTTACCGCTGCCTCTGTTTCTGCGATATTTGTGGGTGAGGTGACTTTGTCCAGGGGAAGGGGGCAGCCAGTCTCTCCCTCTACCATCTGTGTCACACTATAATTGTCTGCTTATTTCCTTTGTTAGAGGGGGAGCTTCATAAAGGCAGGGGCTGCATCTTGATCATCTCTGCGCCGTCATACTTAGAACAGAACCTGGAACTGAGTACCAACTCGTGACTGCTTAAAGCATGGAGAGCTATGGCATGGGATGGAAAGGGAGGGGATGGGATGGGATGGGATGGAAAGGGAGGGGAGGGGATGGGATGGGATGGGATGGAAAGGGAGGGGATGGGAGAGAATGGAACGCAGTGGAACCATGGAACAGAACAGAATAGCTGTAACGAGATTTTTTCAAATCACAACAGAGACACTTGCTCAAGGTAGATTCAGGAAAGTAAATAGACTTAATCTTTCTGGAAGGCAATTCACCAATTGGTACCAACATCTTTAAGGCCTGGAACAAGCAGGTATCCCTAGGGACGTTGGATCAGGGCAAGCCCTTTGAGTCCCACCCATGGGAGAAACTTCTTTCAGAGTCAGCAGAAGCTCTGCTGGAAAGGGCTCTGCCCCACGACCCAGCTCCTGCCCCTCCCTCGGGTTTCAGGCTCCATGTCAGGTGCGGTGGTCCAGGAAATGGAGACCAGCTCACTACGTGGCAAGTGCTGATGGGGACCACTGTCTTGGGCCCTCAGGCCCGATTAGGTCTCCAGGGAGCAGAGCTACTGAAATTCCTGCCAGGCCTTTCTTGGGGAGCCCCTCATTGGCATAACATGCCACAACTCTGCCACCAGGGAGCCGACCAAGTTTACAGCTCAGCCACCCAAGGGTCCTGTCCTGCAGAGGCCCCTGGGTTGACACTTCTGCCATGGAAAACTCATTTTATTTAACCTTTCTTTCTGTTATGGCATTTTAAGGAAAAAGCCACTTAAGATCTGCAGTGGAAAATACATTTTACTAGAACAATGCATAACCCAAGTACCATTTGTCTTTTCTTATCAATTCTTGGTTCATTCATCATCTTTCCTAAAAATCCATGAAGAAACAGCAGACTTGAAACTACTGGGTGCCTTTTTTCCGGGAGTTGAGGAGGGAAAGGAAAGAAAAGTAAAGGGGATCTGGTCTCCTTGTGAGCGTAGCCACATGCTCTGCATGGCAACCCTGGAAAGGGCCTTTCTCAACCTCCACCTGCAGCCCCACCCAGGCAACTTCATATCTGGGACCAAACAATCAACCCTTCTGCAAATGAAGCTCTGTGTTACAGGGAGAGGAAGCATACAGTTCTGGATTCAAATCCAGAACTGCCATTTCTAAGTCAGTCAGTTACATAAACTTCCTGACATTCAGTTCCCCAGTCTGCAAAATGGGTATAGCAATACCTACTCCACAAGATGGTGGTAAGGATTAAATGAGAAAGAAGATGAGAAAATGTCTAGCAGAATCAGACAAAAACCAGATGTCAGTAGAGGATGGTTCCTTCATAAATTCAACCCCAAAGTATACAGTTTTCTGAAAGAATGCTTTCTGGTCCAGCTTGGCGGTAGGGGTGGAGGAGGTGATAAACCTTAGTGCGGAACTGAGCCCAAGGATCTTCCCCAAAGTCTTCCAGGGGCCACGGGGGTGGTTTCTCTGGGGAAACAAGGTGCTACCTCCAGAAATCTTGGGCTCCCAAGCAGCGAGGGGGTGAGTGGCTGCCGGGCAGAGCCAGCAAGGGGGAGCCGTCTATGTGGAAAGGCGAGGTCGGAACAGAGGAGGCGGGTGGGTAATAACAATGGCCGCTTCCCACCACCGCATTTCACCTCACCACAGATCTTCAGGGCGGGCAGGTTTTAGTACCTACGTGTCCTGATGCCGTGGCTCACAGGGGTGAAAGGAACTGCTACGCCACACGGTGGGCAGGGCTCTGACCAGGCCCCCTGAGTGCCCTCACTCTTAACCTCTACTCTTTAATAAAGGTCTTCCAGGAGGCAGAACCGGGGCCTCAGGGGTTGTTCTGGAAACACCACCATCCCTGCCAAGCTGGCCTCCATCCCCCAGGGCACACAGCACGATTTCAAAGCTCCACGTAAGGCTCCACGTGGATTTCTGCAAGTAGCACAATAAGTCGGTAGATAAGAAAATGACGTATTATGTATCCTGAAATTCCATGAGGAAACGGAATCAATCACGTATTAAGTTCATCCAAATACTAAGTGGTGTACCTTTAATCCCCATTTGAATGATGGGTACCCTCGAGGCTGAGGGAGGCTGTTTAACCTGGGTCACAGGGAGGAAAGCGGCAAAACACAGCTGAACTCGGGTCTGCCTAGCTTGGGGCCCAGGCCCTCCCTCCAGCCAGCCTGCCTGAGGCTTCATTCCGTCCCCCGCAGTCCTCAGGTTCACCGATGGAGATGGAAGAACTGCCCTGTTTCTTCTGCGTGCTGTGCTCTCCCTGCCTCCTACAATTTGCCATGTTTTCTGCTCAGGACCCCCCCGCAAACGAGAACCCCCAGCCCACCAGCTGCCTCCTGGACCCCTGTCCCACCCGGCAGGAGTGCCCTCAGTTCACCCGGCAGGAACCCCTCAGTTCGCAGGGGTGTGTCCAAATCCACCCTGGAGTCAGCACGTGGCTGCAGGCCTCGCGCCTCTGGGGTCTGGGGACTTGGCGCTTTCTGACTTTGCTCCCACAGTGCAAATTTAGCTCAGCCTGCGGCTTGTTCTTTCTAGAAACTTGGTTTCAACAGTCTAAATAGGGCCCCTTGGTAGAGGACAAGGCAGGAGCTAGGAACACAGTTCTGCTGCCTTTCACCGCATAACTGGACAGCTTCCAGCTGAGAGCCCCACCATGCAGGGCCCCCAAGTAGCTGCCTACTTGTGAGTTTGAACATTGAAGCTGACAAAGGATTTAAGGGCTCAGATTCAACTGACACAGTGTCTTGTATGTTCAGGCAGTGAACTGGGCACACCCATGTGTATTATCTCATTTGACTGTCACTCCATCCTCATTTCCCACGTGAGGAAGCTGAGGCTCAAAATATTTTCATGGTTTATGGTTGAGGGTAAGGGTCACAGGGCTAGCAAGTGGGACTCAGCCCCAGGCTCTGAGGCCAAACCCAACACCGCCGCAGCCCTGTCTCCCCAACATCACACTTCTGTGGAAACTATTCTGAGAAATCGAAGCAACTCCTTTCTCTCCAGAGCTATAAATATCCGGAGACAGGGAGATGAGACGAGAAAACAGACATCCTTTCCCAGGATCTGGGAGCAATTTCTTGCAAAGCTCCCAAAAGTATTTTCAGTTCTGAAAGCAAAACACTGCCAGTGCAGATGAAAGAAAGAAAGAAAGAAAGGGCAGAGGGCAGAACATAAAAGACTGTGCTGATCTGACACTGGGCGCATCACGACTGTACTAACGTCCTAAAACCAGCAAGGACCTGCTGGATGCTGACCACGAGCAAGGCACAGGCTCGACGTGGGTTGGCTTGTTTAACCCTTACGACAGGCCCATCAATTAGGTACTGACATTAACTCCATTTTACATTTGGAGAAACTTGGGCACAGAGAGGTGAAGTAACTTGCTCAAGGTCACAGAGATTGTAAGCTTTAACCCCAGGGTGTGTGGCCCCAACGCCCAGGTTTATAACTGTTTAGACAGCCACTAGCTGAACAGGCCAGCTTAAGACACAGCACACCTGACTCTCTGCCAGAACCCCATTCTAGGTCCTAAAAGGACAGGCAGTAATAAGACTGTCCTTTTAGGACCTAGAATGGGACTCTACTCAATGTTCTGTGGTGACCTAAATGGGAAGGGAATCTAAGAAAAAGAGTGAATTTATGTGTATGTATAACTGATTCACTTTGCTGTACAGCAGAAACTAACACAACTTCGTAAAGCAACTATACTCCAATAAAAATTAATTTTAGGAAAAGTACAGGCATATGCTTGGGAGTCTACACGCTGCTGTGAACTTCAGCTGGGAACCCAAATCCAGCCCTGCATCCCCAGATCCCCAGAAGGATACAAGGCGAGGACTTGGAGGGGCAGAACTAGAATAAATATATAACCGTTCCACCACTCTAGTCCCTAGGGTCTTCTCTTCCACATCTCCCTTCTTATCTTCCCCATGACCCCATGCATTTCCTCTGCCTCGTTTCAGCGTTAGAAGATTCATTTGCTTCAGATGCAAACCTGAAAATTGTCTCTGCTCATCAGAGTGATGGCAGGGCAGGCAGTCCCCCATTCCAGAGCAAACTGGTTGCTAATCGAGTTGTTTGGAATTTAATGCCAATTTTTCTATGAAAACCACGCTAACCCAAGGAAAAGTCTCCAGCCAGCCAACCCACACAGCATATTTACCCAGAATGTACTTGGCCAACATTTACCCTTGTCTCTACCATCCAGTACAGCAGGTACTAGCCACAAGTGGCTATTTAAATTTTAAATATGTTAATTAAAATTAAACAAGTCACACTAGCCAAATTCCAAGTGTTCAAAAGTGGCAGCAGACTACCGGATACCACATTGAACTGAGCAGATCTAGAACATTTCCATCATCGCAGGAAGTTCTACTGAATAGCCTGATCTAGGCTCTAGTCCCAAATTCCAACACTGCCTAAGACAATAAATTCCTTCAGAGGTTACACCACACCACCCCTCCCAAGGGAAATCATGGTAAATGGCAGGTGATGGAGAGAAGGGCTTTGGAATCACACAGCTCCCAGTCTTTCCCAGCTCTGACACTTCCTAACCATGTCATTAGCTTCTCTGTGCCTCAGTTTCCTCACCTGGAGCATGGAGACAATGCCCTCTGCCCAGGTATCTATGAGGATCCAGTGAGATGGTGCTCAGCACACTTGGAGCTCCCTCTGTTCGCTGCTAGTTCTATCAGCCGCACAGCAGTGCCTGGGAACACCAACTCTAAGCTATCACCAGTGACTGCGCCGTCTGGGCCAGAGGTGGTGATGGGCTGAAATGGGACTCCTGGCTGCAGAGGCTGGTGGCCTCGGTGGTCTGTCCTGCTCTCCTCTCTCCATCTCTTGTCATTTCAGTCCCTGCATTGGAATGATCTAAGGCCACTTGTAAATCAGCAACCATAAGGGTGAGTACCCCCATCACACAAGCGCTGGGAGAGGAAGGGCAGGAGGAAGAGAAGCCTGGAAATCCCCCAAGGTGGCCCTGGGAATAAGAGAGAAGCCCTCGAGCGAGGGAAGGACCTTTTCATTCATTCAATAAGCAATTACTGAGCCTGTTAGGTCTTTATATTAGGCACCGAGGAGACGAAGATGAATAAGACATAGTCCCTGTCCTCAAGGCCTCCACAAACAAGAGGGTAAAACAACGGAAAATGAATCAGTGTACGAGTGTGGGAAGCGCTGTGATGGCGGAAAATCCAGTGGGCCTCAGCAGCTTAGACGACCAGATGGTGGGCAAAGGGATCTTGGGAATGGGAAATGAGAAAGGTGTGGGAGGCTTCCAAGAGGCAGCGTTTGCACTAAATCTTCAAAGACAAAGTGTAGAGAGACGTCCCAGGCAGAGGAAACTGCAGGAACAAAGATATATGGGGCATGAATACCTCATGTCACTGCATCAAACAGTTCCATGGAGTCAGGGGCTTATACAGGGACATGATGGGAACTGAGGACGGAGGGAGCGGGTCATGAAGTCTTAAGGCGACAGGCCATGGTTCTGCCCCATGTACTTTCTCATTCCAAGACATGCCCGTTTCATTGTGGCTGAGAAGAGGAAGAGGCTGTGCCAAATTGCAGAGTCACATTTAAAACTACTGTTCTGGGCTTCCCTGGTGGCGCAGTGGTTGAGAGTCCACCTGCCGATGAAGGGAACACGGGTTTGTGCCCCGGTCCGGGAAGATCCCACATGCCACGGAGTGGCTGGGCCCGTGAGCCATAGCCGCTGAGCCTGCGCATCCGGAGCCTGTGCTCCGCAACGGGAGAGGCCACAACAGTGAGAGGCCCGCGTAACGAGAAAAAAAAAAATGTTCATAAGTTAGGGATCATTTATACATTTTTTTTAAAAAATCAAAAATGTATGCAAAGTATGAGCCTTGATTGGCTCCTGGATGATACCAATGCTAATAATGCACGAGTTAGCGCCCTTTATCTTAAAGGGTCAGATGGTAAAATACTTCAGGCTTTGCGGGACATACAGTCTCTGTCACGACCACTCAATTCTGCCGCAGTAGCACAAAAGCAGCCATAAACAATACGTACATGACTGAGTGTGTCTGTGTTCCAAGAAAACCTTCATTTATGAAAACAGGCAGCTGGCAGGATTTGACCCCTAGAGCGGACACCTGCTATAAAGAACATCCTTCTGCCCAGAAGGGAAATATGAATAAGGACTGTAGATAATGGTATTGTACTGACGTTAATTTTCCTGAGTGTGATAAGTATACTGTGGTTCTGCAGGAAAATGTCTTTGTTCTTAGGAGAAGCATGCTGAAGTAGTCAGAGGGCATAAAGCTTATAATTAATTCTCGAATGGATCAGGGAGATAATAAGTATATGAAGAAAGAGAGACAAGGCTAACGTGGCAAATCATTAAGAATAGTGAGGCCAGGTGAAAAGTATATGAATGTTCCTTGTACTAATCTTGCAACTTCTTTATAAGTTTGAAATCTTTCAAAATAAAACATTTGGAAAACTAGAAGCTGGAGCAGCTTCAGAGGAACCAAAGGTCTTCATGAACAGACTACTCTGGACTCCCGCAGCCTTCAGAGCTCTCTGACCTGACCCAGGACAGGCTTGCCTTCCTGCAGAGTGGATGCGGCACACTTCGGATCATGCATCTAGTTTTTCTTGATTAGTCCTGCAATACCAGGGAAGGTCATTTGAATGCAGAAATGGGGACAGGTTCCTGGCTCCTTCTCAGGCCCCCTGTTGTCTGAATTCTTGTCTTCCTCACCCAACAGCCTGGAGACCAGTTTGCTTTTGACACTGAGCTTCAGAGGCTGTGGAAGAAGCAGCAGCTCTGAGAGCCATAAGCACTCCCAGTCGTGGGATTTTCTGCAGAAGGCAGACTCAGGAGCGGCCGCTGTGGGAAGGAAGCCTTTAGCGTTCTCTGTCTGATCAACGGCCACCTGGACCCCGTAGGTGCTTGGTGTGATGTTTCTGCTGAGCCAGGAGCTGCTGACACTGTTAAAAAGGTTGGCAGCAGCACTTTCCCAAGTAACCCAGATCCCAGTCGCCAGTGATCCCACTGCAGAGTGATTTCCTAATTCTCAACGTACTAGTAATCAATACCATGAAAAACACCAACCCTTCCATTAAAGGAGGCATCCATTGATTTCCATTGGGAAGGTGTTTTTGGAGGCCCAGAATCTCAAAGAGCTTCAGGTTTGATTTTTCATCTGTCAAAGCAATACCATAAAGTACAAAGCACATAATTCCTGGAAAGGGTTGAGGGGAACATAGTGGAAATGACCATTCAGCCCTCCCACCCTCCCACTCTCCTGCCAAGCATGGCCTTGGAGCAATGCCAGTCAGTGGAGTTCCCTGGGTCTCCTTGGGCACCAAAACTGGCGAGCACCAACAGGGGATGCCCATCACTGCCTCTGCAAGCCAGTTCAGGCCCACATCCTCTTCTGGGAAAGGAAAAGGAAAACAGAAGTCCTCCACTAATGGATGACATCGCTTGGGAACCAGGGCTCTGAGACTCAGCATACACTTCTTAGTGTCCTCAGGATCTGGGGTCCAGAGATGTTAAAGGGTCTTTCTATCTCCAAAGACTACATCCTATGAAGAGAGGCACCCTGTATATCTTCCACCACCACTTCTCCCAACACCTGCTGTGGTAGGCCACACTCATTCGCAATTACCCACTACCCTCACCCTTGTCTGCAGAAGAATTATACAACCTCCCTCCTCTTGCCTTGTGACTTTCAAAGGCCCCGCCCCACTATCAGGCTCTGCCACGTGACTTGTTCTGGCCAATGGAATGTGAGAAGACATGAAGTATGCCCCATGTGAGCAGTTTTAAATGTGACTATGCAAACGTGACCAAAGAGCCTCTTGCTCTTCTCAGCCACAATAAAATGGGCATGTCACAGAATGAGAAAGTATATGGAGCAGAACCACAGTCAATGCACAGTCCAAATGCAACACAAGGAAAACCTTTATAAGCCACTGAGACTGGGGGCTGTTTGTTATGCAGCCAAACTTAGCAACAACTGACTCATCACCCTCAAATACAGGAGTAGTAAGTAGGCTGCAGGGAGTCTGATGGCTCTTTACACCTTTATCCTATGGCTCCTATCCACCACCGAACAAAGCCCAAACCTGGTTCCATCTTCACTGAGACTCATTTTCCATCCATTTACACCCGAGGCTCCTTAAGGAGTGAGTCTTTCCAGCAGCATCCTTAGTTCATGACTCATTCCTGCTAGTGATTCCAGTTGGGGGAAGGAAGAGCAGGTCTAATGTTTCAGTAATACTACTGGGGATCTCAAAGTGAATATTCCCCCTTTCCTCCTCCTGGAGAGGCTCCGTATCAGGGGCCGATGGACACTCACTGTTTGAGACAGGGAGCTCGATTACAGGAGAGGGCACTGAGCTAGGAGTCCGGAGTGCTGGACCCCAGTTCAGGGGAAGTCACTGGGCCATGCTACCCCTTAAGCCATGAGTCTCCAAGGGCCTTTGTCACTTGGGAAAGTCACTCCCCTGTCTGAACTGATCAGTGGTTTCCAAGCCCATCTCTGCATTCCTCAGATGTCTCAGCAAACCGCTGAGGTAAGAAGAAGCCTGTGGCCAGTAGGCCCTCACCCCGTTTCAGTCAAATCAGCTCTGCTTTATTCTTTTGAACATATTGGGTTTTTAAGTAACACTCTGCTTGGCCAGGAATTCTATGATTAAATGCATTCAAAACCACTGACCAGCGGGCTTCCCTGGTGGTGCAGTGGTTGAGAGTCCGCCTGCCGATGCAGGGGACATGGGTTTGTGCCCTGGTCCGGGAAGATCCCACATGCCGCGGAGCGGCTGGGCCCATGAGCCATGGCCGCTGAGCCTGCGCGTCCGGAGCCTATGCTCCGCAACGGGAGAGGCCACAACAATGAGAGGCCCGCGTACCGCCAAAAAAAAAAAAAACCAAAAAAACCACTGACCAGGAACTTCCCTGGCAGTCCAGTGGTTAAGACTCCATGCTTCCATTGCAGGGGGCACGGGTTCGATGCCTGGTGGTGGAACTAAGATCCGCACGCCACATGGCATGGCCAAAAAAAAAAAAAAAAACCACTGATCAGGTGATCTCTAGCACCTTTCCAGCTCTGACGCATTGTGAGCCTCTCTGACGCCCGACTTCTTGTGCATTCTGCTGCCACCTGCCTCCTTGTCACTGTAGTCAAGGATTTATTAATACCCAGAGGGCAGCCAGTGATGACTGACTGACTGACAAGCAAGAATGTAATGAGGTAGATTCTAAACAGCTCAACCAAGAGCCATAAAACAGCTGCCTCTAAGTTCTGCAAGGCGATTGGACTTTGGAAGGTTAAAGATAAAGGAAAAAATTCAGTTCAAGATGCCACCATGGAAGTGAGCTCAGAGTTTTAGATTTCTGCTCGAAGTTTATCTTCTGCTTGAAGGTCTGGGTAAGACCACCACCTGCCCCTACCACTACATCCCAACTGGAAAACGGTCCTTTGAAGTGAGATTCATACTTTCAGATCACATTATATTGTCAACATGTCCTGGAAACTATCTCAGGGTGTGGAACTTCATAGGGGGATTTATTTATTTATTTATTTGCGGTATGTGGGCCTCTCACTGTTGTGACCTCTCCCGTTGCGGAGCACAGGCTCCGGACGCGCAGGCCCAGCAGCCATGGCTCATGGGCCTAACCGCTCTGCGGCATGTGGGATCCTCCCGGACCGGGGCACGAACCCGTGTCCCCTGCATCGGCAGGCGGACTCTCAACCACTGCGCCACCAGGGAAGCCCTATAGGGGGATTTATTGATCAGAATTCTCTGATCCTCATTCTGTACCACTACCACCTTTTTTTCTGTCTCTCTCACATCCTCTTTGAATTCTTTATTTATTTTATTTTTTTTATTTTTATTATTTTTTGGCTGTGTTGGGTCTTCATTTCTGTGCAAGGGCTTTCTCTAGTTGTGGCAAGTGGGGGCCACTCTTCATCGCGGTGCGCGAGCCTCTCACTATCGCGGCCTCTCTTGTTGGGAGCACAGGCTCCAGACGCGCGGGCTCAGTAGCTATGGCTCACAGGCCCAGTTGCCCAGCGGCATGTGGGATCTTCCCAGACCAGGGCTCGAACCCGTGTCCGCTGCAATGGCAGGCAGACTCTCAACCACTGCGCCACCAGGGAAGCCCCTCTTTGAATTCTTTTAAGAAACTGTGGTCTCAGGGAGCTCATAGGCCATGGGGCCTCCACCCAAAGGATAGAGAGTCTCCTGGTTTCCCAAAGCCCCGGTGAGTGGACCAACGCTCTGAGCCCAAGGCAAGGGGGCGTAGTCTTAATAGTCAGGACTTCACTACACCAAGGGCCACTTCCCATCTGCCCAGGCAAACTGTGCCTCCTGAAACAACTGAACAGTGCCCCCTGTGACAAAAATCCATTCTTGCACCCAGCACCGACCATGGGACAAAGAGCGGGCTGACACCAGGACAGAACCCGGGGTGACTGTGACCTACATTCAAGTTGCTGGTAAGTAGGCAAGCAGGGCAAAGGTGAGAAGTGGGGACCAGAAAACAGGGTGTGTGGTTGCTGGAGCAGCCAGAAGAGAGAAACTGAAGCAGAGACGAGCTGATCTGTGGAGACAGGAAATGTTCCAGGAAAGAGAGAAACTCCGGTTCAGGGAGATTTACATAAGAGCGATGTGAGCAGAGCAGAACACTCAGGAAGTAAGGGGCTGCTTGATGGGAAATGCAGCTTGGACTTTTCCTGGCTGGGAAAACACATAGCAAGGGCCTAGATTCCTCTGTGAGCAGAGGAGATGTGAGCTCAGATGGGCTGGGAGTCAGGGGAAGAGTGAGCCCAGGACTGTGACTGGAAGAGAGAACTCCATCGCATGGATCGGTATTAGCCCCAAAGAGCTTAGCACCGGGCTGAGTGCGTCGTGTGAGATTTAGTGTGTTAGACCGGGTCTACCAGCAGCCTCCCTGCTGCATTCTCGGCCCCAGCCCCTCTATCCTCCACCCCGCAGTCAGAGCAGCCTTTCACCATGGCCCATCTGCAGGTCTCCTCCTTTCCCACACGCCCTGGCTGGCCTGCCATGGCCCCATCCTCCTGCCTCTCCGGCAGCTCAGCCCTGCCAGCCTTGCAAGACCTGCCCCTGCCCACAACTCCAGCCCTGTCTGCCCTCCTTCCCCTCACTCCCTAGGTTTCTCCAACACACCAAGGTCTGCTGCTCCTCCTTGGGGCACTCTGCCCTCTGCCTAGAAAGCTTTTTTCCCAAGATTCAACTAAACAGCAACTTCTTTTCCTTCAGATCTCAGCTTAACAGTCTCAAAGCCACCCCTGGCCACCCAAGCTCGGGAAGGATCTCCCCACCAACACCTTGCTCCTCTCGTCGGCTTCCATTTTCCACCTTGTTTGCACTTCTTGCAATACGTGCTGACCCGCATGTAACATCAGGCTCCAGACTGAGGTGTGCCCTGTGGGAAAGGGATTGTCTACTTCTCCAACACAGCCTCTGGGCCAGCCTTACGCACCCCGGCCTCAATAAATTGTGACTGAAAAAACTGAATAATGCATCACTTACTTGCCTGTAGAGAGGTAAGTCTCCAAATTGCCCCCCACTACTTCCCTCTAACCATATTAAACCCACGCCGTACCAAAGACATGCAGTAATAGTGATAGTTAACATTCACTCAGTGCTTTTCATGTGACTCAGTCTTTCCTGGGTCGCCTCACTGAACGCTCACAGCAACCTAAGGAGATAAGTCTTATTTCCATTTTACAGATGAGAAAATCAAGGCTTAAAATAAATGTAATTTCTTACCCAAGAGCACATGGTTAGTGAATATCAGGGTCTGGATTCAAACCCAGGCAGACCGATCCTTGGCCCACATGCTTAGCCACCACAGGATGGCAACTCTAGGACACCAAAGGGAAGGTCCCAAGGGTGTGTCTTTGGAGAATCAACTCCTGACTCTGTGTGATGGAAGGAGGAAACCAATGAGCCAGAATATGTTTCCTTAGCATTCCAGGAAACGAGGTTACTTGCTGAGAAGCATAGCTCTTCAAAATTAGTGCCGCCCTCTGAGTCTGGGCCCCTGTGTTTCCAGAAGCCCCCAGTGTTCCAGTCCTCTCAATGACTAGGTCAGATCAAAGTCAGAGGAAGTACAGGGTGAATGCCGTGTCCCTCTGGGAAGAGGCACCTCTCCCCTCGCAGGGAGAATGGGCTGTGGAGGGCGGGGTGCTGGGCAATTTTCGGATCAGGGGCCCTTTGCAAGGGACCATGCTGGCTTTGGTAACCTCGTGTCAATTAGCCGTGTCCAGGCCAAACATAATATCTTGACAAAGAATGCTTCAATTCAGTGCAAACAGACATTCTCCACAGAGTCCATAAGAAGTAAAGAGGTTATTTCATCTAGAAAGAAATCCCATGACCTGGAAAAAATTTGGTGTGCATTAAAACAACCATTTCCTTCACCCACATCTCAGTAAGCCACTACGTAACGGGCGGACAGCCTTGTCCATCTGGGCTGCTGACAGTGAAGTTGTTTGTTACTTATGGAGTTCCTGCCCTGGCCCCCTGCCCTGGCACACAGTGAGGTGTGTGCCCGGCGATGGAGATGGTGATCCCAGCAGTGGACATCAGAATTCCCTAAAAGGCACTTTATGAATACAGGTTTCCAGGCTCCACCCCTGGGGATTCTGATTCAGTAGACCTGAGGCGGGGCCCAGGAATCTGTATTTTCCCATGCAGGCAGGCCTGTGGAGCAGTGTCCGAACATGATCAAGCAGTGGTGCAGACGCTGTTGCCATGTAGCGTCTTGCAGGGATCCAGGCTCAGCCACTCCTTCCTGTGGGTTCCTTGACTGTGAAACATTCAACCTCGATTTCCTTATCTAGAGAAGGAATACACTATATATGGCCTGCTTGCCCCTTGGGCGGCTCATGGGGATCAAGGGAGATGATATGAGTAAAATAAGAGCTAACATTTATTAACTACTGACCACGTGCTAGGCACCAGATGAAGCACTTTGCCTGCATAACTCCGTCTTCACAAAAAAATCATATGAGAGAGTTACTCTCATCTCTGTTACCTCTGTTTTAAAGATGAATAAACTGAGGCCCAGAGAGCTTAGGCAACTTGCCCAAAATCACAGAGCTAGGATGTGAGCTTGGGCCCAGGCTCCTCTCCAGTCCCACCGGTGAAACCTGGTAAGTGCTGGGCACGTGTAAGACAGAGGTTCTGGATCCAGCTGTCTTGCCCCGTCCCTCACTGACAGCATCAGGATGTGAGGTCTAAGCCCAAGAGGAGCCTTGAACATTAAACTTGGCCGGCCAGTGCCCTTCTGCAGGAGGACAAGGAACAATGGCCCTCACGTGACCCACCCACCCCTGCCAGCCATCAGGGGTGTGGAAGCATGCACCAGTTTCTGCTGACGGGAAAGAAGGAAAACACAATGACAGTAACAACTCCAGCTGGGGCACAGGCTGCCATCTTGAACTGCCAAGGCCAGAAGCCAAAAATATTGAGGAGAATTCTTAAAACAACAGCCCTTTATGCCTGTACATTTGACAAGGACAAGAGGATGCTACCATTTATTGAGCACCAACTCTATGCGAAACCCTTTCAAGCCGTCATTTCTTTTAACCCTCGCAGGACCCCTGTGAAGCAAGGCTTTTTCTGAGCCATCCTACAGGTGAGAAACCTGGGTCTCAGAAATGCTGAGTGAGGTGTCCCGGGGCCAGAAAGCAGCAGATGGGGGATGTGATTTGGATGGGCCTAGCTCCAAAGCCCTACCCTTCCTGTGCCACAGCAACTGCCGTGGGGCACTTCACCACCATCACAGTGACCCGCTTAGACAAGGCTCATACCTCACAACCCTGTCCTGGAAACTCCCTACATACACCTTTAGATCCTAAAGATGGAGCTCCCTGTCCTGTGGGGGAGGGAGTGGAGTGGGGCAGGGCATCCTGGAGCATGTGGGAAAGCTAAGAAGCCTGAGTTAGAAGGGGTTTCAGCCTTATGCTAAGGGGTGAGCCCACCTCAATCATCAGTCAGGCCAAGATGAAAAATCACAGTTAACCAAGCATGACTTAGCACCAGGAACTTGCTCATAGATGATATGATTAAAGTTTCACCACCACCATGCCAGGCTGGGTTTCAGCATCCCATTTTACAGATGCAGAACCTGAAGGTCAGTGAAGGGGAAGGGATAGAGGGGGGCGGGAACGCTATTTGACCCTGTCCTCCCCCAGCAACCTGGGCCAGCCTGGGAAGACGTGCTCGGCTGGGTCAGCTAAAGGCTGCCAGGAACAAGGAACGGCTGTGAACAAACCCTCACACTCCGAAGGGAAAGCTTTGGATGTTGCGAGGACAGACAGGTGTTCTCTCCAACAAGGGCTCTGTGTGACTGAAGAGGATGTCCTATTTCCTATCTTGTATCCTCGTCATTGTCCCAATAAACCCATTTGGAGGACGGCCAGGCATGAGCGTGGACAGTAACTTTCTGAGGCTGACCTCCGTCCTTCACACTCCAGGGGCCTAGTGTGTTAACCCCACCATGTTTGAGGCGCTGTTCTGGGGCTTTCTGTACATGTTTCATCTGGTGCTCATGGCAACATGAAGGGTTGGTGCATTCTATCAAGATTCTCATTTTAGAAGAAATTGCTCAGGGATATTAGGCCAGCTCCCCGAGTCCCCCAGCTAGACCCAGGCAGGCCTGGAATTCAAACACAGGCCCCTGAGCCTGAGCTCTCCATGTGACACCAGAGGGTTTTTCAACAGCAGATGAGAATCTAAGAAAATCAATTATTATGGGTGTGGCTCCCCACCCCCCAGGGGAGAGGGAGTTCACTATCACATGACAAGCTCCACCAGCACAAGTGACAGGGAGTCCACCTTTCCCAGTGGTTGCCTATGGCATCAGCTGAGGAAAAGACCTCCCCGTAGGACTACTGCCAGGTGGGTCAAACAAAACAAAACAAAACAAAACAAAACAAAACAAAAAACCTGGCTCCCTATTTTACAGAAAGGGCCAGAGAAGACAAACGGCTTCTGAAGGCCACAAGTGAACCCCTGGCCCTCTAGGACCAGAAAGCAGTTAAATCTGCTCCCTTAGACTGGGAGAGTAGAGAGAGCCTGCAGGCTAGGTACACAGTGGATGCCCCTTCCCTTTAGTCTGGACTTAAAGGCCTGATTGGGATAGATAGTCCTGAACTTTTGTATAATCATGCATTGCCTTAAAACTCTCAAAACACAAGATCCTCCCTCAATTCCTAACCACACCCAAATTCTGACTAGACTGCACGATATCACACCCTCCAGAAAAAGGCATCAGACCTGGCTTCTGGCTTGGCCTTTCACCCGCTTAAAGGAATCAACAGCATCATGGCCACCAGGATGCCACGTGAGGTTTACTTAGGGTCAAAACCTCTTTCGTGCCATGAAAAGTCCACCCACCAGCACCGACCGCTTTCCAAGATGGCTAAAAGGAAGCCAAAGATATTCAGTGCAGGCAGGAGCCGGTGTCAAGGGGGAATCCCTTCTGTAAGCTGACCAGGAGAGCCACATGACACAGATGGGGCCAATTCACGGGCTCTCCCAGCAAAGGAGTCATTTTAGAGAGGCAAGGACAAGCAGAAGCACGGGTATAAATTACTCTGAGTGTTCATAAGGGCTCACCGCTCACCACTCCTGGGAGGCTAAAGAATTGTTTGCTCCAGCCTGGTAGACCCAGAGCATGCAAATTCGTAGTCATGATTTATCATGCGGTGTTTTCACCAGCGTTCTTGGACCAGATTTCTTTAAGTATTTGGGTTCATCTATCTAGCATGTGCCCAGTTGAGTTACTGCTACGGTTATACAAAACGCATCATAAATCCACCATTTAAGAGAGGTTTATATAAGCCAGCCTGGTGTCCAAGCTCATTATCATGAATACAATTAAGTCCTGGCAGGGCAGCAAACGGTGGAAGCGATTTCCCTGCATCTGTGAGCCCCTGAAGGGTCACGCACAGTCGCTGAGGGGGGCCCCTCAAGGCATCTCTCCCCAGCTCCAGAGCCACTTGCCCGCCCTGGATCAGCCTCTGCCTTTAGGATGCCACGCCTCTGCTCAAGCTGCTCCTTCCCCCTGGCATGCCCTCCCTACCCCACACCTTTGCCTTCCAAAATTCTAAACAACCTTCAAGGCCCAGTTCAAGGGTTTACTCCACTCAAGCTTTTCCTGTTCATCTGAGGCAAGACCCTCCCTCTTGCCTCTCCAGCCTAAGATAGGTGAAGAGGCTAGATGAGAGATGGTAGACCCTAGGCCCAGTCCCTTCTCCTTCCAGGGACCCAGCCTCACTTGATAAAATGACCTCAAAATTCCTCTCAGGAGAAAATTGAATGTAGTTCTCATGCCTTGGAATTCATGCCCTGTGTTACCTTCTATATAGGCCACAAGTTCCTCATGTCCTCCCCAGCACCCAGCACGGTGTGTCCCACAAACAGCAGATGCTATGAGACTATGGAACGGAGGAAGGGAAGGGGAAGGGAGAGAAGGGAAGAAGGGAGGAAGAGAAGATGAGCCTCTCAGCGAAGTAAGGGTCCGTGTGTAAGTCATCAACTGTTCTCGAGAAAACAAGTTATCAGCCTGGTCACCCCTTTGAGGAGGAAATGTGGCATCGGCCTCAAATATTGAAAACAATATCAATTCATTGAGAACAACGCTGGGAGGGTTGACCTGACCCCCGTTTCATAGAAGAGGACACTGGATCAGAGTGGTGTAGCAACTAACCCAGCGTCACCCAGAAGGAGACAGAGTCAGGATTTCAGGCTCTTCTGTAGAACCACCTGGCTATCCATTTTCTATTTGTTTCTGGAAGGTCAGGCCTCCTGGCATGTATGAGAGCCTGGGTAGGTGAGAGTACATGCTGCCCTTCTCTAACCAGCACAATCCTCCTGCTGTGACTACATGTGACCTGGCTCCAGGGCACTGATTCTGGGGAGGGGTCTCTGGTCAGGTCCCCCATCACTGCTCACCAGGCTGTGGTTCCAGGCAGAGCCTCATCCTGGCTTCATTGGCCCGGGTTTGGAATAACTAAGAGAAAAATCTAAATGACAGAGCATCATGTTATTCCAATGAATTTCCCCAAAGAGATCAACCACAAGATGTTGTTGCTTTAACCAGATGTAGTTGGAGGACAGGACAGTGGGGCAAGGAGGAAGTATTAACATTCACTGACATGTTCACCTACTCTGTGCAGGCACATGCTCTGTCATACCAAGCATCTACACATGTGAACTTCATTTAAGCTTCACAATGACCATATCAGGAGAGATTATTATCCCATTTTACAGATCAAGAAATTGAGGCTTTGAGAGGTTAAATATTTCACCTAGGGTCACACAGTAGAGCCAGGATTCAACCCCAGGCCCACCCAACTCTGAAGCTCAAGCTGGCGTCTGGCCTGTTCCCTTAGCTGGGTTAGCACCTGGTACTAATGAGGTCAGGGCTCTGGGTGTAGGGCCCACATTATCTGAGAATGAGAATGTGCTGAAACCTAGATGATCTTTTTTTTTATTATTGTTTTACTTATTTATTTATTTATTTATTTTTATTATTTTGCTTTTGCAAAGAGCAAATCTCTCTCCTTTGGCTGTGGTCTGAGCCCCAGCTATCACGTTGTGAATGAACTCCCTTAGTCCAGAGATGGAACAAGGTGGGGATGCTGGCAGAGCGCAGGCCTTCACTACTCCTCCACGGCAAGCCCCTGGCCCTGGCCCACCACTACTGGGTGTTACGGGTGTGCCTTCTGTAGACAGAGACCAAAACTCAGGCTTCAGCCACGGTCAAACTATCTTTTCTGCCTTTTGGACTGTCAGGCTGTCACCTTGATGCAAGACCACTTATGGGCAGCACTGACTGGCTGTGTGGTCTGGACTCAGTTTCCTCATCTATAAAATGGGGATGATCATCCTTATCTCACAGGTTGGCGGTGGGGATTAAATGAAATAATGTATGTTCTGCGCTCAGTAAGTGCCTGGCCATACCAAGGGCTCAGTAACGTTAGCCATTACTCTGATCATTATCATCACCTTTCAAGTTCACACCCACCAGGCCCTACTGGACTCAGAAGATAGCTGGAGAGGACCACTGTGGAGTCACTGAACCATCTATCGCTCCAGGCCACAGAATGGAGCCGGGCCCTGGCTGGGGCAGCCCTGCTTATCCAGCCCTCCTCTGGGTAGGTATCCTCAGAAGATTTCCCTCCGAAAACTGCCTAGCTAATTGGCAGCAGAGTGACCACTGAATAACAGAAAAATAGGGCATCCACACGCCCCCAAAGACTCAGCCCTTTCCAGCTTCTGTGTCCTTAGAGACAGTGTCATTGGTTAGGGGTCTATGTTCACTCTCTCCCCTCCAATTCAGGGAGCCTCACTGAAGCCCACAGAATCCTGGACTCCAAACACAGAAGCCAGCAATGCTGGATGATTCAGGGACAGGCCCTAGGAAAGATGGACCCTGTCATCTTAGTGGAAAGGGGAGATGGCAGGCAAGCTTCGGGCCAGCCTCTTTGTCAGGAAGCTTCTTGGTTTGGGAGGTACTTAAATACAAGCAAAAGACAGGGCCGGGTGGTGTTGGTATAGTCAAGTCTCCCAAGAAGTGAGAAACTATGCTGTATAATGAGGAGAAAGACTGTAGCAATGTGGGAGAAGGAGCAAAAAGGCCTTGACCTCAAGACAGGACCTTCCCCATGACCTTCTAGTCCTCCCTAAAGTGAAGGTGCTGTGAATGCCTCATGTGAGGCTCCCTGTGGGAATGGTTTTCTGGTCAGTGCTGACTTGAGGCAAAGCGGAGACCACAGGTGCACAGACCACAGCCTGACACGGAGGGACTCCAAGATGTGCCCTGGAACGTGCCGAAATCCTGCAGAGGCTGACGACACCCCTGGGCCGTGGAATCAGGGACTGGGAGGAAGTGAGCCAAGAAAACTGGCAGGTTTGTACAAGGATCCAGGGCAGCGCATCCTGCACGTCACCGGCTTTGAAAAGACAGATACTCATGAGAAGAAACCGAAAAGAGTAACAATGAATAATATCAAATTCAGAAGCCAAACACTCTCCTTGCTTTCCCTGGTAACTGCTCCCCAAAACCCCCTTTTCCAGGGACAGAATATGTGGCCCAATGTTCAGCTTTCCTGTAGGTAGAAAGAACTTTAATTAAAAAGTAAATTGCAGCTTGAGTGTACCTGGTAATGTGTGTGATGGCCTTGAGCCAATTAAGAAGAGGTTTTCCCTTTTATCCTTTCCTTTGCCGGGACGGATTGATTGCTTGGTTTTTCAAGAAAAGAGAAAAGGCAACAAGACGTCTCAGGAAGAGACCCCACCTCCCAAAGCCAGGAGGTGAGGGGAGCCAGGGTCACACGTGGCAGGCAGGCCTGGGCCTCCACGTGCAGGACAAATGGGCACTGCAGTCTCCTTGCCGGCCGCCACCTCCCTCGGGGACACCCTACTGCACAAGCAAAGGCAGTGACTGGGAGAAGAAAGAAACGCACAATCCCAGCCCACATTTCCCTACCAGCTACTTCCCCAAATCAGCCTCGGATGCTACGTGCCTTCTTAGAAGTGGAAAGGGCTGCATCAACAGCAAAGAACTTGAGGCTTGAACCAGCTGGCTCCCTGGAGATCCAAAAGGGATGGAGTGGCCTCTCTTTGCCCCGGGGCCTCAGGAAGGAAGGAGGTGAGGGCAGCGCCTCTGGGACAGCTGGGAAAATGACAAGCCACTTCCAGAGCTGTACCCAGCTTGAGTTTCCTGGCCAGCGGCATCCCAGCAGACACGCAGGGCTGGCTAAGAACTGGCTATGGGCAGACAGGATCCCAGTGGGGAAAATGTGAGTCAGGGGATTTGTTGGGCCAAGTGGTGGTGATGACAGAGAAGCATCCTGCCCTGCTGCCGTGGCGTGGGGCCACCCACAGCTGGCTCTAGTGAGTGCCAAGTTGAGGTCCAGCTGCCACCAGCTCTTCAGGCTTGACCAGGGCTTGGAGGTGACAGACAGCAGGCTACTTGGCCAGGCTGTATGGCTTGCTCACTCCAAACAGTGATTTCCAAACCCGTATAGTCATGTGATGTGTGTCCAAAGAAACCCCTGCGTGAACCCTAGTCTATAACACAGATCGAGCAGAGCTGCTCTGGAAGTGGCGGTAGAGATCTGGCCCAAGCCCCTGGATCACACTGTCCAGGTACCCCATGGGCATAATCAGAAACCAGGAAGATTAGATGAGGGCTTTGGAACTGACACTCAGAACTCCAGTGTGGGAAGGAGTAGTGAAAGAGGTGTGATTAAGATTAACTGATAATCTGTCCCTTTCTAAATAAACTATTAAACCCATTCCTGTATGTTCTGAGGCCATGCCAACAGACAATTTTATAAATCAATGCGCTAAGCCCTGAAATGCTCAAGAGCTAATTTCCACATTTTAGCCTGGTTTCAGTTAGGAAAGAGTCCTAGGGGCGGGAGGCTGTCAGGATGCAGCTGTAACATGGTGGATCTATAACCAGCCCATGGCTGAGCCGTGACTCAGTAACTGCACCTGTACATGGCTTCACAGAACCTAAGAACTCAACAAAAGATGCTCTTCAAACCTCAGAGTGGTGGGCTTCCTATGGCAATGAGAGGAGGGCCAGAATGGAGGGAGTTTAGAAGATGGAAAATTCTGTATCAGTCAGCTTTGGACAAGAAAGCAGAAGGGAGATTAAGTGGATTAGTGAGATGGGGAGACAGAGGATGGGTGGGTGGATGGATGGATGGATGGATAGATAGACGATATCTCTGTGAAACAGAGCCCTCTATTCAACAACCAGATAAACTCTGGCTTCACCACTAGATCACCTGTGACCTTTGGCACATCACATTCTGGGCTGGGCTCAGGTTTCCCAGTCTGTTCCCAGACCCCTTTGTGAAAGCACCTTGGCAGGCCCAGGGCAAACCTCATCTGTTCCTGATCTTAGAGGCTGATGACGTGGGCGCCATCCTGTTCCTTCTCTACCTTGAGGCCTAACTCTGGGTTCTCCTTCCCAAAGGTTTTACAAAACAATCCCCAAGATGTTAACCCCTAAATATTCCCGGCTGTCTCTTGCCTCTGGGCCTGTGCCTAGACTGTCCCCTCAACTTGGATTCCCTCTCTTCACCATTCTGCTACTGAACTCTTACTCATTTTTCAAATTCAAATGTCTGCAGTGCTATGCCCGGGCAGTCCAGCTACTGAAGGTTACAAATTGATGAGACTTCCACACAGGAGTAATATTCGAAATATTTATTAACTGGAATAGGATGGGCACTGCCCAAGCAGACCACCCAACTAATCCAAACAGATACTTGTCAAGACAGCCCAGATGGCCGCACAACATGTCTAGGGACTGTCCACCCTTCCTCCACCTACCATCACCCTACGTCAGGGCTGTCTCTCCCCCTGGCCTAATGTGGACCTAACTCACTCCTGGCTCAGTAGGGCTGAAGGCAGAGGGCGAGCGACTCTACCTGCTGGTAAGCATCTCTAAGCTGCAGGATCTTCTTCCCACTCTACCCTGGCCAGGGCAACTGCAGTGGGGCTTCTGTGACCTTTACCCTCCTCCAGCACAAGGGCATCCTAGTAAAAGGACACCAAGGATTATGTCCTCCTCCACAGTGCCACCCTGAAGCCTGCTTTGTGGCTCCCTATGGCCCTTGAAGAGAGGAAGACAGTGTGTTTGTTGACAAGAAAAATGTGTATGTTGTGTGAGTTTTGTCTAACTGCTGGTGTCCTAAGAGAAGCAGGCTTGCTGAGGCCCAGCTGTGGCAGCCAGAAAAGCCTCATCTTTCCTAAGTTGTTCAAAGACACAGGATAGAAGTGCCTTGAGAGGTGAGGTGGAGCTGGGGGATGGGGGACAGGTGGCACAGTCCACACTGGTACTGGGTGGACTTGGCACAGGGCAGAGGGGGAGGCCAGAGCAGGAGGCAGGTGGTCCTAGTTTCCTGGCTGTTCCCTGGATTCAGAGAATTGCTGAGTCCCACTGCCTCTGACTGACGTGACAAATTCATTTTTCGTCCAGCTACAAATGGGCTCTAAACGGAGCCAGGTGCTGGTCGTGTGTAATTCCTGCCTTCCGGGGCTGCCTGCCAGGATTTTCTGCTTTTCTCACCCACCTGTAATAACTGCTGACCTCCCTACTACTTTGGATCTGAACACAAACCCAAGCAGAGCCATGAGCAGCTGAGATCCCAGTTGACCTCCCACCCACCCAGCTGACCCCTCCTCCTGTACACACTCCTAACCCCACCGCAAGCCCAGGTCACCTACTGCAGCACCCAGAACAGGGCTACAGAAGGGTGCAGCTCCTTGTTAACTCAAGAGGGGCTGTTCACTGGGTGCTTGGTAATGCCAGTGGGCTCCAGCTCCCCACCCTGGCTAGACTTGCAGGTGAAGGTGGCGGTCTCCACACAGGGGCCAATAAAGAAAGCATGTGTCTGTTTCATGCTCAGCAGGACAGAAGCATCCAGGCTGGTCGGAGACTTGTGCTTATTCCCAAAGGGGCTGCCACCCCCTATATGCTGGGAGCCTCCCTGCTTTGGGACTGATTGTTCTACAGGTGAGCAGTCATTGACTCAACAAGCATTTACTGAAAGCTCACCAAGTGTCAGGCATCCAGGTATGTGAGATGCTGAGAACAGGACCAAGTCCCTGCCTTGCAGGACAGTTATATCTCCAGGAGGAGAAAGACAACCAATGAACAGATGTACCAAGTCATCTCAAGTGGGTGCACAAAAGAAAACAAAGCAGAAACAACGGGAAAGAGAAGGAAGCCTCTATGAGGAGATGAGATGTGGGCAAAGGGCCCAATGAAGTGATGAGGGGTCGTGCAAGGAGCCGGGCATTCTGGGTAGACGCCCTGAGGCAGGAACAAAGCGGGGTGTTTGAGAAGAAGCACAAGGCCGATGGGACCAGAACAGAAGGGCAGGGAGGCGGGCAGGGAGGCGGGCAGGGCCAGATGGCCTTTGTGGAGGTTGTGCTGTCATCCCCAATTATTTTCTGCCCTGCTGTGAGAGGTTTATACGCGCCCATCCGCCACCCTGTGACTGACAGTGCTATCAGGTGGGGGAACTGGATAGCGAGTGGCTATCTCACTTGCCTGGGCCAGTGGAACGTGCGCGGCAGTGACGTGTGCCACGTGGAGGTGAAGCTCTGAGAGCCGTTATGAGGTTCAGCCACTGCTGTTCCCTCAGCCTGGGTCCTGGAATGAAGAGGTCCTGTGAGGCAGGGCTGACATTCAATGTGAATGAGAAATACACCTTAGGGGTTGAAGGCATTTGACGTTACTATGGCAAAACCTAGCAGAAACACAGATACAGCCTGGCAGGTGCCATTAAAGGAGGTGGAATGTATTCTTCATCTAATAAGTAGCCATTACAGAGCTTAGAGAAAAGTGCCACGAACTGATTTCACTTTTAAAAGACCATCCTGGCTGCTGAATGGAGCACAGACGCCCCTCTCACCCATTCCCCTCACCCCAATCACACAGCATGTCCACTGCCACACACCCCATGAGGATGTGGCCACCAGGGGCCTGTGGGAGGGAAGAGTCCAAGATACCCCTGAGCCATCCTATCCTATCCCCCATGTTATTCTATACCCCAGACTGAAAGGCACTGACCTCTCTTTAAATCCTGCCAACAAACACTTTGGAAAAAAATGTTCATGTGCTCTACTGAGGAAGCCATGAGGGCCGGCAAAGACGTGGTGTCTGCCAGCTCTTTATTGAGAAGTTGCATTCCGTTTGTCACTATATTAGGGGATTTTTCCAAAGTATGACAGATCTAGGCTTGAGATATTGGTCTCCCCCTCCGTTACTCATCAGGGAAGATAAAGCCAGTTCTGCCCCTCTTCCTCCATTCTTTGCAGGACCATCTCTTGGGTTCTTTCTCCTGGCACCTGGTCCTTTTGGAAGCTTATTCTGTGTGCACACCTCATTTCTCCTAATATTTGATGACCTACTCGATGTCTCTGTATCCTCCAGAGCATCTCACACAGTGCTCAATTAGCATATTTTAAATGACTGAGTAAATGTGTGTTAGCGAAATCCATAGGTGAACACAAAATCCAGAAGGTAAAAAGGTTGCTAGCTCTGTTTCTGGTTGAAAAGTACATGAAACCTGGGTTTAATCAATAAATGAAAAAGGTTGTAGCTACTAAATTTCTTTTCACCCGGCACCAGCAAAGGACACATTTACATCTCATTCCCCAAAGGTAGAACATCAAAAGACGAGAGGTCTTAGAGATATCACTCATTCAAATGAAGACCTTCAGAAGGGCACACATCAAGATGGTTTCAATGTCCTGATCACATATGTGGCCAGAGAAAATGCTGAAAACTTCTGCTCTGCTCCTTTAGTAAAGCAAAAACCAAACTGGCAATGAACACTCTCTCAGCGAGTGGCTGAATCCTCACAATGTGCCAGGCATTAGCTGGACTGGGAGGGAGAGATAAAGTTGTCCAAGGTACAGCCCTGTCCGCAAGAAGCATATAATCTCAGCGCCGATATAAGACCCAAATAAGTGAATTTTGAGCTTGGGCGAGTCCACAGCTCTCCACAAAATGAAAGCACAAGGTCACACTCAATGAAATAGAGATGAACAAAGTTCTTATAAGGACACAAGAATTCAGAAAGAAATGGCATCATGAACTGGCTGGCTAGAGACACTTTAAGCTTTGAAGAGTGCAGCCAGGCAGAGAGGAAAAGAAAAGAGGACACACAGAGAGAAGCAAAAAGGGGAAGTAGGAGAAGAAGTGGCTCCTGGATTCCCGGGACTTGGTTCCAAAAGGCAGGACAAGTGGCCAGAGGCAATAAAATTAAAGCAAATTGTCCTGCCAACAGCTGGGGACAGGATGCTCAAGGATAGACACTATGCTGTGCCAGGGAAGGCCTGGAAGCTATGTCCAGGAAAGGAAACACACACACGCACACACACACGCACACGCACACGCACACACACACACACACACACACACGAGGACAGCTTGCCCTTTACAGTCTTAAAAAGGGAAATCAAAGTAAACAGGAACCTGGGAGACAGCACATTATCAACAGATGGAAAGCTGATGGGAAATGCTACGAGAGAGACTGGTTCCTGTTCTCCAGGGCATTTCAACTGGTCACATTCTCACCAGTGAGTGAGGAGGGCAGAGCTCAGAGGAGCACTTCCGAACATGTAAGGAAAGAAGAGAGACTTCAGTAAAACACCCAGAGAGCCATTTGCATCCTGACATTCCTGGGAAGGTGGAGTACAAAAGCAATGAGCCATAGTGTAAATTATTCCTATTATCCAGAAATATTTATAAGCATAGAAACACAGAAAGCACTTCTGCTGCAGACTGAAGACGAAGGTTGTCTCCAGAAAAAGTACTGGTATGTTTGTTTGAGTTGTGAGCTGAACCAGCCACTTTTGTTTTTTTTCATGGAACACTGTTTCTACCTGAAAGAACAACTAACAGATCATAATTATTCAAAGTTGGAATCTAGCACTCTTCTCAAAAAGGAAAGAAGTGAGCTAGTCAATTCATGGAAAATAACTGATAGTATTTTTCCCAATGATAAAATTTAAGCTATTAAGCCCAAAGAAAAGAATAGAATTTTGGAAAACTTGCGTCCACCACCATGAGCTTGACAGCTTCCCCAAACTTAAAAGCTTCTGATGCTATCCATGGTCACATTAATAAAAGTAATTTTTGTTACTGTAAAATAAAGTATTTCAACATTTAGAAGATCTGCATAACTCAGTGAAGCTATTTCTTTCCCAAATGAACAGTGCAAAATATTACAGAATCACGCTTGGGTAAAAGATACAAGCATAAAAGTTCAAGACAGATCACTGGATTTTAATGTAACGTGGTACAAAAAGTTTACTGATCTGGTTTCGGATTCCACATTGCAACTGGCCTCTAAAAACCTACCACTTGTCCAGTTTGGGTGTAGTATCAAAAAAGAATATCCGGGGCTTCCCTGGTGGCGCAGTGGTTGGGAGTCTGCCTGCCGATGCAGGGGACACGGGTTCGAGCCCTGGTCTGGGAAGATCCCACGTGCCGTGGAGCGGCTGGCCCCGTGAGCCATAATTACTGAGCCTGCGCGTCTGGAGCCTGTGCTCCGCAACGGGAGAGGCCGCGATAGTGAGAGGCCCGCGCACCGCAATGAGGAGTGGGCCCCGCTCGCTGCAACTAGAGAAAGCCCTCGCACAGAAACGAAGACCCAACACAGCCATAAATAAATAGATAAATAAATAAAATTAAAAAAAAAAAAGAATATCCATAATTATCTGAAAAAGCTATTAATATACTCCTCCCTTTTCCATCTACATATCCACGTGAAGAAGAATGTTTTTCACAGACTTCAACCAAAGCAATATATTGTAATAGACCGAATGCAGAAGCAGATATGAGAATCCAGCTTTCTTTTATCAAACCAGATATTAAAGAGATTTGTGAAAATATAAAACAATTCCACAGTTCCCAATAAAGTATCTTTTGTTTTGGAAACTGCAGTTATTTTTAATTTAAAATAATGTTATTTATGTTGACATTTAATTGGGTTTACTATTGTCATTGGTAAATAAATCGATAAATAACTTTTGAAATTTTCTCAGTTTAAATTTCTTAATGTGGTAAATATTGGTAGATGTAACCTACATGAACAAAATCACTTTGGGGTCCTTAATAATTTTTAAGAGTATAAAGGAATCCTATGATCAAAACATTTGAAAACACAGATTTAAACTACTGTTAGATGATAGGAAATTCTACTTGTTCAGGGTCCAGCATCCGTAAGACCCAGGCCCACCTTCCTCCAAATCCCAAACAATGAGGTCGTTTTTATTGACAAGCAGATGTCAACAGAGACTTTTTGCTTGGGCTGTAAACAGTCAGGGCGAGGTTGATAAAATAATTTGTTTCAGGGCTTCCCTGGTGGCACAGTGGTTGAGAGTCCGCCTGCCGATGCAGGGGACACGGGTTCCTGCCCCAGTCCGGGAAGATCCCACATGCCGCAGAGCGGCTGGGCCCGTGGGCCATGGCCGCTGAGATAAAAAAAAAAAAATTAAAAAAATTAAAAAAAAAATAATTTGTTTCAGGGTTGATATTTAGCTGGTACATACTGGCCCCGCCATATCAGTTATTAAAATGCTGAAATAACTTTTTACTATTTGGTAAAAAGCCACCGTCCACCACCACCTAAGACATAGCCCCCACCCCCCACTATCCGGACCCCGCCCCCAGTACTCCAACCTCCCTCAAGAATCAGCAACTAAACAGTTACTGCCTGGCACAGCAGTGGTGGGGGGGTCTCCAGCACCCTGCTCTAGCACTATGGTCAGGGTCTGTTCCGATCGGACACTGCCCAATGCCACATCAGTTGTTCATACTTTTGAATATCAACCTTTCTCAGCTCCTCCCTCAAGGATGAGAAAACTTGAGGCAACTGAGACTTTAAGGGGACAGCATTCCAGAGGGATGAACACTGGCTGGAAATACCATGATGGCCAAGTCACTATGTCACGGAGACGGGCCCTGTCAGCAAAGCAGGCTTGCCTCTGAAGAATGAGTTACACACCAAATCAGTGAGAGCTGCCAAAGGTGGCTGTGGGACGCCCGCTTGTCTACAAGGCAGGAATGAGCAGTGACCATATCCACAGGAGGGAGCTCCCTGTAGCTCATCCCAGTCTTTGAATAGGAGCTCCAGACTCAGCTTTGCAGGACCACCCAGAGTCAAGCAGGGGAAATATCCTAAAGTGGGAAAAGCTGAGATTGAGGCTTAAAATCTAATGTCCTCACGAATTCTGTTTCAGAAGTTACATCCCTGTGGAGTAAAACCAGTCATCAACATCAAAGTCAACCTGTAACAAGGGAAATTAATGGGAATTTTTTTCCCTTTGACTTCCCCTGGTAGGTACTTGAAGTGAAAGGAGGGAAAGGCCACGGCTGGTGAAGGAAAGGTAGAGCCTCACCCTCACTCTAGCCCCCAACACTCCCATTCAAAGACTTCAGCAAGAAGACCTCTTCATGACCCCAAAGATTCATATTAATCCAAAATGCAGAAATCTGAGGGGAAAAGCAGGGAGAGAAGGAGAACGAAAGCGTTCCTCTAATTCACTGGCGAATATCCCCACTAATTAATTACAGTTCAGGTGTCTCACAAATCTACATTTTCTTTTCTAACTTCCACACCTTTATACATGCAGGTCCTTGAGGCTCCTAACCCTTTCCCCAACCTTTTGCAGTTGAAATCCAATACATCTTTCAGTGATCAGTTCAAATACCTCTTTCTCCTTGAAAACTTCCGCAAGCATATGCACACACCTGCTCAGCTAGAAGTGAGTCCCTCCTCTGCTGACCTTCCACCACACATGCTTGTCAGTATTTTCTTATGGCACTTATCACATTCTACTATGGGGACGGATTACCTCTGTCCATGTCTTCACCCCCATGCTGGACTATGAACTTGTAGGCAGGGACTACATCTCACCCTTTGCATCCCTCTGGGCACCTAGCATAGAATCTGGCATTGTCTCTTGATTAAATCAATGAATGCATGGATGAATAGATGGAAGGAAGGAACAATGGTATAATGTTATACCTTGATTCCTGCCCGGTGAGTCAGTTCTTACCTCTGCATACTGGTTATGAATTCTCTCCCTGGATCAGGCAGATGCTAGGTTCAACAATATCCCTTTTTCCTTATCATTTAATGTCCTGACCAACCCCATCTTCTTCCCCCAAATCTGGTGGTTGAAGACTCAGGGATACCTTGAAGCATGAAGAGATTCATCTGGGTCATTTCTGGGCTCTGGGGAAATTTTTAGTTCTGTTTTCTCTATCCAAAGAGGAATACTGCAAACACCCTGTGCACACAGGTAAGCAGGCTCTAGATTTCAAAGCCCAGCTCTGGGATTTATTCAGAGTGACTTGTGATTTGTATTTCACCACTCTCCCTTTTGATGAGAACAGATGTTATTTGTCTCTAACTCCCAGACACCTGGAACTAGGGAAATTCCCAGCGTCCACTTAATTACCATTGAACAAGGAGTGCCCATTAGAACTCTTTACCTACAGGGCATGTTTCTGCCCAAGCCTGAGGAAGCAGAATCATATAGCAGTGAGCATAGTAACCACAGTCAAACCTGGCATGGTCCTCTTTATCTTGGGGATGACTGCATGGATGGAATCCTCATGCGTGGAATCACCTTCCCAACTGATAGCAGAAAATGAAGGGACTCTGAAGCCCTGAATTAAGGGATGAAGTGTTTGAACCTTGCTGTTTAGCCATATATCCCTCCCCTGAGGGTCCTCATAGGAGTGGGGGAGGAGGCTTGGAGGGAGAGAGGGCCTGCAGGTCACTTTGCAACTTGAGTCTCCTGCTATGAACCAGTGAGGAAGTGGTGCAAGAGGTGGTTTAATCCAACGTTTCTTCCAGAAAAGAAGCACATTTATGAAACCAATAGATCCTTCTTGCTTCTCTGAATACACAAGATCTGGAGCTCTAAAAAAGAGCGAGCAATGCCCTTTGCCAAAGATAGCAAATACCCACATTCCAAGAGCATCTTCACATTTAGCCAGATTGCTAAAAACGACACCCAAATATGCCCCAAAGGGAAAACACTATACCATGGCTGCCCTTTTGCTGTTCAATGAGCGTGGGAAACTGTTAGTTCCACACTTATAAGAGCTTCAACCAAGAGAGGCTTTCAGCAGTTTTTTTAAAAAGCCCTAAACAGCTGATTTGTACAAGACTCACAGCCTTGCGGAATGCTAATGACAGTTTGAGCCAGGCTGGGAAGGGTGACACAGTTTGTCCGTCGTCCATCACTCCCAGCACAGCTGCTGAGTGCCACATAAGCCAGGACCTTCAAAGGCTCGTTCCTGAGTCAGCTGCTCACAAAGATTCCCAACAACCTATTCTCAGATCCCCAGCCCAGAGTCCATGGCAGGACACAGGGAGGGCATCCATATGTTGCACAGAAGTAATGTGGCCCAGGGTTGCAGAGACCACATGGTCACCTGGAGCACCCACTGCACCCAGAGCTGCAGAACTTGATCCAGACACTGGACTAGAATGAGAGAGAATGCAAAGAATCCAGAAGTAGGGCTCCACAGACCTGGGGCCTGCTCCTGGCTCTGCCACTTGCTGCCTTTGTGACCTTATCTAGGGTGACACTCAAATAGATAACAGCCAGAACAGTAAGGTTATGTGGCAGAGAGTGCTATGCGTTCACTAAACCCATTTCCTTTTTCTCCTGGGCAACCAGCTAGACTACATTTCCCAGGTTCCCTTGTTGTTAGGGGGCACCACATGACTGAGTTCCTGCCAATAAAATATGGCAGAAATTATGTGCTCCACTTCTAATCCAGGTCCATGAAAACCTCCTATGAGGTCCTCCATGTTCTCTCTCTTCCCATGTCTGCCAGATGCATGCAGAGGGTCCAGTAGAAGGCTGCAAGTCCCGAGCCTGCATCCTTGGGTGGGCGGAAGGAAATCGGCCAGCCCACCAGGAACTTCCACATTGGTCACTGGATAAGTGAGGAATACATTTTTATTGGTTAAAGCCACTGAGGTTTGGAAGTTGGTACTGCAGTTAACTTTCCTTACTCTAAATAAAAGAGGCACCAACGAATCAGAAGGACTCTATTATGCTGCACCAACACACCCAGTATATACCAGAGGGATATTCCCACCCAACTGACTTCTGAAACCTCCATTTCCTCATTGGTGAGATAGGAATGTCATTGTCTGCTCAATAAGGTTATTATAAGGATTGACTGAGATCATGTATGTATAGCAACTAAGTACAGTACTTCACCCATGGTTGACTGAATTGCATGGACTTCACTGAGTTCCTGCTCATTTGTGGTTCTCAGGTTCCTCATTTGTATACTGAAAATTACTCCATACACTCCCTTCCTCTTTTATAGGCAAGTGACAGCCTGAATTTTCTCCTTCTCCCTTATATTTTCAACCACAGTCATCCTGTCTACAAGGAAAGCAGCCCCTCAGTGAGCACTGCTGTCATTTTTAAACAATTTTATGAAAATTGCTCCCTTCTGGGTGACTGTGAGAGTCAGAGGAGGCCAGGTGGTGATGGAAGTGCATCTTCTTTGGGGCCAGGTGGAAATGAGCCCAGCCATATAGATGGGCCCCATACTCTTCGAAGGGACCAAAATACACCAGTTACAAGGTTTGAGACCCTGAGAACACACCTATAATCCTGAAAGCCAACACCAACTGTGATTAAATGCTACAAGGACTTAAGGGTTTTGATGTAACACAGTCATCAAGGATTCAGATTCTGTTGTCAAACTACATGCAGTCAATCCCTTTCTCACAGTGTGCTAACAGTGTGACCGTGGATACACTATTTAATGTTTGTGTGCCTCAATTTTATCAGAAAAGGGGGATAATAACAGTACCTATCTTGGACTGTTGCTGTGAAAATAAAGTGAGATAATTCATATAAAGCACTTGGCTCGGTACCTGGCATGTAATAAATACTCAATAAACATTAGCTGCGCATGTCTGTTCAGCACACATGAGAACAAACTTTGCAAGCAGTTAAAGAGACTCCTATTTCTCTAAGCAAGAACCTAGAAACACTGTCAATTGTCTCCAGCAGACATTTTTCTATTTAATGGCTCTAAAGAGACAGAAAAGCTTTAATCAATTCCCAGAAGTAAAATGCTAAGAAATTATACGCACAGTTACGAAAACAAAATAAAAAACGTTTCCCACACATTGTTCAGCAGACAAAAACATATTGACATGCTGTTCCTGCGAGGAAGTGGGATGAATTTTCTAGATAATCCTGAGCCATTCTTCTCTCCCCCTACTGTGTCTGCTCCAGGGCCAAAATGTGCCTCCAGCCAAACAAGGGGCTCCCTCCCCCAAAGTTCCTACTATGGTTCCCTGGAGGAACCATGTTCCTCTATTCTTCCTTTAATGCTTTTTTTGTTCATTAAGTGAATATTTTCTTGTACAACATTTTAATTTCCTTAATAATTTTTAACTACATTTCCTGAGCTATTTTCTCAGTGGTTGATCTGGCGCTTACATTATATATTTTAATCCATCCAAGCCCATTAACTTAATTCTAGTGAAATATAGAAACTTTACTCCTATATAGCTCTAGCCCCTCCTTTCCATTTTTGTGCCTCTTCTGTGCTTATCGTCAAACATATTACATTTCCATATGTTAATAGGCCTAGCAATACAATTATATAACGTATTTTGTTTATGCAATTCCTTTTTAAATCAGTTAAAGAAAAAGGAAGAAGAAATATGGAATTATACTGTATTTTACAATTGTCTATATAATTACATTCAGCGGCACTTTTTAGTTTTTGAGTGAATTCAGATTACTGTCTGGTGTCATTTGCACTCAGCCTGAAGAAAATCCTTTAGTATTTCTTGCAAGGTGGATCTGATGGCAATGAATTCTCTCAGTTTTGTTTACCTGGGAATGTCTTTATTTTGCCTTTGTTTTTGTCTTTTTGTTTGTTTGGTTTGGTTTGGTTTGGATTTTTGGCCACACAGTGCAGTATACAGGAACTCAGTTCCCCGACCAGCGATCGAACCCATGTCCCCTGCATTAGGAGCGTGGAGTCTTAACCACTGGACCACCAGGGAAGTCTCTATTTTTCCTTCAAGGATAGTTTTGCTATATATAAGATTCTTAGCCACCATTGTTTCTGATGAAAAATCACCTGTTAATCTTATTAGGGTTCTCTTATAGGTGATGAGTAGTTTTGTTCTGTTCTGTTACTGCTTTCAAGATATTTTTCATTGTCTATCACTAAATATGCCATTGGTGTACTTAGTGGTGTTCCACATTTCTGTCTCTGCTCATTTTTCTTCATTCTTTTTTTCTCTTTTCTTCAGATTTAATAATCTCTATTGATCTGTCTTCAAGTTTGCTGATACTTTCTTTTGTCAACTCAAATCTAATTGTAAATGCCTCTAGTGAAATTTTCATTTCACTTTTCATATTTTTCAAGTCCAGAATTTCCACTTTCTTCCTTTTTATAATTTTTCTCTTTATTGATATTCCCTATTGATAAGACATTGCCATCACATTTTCCTTTAATTCTTTCAGCAAAGTTTTCTTTAGTCCTTTGGATAAATTTATAATAGCTACTTTGAGGTCTGTGTCTGGTTAAGTCCAACAGCCAGGTCCCCTCAAAGATAATTTCTGTTGTCTGCTTTTTTCCTCTTTATGGCTTACATGTTCTCCTGTCTTTGATGTCTTTTAAATTTCTGTTGAATACCAGACATTTTAGATAATGTATTTTAGCCGCTCTGGATACTGGTCACTACTCCTGCCCTCCCCCGCCCCAGGACTTGTTTTTGTTTACGTATTTGCTTGTTTATTTGTTTAGTGACACAAATGGACTAGTTCAGTGACATTTTTTCCCTGCACAGTGTGCAGTCTCTGATGTGATTCCTTGGAGGGTATTGTCCTGGCCCTGTGTACTCCCCCTATTCAATCCCCTGGGATGACAGTGGTTTTAGCAGGTCTTTTTTTTTTTTTTTTCCTATCTCTTTCACTTATCTCCCTGTTAAACTTCCGGATGGACTGCCTTATTGGTATCACACCCAGCTGTTAGCCTCCACTAATTGCTACCTGATTGCTCGATTATTTTCAACAGTACTTTGAGGCATAAATTGCTCCACAGTCTGATCCACTTAAGTTCAGGCTTCTTTGCAAGGGCAGTCTTTAAAGCTTGCTTTGACCCCAAGAAGGTTCTTCTCTGATATCTCCTTCTCTGGTTCTATCTGTTAAATGTCTAGCTGGTGTAGCTGGCCTGCTGTCTCTCATGTTGCTATTATGATACTACTAGCATCCTCTTAAATACTCACCAATTGCTTTTAGGCTTGAGGTTTCTCCCACTTTGTTCCAAATAAAGTGGAGAGCTACAGAACTCTGTGTTCTCACAGCCCACCTCTCCCCCTAGGCAGGATCTCTGTACCACTACTCTGGAGCTAGGAGTGGGGATGGCAGTCCACTTCTCTCAGTGACGTACCTGCTCTATGAGTGGGGTATCGGGTAGGGATGGCAGTCACTAGTCTTCTTGGATTGCCTCTCCTGGCATGGAAACTTCACCCCATGCGTGGGTTGGGGTGTGGACAATTAGGGCCCAGTATTCTTTTTTATTTATTTATTTTTTTTTTGCGGTATGCAGGCCTCCCACTGCCGTGGCCTCTCCCGCCGCAGAGCACAGGCTCCAGATGCGCAGGCCCAGCAGCCATGGCCCATGGGCCCAGCCGCTCCACAGCACACGGGATCCTCCCGGACCGGGGCACGAACCCGTGCCCCCCGCGTCGGCAGGCGGACTATCAACCACTGCGCCACCAGGGAAGCCCACACGTATGGGTTTGTTTAATAAGTTAAAAATCCATTTAAAAGCATTACTGAATTTCTGATTATCCTTTGTCACGTGTGGTCTCCACTGACAGGTGGTGACCATGCCAGGTACCTGGCTAGGTTTCAGTTTCAGGACCAGCAAAGTAAGCCAGGCTTACAATTCAGGTGACCCATCGTTGAGCCCACGTTGCTAGGGAGAGGAGAGGAACAGAGTGGACAGGCAGTCTGTTTCCAGTCCTAGATACTCTGGGTAGCCTCTGGCGACATCACGCCAACGACTGGCCATACCAGAATTTGAGCCGAATCTGTCTGACTTCAAAATCCAGCACCTTGTCTGAGCTGGAAGAGGCAGGGTTGCTGCGTATCAGAAAGCCACTCCCGGGACCAGAACCCACAGTGCCATTTCAGAGCTTCGAGAAGCTTCCTGGATTTTGCTTCTGCTTTCCCAAACTGGCAAAGACCAAGTGGCCTCCACTCTCAAGGCAAAGAGAAAGTGATAAGGAATTTGGGAAGCTTTTCCGCCCCGGGGAAGAATCAGGCTCGATGACAGTTTGGTATTAACTGGCTCAGCCATGCAGGGAGGCATAATTAGTTTCCCAGACCAGAGCTTCATTCCACCGGTCCCTCACAACCCAAGGGCTACAGAATCTGCTGGAAATGAAAAGAAAAATAAAATCATCGCTCTCCTCAGCTCGCCTACTGGGCTATTGCTCACAGCCACGAGCAAAAGGTGAGGCAGCCATCTGTCTGCTGAGGTATAAAAAAGAATGGAATAGTCATTTTTAAATGACATTTTCCATTTTTCCCCTATGTCTATTATGCCCTCTTCCACCCTACTGCTTAAATGACTCTTTTCAAATCGAAAATATCAGGGAATAATAGGAAAAGAAAAATTGTAGTAATCCGTGGCTCCTGCTAACAGGCTGCTCTGTCCTGGTGGGCAGAGTCCTAGGAGAAACTTCTTCCTGCCCATGTCCTGGGTGTACAGACTGGAGAGGGTGGGAAAAGCTGTGCTGGGCCTCTGTGAAGACCTACACCCATGGGTGGGTGATTTTTCCCTAGGCAGCCCCCGGGGGACCAAGGGGTCTGGGCTGCCCGATTTCCAGCCCTGCTTCTGCCCATGATGCCCAAGGAATTTCAGCAGTGCAGGAAGGAAAAACCCTCTCCTGACTCTGGAGTTTTCCTCTGAGAGTCCTCTTCCCCCCTGCACACAGTTCCTGCCACCTCTCTCCTGAGTGTGAAACAGCAAGTCCCAACTCACCACCGTCACCCTGGAGACACCCTGAGATGGCGGGATCCATTCTGAGGTTCTCACAGGCCACAGGGCAGAGAGGAGGCCGAGTCCAGATGGGAAGCCAAAAGCCAACTTTCCCTTAGCTCCAGGCCCAGAGGAGTTCTTTATCCTTTCTTGGAAATTAAGCTATACTTTCTCCTTCCAATTGACTCTCCACGTATCCATTTAAATGACCTCAACTTTGTCCCTCCTCTTGAAACAGAGACACCCTGTTCAGCTGTACCTTTTCTGGAATTATTCTCTGCTTTCGGTGCAGGTTTATTTTTTCCCTTCTGTGTCCATGAGATTGCTTTCATTTGAAAGTGACCACAAGTGACAGCTTTATTACAATAAAGACACTGAGGGTCAGATCTCAGGGCAGGAAAGCACATTTGAGACACACACACACACACACACACACACACACACACACACACACACACACACACACACCACTGAATCACAGCTTCCCTCTGATTAAACCATGAAACAGCAGTGTGAGCTATGAGGGGCCAGGAGAGAAACCCCAGGAGTGCGTATTTTCCTGTCCCTGACCAAGAAGGAGGACAAAGCATGAGACAGCCTCACAGAAGTCACCCCCAAGCCTGGAGGGATGGGAACCAGCTCTTCGGGCACCTGGCTTCCCTTCCAGACCACTTTGAAGCCAGAGACCGGGATGTGAATTTTCTTACTAAGTGGTTTTAGTCAGGCCTGCTTATTTTTTCATTTAGTCACTCAACAAATTCCTAATTAACTCAACTATTGTACATGCCCTACTGGCATGTAGTTTCCAGTGAAACACTGGAAAATGGAAAAAAAAGGACCCTGCCTCCACTCGCAAGGAACTCACAGTCCAATGGGAAAGCAGGTCAATAGCTCCAGTGCAGGACAGATTTCTCACCTGTAAAATGGGACTCAGGATCTCTCAGGCTTATTTTAAGGATTAGATAATACGAAGAGTTTTAAACAGTACCAAACATCTAGTCAGTGCCTGATAAGTGTCAGTGTTTTTCTCTTTTCCTCTCCTTGACACAAGATCTCTGCCCCTCCTCCATCTGCACCACTGCGTGGGTTTGAAAAGCTGGGAAGAAGCCTGCTCCCCATACTGAGACTGCATCACCAGGAGCTACCATGTGCCGCTGGACCTGAAGACAGGTCCTGCTCAACAGTGCTGTGTCCCCCGTCCTGAAGATGATCCCAGGTGGTGGGGTGCAGGCCCCAAGGACCCAGACAGACCAGGCAGAGGGGACTGGGCCTCCAGCCTCACCACATCTAAAGGAATCTGCCCATCCTTTGTCCCTTTAGCACCTGGCTTCATCTAAGAATATACAACCAAGGATTACTTCCCACTGCAGAAATTTCTTCTGAGGTTGAGGGGAGTAACTGGATGCAAAGGGAAAGTTTCTGGACCTGATTCAGGACCCTTACATCCCCATCCCAGAGTCTCTAGCACGTGGGGCAGGGCCTTCAGGGCGGTCACCTAGTTGCTCTGGGCCTTGGATCTCTCGACACAAAGTTAGAAGGTGAGGATGGTCTCGCTCCTTCCCGGTCTAGCGTGCTCTGATTCTCAATAAAGATCCTTCGGACGAGAGCCTTCACAGTTGACATCTGACTTGAGAACTGCCAAAGTTGGAAGGCTCAACCTTTTTTGCGAATTGATGAGGAAAGACGGAAGGACTGCATCGAGCCGCACAACACAATACTGTTTCCTAATATTGACCAGGGTGAAATAAGACATTTAATTTTTGATTTACAAAAATCAAATGCATACTTTCTGTACTTCTAAAGTAATTACAAACTCAAAAATACTTATTTATGCCTTTTTGGCTAAAAAACAACTAGCTGTTGTTGAAAAACATTCAAAATTCACAATTGTATAGTTTTAGGTATATAAAAGAATCATTTTAATTCTCTAGTTAAGGCAATTATCATCTCCCTACTCATAAGGGACCAAAATAACTCCCACTAATCAAGAAATGGTTTATTGCCCAGGAAGTTTAATAACGATTTAGTACGATTCTCTCTAGTAAAAAAGCAAAACCATCCCTCAGTTTTCTGTCACTAGTAAGGGATCTTTTTCAAAAAAGACTTTAAATAGATAAGTACTAAAAAAAAATGTAGTGTGTACCATCCCAATATGAAACTACATCTATTTCTGAGTTGTAAAGAATGTATATTAAAATTATATCATGCAACAAAATGCACATTTTGTAGGGGGGGAAAGAAAGAAAAGATTAAATTGAATCTTCCTGACAATTGGCTTAAATCACACCTTCCTGCCTGCAATTGAAATTATAAGTCACCTTGCTTTGTGTTCAATCAAATTCACCCCAGCAGGAAGACAGGCTGCTGCAGCTCCAGTTCTACTGGGAGGTGGGTGGAGATGGAGGAAAACATTTCTCTCCTCTAGGAGGCTCTTCTTCCACCAGGGATTTGGGGAAATGAGACTCTCTGGCCAGGTAACTGGACACCTTGCGTAACTCTCCCACCAGCCAAGGTTTCTACAAATAGTGCATTCCTGACATCGTCCCCTGCCCACTGCAATGCCAAGTGGGTTTTACAAAACAAATATTTCTCTACAAATAAGTGCAGGTCCCCAGGCCAGCAGGCTTAGAATTTCAGAGCAATAGTCAAATGAAACTGAGACACTCCAGATGTCTCAGCCGAGAAGCTGTCACCAGCGTGAGGCTGGGCTTCCCTCTAACCTCACTCTGACCATCTCGGGCTCGTCTTAACCGGAGAAGTCCTTACACACACACCCTGTCTAAATGAACTGAAACAGGGTTCAAGGCTGACAGTCTAGGTGTTACAACCAGAAAATATATTCCTGACCGTATTTTCTATGCCAGCTCCAAGAGGGAAATGTGGTGGGAAAGAAGGAAAGAGGGAAAGCAGGAAGACTGAAGAAAAGAACGTGTTCCCCGCCCCCATGCCCACCATGTGATAGGCAGGGTGAGGTGCTGTCCTGTACCTCATTTAATCAGCACCTCATTTAATTTAATTTCACCTCATTTAATCAGCACAACAATCCTACAGGGTTTAAGGGGCAGTCGTCCTCATTTCTGTGGTTAGGGAAACTGAGCACAGGGAAGTGAAGAGACTTGCCCAAGGTCACCCAACCTGTAAACGGCAGCACTGATTCCAACCACTCCACGTTTTTTTTCGTACTTCGCCATGCTCAACAAGACTCAGGTCTCCCACTTCCAGGCAACTGTTGGTTTTACTTACTGCCTGAACATGCTCTCACCTAATCTTCCCTACTCCACTCCTCTAAATCCTCCTCATTCTTCAAAGATGTGTCATAAGTCCCAGTTCCTCGGTGAAGTCTGTTCTACCGGCGCACTCTTCCAGAATTCAACATTAACCCTCATAACATTAGTTAGTTTGCGAAAGATCCTCAACTGTTTCTTGTGTTGTCTTCCTAGCCTGATGATGAGCTTTTCAAAGCAAAGGACTCTGTCCTACATATTTTGTCATTTCCTGACACAGCTGGCACAGTGTCAAGCCCACAAGAGGTGCTTGGAAGCAGCCACAGAACAGCCTGGATCGGTGCCTTTAAAAGCTGGGCTCCTCTGCTCATCCCTTCCAGGGGCTCCCCTTTTCTCCCAGAGCATTTCTCCCACAGTGGCCCCCAAGGCCTGTACAACCTGCTCCCCACCTGGCCCCTCTCTGGCCTCACCCCCCACCCCTTTCTCCCACAGTCACTCTGCCCTGGCCACACTGTTCCCAATACACATACACCAGGTACATTCCTGCCTCAGGGCCTCTGCACTGGTCCTTTCCTCCACGTGCAACTCTTCCCCTAGACAGCGCTCACACCTAATTTTCTTCAAGTCTTTCCTTATCAGAGAGCACCTGACTACCTCATTTAATTGCAAATCTTTCATGTTTTTGTCTTTGTTCCACTGACATACCTCCAGCACTTACCAGGTACTCAATAAATGCTAATTGGATGAAGGAAGGGAAGAATCTGAGCATGTGACCAACAGAAGGTAGGAGTACCTCCCAGGTCACTGTCAAACTCCAAGCCACAAGAGAGGGGAACAGGAACTTGAAAGCAGGTCTGCAGTTTCTCCAAACCATCCCCACCCCAGGCCCCAGTAAACAATGCCAGACTTGGGATCCATCTCCAACATCTGCCCACAGAACTAGCGGCCCAACAGTATATACACTTGAGCCCAGATATTCCACTTTCTCGATTAAATGGGAATTCCTGGCACACCTGGACATGTCTGCTGTTTCCTCTGTGTGCACCTCTCCCCCCTATGGCCCCCAACTCAACCGCATGCCCTGAGCCTGGAAGACCCCCCAGTGAAGCTTTGTTCTGAATGAGCGGAGGAGGTGGTCTTGTTCACACTAAGTCTTCTGGAAACTGATACTGCTGGCTGCGAAAAGCCAGGCCTGGAGCCTCTCTCAGCCTTCCACAGCGCTCCGCCCTATCAGCTCGAGCGACCTCCTGCATCTCCAGGGAAGGACACTGACAAAACAGTCGCTTGGTAACCCACCTCAGGGCCCTGCTACTCTCATGAATCCTTCTTCCAGTCTCATCTACAACCTTTCTGCTAAGAGAAAGGGATGATCCTGTTTTCTCTTAATTAGCATCACTGGAGCAGGAAAAACAAGAGGGTCCCTAGCCCCTCACTAAGGGGCTTGAGAAAGGTAACTTACTACCTGTATCATGTTAATTACAGTCACTGAGACTTGATTTCCTCATCTGTAAAATGGGGGTAATGACATCATCCCCCAGGGCTGCTTACAAAGTTAAAATGAAGTATCACATGTAAAGTATTTAGCACATAATAGGTGCTCAACAAATATTAATTCTCTTTCCCTTCCAGTCTCTCCTCCAGATAAATTCAGCCCTATTTCTACAAACCTTCCTCCCTCATTCTTTTTTCTAAGTTTTGAATCATTGATAAAATTCTCTTTCATCATTTTCCACTGGATTTCCCTTCTAATATAAATCCTCAGCTTCTAATAAGTTTTTTTTTAAAGCCTGGCCCAATTATAGACTTGCAGAGTCTACGTCATAATTCCTGCATGTTATACTTTCCTCCATATACTCTTTTAGAAAACAAAGCAAATCAGAGGATCAGTTTATTATTAAACTGAGATTTAGAAATGGAAGAAACTAAAATGTTAAAAGACTCTTCTGCAAGCCCCGTGAACTTAGAGGCAGGTCTAAAGCCTCACCCACACCCCTCCCATTCCTCCATGGCTCCTTCTCTTGCATCAGAGAAATACGATGATGACTAATTAGACAAAGTCTGTCATACTCGTCGAGATCCTCTGAGGCAGGAACCACATAAACACAAGCATCATAACTCCAGTAAAGAGAAACCAGAAAACCCCTCTGCTCTGGGACCCTACCCATCCAGAGCTAAATAAATCTGAAACAGAAGATCAAAAAGGATCTTCCACATGGATAACAGAAAATGTCACCAGCATAAACAGGAAGAGAGATTAGTTCAATAAAGGAATACAGTCACATCTGTGGGTCTCAAGTAAGATTTTTGCTTACTTTTAACTTCCCAGCATATAACTCACAAGGTTATTAATGCGGACTCCTACTGTTTTGGGCAAATAAACAGCTGCTGACGCTTTGTGCCCAAACCACTTTATTAGAGCTTTCCTTTACAGCAATTGTTTTTTTCCTTTCCAAATCCTGAGAGGCTCAGACAGCTGAAAAAAACAGGGAGGACTAAGGCAGAACGAATAACAAGGAGGCAGCCTGTGTGGGCAGGGAAAACAGGGCAGGGGCTGCTGGGACCCTCACCGTCCTCTTTACGACTCTTGGACAAAGTCACCGTTCAAGAGCAGAGAACAGAAGACACAGATGTGGTGCAATCAGAAGGGCTGTTTTTGCCACAATGCCAGGAGTTACCCTTAAACAGAATTTACCAATGTGAGATGAGGATGACCAACCATCCAGGTTTGCCCAGGGTTGAGGGGCCTCCTTGGACCCAAGAATTTCAGTTTTAAAAGAGTGAAAGTCCTGAGCAAACAGGACAAGTTGGTCACCCCAGGAGCCACATGACTGTGCCAGTGCACGGGAAAGCACTCAGCACTGGGCCTGGCATATTGTAAGTGCCCAAAAGTCACGTGTGGAATCTGAGTGAGCTCTGGCCTGCAGCTCACACAGTCTGCTTTTCCTACGAGGCCAAGTTCCCGGGGGGGGGGGGCCGGGGGGGCACAATCATCCAAGAGAAAGAGCTTTCCAGAGCCTCCTTGCTGGTACCTCACTGCCCCTTCCAAACAAGGCCTTCTCCCTCTGGCACCCCAACCCCAAGGTTCCTCACTTACACAAGGACAGACCCAGCCGCCTGCCTGGATCCCTGTTCCATCAGTCTCCCGCTTGAACACAATCGTTGATAAAATGATCTCCCAGCCCCTTCTCTGTGAGACTGTCATCTTCTTTTCACTTCTGGGGAGAGCACAGATGCTGAAGACAGTTTCCCTTCTTAGCTCAATCACCTATCAGCTTTGTGACCTGGGGCAAACTAAATCGCTACGTCTCAGTGTTCTCACCTCTAAAACTCTCCCTCACCATGCGGTGAAGATAAAAAGCAATCATGCATGGACCGCACCTAGCCCAGTCCCTGACACACAAGAATAGTTCTCTTCCTCCGTTCCTTCTGATACAATCCAGCTTCAATTCGTTACATACCTGTTGCTCTTAAAATAAATCAAGGGTTTGGCTAAGATTCTCATTTGGCATTTCTGTAGCTTTAAATCTCTCCTTAGCTTTCTAACTCCTATAATCATTGGCCCAAGCAATTTTGTACTGTTCTCCTAAGTCATCATATGCCACTAGCATGACACTTATAAGCGCAAGTTTCAAACCCTGTCCTGCCCAGGTCCCTGAATTGCCTTCCCTCTCCTCCAGGATCTCAGCTGCCTTTCACTCTAAGTCCCCAGGGGCCACCGATGGGTGCGCAAGTCAGACCAGTGAAGCTAAACAAGGTACCAGAGCTTAAGATGTGCTCCACTTAAGGTGCTCCACTCAGAATCTTAAACTCTGGACACTGGTGGAATGAACCCATTCATGCCAAAGAGTTAGCCTAAGCCTCCTTTCGGGCATCATTTTCCATTGTTCTCATCTGTCCTGAGGAGACGGGTGCTGATGCCACTTCTCTGGATCTCTCCAAACACCATTTTTGTCTTATAAAGGACAGTGAGAACAAACATAGCCCAACAAGGTATGTCTGCCAGCTCCAGTACCATTTTAGCAATGCCATCATAGAGGAAGTCTGTCACTATCTCACTGGGGCTGGACACTTAAGGCTTTCCACTGGCATCGTTAAGGGCAGCTTCATCTCCCCAAAGCAAACCTTCACAAAACTGAAACTGAATGTTGGGCAGTGAAAGAGAACTACATCTCAGAAATGCATACCCACTGACTGGGAGGGTCTGTCCTAGCAACATATTTTAATCTATAATTGTGTAGCCAGAAAAAACTACCAAAGCATTAGTGTTCATATAATCAGGAATCCTCTTGCTTAAAGCTCCAGTTGGCTGCATTCAGCTGGGTCCATAAAGAGTACATAGACCCACACAGAAGATTCCAGAACAGCAGCTGTTCCCAGTTGCTGTCACAACATATTGGATGTTGGAACATTTGTGCGGTAATTTGTTATTAACAATAATTTAAGCACCAAAGCGTATGAATGATTAAGGTTAACTATAAATTGAAGGAATTTCAAGGTTATCAGATTCTCTTGCATATTAATATGCTTTTTTAAGTGGGAGAAAAAGGGATGGAGTGCGAATGAACACAACATGTTAGGACACGCATCATCCTGGCCCTGCCCTGGAGCGTGTGCCCTGCATGTGAAGGCATGTGTGTGAGGAGGGGGGAAATATTGAAAATGCCTGTGCTCAAGCATTGCATTGTGGAATGGCACTAACTCTGACCCCGAAGGCAATGTGAGATTTGATAAGATGACAACTGTAGGCACAATGGAATAATCAAATCTCTGCAGAATTCAAGACGCTCCAGCCCTAGGGAGACTTTCAAGGCCAGCATAAAAAGTGCAACCCACCATTCATAGAATCTAGACCATCAACCAGCAGACCTAACCCACTCTGCCGCTTGCTTTCTACCACAGTGCCCGTCCCACATTTATAGACTTCTGCCCCTGCAACTTCATGCATAATCCTCTCTCTCCCAAAATTCCACCTTGGTGCCTCCTGACTACATTCATCACTCATATTCAGCTTGGTGTTTCCCCAAAGGACTTTCTGTGCAATATCACCTCCATCTGGACTGCCCTCCTACATGCTTCTCACAGGGCAGCCTATCTGTTCTAGTCTCCAGAATTGAACCCAAGCAACGAAAAATAAAGAGACCCCCAAGCCCCAAATCAAAGCAGTAGCCCATTCAGCTTTCCAAGTTAAGTCAGAAATCCTATAGGATGGTAATGAAGATGTTCCAGTAACCCTGTATGTGTCTCTGGATCCCATGAGCATCTTTGCAAAAACACAGACCAGCCAAACCCAAGTAACTGAAGCTGAACTTCAAGGCCCTCACAAACCAGAAAACCAGACTGTGGCTCTCCGGCATTTCATTCTGAATTCTCCTTGAGATTCTATATCAACCTACTTATCAAGGGCAAATAACAATTTATGTCAAGTGAGTGGGAAAGGATGAGGAATTCATTTATTTTACAGCCTACACACTTCTGGATAAAAATGAAAATTCTTTGGCCACGTGAGAAAGTTGTATTCTTTGGCAAGGCTTTTCTATTCCATGTAGATGTGGTCCTGGGCTATTAATAAAGATAATTGGGCTTAATCTCTAAATTTCGCTATTGAACTCTCTCAAAATATCAATCTCTGTTACTAATATAATTTTACATGCCACAGTTCATTCTGAAGGACAAATAGGTTTACTCTTTAAATGACACCCTTTCCTCAAATAATCTCCAAGCATTTAGCAAATATCATATCCTCTTCTTTACAACCCTGCCAAGTCAGGAATCAGATGAGAAGGACACCAGCCAATTCTTAGTGACATCCAAAAGCCATAGGGGACAGAAAAAAAAAAAAATCTCCCAACATCCAGGCCTTGGATATTTTCTGATTTTTAGGAACCATATATGCGTTTGTACTCTTGGTGAGGCAACCTACTGTCACTGGCCTGATGTACATTAATATGCACATAACATGCCTAATAAAATTTTAGGAAACAAAAGCAGTTAATAATCCATTTCTCCCATTGTTGGAATGATCTTGACTAAATGAAGTAAGATAATGGATTTAGAAATTAGTCATATAATGTAATACACTATTAATCATGGTATTCAGAAGGGTAAATAGATGTTACAAGAACACCACCCAGGAATTCAATTTCCTTTTAGATTTGTTTACTCTCTTGAATTCTTTATGCTACCATCATCCCTCACAAAAATCTAACACTCTGATGTTTCCTTTCTCCCAAAACAATGATTTGCAACCCTTTCTTTAAAAAGAAAGCATAGCCCTTTTAAAAATGAAATATTTTACAGAATTCCAAATATAAGACAGATGAAACAGGAACAACATTGGTTGCATGGAGGGGAGAGAATGGGTACCGGCGGGGTCCAAGAGACCTCACTTGACCCTTTTATTTCTTTTTTTATTTTTTAATTTATTTATTTTATTTATTTATTTATTTTTGGCTGTGTTGGGTCTTCGTTGCTGCGTGTGGGCTTTCTCTAGTTGCGGCTAGCAGGGGCTACTCTTTGTTGCGGTGCACGGGCTTCTCACTGTGGTGGCTTCTCTTGTTGCGGAGCACAGGCTCCAGGTGCACAGGCTTCAGTACTTGTGGCACGCGGGCTCAGTAGTTGTGGCTCGCGGGCTCTAGAGCGCAGGCTCAGTAGTTGTGGTGCACAGACTTAGTTGCTCCGCGGCATGTGGGATCTTCCCGGACCAGGGCTCGAACCTGTGTCCCCTGCATCGGCAGGTTGATTCTTAACCACTGTGCTACCAGGAAAGCCCAACCCTTTTATTTCTTAAGTCCCAGGACAAACCTTGCAGAAGCTTGGGGCTCCTGGGGACAGAGTTTGAAAATCACTACCCTAAGGTATATGTGTAAAGCAAAAATTATGTATATAAAATAGAACACAGGCATAATATATATTTCATTAATTAATTAATGATATCTGGAAATAAAACATATATATAAAACACACAAATCGCAAACACTGATATCCCAAGAGGAAAAACTGGCAAAGGACACCAATACGAGGTTAAAACAAATATAGGGCTGGGGGGAAGATACTAAGTTCTACAGTAATCAAAGAAGTACAAAGCAAAAGAATAGAACATTTGACAGTGGTTACATCTGCCCAGAAAATGTTGAAGGACAGCACCCAATGCTGGCCAGCCTCCGTGAAACAGGTACAATAATACATTGCTATTGGCTGTATAGAAAGACTTTCCTCTTGAAAAACAATCTTTCACAAAAATGTTCATATTCTTTGAATCAGCAGTAATCCCACTTCTGGAAATACATCATTAAAATCGTTCAGAAGAAGAACACGGTGAAGTGAAGATGTTTATTTCTGCGTTAATTATAATAGAAAAGCAAATGTTAAGTAACAGGCAAGTGGTTAAATCGATAATGGTATATTGATGGTGCAATATTATGCAGTCACTAAAAATACAGTAAAACTTCTCTTTAAATATCCTCCACTTAATCGCCTCTCCAGATGAAGCATGCTTTCATTCTCTCCATGAAAAACAAAACAAAACCAGGATGCCTGTGTCCCTCTGTGTCAGCTTCTCTCTCCCACCCCATTCACGTCTCCTGCTAACAACTGAGTAATACTCCTACCAAGAGTCCACTGGGTTTGTTTCCACATGTGTTTAGACTCTTGGTACTTATCATTGTAACAGCATAATTTAATTACATGTTATATAAACCAATGGAATATCATTGCTAAAAAGATGAGAGTTGTTCCTAAGAAAATTAATTTAAAGCCTTGGAAAGACTTATAACGTCAGTCGCATAACTAGCAGTCAAATTACTCGTGAACAAAATCACTGCAAAAGACCAGACAAAAGTCATAAAAATTTAGTCTACTACACTGCTTCATAAGCATCTTCAAGTTCTCAGTGAATGTTAAAGAAAACAGAACTAGAAGTCAGACTTTGTAAACAGCACCTTATGGGAGTGGTTCATTCAAGGAAGATGATCAGAAAGGCAATGGGCAGACCCAGCCCAAAGACAAAGCTTTGGCCTTACATCAAAAGGCTGACAAATAAATGCATATTTTGAATAATATTAAAACAAAATATTTAATGTATATATGTAATATTTTATTTTATTCTCCTCTTTAACCAGTTTCTCAATAAACTAACTTAAATCCCAACTGTGTTGAATAAGAGGGATTCTATCGTCCTTTAAAAACGAGTTCACTACAACAGGGGCCCGGAGTGCCTTGATTCACCACTGTATCCAATTTCACCTCCCCAGTGTGTTGCCTGGCACATACTAGGTCTCCAATAAATAAGGATTAAATCGATAAACTATGTAGCAAATATGGAAAAACTGCTTCTAACAAAAAGCAAACTGAGGACAGCAGAATATTAAATTACATGTAAACCACGACTACACCTTCGTTTTTAAATACGGAGGCAGATGGACAACACTAGAAGGCAATGCTCAAAATACAAAACAGTTGTTTTAGGTTAGAATGAATTAGAGGCAATTTTATACATGTTAAAATATTTTCTTCAATATTGGCATATTCTTTTACAGATTCAAAAAGATACTCATCAAAAAAAAGAGGGGCTTCCCTGGTGGCGCAGTGGTTGAGAATCTGCCTGCCAATGCCAGGGACACGGGTTCGAGCCCTGGTCTGGGAAGATCCCACACGCCGCGGAGCAACTAGGCCCGTGAGCCACAACTACTGAGCCTGCGCGTCTGGAGCTTGTGCTCCGCAACAAGAGAGGCCGTGACGGTGAGAGGCCCGCGCACCGCGATGAAGAGTGGCCCCCGCTCGCCGCAACTAGAGAAAGCCCACGCACAGAAACGAAGACCCAACACAGCCAAAAATAAATAAATAAAATTAAAAAAAAAAAAAAGACGTTGTTTTGGTTTCTACTGGACTTCCACAATAAGAAGTGAATCCACATTTCCATTTCTTAAGCTCTGCAACACTTCAGCCTCCTTCGGCACTTTCTACTTAACCCACTGCACCACCTGCAGCAATCCCACCTTTCTCCTCCTAAGACCACACGTGTACTAACACTTATTTTGTGTTTCCAATCTATCAGGATGCTCTTTTTAAAATCTGGAGTTATCCACCCTCTCATTTACCATCTATCTGGTTAAAAAAAAAAAATTATCAAAACTGCAATTTCCATTCCCAAGAGATACCCAAACACCATCTAATTAAATCATTCAATCAGAAAACAAATTAAAATGAACTACCACTGCAACCCCCAAGAGGAAAATAAACTTTTCAGTCATGACCGGAATGTAGCTCTAGGGTGACGCTCCAAAGCCTCTTCTAATTCCAAGTCCTATGGAGCATCCAGCAGAACATTCTGTGACATTTGCAGCTTCTGAGACAACTTTCCTTCCAAAGCAAAGAGGAGCCTGTGCGAGGCTCCAAAGCAAAACAGTCATTTGAGAATGGAAATGCTTTTATTATTGACTAACCAGTGTGCACTGGGGACCCTCACTGTGTACCCATTCATTCATCCACACGTCCATCCAACACGTACTCTCTGAGGAATGTGCCAGGAACTGTCCTGGGTGTTCCACGAACACTTTTTAAGTGAATGTAACCTCTGCCTTTTGGCATGAAACAAAACAAAACCCAGAGATTCCTGAGTTTAACTATGGAAGAGTCTCCAAGTGGAAAGGCTATGACTCCATCATCCCTCAGCCACCCTCTGAAGTCTCTAAGTCTGACACCCACCCCCACCGTCAAGTGACTCCAGGAGAGCACTGCCGCCCCTGCGACCCTCTGGCCCTCTTAAGAGACAGTATAGTATGTGGTTAAGAACACAGATCCTGAAGCAGCATTAGCTGGGTTTAAATCCCTGCACCTTAGGCAAATCATATAACCTCTCCATCTGTAAAACGGAGCTAATATACCTACCTCGCAGGGTGAGAAGGATTAAATAATTCGTTATACGTAAAGCACTTAAAATAATGCAGCTGCTATATAATTTTTAGCTATTATTATCACCCCTATTCCCCCTCAGCTCAGCAGAGTAAACCGGATGGCTCAAAATGCTCTACTAACTAGAGGAAACTTGACAGTGGAATACACACAATCAGCCCGTATCATCAAGGACGAGCCTTTGATCTATTCCTTTCCCACCCTCTGCCTTCAGAGAGCTGCACTTGGCCAGTCCCAAACATAGTAGGCTCCTTACTTAAGGAGGTAAATCCCTAAATTTAAATTCCCCAAATACTAGCTCAGGGATGGCTCCAGCACCACCAGGGGAGCTCGCCATCATGGCACAACCAGCCAAGCACCCTCTGCCCTCCCCCTGCTTCACGGCTAGTCTTTCCCAAATCACTGACCCTTCCCCAAGCCGCTAGGGGTTGTGGCTTCTGCCTTTCCGCCTGAGAAGCTGGTCATTTCTGAATATCTACGGGACTCATAACACAGTCACTGCACATACACGAGAGAACTGGAACAACACATGTTTTAAGAATCCTGCTTCCTCTTATTTTCCCGTCTCTCTCAATTTTTTCAGGTATATATTTGAAAGTTCCGAACAAGGCACAGCTATAAGATTTCTTGGGAGCAAAAGCACAAGGCCTCCTTTCAACTTCCACATTGCACTCATTTTCATGTACAGCCTTATAAATCATGTGACACGGTCCACATTCTACATGATAGGGGGGCACTCTGGGATGAGCTCATGGGTTAATAATGTCTCCTCACTGCTTCCCAGAGTAGTACCTTGCTCACCTCCTCCCTGACCAGATCAGAAAGCACAAGAGAATCATTTTCCAGGAACATAAACACACACACACACACACACACATACACACACACACACACACACACACACACAGAATCTGTGAATGAAAATCTCTTAAAATCTGTGGGCAAACTGGAAATGTCAAAGTAAGGTATGGCCTGTGTCTCCCTGGGAACATTCTGAATCACCCTGGAGCAAACACTGTACTTCTATTGCTGACTAATTGTCAATCTGGACCCATGGGATGGAAAAGGACAAGAAACACAGCAACAGGCACCATCTGATAGATAAATTGGTCTGCCACGCAAGCCCAGTGGCAGGCTGAGAGGCAGAGGCAGGTATGAAAGAGAGCTGTGAACGGTGTCCTTTTCTGGGGAAGTGTCAGCCATGAACTTGACTTGAAGTCGTCAGTCAGGAAGCACCATGGATACGTATACCTCTCCTGCACTCACCTGAACCTCCCCCTGGGAAGGAACTATTCTGTACACGTGGGGAAACAAACCAAATGTAGAGAGAGCAGCTGTCCCCACGACGGCAGGGGCAGCAGATGCAAGGGTTGGATCCTGACACCCATGTGTCAACAAAAGAGAGTGCTCCTGGGGGAGAAATATTCAACCAGATGACGGTGCCAAGGTCTGCCGGGTGCTGAAACCAGAGCCTAGCAGGCCTGCCAGGTTTACAGGTGAACTAGGCTCAGCTGGCCCTGCCCTGCCCTTAAAAAGCGGACATGCCTGATAGAAAACAGGTGGAGCAGAGGCGAAGAAACGAGAAATGTGAACGTGAGACACGGGCATGTGTGTGCACACACGGCCGGCAGGGCCCAGAACTCTCTATCCGCTGCCTCTGACAGCTCATCGAACAGGGTCGCCTGGGAAGAGCGCTCCGTACCCCATCCTCCCCTTGGTCCCAGCCCTGGCCTCGAGCGCAGTCACCCGGCTCAGCCTTAGACTCCAGACCTACCCCGCGCGGGTCTGTCTGCTCTGCCCCAGCCGCTCCCTGGGCCTGAAAGTGGAGCTACCGGAGGGAATGGCCTTCACGGCAGCCCGGGGCGGGTTCTCGCGGTCCTGGCCGGAGGCACCACCGCAGTGAAGAGAGCTCCAAGCTCCCATGCTTTTTCCCCGCGCCAACACCTGCTCCTGGAGAGGGTCTTGGACCCGCGGGTAATGGTGGGAGTGGGGACCGCTAAGGTTCAGACAGCCCTCCTAGCCACAGAGTCCCCTGCACTTCCGACAGCCTACAGGCCGCTCACGGCGTGGCTGGAGCTGCGCAGTCTTCCTAGCTCCGGCTCGTCCCGCAGCCTGTGGGTCCTAAATGGCAACGGCTGGGGCCGCTCGGGCATCTCGCCGTAGGCCCTACAGCGGCCAGATGAGCTCGATTGCCCGCGCGCGCTCCCTTGTACACCCACCAACAGTCACACGTACGCACACCTTGAACTGGACCTGTGTTCAACCCCTCGAGCAACCAGCCGGTAGCCACACGCACACTGGGACTCGTGCGCAGCGCGCCACCACGCCGCCAGCGAGCTGCACACACCCGCTCGTGGAGCCCCGCGCACACACGTGTGCCCTGGAGAAGCGCGCAGGGCCGCGGACACTGAGGGTCCCGCTCTCAGGCAAGAGCGTACACGCAGCCCCCCCAAACGTCTGCGGACTCAGAGCCCCGCAGTCGCTCGAGAGATGCCTACCAGCCCCAGCGCACCCCGCACCGCTCTGGGCACTCCCTGGCCCCGTGGCCGGCCCAAGTTTCCCGGGGCGTCCGTACCTTGGATATGCTGCTTGATGACATTCTCCAGATGGTCCAGCCGTTCAATAATCTTCAAGGTGTCCCCTTTGTCTTCCTCCAGCTTCTTGTCGGGTGCCGGCTCCTGTCCCCGCACATACACGCTGGCGATGTAGTTGGTGACCCAACCCACGTAGAGCAGACAAATGATGTTGGTCATGCCGCTCAGGATCACGCAAGTGGACACCAAAGTTTTGGTCTTTCTGGTGCACACCATTCTGGGCTCCCTCCTCCATATAGAGCTCCCGGGGGCCCCTCCTCTTTGCGCACCCCGGACTCCCCTGTGCTGTGCTCACACCCCCTAGCACGCCTCCGGCCGCCGGGCGCCCGAGCACCTAAGTCCCGACGTTCTCCAAAGCCCGGACCGCTGGCGGTGGAGCCGCGGTGCTCAAGTTTGGAGCTCCCGCCGCTGGTCGCCCGGAGAGAGAGCTTGACAAAGGAAATGAGGTGGATTTTTTCTTCCAAATTAAAAATCTCCGAGCCCTTCTCGGAGCAGTCGCGGGTGGTCTGCAGCCGCGCGCCCTGATACGCACGTCTGGGAAACTTTGCCTCAGCCTGTGTCCGCGGCCGCGCCGCTTCCCATCGCCGGGCGCCGACTGCCTTGGCGGTCCGACCGGCCCGCGCTGCTTAGAAAGATAGCGGCGGCGGCAGCGGCGGCACGGAGAGCCGCGGACACAGCGGCCCGGCCCCCTCCGAGCGACAAGCGCCGCCACCAATCGCGCTCCGGCTCGGGAGAGGGGCCGGGGCTGGGCGGTCGCAGACCAACTGGGAGGGCGCGGGGGGCGGAGTCCGGCCCCCCGGCCCCACCTGCTGGCCGCCCTTGGCCCCCGCCCTCCAGGGACGCTCCACAGCCTCCGCCCGCGCCCGCGCTGGCTGCCCTGGACCAGAGGCTCCCGGGGAGGGCGCGCCGCCAGTCCCAGCCTTAGGTCGGCAGATTCCACCTCTAGGGGGATTCCACCTCTTGCTCTTGCGCAGGAACCTCCAGTCTTCCGGAGGTCGCTCGGTTCAGCGCTCCTCACTCCACCCGGCCGCGGGGCTTCTCGCGCTGATCCCACCGGCCGGCTCCTCGGCCCTTTTTCTGGTTGCCAGGACGCAGAGAGGCCAGGGAAGCGTGGGCCGGATCGCCTGTCCTGTCTTGCCCTTGATCAGGCCCCGTGGGCGTCCACTTCTTCTTTGGCCTCACTTCGACCTCCACCCTGTCAGCCGGCTTCCTGGATATCTCCAGACTCGGCAGCTGTCAAAGGAGCCAGCCCTGTTAGGACTCTCTTAAAATATTCTGCACCACCACCACTACCATCCCCCTCAAAGATTTTGGCCCCTGGCTAGATTTTTTAAAGTCTGTGAGGCTCCCAGGACAAACTGTGTCTTGTAACCCCGGTTGTCATTTATGTGGGACCAGGCTCATCCCAATATGTATAGAGATCCTGCACAGAAATATCCCTGGGGGTTTAAGCCCTCTGTGAACTGTTAACTCCCTGTACGTGCTGTTTGTGATTGATGTTAGGGAGGAGAGAACCGTGCCTGACAGTAGAGGGGCATGGCTGGACTCCAGTGACTGACACTACTTTGTTTGTTATTAGAGCAAATATTTATTCCTGGTATCCCCTTCTGCTGAACACTCACTTCTTCTCAGAACCTGAATAAAATTCCTTCAAACAAAGACTTTTAAAAACACAGATTTCTATCCTCTTCTCTATCTGTGGAGTGCATCTTCCTGTCCTGAAGAATGTCGCTTTGTGTGCCAGCACTCCAACCAGCCGTGGTCCTGGTACCCAAGGTGGCTCCCTCATGTGATGTCTTCTGGATTCAGAGAACTGCCCTGGTGAAAGACAGGAGGCACAAAACCAATGAAGGGGCACTTTATGGCCATCAGCCAGTGCTTTGCTTACAATAACTCCCAAAAGATGCTGTGAAAACAGACACCAACTAGAGATCTTGGAAGATTTCTCTTTACCCATAGCTGGGAAAGAGAACAATAGCTGTGTGTCGGATAGAGAGTAGAGGAGGATAGTATATATGAGTCAATATGTATGCGAAAAGAAAGGACAAACTATTTCTGAAAAAAAGTCAAGGTACAGAAATCTGCATCCATGAGGAAATAAAACTTGCTCTCCCTTTCTTTTCCTCTGGAAGTATAATCAGGTCACAAATGGAGGATCTGGACTTTCTTCTGATTGGATGCATTTACAAGCAATGGCCTTGAGTACAGCTAATGGCAAAGGTCTAATTATTCCTTCTGTTCCATACTCTCTCCCAGGAGGAGGCCTGGAAGTTCAGCTCTTCCCAGGATCTTCCTAAACCCCCCCACACAAGGCTGGACAGAGAGGAGCAACACTCATTTTTCACATTCTTAATGGAAAAAAAAAAAGTTTAAAAAATAAGGTTCAAGGAGAAAAAGTGGATTGTGTGACCTTATATTTTGGTCCAGCTGGTCCTGTCATATATTTATAATTGTGGAGGGGCTGAATGCAACAAAAGAAGAATGAGGAACAGGCTCTTCTCTCTGAAAGGTCACAAGGTGGAGCTGAGCAGTTCAAAGAATATTCACTGGAGGTGCAACCAGTCTCCACGACTCTAGTCCCACATCCACCACTTATTAATGATGTGAGCTTGGACGAGTTTCAAAACACCAATGGGGTTCAGTTTCCCCTTATGTCAAATGGAAACAATACTTGCTGAAGAACTGGTTGTGAAGATTAAAAGAGAGAATGCACCAGAAAGGGTTTCATTAGTGCAGGAGGCACAGTGGGTGCTCAGGCATGAGGTTTCCTTCCAGGATATGGTGAACTCTATGGGGTTCCTTGAACTCCATTTGCTGTTTAGCAATACTTTGTTTCCCCACCGACCAATAGCAGTTCTCTCTCCCCTAATGGAAGTTAAAAGGAACTAAAACTTTAGGCAGCAAGGTGCTTGTCTTGCCTAGCTGAGCTCCAGCACGTTGACTTTCTATTTATAATGTCTGTCTTCACCATCAGCAGGGCAGTGATCTGCATAGGTTGATAGGATGTTCAAATGGACAGCTGGTTTCAGGGACTTTTGCCCCCAGGCCCCCCTAATTCCCACTCAAGACCCCTAATTCCTTGTTTTTAAACAAGTGAATTGGATGGGAACACAAAGACTTAACTCAGAAAGATTTCACAGTCACGAGGACAGAAAAGAGTTAGCCTCTACGGAAGCCCTCCTATAAATAATGCCTGGGTAAAGATTCATTTCTTTGACCCTCATTTCAATGACATTCAATCCAATAAGTAATTATTGAGCCCCTGAGGTTCTGTCTGAATGACCAGTTGCCCTGGGCCCTGCCCAGTTTACTGCAAACATGTGGATATAAACTAAGTCTCACAGTCTCAAGATGGCCCTCTTTTCTGAGCCTGGAAAGCTGCTAAAAGTCATCAGGGGATCACTGTGAAGTTAATCAGATAATGGATGTGAATGGGCCTAGCAGAGACTCTAGTACTATATATTTCTTTAAACTTATGCCTAGACTCTGAACCTAGGGTCTCCTTCTACTGCTGCAAGAGGAAAGTGGGTACCTTGAAGAAGCTACACAAGTGGCTAGAGATCCTTGATAGGGTCTTTGCAGCACAACCTTTGGATTTTACCCATCTTTTACACGGGGTAGGCAGCTGCCCTCTTGAGGTGATTTGGGGGGCGGGCAAGTAGGACTGATTACCCACAAGTATAGCCACTCTATCATCCCACCAATACTGGCTACATTCAGAATATCTCTGACACCTGAGATATCGGGGTTGGAAAAGCCAGTCGTTCATGGAATTTAACTCCTAGTTGATGACATTCTGAGTGGGGTACCCTGACTTGAGGGCTAAAGAGGAGCAGGGGGCCAGTCTTGGCCAATGGCAAGTCACTCATCAGAGAGTGGTGTCAGTGGTCAACTATACCCACCAGATGGCAGCACTATGCAAAGCCTTGGGGCCAGAGGTGCCAACTGGGATTTGGGGGCTACAGGGGAAAATGAGCCTTGACAGTGGAAAGTCTCAGTCCCTGGGCTGGCTGCATGCGAAGTGGGTTTTCCAGATCCCTAGGAGAACAGGGATTACTAGCAGAGCTTCCAGCAGGGAGGGATGCAAGTTTCAGAGACAAAGGCTGCAGAGAAACAATAGGTCCAAGACTGGATTCTGCCAAGCCACAGGAGTGAGATGCTATTGACAGAAAAGGCACACTTCTGAGGGCTGGATGGTGAACAAAGTGAGGAATATTTGTTTAGCACTCACATTGTGTCAGGCCTAGTATTTTTCACATGTCGTCTCTTGAGCATAGACTAAGGAATCCAGAGAGCTGGATTCATATTCCAGGTCTGCCATGTACTAGTATGATCTTGGGCAAATTACTTAACCTCTCTGTGCCTTGGTCTCTTAATCTGTAAAATGGGAAGAATAATAAAAATACCTACCTCCTCCTAACAGGGATGTTGTGAGCATCAGCTGAACTCATGTATATAAAGCACATTGAAGGCACTATATAAGTATTGGCTATTGTTATTTTTACCATCTCTGAGCACCAAGGTATGTGAAAGGTCAACAAAAAGAGAGACAAGCCACCCAGAAAGAACTTTCCTCTAACTAGGAGAAAAAGGTCCTAGAAACTGACTCTTGGCTCCTCCTCTTTCACCTTGTTGAAGGACCCAAAGCAACTCCTAGCTGAATCACAGGGCAGACACTCACTGGAATCTAACCATCTGTCTACTTATTCATCCACTAAGTATTTCTGAGTGCCTGTTCTGTGCTAGACCCAATGCTGGCTGCTGGTAACACAGAGATGACTTACAGACCTGCACCCGTTCCCTCAAGGAGATCATTGTTTAGTGGAAGAGGCCGATAAACAACTGTAACACAGTCTGATAAGCTGTTAACTGATATACTATATTAATATGAAAGAGAAAGGCACAAGCAGTTGATAGACATACCAAATTCCTCCCCAATAAGTGATCAGGCAACTTCCGAACAGCTCTGCTTCCATTCAATCACTGGACAGCTCTGCTGGGTGGAATTTGTTCTTTAGACCTAGAGGAAAATATTTGCAAGATAGTTAGTAGACCAAGGATTGATATGCAGAATATATAAAGAATTCATATAAACCAACAAAATAAAGAGGCAAAAGTATCCAAATGGAAAATGGGTCAAAAATATGAACAAGGAATTAACTAAAGAGAAAGTATAAACATCCAATACACATGTGAAAGGATGCTTATATTTGTTAAAAATCAGGAAATACAAACACAACAATGTAAAACAATTATACTCCAATAAAGATGTTAAAAAAATCAGGAAATACATTTTTAAAACATAGGCACCATATCTCACCTATCAGACTGACAAATTTAAGGAGATGATTTTCAAGTGTTAGAGAGAGTATAAGAGAAATAAGTACTCATATATCCTGCTGATGAAAGTGTAACTGGTACAATCACTTTGGAATGCAGTTTGGCAGCAATGATGAAATTTAAAATGCACATGCCCTATGACCTTGTACTCAAAGTGTGGTCCATGGACCAGTTGGGTGCTTATTAGAAATGCAGAGTATTAGGCCCTTCCCACATCTACTGAATCAGAATCTGCATTGTAACAAAATCCTCAGATGAGTCACACAGACAATAAAATCTGAGAAGAAATACACATGAAACTATTAACCATAGGCTTTCTTTGGGAAAAGAACCATGATTAAGGGTAGTGATCAACTGCTGAACTTCTTACCCAGTTCATCTGTAACATCTGAATTTTTATAATGAATACTTCTTAATGTTATACTTTTGAAATTCAAATTATTATTTTTTTTAATTTAAAAAATAATTCCTTTTGTTGTGCTAAAAAATCTGCTTCACACTGGTTGCCATCCTGCTTTGTGACCTGAGCTAGTCTTGTAGGTACTCTAAGCCCGTTTCCCAATCTGTAAAAGAAGGATAATAATTAAACCTCAGGGCTTCCCTGGTGGCACAGTGGTTGAGAGTCCGCCTGCCAATGCAGGGGGACACGAGTTCGAGCCCTGGTCCGGGAAGATCCCACATGCTGCAGAGCAGCTGGGCCCCGTGCGCTACAACTACTGGGCCTGCGCTCAAGAGCCCACGAGCCACAACTACTGAGCCCGCGAGCCACAACTACTGAGCCCACGTGCTGCAGATACTGAGGCCCACGTGCCTAGAGCCCGTGCTCCACGACGAGAGAGGCCACCACAGTAACAGGCCCACGCACCGCAACAAAGAGTAGCCCCTGCTCTCAGCAACTAGAGAAACCCCATGCACAGCAACAAAGACCCAACACAGCCAAAAATAAATAAAATAAAATAAATAAATTTATTAAAAAAAAAAAATTACACCTCAGCCCAGCCTTACACTGGTAGGCTTTGAGCACAACATACCAAACATAACTCAACCTTTGACATTCACGATGATGATTCTTCATCATCAGAAAAATGGCCATCCTTTATGGTTTATGGCCATAGGGAAGAGAGCAATACCGTAGGAGGAAGATTTTCCCTGAATGGAACAAATATAAAAACATGCACACACACACACACACACACACACACACACACACACACACACACACAATTCTTGAGCTACATATACTAGTTGTAGGTGTTTCCTATTGAACAAAAATGAAAGGATCATCAAGGTACGGGCTACTTTCACCATGTAGTGAAAGCAGGAATGTTATCAACCACCACCTCTTTCTTTTGCTCACTCAGAGCCATTTCTTAGTTTTGTGTATTTTACATAAATAACATTATGTTGCCTGCGAGTGGAGATGCGGTAAAACATTTGGCTTCTTGCTCTGTATTATTATTTTCTTTCTTTCTTTATTTTTTTGTGGTACGCAGGCCTCTCACTGCTGTGGCCTCTCCCGTTGTGGAGCACAGGCTCCGGACGCGCAGGCTCAGCGGCCATGGCTCACGGGCCCAGCCGCTCCGCAGCATGTGGGATCTTCCCGGACCGGGGCACGAACCGGTGTCCCCTGCATCGGCAGGCGGACTCTCAACCACTGGGCCACCAGGGAAGCCCCCCTTCCTGCTCTTTAAAAGGATGCTCAGTAGGAGATACGTTGATTAGGGAAGCAATAGAGCATGATGGTTATACACAGGTAATCAGACAGGCTTGGGTTTCAATTCTAGATCTGCCATTTACTAGTTTTGTGAATCGGGACAAGCTGCTTAAGTTTCTATATCTCAGTAACCTCATCTGTAAAATGTAGTATCTACCTCATAGGGTTGTTGTGAAGATTAGATGAAATACTATTTGTAAAGCTTGGTACTGAGTCTGTGGTAAGCATTCAACAAATGTTAGTTTTCATAGTACTTAACACTTTTATTTAGATAATTAATTATGGTATTTCATTTCCAGTTCATAACTATACATATTTTATAGCATATATTGAGGAACCTTACTCTTCTGTAGCCCAAGGACTAAATATACATTTTTAATGTTTTATTACTTAAAGGGATAAGTATCAGTTCTCTATACAATTTATATAAGTAACCAAGTAAAACTATGCAGAATAGCGATGTGTCTTGTTTGACCACCTAGACTTCTAAGGCAGGTAGGGTATACAAGTACTGTTCAATCCACAGAGCACTGTTCACACATATCTTGTCTTAATCTTCACAACCGCCCCATAAGGTAAGTTATTATCATGCCCATTTTCCAGATGAGGAAACTGTATTTAAGGCAAACATTAATAAGTAAAAGTAGTAGAGGGCTTCTGACTCCAAGTCCAGTACTCTTTCCATATACCATATCCCTCCTGGGTATCTGTTAAGGAACATCTATCTTCAGTGAAGGAATAACTGGCTGATTAAGATCTCAATAAAAAAAGGAAAAAAAAGAAAAATCCAAAGTGAGAGACCTCTTGGAAGTATCTTCATCTCAAAGAGGACTGCTAAAAACAGAAACACTGTCTAACTCTAAGGGGATGTTGTCCCCTGAGCAAGGGAAAGAGCTACTAAATCCCCCTTTTCCAAAGGAGAGAATCTGGCTGGTGAAGTGGGGGAAAGGGAAGTCACATTGATTGAGCCCCTACTGATAGCAGAAGTACAGTCACAGATTTCCTCAAACGCATGAAAGGTGCTTTCCTGCTAACTCATGTGGGCTTCAGGAAGGCAGAAGAAATGAGATGGCAAAATGCCCCTCTTCTTAGAAAATGCCTGGAGGCTCCCCTCATGCCTGGTTCAAAAGATAGAAACCTCCTTGAGCTGCTTCACAGCACAGAGCCCTCCTTCCCAAAGCCTCAAAGGAATAGCACAGGACCTGTGTGAGGGATTGCTGGTGCCAGTCAGGCATAAGGAGAAGCCAGTGACCTTTTCAGCACTGGTATGTGATGGTCTCGAGCATTACTGGTTCATAAGTATGTTCTGTGCTTTGCTGCCAGCCAGATGGTAAATAAAACATTCAGCAGACACACAACCTCCTCACCACAGTGAGGTGACTGGCTTGTTCAGAACAGAGCGATTTTGGTAGAACGCACAAATTGCAAGTGGCAAGAAGCAGCTGGGAGAGAGTCAACAATCTGCTTCTTGTGACAGAGCCAGAGACCAGAGCTGGGGACAGCCTGCATTTGCAACACACCCAGAGGCCCTCCTCATAGAACTGTGGAATCTGTCATCACAAGACTTCTATAAACTTGGTTCCAAGACAAATGCAGATGCACAAAAGTACAAAGTACTCAGATGGATGATTCCAGATAAAACAGCCTCAGCAGGTGCCAATGGATAGGCTGATGTGGCAGTATGTATTTGCAGATACCAATATAATCACTCTTCTGACAGAGTCCAAATCCAAAGTGCATCTAGGTATTTACTAGTCATTCTCCACGGTGCATGGAACCCCTTATCCAGGCACTTGCAAGCATGATGAGGGAGCTGACAGACTCCAGAATAGAGTGCTTATTCTGTGTTCCCAAGTAGCTTGACAGAACTACCATACAATCCAGCAATTCCATTTCTGGGTATTCTTCCAAAGACAACATAAAACAAATTCAAAAAGATATATGTTCATTGCAGCATTACTTACAATAGCAAAGATATGGAAGCAACCTAAGCATCAATTGCTAGATGAATGGATAAAGAAGATGTGATATATAAATAAAATGGAATATTACTCAGCCATAAAAGAGAATGAAATCTTGCCACAACATGGATGGACCTAGAGGGTATTATGCTAAGTGAAATAAGTCAGAGAAAGATAAATATCATATAATTTCACTTATATGTGGAATCTAAAAAACAAAACAAACAAACAAAAATAACAGAAAAGACCCATAGACACAGAAAACAAACTATTGGCTGCCAGAGGGGAGGGGAGGAGACAGATGGGTGAAATAGGTGAGGGAGCTCAAGAGGTAAAAAATTCCACTTACAAATGGAACAAATCCCATTACATGCAGCTGTAATGTGCAGCATAGGGAATATAGTCATTAATATTGTAAGAACTTTGTATGGTGACAGATGGTAACTAGACTTATCATAGTAAAGATTTTGTAATTTATAAAAATATCAGATCTCTATGTTGTACACCTGAAACTAATATAATTTTGTAAGTCAATTATACTTCAATTAAAAAGAAATAGATAGATAAATAAACAAATAAGGTAATTGAACAAGTTCTTGGATATATGATCGATAAACAGAAACCAATTGCTTTTCAGCACTTCAAATTTGCTGAAAATTTGAAAACAATGAAAAAATTCTATTCATCATAACAAAAATAATACCTAAAACTCAAGCTAGCAAAAGTTCTGCAAGAGACATCAGAGCTCCAACAGTCACACTTCCAATGGTCATAGTTCTTACTCAGAATGTCATAACTGTATAAAAGTGTTGAGGTCCAGAGCTGGCCTCTCAGACCTACCCAACTATCTTCTGCTGAAGATTTTTTTTCTAATGGTCCCCCAGATGGAGTCCAAAGGTCTCCAGTAAAGCAGAGGCCAGGAGTCCAGAATAATTGGAAGAGGCACTAGGGGATGTAAGTCCTTATAGAATTGAGACCCAAGGGACCTCCCCATTCTTCAGACAGTATTATTTCATACTTCAGCCTCCCAGATCTTAACCAGATAATGGAATTTTTTTTTTAGCCTATTAATTATACTAACAACAACAAAAGAAGGCACCTGAACTAGAAGAAGTCCTGCACTAGTCTTCCAACATCCCAGTTCCCTGGCCATACTTCTAACCACTCAAGCAAGATAATAGGTAAGTCAAGGCACCCTGGGGCTGGCATCTGACATGGCCAACTGTGAAAGGTTATATATCACCACCTCTGAGTACAGGGTGCTGGAGGGCATCAGTCCAAGACTGGAGAAGAGCCGATCTACGTCCTTACAACAGAAGGCATCCCATACTCATTGTGGGCCGGGGCCCATGATGGCAGAGCGAGGGGGCCTAGTGAGGGGCCGGAGCCATGCCCTCGCTCAAGTAAAACCCTGAAGTCCGGGTGCTGAGGGATCTGTTATACCCTGTACTTCTCTGAGTAAGTTCCCTAGCAGCTGCGACCTTTTCTAAATCCCTAAAAGACTGCGGCAATCTAGAAAATGTTCCCGCTGAACTTCTGAAGGCGGAGGCCCATGGCTGCCATAGCCACTGTCACTTCGCCTCAGCTCATGTTCCAGGTTCCCTGATGAGTCCAGAGGCTTTGACCAAGCTCCAGACCCTCTATTCCAGCAACCCTCGGATGGCCACCCAGACGGGGAGACACAGCGCTGGCCTTGCACGCTGGAGCAGGACACTAAACCCCAGGCTTCGCTGCCATCTTGAGATTGGCTCACCGACATTCGCAAGGGCTGCTAGGAATGTGGAGTCCTCCTGTTTTTTTCCTGACTTTTTAAAGAGAGGTTACTTTGTAACAACACCCTGTGCTGTTGACTCAAATGAATCCCTAAAGTTACCAAGTACTGACTTCACAATGGGAGGATGGCGTTGAGGTAGGGCTCTCTGCCTTTCCATAGGCTAATCCCAACCTGCAGAGCAATTTAAATGTTTATTAATATTTTTAATATGTGTCTTTCCTTACAATCAAGCTGCCACTTTTCACAACTGCCAGTGTTCCCCCCGCACCATGGCACTCTCAAATTCTTTCTTAAATGGTTACTCTTAATCTGCTACAAATTGGGAAAACAAACAGCTGAATTATTAGAACTGGATGTAAATGAGGGAAAAAAGGCTTTTTTCTTTTTTGTTTTTTATTAATTAATTTATTTTTGGCTGCTTTGGGTCTTCATTGCTGTGCGCAGGCTTTCTCTAGTTGCAGCAAGTTGGGGCTACTCTTCGTTGCGGTGCGTGGGCTTCTCACTGTGGTAGCTTCTCTTGTTGCAGAGTGCGGGCTCTAGGCGCGTGGGCTTCAGTAGCTGTGGCTTGCGGGCTCAGCAGTTGTGGCTCGTGGGCTCTAGGGCGCAGGCTCAGTTGTTGTGGTGCATGGGCTTAGTTGCTCCGCGGCATGTGGGATCTTCCCGGACCAGGGCTTGAACCCGTGTCCCCTGCATTGGCAAGTGGATTCTTAACCACTGCGTCACCAGGGAAGCCCTTTTTTCTCTTTTTTTAAGGCTTTAAGCGAGGGACTGAGGGACTCTCCCGTTAATAACGTATCCAAGGGTCTGACACATTTATTGGTTCACTTATTTCCTGGTTCTCAACTTTCTCACTGCTCCAGTCGCTTGCACTCCTGGCCGCACCCGTCAATTCCCCACAAAGCAGCAAGAGTGATCTCCTAAAAATGCAAAGCTAATTCTCTCACACACATACCCTCCATGCCTCTGGTCTTAGAAACCTTTAGCAGCTTCTCATTGCCCTCGGAATGAAGTCTGGCCTTCCTGCGGCCTTTGAGAAGCACTGAGAGCTCTGCCGGATCTGGCTTCTCCTCCCTTCTCCTCCTTCATCACCTCCAGGCCCTTGGATAGGTCACTCTTACCTCACCACATGCCCCCAGCTCATCTTACAGGTTTCATCTTAACCCCTTCCTCCAGAGCCTCCCTAACCCCCTGAACAAAATCATGCATCCAGCGTTGGCCCACGGCTTCATCTACTTCCCCATCCAAACATTTAGCCCCAGATCAGAGCTGCATAATAGCACTGCAGATTTGTAGCTCCACCATTTACTAGCTGGGTTGCCTTAGGTGAATTACTTAAGCTCTCTCAGCCTCAGTGTCTTTATCTACGAAATGGAGATAATTATTTCACCTGCCTCTTCACCCCACAGTGAGGGTTGACATGGCGCAGATAGAGCACTTAGCATGATAAATGTGATTACTGTTTTTTTGATTATCTGTTTTCCTCACCAAAGTGTTAATTCCCGTGAGGTGAGGGGCCACGCCTGTCTCGCACTTACCATGGCATGCAGCGTACTGAGCACGGAATCTGGAACATAGCTACTCAATTATTGCTGAATGTTTGCTGAATTACTAAATGCACGTCAGTGTCCCGCCTAAGAATCTGCAGGGGCTCCCATTTGAAACTTGAGCGCATTTCCATTCTTCCACAGGGCGTTCTTCAACCAGCCTCTTCAGCTTTCCTCTGCTGCACCTTAACAACTTGTCTGATGAAATTCCCTTCGCATCCTTTCCCTTCATCAAATCCTCCCTTTCAGAGCTGGGTCTTCCCTCCTCCAGGAAGCCTTCCTGTGCCCACTGCTCAGGTCTTCTTGGATTTCCTACTTCACATCACTCATTTTTTCTCGATCATTCCCCAGCTCTTCTCTGCCCTCACCTCTCTGCCAGGTAATATGCAGTGGCCTTGCAGGCAGCCTCTACTCTATGTCTCCTTTTGTGCCCCACCCCCATCCCAGCCTTGGTGGGAGTCAGCCCGCCCTCAGCCAGGGTCTCTCTGCCTCCTGCTTCTTCCCAAGGGCCATCCCTTTTGATACCATTCTCTCAAAAATTACATCCTTGCCGTATTTACCTCCGAGTTTCCGAGCTTCACCACGCCTCACTTAAGGTATTGATTTTTCAATTCGTGATAAATTATTCAGAGCTCATTTTCAGCCAGACTCCTCTTTCCTTCAGGGCCTTCTCCCCTAGCCACAATCTCGGGGCAGCCTTTAAGTCTAATGACGTGTTTACAATTCATGCTCTGCCAGACATTAAAGCATCACGGTGCATTCAGAGATGACGAGGCGCTACTCGGGATTCTCAGCAGAGGGAAGGGCCCAATAAGAGTGCTGCTCTGTTGTTCATGGAGAACAAAGATTTCTGTCTCCGTTGCAAGGATCCGCATGCAGACGGTGGCAGAGGGATTCTGGTTCAAAGGCAGGGCTTTCGCTGGAACCTTCCAAGCCTCCCTGAAGAGCAGTCCAGCAGCTGATAGGGACAGCCGGTCCTGATTCCAGTCAACTTTAGGCTTAAGGATTTTCACTCTCTGTGCCAGTGGGTTGAATGTTGGGGGAAAAAAAGGGAAAAGAAATAAAGAAAAGAAACCATAAATCTTTTACTATTGGGGCATATGAGAAAGCAAGCAAATAAGAAGCAGCACAGAATGCTTACCCTTAGGATTGAGTTTTTAAGGTGGAGGCTTGTCGTCTTGCTCAAAGGACCACTGCCAGCCCCTGTCCCAGTCCTTCCTGCCTAAAGGTCTTGCAGCCCAGCACAAGCTCCCTTCCTGCTGGATGTTCCTGCCCCTGGCACTCCAGTTCCTTGACTCTTGGCCTCCCAGGCTCCTAGGTGGAGACCTTGCTCCCCGCTGACAGCCTCCTTAGCTGATTGTGTCTCAGATCACAGGTCATGACTATAGATTCAGGGCCATCAGACATATTAAGGTGTAATTTACATGGTCAGTAATGGTGTTAGAGGGGTGAGGGGACTCTACCATTGAGAGTCACAGGAAGGGAAGGAGACTCCCTGTTGTCTTAGATGTTGCTGACATCTGTAACCTCACTTTCTTCATAATTACTTGATTAATTAATCTCCAGCCTGGGGTTTATGCTAATGACCCCCTTCAAGGGATTGACCCAGAGAATACCAGAATTGAGAGGCAGGTGACAGGACTTCTTTGGATCCCATCAAAACTGGGGTTTCTGGTGGCAACACAGAAGGGGTTGAAAACAAACGAAAATAATAACAACACAAATAAAAAACAAGGAAGGAAGCATGTGCTTCCACACCCAGAGGAAGAAAAAAAGTTAGACAGCATTATGGCCACTTTTGCTCTGCCACGAAATCCCATCTCTCCCTCCTTGTTCCTCTCTCTTCCACTGAACACTAAAAGGATACAAAACCTGAGAGGATAGGACATTGTACCAGAGGCACCCACACGCTCTTCTTAGAGAAACCCTCAGCCCTGGCAGGTGTATCCTGCCACCCTGCTTCTCCCAGCACTCTCAGCCGCACTTCTGGCAAAGTTGATTGAGCAAGGGCTGGGTACCTCTTGGCTGGAAGTTAGCCCAATCAGATTCTCTCTCCCAAGAATCTGTGATTGAGACACAAAAGACTGAATCAGTTAGTGGTCGGGAGTAAAGGAGGGTAGTGTTATGTAGACGGAAGATAAGACCACCATTTTTGCACAGGCCATGTGGAAGCAGATGAAATAGAGAATATAGTTGAACAGAGAAGAATGAAGGAGAAAGAGAGAGAGAGAGAGAGCTTCTACAATTGCATTTCATGAGATTCCCCTGAATCCCAGTCAAGCTTCAGTGAATGGGTGTCCTTGCCACCCAAAGATGCCTGACTTGCATTGACCTTGTATCCCTACCTCCAAGTTACTCACAAGCTTATAAGAAATCATTCACCCGGCAATGCAAGTGGAAATAACTAACATTTAATGAGCACCTACTACGTGCTAGAGCTATGGTTTACCAGTTCTAATCGAAACAGTCCAACAAGATTGATCAATTGATGTGTGATTTGCCACCACTCTACAGCTAAGGGGACTGATGCTCACACAGTTTAGGTAACCAGTATAAGATCCTGTAACCAGAATGTAGCAAAGCCTGGATGGGAACCTGTTGGGGCTGATGGCAAACCCATGTTACTCCAGTCCCCACATTCTTCTCCAATGTGTAAGGATGTGAGGTCCTCTGCTCTGGCACCGTCAAGAAACTGTCAGGTTCGCATCAATGAGGTTTCCAAAAAAATGAAACAAACCCTTCAAGGAAAATTTTTTGTCTTTTTCAAATCCTAAAACATATGTGACATTTTCCTGCCGGTTTAAACTAATCACTTACTGAGCACAATGTAACATTTTCCTGATTGACTCATTCAGAAATATATGGAGGACCTCCTATTTGCCTGGCACCAGGATAAGAACTAAGAATATAAAGTTGCATAAAACAACAGACCCTCCCCCAAGGAGTTCAAAGTCTGGAGAGGAAATATACAAATAATACTCATAATCATAACCATGATCATGGTAGCGAATATCTTTGGTTAGCCAGTATTTTCCTTGCATTATCTTTTTTTAAACATCTTTATTGGGGTATAATTGCTTTATATCTTAATCCTCGGAATAAATCTAAGCAGGAGACGCTATTACTATTATTATTCTCATTTTACAGAAGCACACACTGAGATTCAGAGAGTCCGAGTAGTGTGCCGCTGCTAAATGGTGAAGTGGGACAAATTCATATAATCTATCTAGAACCTGAGCTAGTAGCACCACACTCTACAGTTTCCTCCAAGTAAACAAATAATTGCAAGCGGTATGATCAGGATAAACCAAAGCCAGGTACTGACTCATGATCACAAGGAAAGAGTCAGTGGGAATAGGATTTCACCAGGAGGACAAGGGAGACTGTCCAGACAAAGAGAATAGCATATTCAAAAGCACAGAGCTGGGAAATAGCGTGAGGCACCAAGAGAGCTGTGAGTCAACTCGTGCATTTGGATCATAGGTGTGGGAAATGAAGGGCAAAGGAGAAAGTGGAGAGACATGAGAGCAGAAATACGGGAAGGGCCCGGATTTGGGACAACCTCATGTTATACCTAACTTTCCCAGAGGAAATTAGTAGGCAACGAGGGAGCCAGGTGGGGAGTGGATGGGATAATATTTGTATGTTTAGAGAGATAGAGATTATTCAGGCTGCAGTGTGGAGTGTGAGAGTGAGAGGCTACATGTCCTGCTGTAGAGGGGATCGATCTGCCTAATGAATTGTCCTGTCCCAAATGCCCAAAGAGAAACCCTAGAAAAAGGGAAACTTGAAGTCATTCTAGATGCTCCTTTCCTTCACCCTCCCCTACCCCCCGCCCAACACACACATATTAATTGTCTAAAAGTCCTGTATCTTCCACTACTTCTCTGCGTCTAAGTGCAGGTCTCACCATTTCTTCTTTTGACTGTGTGCTATTTGCCTTTGGATTCCTGACACTTAACACTGTGCTGGGAACAGAGTGGGTCATGGCTGCTGTTTGTTGAACCCAATGGAACTGCTTAATCTTATGGGATAAATGTTCCCTGTACAATGCCCTTGACTTGAGTGAAATCGACTGATGCCCTCCTCACTTGTGACCTTGACATGAGTATTTCTCCCAGGTCTCAGCAAAGTTGGTGACTTCTGCTTGGTTTCCTCACTACATTAGAAACACCACGTTTCATCAACAGTTGCTGTTGTCTTCAAAAACTCTTTATATTGACCAGCATCCCCTGGGTAATCAGAGCAAATATAATGTTTTTACCGCACCTATTTGTCATTTGAAATGCATGGCAAGCCTTCAAGGAAAACTTCCTCAAGTTCACATCCTTTCAGAATGAGTCTTTGTCTACATTTAACTCTTGAATCACCATTTTCTGTCTCTCCCTCTCTCTCTCTGTCACACACACACACACACACATACACACCATCTTCTTATCTTAAATGGGAATAGTCTTCAATTGAGAGCCAAGAGACCTCCACTCTGGCCCAGGTTTTGATACTGCTTGACCTTAACTAAGCAAAGTGACCTTGATTTCCTCATTTATAAAATAAGGGATCTGACTCAAATATTTATCAAATGACTTTTCATGGAGTCTAGGAGTTCCTTGGAGGTAACTAGAGATAACATTGGAGATGAGGGAGAGCACACACACAAACACACACACACACACACACACACACACGCTCACTCACTGTGATAGTCAATGGTGGTTTGTTTAGTTTTTTTTAACTAGGAAATGCCTTCTGTGCATATGGTAAGATTGCACTTCTGTGCCTCTTTGTGGTTGGGTAGGATCACAGGGCTGGTTTTGATCCATGTGACTTGAGTAGAAGTGCTGTGGGTCGCTGTCAAATCAGAGCATTTAGTTACCAATGCAATACTCTTCAGAGTTGTTTCTTTTCTTCTGCCATGGCAACCAGCAACGTTGGAGATGGTGGCCACGCTGTCCACTGGAGTCCTGGAGTGAGGAGCTGTGATCTGAGCCCAAGCCCATCTATGTCAGACATACAACAGGAACAAGAAAAGCCTTTTGTAACAGCTGATAAATTTAGGAGGTCATTTTTCACTACATGGATCCTAGCCTATCCTGACTAATACACACACACACACTCATACACAAATTCTACATAAGGTTTTGTTTGACAAATGAGTCCAAAAGCTAAAAAAATTGAAAATTTCATTTCTGAGGACCCTTCCAATCAGAAGTCTATGATTCTGCACAGATTCTTCCAACACTCCAGCTATCTTCCCTACCCTCTTTACATATTTTGACTTTACTTCATTTTCATGAGCCTCTCTTAGTTTGATGGGTACCCCTCCCACAGAGATTTACTTTCACATAAAATTGTATGTCAATTTTGGGATCTCAAAATGGTGACCCACTTTTTCTTTACCATGCATACTTTCACTTACCACAGTCATCAGAACAGACTTATTTGCCAAAGTTGACAGCTGCACTCTGACAAGGTGAGACTTGTCACAAGCTGTCCCTAACTGTCTCTATTTCCCTGAGACACAAATGAAAATATGTGTCCTCACTTTAGAGTCACTGCTTGCCTGACTGTTGTAGTCAACTAGTACCCCTACTGCGCCTGGAAAGAGTTCTATGCAAAGATGTTTCCCAGTAAACTTACTGATGGTTTTTGTTATAATAGTGGATACATGTGGCATCACTGTTTCTTTCATAGTCTGATGCCTTACGGAACCTCCCTCTTTCAAGGTCAACCTAGACCAGAAGGGTCTTTTGACTGTTAAAGATGGCTTAAATGAGATACCAACGGGAATCTGGGAGATAAATTCAATCAGTAATTTATCAAATTTTGCTGTGCCTAATCATTATGCTAATAATATCCCTCAATTCAGTGGGTCTGGGGTAATGGCTTAGAATCCATACTGTTAATAAGGTAACTCTGAGGCAGGTCGTTACAGAACCACAATTTGAGAAATTCCAGACTTGATCTTTAAGCTTTTTTTTCCCCTAGGAATCTGGCTAATTTCAAATTCCATATATGCAAGAGATCCAAAATGTTCAGCTAAAGGGGCCACAGGAAAAGCACTGGTCTAAACATTCCCCCTTTGGTGGTTAGGCCAAGGCATGGGAATGAAGGACCTGGGATTTTGCACCATCAGGAAGGGCTGTAGGAGACTGGAGGGAGGGTCCCTTACCTAATGGTACCAGAGCAGAGCACAGAGTTTACAAGGAGCTACAGTGGGTAAACCAAGAATTCAAAACGGTTGCCAAACCAAGGTGAGGAAGGGGCCCAAAGCAGGTTCTGAAAGTGAAGCATAAGGCCAGGGAAGTGAGAACGTGGACATACAAGTGATAGATCCAGACAGGTATTTGGAGGAGAGATCTGAGTGAATCCTAGGGATACACAGAGTGGTCTGGATGTCAAATTACCCGTTGTAGGGGCCTAAGGCAAGCCAGCAGGGATGAGCCCAGCAGAGTGATTCCTAGGCTAAGGATAAAATGTTTCTTGGAACTAAATCCAATAAAAATTCGGTTGGGTTCTTCCCTGGTGGCGCAGTGGTTGAGAGTCCGTCTGCCGATGCAGGGGACACGGGTTCGTGCCCTGGTCTGGGAAGATCCCACATGCCACGGAGCGGCTGGGCCCGTGAGCCATGGCCGCTGAGCCTGCGCGTCCAGAGCCTGTGCTCCGCAGCGGGAGAGGCCACAGCAGTGAGAGGCCCGCGTACCGCAAAAAAAAAAAAAAAAAAAAAAAAAAAATTGAGTTGGACTTTAATCCAAAGTGGCCAGAAGTGGGAAAAGTCAGAGGATGAGTATAATTCATGACTCAGGGAGAACCAAGAGTTGAACCCAATAAATCTGGTTGTTGAGTTAAAGCATTGACTCATTGCGGTTAGAAATAGGAGGTAGTGCTAAAAATTCGGGGAGCTGGTAGAAATCAGAATGGAGTAGAGAGTAGAACACCAGTGCAAGAGTGAAGAAAGAGGTCGAGGGCAATTTCCCTGCTTGCAGTTGTGAGACTGGTATCTCACTTTCATTGGCTCCAGGTGGGGCGGGCTGGGCGGCCTGGTCTGAAGGCAAACGAGGCAGGCATTGACTTGTCCCCACTGGATCACAGAGAGGATGGGGCCCTTGTACCCGAGGCCTTATTTTATAGCCAGAAGTCAGCCAAGGTCTAACCATCCAACTTGGCAACAAAACAGAGCTGAGCTATCAGATACCAAATGCAGCACTGAGGAATTAGGGTAGATGGTGGGATTGCTTGGGCTCTGCGACTTCCGAGGTTCATGTTTGACAAACAAGCACAGCTTATAGGGAGACACAAGATTTTCAGAACAAGAAGGGGCAGCATTCTCTTCTTCCTCATCTTCTTCCTCACATTACAGAAGGCCTTTGCTGAAACAGTTGCCCGTGGCCCAGTAATTCTGCTGAGCCTGTGTTAATTGTTTCTCATCATAAATTTGGGCACATCCTTTCCCAATTAAAAATTCTTTTTGCTCAAGGAAGAAATAATGTAGGGCTCATTAGAGCTTTGTTTTCTAATCAGTTAATAGAATGTGGTAGATAATGGAGGGAGAAGGCAGAAATGGGTTGGAAGACTGGAAAATTGATTCTATTCCCAGTTCTGACATTTACTAGCCATGTGACCTTAGGCAAATCACTTCATCTCTTTAGGCTTTTGTTCCCTTGTTTGTAACAAGAAGGTCATCAAACTTGATGGTTTCTAAATGTCCTTCCAACTCAGACATTCTCTGGTGCCCATGATTCAATAAGCCTGATTGCACTTCCTTCCCACCTAATAAGAAGGCTTAGGAAAATGGCATTGGCTCAACTTGCAAAAATGGGCACGTAATTGTTGGATGAATAGACAGAGGGATTAATGAATGAGTTACAACCAATGACACATATTTCTGGACATCTCCAATGGAAAGGTTGCCATACCAGGGTAAGGAGGAGACCTAATGCAGATGATGAAAGTAAATCATAAAGTTAGGGAAATGGGGAAGTAGACATATGAGTGGTAGATCCAAATCCACCTTTGACCTCCACTGATGAATCCTAGAATCATGAATACAGACTCTCAGAACTCAAAGGCTTACCATGTCAAATCAACCCATTTGACAGGTGGGGAAACTAAGGCTAGAAAAAGTGACTTGCCTACAGCCTCAGAGCTAGCTAGCAACAGAAAGTCAGAACCGGCTCTTCTGCCTCTCCCTACTGTGTTTTTCCCTGCACTGTGCTGTGTCACATTTCCCAGAAAAGCAGCTAAAAATGGAGCTGAAGCTTTAGGCAAAAACCCAGAGCTGATGACCCAATGTGACTTGAATGGCAAACCAATACTGAAACAAAGCACTTCCCAAAATGTTCTAAGACAAGCTCTATACCCCTTATCCCAACCTGTGCTCCAGAACCACTGCCCCCCACACACTAATTACAGCTGAAAAGCGGCATGGAACAGTGGGCTTTGAAAAATGCACATCACATAAGAGAAGATGATTAGGAGCAAAGAGCTAGTTCTAGGGATTTTCTCGGAATAATTCCAAAGAGATTTTGGCTTACTGAGAACATTCATGGGCAGTGGCAAAAGTTAGAACCTCCTCCTCTCCCCACAACCATGAAAAACCCCCTTCCCATCTGGCCAGAAACTTTGCCAACTAATTTTCTTCTAAGGCATTCAAACTCTCTGGACCTCAGTTTTCTCTTCTATAAAATAGTGAAGGACAAAGCCTGTAACAATCAAATGAGGCCCAGGCATATCCAAGCACCATATTCATCCACTCAAAACTCTGTCTTCATCATTAGGTTATCTCTGCTTGAGAATCTTTTGTGGTTCCCTGTGTTCATTCTTATCCCGAGACATTGCTTGTTCAGTTTCCTTGCCTAATATGAAGAGTTCTTTGATCACTCAAGCCCAGAGGAGGGCTTTCCTTCTGCTCTCTTCATTTATGATCTCTAATACTCATTTGGCACCATACCTAATGCCTGGAATTACAATGTTATTGTTATTCCAGGAAAAGATCTCTTACCAGCTGCAGTAGGCAGAATAATAGGTCCCCCAAGATGTCTACATTTTAATCCCCAGAACCTGTGAATATATTATGTTACATGGCAAGGGAGAATTAAGGTTGCAGATGGAATTAAGGTTACTCATCTGTTGACCTTAAGATAAGGAGAGCATCCTGGGTTACCCAGCTGAGCCCACTATAATCACAGGCACCCTTAAATAAGGAAGGGGGGGCAGAAGAGCCAGAACAAGAGATGGCATTGTGAGAATATCTCTACCAGCCATTACTAGGTTTGAAGATGGATGAGACCGCAAGCCAAGGAATACAAGAGGCCTCTAGAAGCTGGCAAAGGGGAGGAAATGGATTCTTGTCTAGAGCCTCCAGAAGGAACACAGCCTTGCCAAGAACTTGATCTTGACCCAGTGAAACTCATTTCAAAATTCTGACCTCCAGAACAGTAAGATAAAATTTTGTATTGTTTTAAGTCACTATGTTTGTGGTAATTTGTTACAGTAGCAGTAGGAAATTTGTGTAATACTTACTACACCCTACAGTTTATGGTAAACTATTGGATGTTGTGGACTATAGTCAATATATTTCTTCTGGCTACGAAATAGTACTGAACACAAAGTAAACAACCAATGGTTATTTTTTAAGTGAGTGAATGAATGAACTAGCTGGTGTAAAAACAATTTGGAAATTAATCAATCAAATGATAGATAGACCTAGGTTATAAAAACCCTGAAAGCAGACTCAGGTGTCTGGGTATAGTATAATATAATTTCATGGACATTTCTTATGCTACTATTATTTTTCCAAGGCCACATCATACACTGGAAATTACCTTGGACTTGAAGTCAGAAGACCTAAGACAGAGTCTTGTTGCTGACACACGTTAGTGTCTGACCTTGGACAAATTGTATAACGTACCTACACCTCACTTACCTCATCTATAAAAGAAAGATACTATTTACTATCTTGAGAACTTCCCAGGGTTGTTCTGGGGATCCAATGAACCAATGCACAGAAAAGGGTTGTGAAAACTGTAAAACGCTGTGCAAATGGGAGGGGCTGTCATTTACTACCCTTTCTTTGGACTAATTTTTAACTAAGAAGCATTTTCTTGGTGCCTCTACTGTGCTCACATTACTATATGAGGCCTTGGTTGGGGGGGCGGAATGTAAGAAATAAAAGTTTTGGAAGAGTTCAAAGTAGGGACTAGGGTGGAATGAGTCAAGTCATTCATTTCTTACTCTGGTCTGGTAGCCTAGGACCACCTGTCGCTGGTTTGGCCAAAGGCACTGAGGGACCAGGTACTGATAAGAATGGGCTAGGAGTCTCCTGCTACAGTTCAGTGAGCAGAGGCCCAGAGCCTGGGGTTAACCAGTGAACAAGAGGGATCTCTCAGTTGGAGGAAGTCTTGTGAGGTAGCTGGACCCACCCCATACACAGAGCACTTGTGGAGCAGCTTACCTGCTGGGCGAGGCCTGCAGGCTCTGTATTTATTCTCTGGGATCTCTACAGACACATGGCCCAATGGGGATGGGGTCTGGGAGAAGCAGAGGCCTTGGGCACACCTCGGCACAATCACTGGAAGATGTCTGGCCTTCAGGGCTAATGCCTTGGGCTTCTCAGTAGTGCTTTTATTTTCTTGTGGAGTTAAGTCTTCTAGACTGCCAACTGGCCTGCCCCACACCAAGAACTGAGGTTGGAGAGACTGCCCTTGTATAGCTCCTTACTTCTCAAAGGAAAGTGCTCTAGACTCCTCAACTTAATTAAAGAGCCCAAAACATTTACAGTCCTGTTACTCTACAGATGAACTCATTAAAAAAAAAAAAAAAAAAAAAGTTGAAAACGTATGATACAGAGCCCTTTATCTCTCTTTCCCTTAGCCTCAAATTCTCTCTACAGCTCTTCTGATCTTCAGAAAAGTGGGATAAAGAGTCCCTCTAACTATTTAAATCTAATTTCTTACTTGTGCTTTTGATCCTATACTATTCCATAAATGCAATAGGAGAAAAAAAATGCTATAGGCACAAAAAATGTTTTCATTATTGCAATAGCAACAACAATTATAATAGCTAGAAATCTAGTTAAAAATGGCACTTTGCTAGCCATTTATTGTGGCTAGCATATCTTTGTGTTTATTTCTTCTTTATTCTGTGCTTCCGCTAATGTGATGGAAAGAAAAATTCTTAAAACGCACATAGAGAATGGGAAAGGGAACATCAGTATATGAGAGATTGCAATAAATTTTTAGAAGACTGAAAATTGTTGGAGGAATAGTTACTGGTTTGGCAGGATAAAGGAAACCATAGGAGGGGCATGAAAAATAAGCAATTTTCTCCACAAAACCCTGGAAAGGCTAAGAATTCAGAGGACCCAGAACACCTAGATCAAGGCATCTGGTACCCAACCCACTCACTTATTCCCCAGGTAAAAGATAAGAGTTTTCTTCTCTGGCAAAATTTAATAGAAGTTCAGTGTTCAGAGGTACCTAGGAGGTGGAGGGCAGGATTGACAACAAAGAGATTAATTGAAAGTGTGTAAAATGAAGTGATGGGTCCAAGTCTTCTTTTGTCCCCACCATCCAGATCCCAGGCAGAATGCTTGTAGGTCTCTTCTCTGGCATTTGGGGAGCACCAGGAAAATGACCGTCTTGTCCAACTATCTTGAAGTGAAGCCCATCAGCTGAAAATCACCACTACCACCCACTCCCACACACACATTTTTACTCAGACACATATAAACACACACACTTTTTTGTGTCTTACTCTTAAATATGAACAACCAAGGCTCACCAAATAATTGAGAACCACCTCTAACATGAAAGTGAAAAATCAAAACAAACAGGGAAAAAACACTTTATCTAAAAGAGATAATACAAAGCAGAAGAAAAGATTTGCTCCGAATTATTATTCTCAGTCAGATATGAAAAAAAAACACATACATGAAACAGTAGGAAACTAAGACAGAAAACACTCAAAGACTAAGAGCTCTTGGAAATTAGCATAAATGATTGCCAAAATAAAAAACTTGAATAGAATGCCTAGAAGATAAAGTCCAAAAAATCTGAAGAAAAATAAAACAAAAAGACAAAGAGATGACCAATGGAGAGGAAAAAATATTTAAATAGAAGATAAATCCAAGAACTCTACAAATTATAGGAGCTAGAGAAAGAAAGAACAGAGAAAATTAAGGGGATGGAGTAGAAGGAGGGTACTAGACATGTCTCCAGGTTGAAAGAACCCACAGGCTATCTAGCACAATAAATGAAAAAAAAGAGCCACATTAAAAGTTCATGAACAGAAGATGGTTCTTGGAGACACTAGTCTGCCATCTTCTTGGTTGGCCGGCTTTCCAAATAAAGTCTTATTCCTTGCCTCAAAAAAAAAAAAAAAAAAGTTCATGGACACACAGTTTCAGGGACCAGGGATAGAGAGAAAATTACAATATTCTCAAATGAAAATAAATTGCAAAGAAGAAATAAGAATTATGATGACTTCAGAGTTTTTCTTAGCAACACTGGTTGCCAGAAAACTATGTCAAGGCCATCCAAACTTGACTGAAAACGTTTTTAACTTAAAAGTTTATACATAGTCAAACTAGCCACCAAAATTTAACAGTGGAACAAAGCTATTTCAGGCATTTAATGAACCCAAAGTGACCTCCATTTACTAGGAAGCTACTTAGAATATAAATACTTCAGCAAGAGAGAGGGAGTAAACCAAGAAAGATAATGACATAGAAAACAGGAAGCAATGGATACAACTTAAGAAAATGGTGTTGGGGGACTCAGGGTAAGAGATGTGTAACATCCTGGTATCACAGAGAACCCTAGGAGGGTCACCTGCCAAAAAAAAAACAAAAAAAGAGAGGAAGAACTCCATATAATATCATAAAGAGTGGAGCATTTGGAAAAGATTAAGAACACATAAATGGCAAAATGTACATATATTTTAAAATTAAGCATTATAAATTTGAAGAATAATAAAAAATTGAAGTAGAAATAAAATAGAAATATAGTAATATGTTAGGGTCTGAAATAAGCAATGTTTGCATAGTCATAATGATATAAAACTGATTATTATATAAAAATTGTGATAAAATTTTATTGGGAAGGTGGAAGATGAGGAATTGAGATGTGGTATAAAAAAGCTAAATCTTTCCCACCATAATAAGGAAGTCAATAGATAACATGAGAAATAGCAGTAGAGGTATATTATTTAGAAATATGGAATTAGCTATAATAAGAAAACCTAATTAATTAAAGAAGAGGTTATTTCTACATAGTGGGGCTGAGATGGGTTGGCACAGGACAGGGAAATGTTTTCTTTTATTATAAGTCTTTCAGCTATATTTAATGTTTTAAGACATACGCATATATAGCTTACTAGAAGATGTTTCTAATTAAAAATAATTACTTGGGGCATTCACTTTAGGTCATGATGGAGTACCAGGGATTGGATTTACCATCTTGCCTTACACAATTAGAAAACGAGACCAAATATATGAAACAACAATTTTTCAGACATTGGACAAAAGGCAACGTTGGACCATGATCTCTGTATGAAGAGAAGGAAATGTGGTAAGTTCTATAATTGCCCTAGAATACTGCCTGAAGGCTATTTCCAGGCTGCAATGGAAGGACAAGGATTCTAAACAGCCTGGTGATCTTGGTGAGTTGAGAAGACAGAAACCAGAGTTCAGAAAAGCCAGTGACCAGAATTTGCAGGAGAGAATATCAGAGAGAAGGGAGTTGCTCAGAGAGAGATAGAGAGCTTGAAAGATCTAAAGAGAGGGTCCTTTGAGTTTGGGCTGAGTACTGACCTGCACATGCATAAGATGAAACCACCTGAGGCTAGTGAAAGAATCACCAGAAAGTAGTAGGCTGAACAATTTCCAGAGTTCACCCAGGGTTGAAAATAGTTCAGATTGCCACCAGCCAAAGTAGAAGGACCTCATAATACAAATGACATCAGCTAGAGTCTTCGGAAGTGTATTGCCTAAATGAACCCAACACCAAAGTCTGCCATGGTCTGCTCCAACAAAGCTTAATTTCAAGCCTGAAAAAGATCTAACTAATCCCAAGAAATGTAATTGCATGCCAGATAAAGTAAACCCAACACGATTTTTTCAAAAAATACAATGACATCTAGTACCTAACAACATAAAATCAACAATGTCTGACACCCAATAAAAAATTACCAGACATGCAAAGGATAGAAACTTCTGGCTATAAGACAAATAAGTTCTGGAGATCTAATGTACAGCATGGTGACTATAGTTAATAATACTGTATTGTATACTTGAAACTTGCTAAGAGAGTAGATTTTGTGTTCTCACCACACACAAAAATGGAAACTATGTGAGATGATAGAAATGTTAATTAACTTGATTGTGGTCATCACTTCACAATGTATACCTATATTAAATCATTACCTTGTATGCTTTAAAGAAACCATATTGTTACAACCTAAATACATATAGGCATAGCTTGTTTTGTTGTGCTTTGCTATATTGAACTTTACACATATTGCGTTTTTTGCAAATTGAAGGTTTGTGGCAACCCTGTACTGACAAATGATGGTTAGCATTTTTTGTCAATAAAGTAGTTTTTAATTAAGGTATGTATATATATTTAGACATAATGCTAGTGCACACAAACTACAGTATAGTATAAACGTAACTTTTATATGCACTGGGAAACCAAAAAATCACGTGACTCACATTATTGAGATATTTGCTTTATTGTAGTGGTCTGGGACCAAACATGCAATATCTTTGGGGTATGCCTGTACAATTTTTATTTGTCAATCATACCTCAATATAGCTAGAAAAACTTTTTTAAAGAAATAGATTTTGTTAATGATAAAACATTACTACGGAAATAAAATTAAAAATAAAAACTATAAACCCACAGATCCAAAAATAGCTCAATGACTCCAAGGAGATTAAACATTTAAAAACTGCAACAGACCAAATTACTGATTTGATTAATAATCAAATTACTGAAATCAATGGATAAAAAGAAATTCTTGCCAGAGGAAAAAAATACATTATGTATAGAGAAATAAAAATAAGAATGATGGAAGATTTTATGTCAGAAACTGTGCAAACCAGAAGACAATAAAGCTGTCAACTAGAGTTTTATGCCCAGCAAAAGTATCTTTCAAAGATAAACGTGAACTAAACAATTTTTCAGACAAACAACATCTGAGAAAATCCATTACCAGCATAACTGCCCTATAAGATATACTAAAGGAAATTCTTCAAGTATAAGGAACATAATACTATATGGAAATTTGGATCTACCCAAAGGCATCAAGAGGAATATGTGGACTAATATAAAAGACATTTTCTATTGTTTAATCTCTTTAAAATAAAAATGGCTATTGAAAACAAAAATAATACCAGCATTCCATGGGGTTTATAACATATATAGAAGTAAAACACAACAATAGTACAAAAGATGAGAGAAGATTCTTACCCTGCACACGAAGTGATATAATATTATCTGAAAGTAGACTGTGATAAGTTAAAGATGTATATTGTAACCTGTAGAGGAACCAATAGCAAGACAAGGTAGAGGTATAGCTAATAAGCCAACAAAGAGATCAAGTGGAATCATAAAAATAGTGTAGAAAAAGAGAAAAAGAACGAATGAAAAAGATAGGAAAATAGAAAACAAATAGCAAATATGGTAGATTTAAACCCAGACATATCAATAATTACATTAATTGTAAGCAATCTAAACACTGCAATTAAAAGCAGAGATTGTTAGATTAGGTAAGAAAGCAAGAACCAATTTTGTGCTATCTATAAGAACCCACTTTAAAACTCTAGGCACAAGTAAGTTAAAAGTAAAAAATGCAATAAGATATACTATGAAAGCACTAATCGAAAGAAATCTTGAGTGCCTACATTAATACAGAGAAAAGACTTTTGGACAAGAAATATTAAAAGATAAAGAGGTACATTTCTAATAATAAATTGATTAATCCATCAAGAGGAGAGAACAGACCTAAATGTGTATACACTTAATAACAGAACCTCAAAAACATGAAGTAAAAACTGATAGAACTGAAAGGAGAATTAGACAAATCCACAATTGTAGTTGAATGTTTCAACACCTTTTCAGTAATTTAACAACTTGATGACGGTCACTAAGGATATAGAAAACATGATTTCCTGGCTGTCCAGTGGTTAGGACTCCACACTTCCACTGCAGGGGGCCCCGGTTTGACAGCTAAGATCCCACAAGCCGCACGGCACGGCCAAAGAAACAAAACAAAACAAAACAAAACATGAATGAACTAAACCAAACAGACACATGCAGGACATACCAATCAACAATGGCAGAATACACATTCTTTTCAAGTACACATGTAACATTTACCAAGTTGATGAGTAAAAGGGGGAAGCTGTTCTGCAGAGAAAGGAAAATGGAGCTGACAAGAAACAAAGAGGAGAGAAGAGCCCGTGGCCCAAGAGAGGGAAATGGAGGTAGTAGACAGCTGCCCCTGTTCCTCTCAGTCTCAGCTGCACTTGATTTCATGTTCTTTGATTCTGCGAGAGCTCTGTTTCCTTGCAATAAACACTGTTCTTTACTTGAGTAACTTTGAATGAATTTTGTTTTCTTGCAACCAAAGGAGCCATAACTTGAACAATTTCGTGTGTTTTTTTAATTGTCTCCCAACATTGCACAGTAACTTCTTTAAGGATAATCGGTGTGTTTTATTTCATCTGTATAACACAGCTCACAGTCACATGACTGAATTATATAAATGCTGTTAAGGTTATAATGAACGAATTCATTAACCTGGTTACTGACACCTCGACCAACACCAGAATCGTGAATTGCTTGTTTTGTCGGCCCTACCGAGTCCCTTGTGTAACATTTTTTTCTCTATTCCCTCTAGCTCTGGTGTGACCAAGACTCTCAGGCTCCCACCCCCTACCCACTGAAGCAGGCATATGGCCCATCAGGCTCTCCCATACAGGATCTGGAATCTAAGTCATTGGATAGTAGCTCCCTAAAGAAAGGTTGATCAGTTTCTGCATTTGAGAACCCTGGAGCTCCCCTGATTCCTTTCAGGGGTCTGATTGTTCAGCTTTTTCTTCAGTCCTAGGGCTGTTCACTATCCTTCCAAAGACCCCCTTTTCTTATTTAAGTAGTCAGAGTCCATTTCTATTGCTTTCAGCCTGACTCCTCTCTCATACTTGGTTACCAAAGAGGCCAGTTTCTTCCCTGGCCCATACAGAAGAACTGGAAGAAATTCTTCTTTTGGGAAAGAGCAGCTAACTTTGAAGTATGCTATTTTTGAAACAAATAAAATATTTCTTTATTGGTTAGTTGCTCCACTGCTGTCTTCTTTTGTATGTCTCTGATCCAACCTCTGGGCTGCCTTTTCTGCAAGAGGCATCATTAGTTCTGCCTCAGTTGTTTATAGTCAACCTCATCCTCATCTTCTAAGGCTGTCTATGAGTGACTGAGTCATGAACATGAATCTTTAAAGGAGTCATATGTATTTGGGAACCCAGGCAACAGAGGCTAACTTCACTTAGCCAAGTTAACACTTTTTCTACAGCAATATAAAGCAGACTTCATTCTTTGAGTTTGAACGATCTGTACTCAACCTAAGAAGCCATCTCCCAGGCTTGAGTCCGGTGTCCCAGTTTCTGATGATGGACCCACTCTGGCCCTTTGGATCAGCATCCCTCCTCAGAGACAAGCCACGTTTAGGGTGTTGGCTCTGATTCTTCCAAGACCTCAAGTTCCAAGGCAGTTTGTCTCCTCTCAGCACTCTGACTCATTATCCTATTTTACTCAAGTACTTAGAATGAGAGCTTTTGGGAAGTGCTCTGTGCAATTATATAAATGAATAGGCACATTTATTTGAAATGTTTTCGGATTTCCTAGAAAGAAATTTTGTGTTCTTTCCCTGACACTAATTTCTGAAACTGGGTAACAGTCCTGGGGGTATCCTTGCCCTGCCCAGGGACTTGCATTTCCAAGGCAATCTAAAACCCAGTCAATAGGTATTCATTCATTCTGCAAATCATTGCTGAGCACCTACTGCATTCCAGGTACTGTACTGAGAGCTGGGTATACAATGGAGAAGAAAACAGACATAGCCCTGCCTTCAAGAGGACACAGTCCAGTGAAGGAGAGAGAAAAAAATAAGCAAATAAATTTAGAAATAATCATACATGAGTAATTAGTGCTATGAAAAAATTAACAAGAAATAGCATTAGGAGGGGATCTTAGATGGGAGAGGGCAGAAGAATCTCCCTGAGACCTGAAGGATAAGTGAGGAGAACTGGAATCAAATAGATGAAATAGCATATACAAGGCCTAGAGCTAGGAAAGAGCTTCACGTGTCTGAGGAACTAAGTGAAGCTCTGTTTTGGACATTTAGACTGAGATGCTTATGACATATCCAAGTAGAAAACTCAGGTAGATAGTTGAATATGTAGTTCTGGAGTTCA